>NW_024609837.1:6846517-7446517 GCF_016920785.2 Ixodes scapularis
TGAATCAATAAAGAGATCACGGCCCCACCTGGCCATCGAGACAGATACGCATAACACCGCTTATAAGAGCATGTAGTTCATTGTAATCAAGCGCGGGTGTACACCTTTTTTTTATCGAGGCGGTTAACTTTATAGACAAGAAGGCACACTCCCACTCTTTCTTTTTCTTTTTTTTTTGTACTCTATGGACAGGGTTAAGCGTTAGCTTTTAAAGTGTCGGTGCAAGTCTAGACTGCTCGATTCCACGTCAAAATACCCAACGAGACAAAATGTCAAACGGGTCAAAATGTCCAATGTTGAACATTTCGTGTCGATGGATATTTCGTTTCGCTGGACATTTTGAACTGGTTGGACGTTCAGTCTAGTTGTACGTTTTACCCGATGGACATTTTGACCTGTTGAACATCATGTATCGTTGACCCAGATTCTCACACTGAATGGTGTTGAGACGGACGTCTTTAGAAAGTAAGTATACTTACACGGGCCCCGGGTTTTTGTTAAAACGGTAGTAATGTGACCACTTCGGGAAATCAGACTAACTTTAGTTTTGGAAAGAACAAAATATTTTCTATTCGAAAAAAAAAAAAATCTAATATACGTTGTGGACGCTGAAACTCTGCCAAAAATTCAACGCTAGCGGTTGGAAGAAAATTCTAAATTCCAAATTAGTACTCTGTTTAAAGCGTTGTGGGTGAATTTTTTTTAAATTTTTAATAAACCAATGGGGCCTGTTTCTGGTAACGTACGCTATTCATCTTCATGTAATCGCGGGTTCTGTTAACAACCATTTTGGCATTAAAAATTCCCGAACATTGCCTAAAATCAAATTGGCTACCCTATGTTCTGAAAACTTGGGTTCTTGATCCAGTCGCTTGAGCTATATTCTGGCGGTGTTGAGGCTCACCGTGATATGAAGCTTATTTTTACGGTGGCTAAACCGGGTTTCCTTCTTTAAGACCCCGCAAATTACGTGACAACTAAGGCAATATAATTAAAAGTGATGAACGACGGCAGCGAATGCAACAATACATTTTGCACTTAGGATAAGGTGACCGAAGCAAAGATGAATGGATAAGCTAGTTGGTTCATAAACAAAAGAAATTAAAAACGCAAAAAGACACGAACGCATTAAAAGAGGCTGTGTTTTACTCATTGCTCGTGAATTCGTCATCACCTTATTTTAGTCTTCCACCCCGAATCTTTCCCACGGACAGGGCGAGCCCATGCAGTGTGTATACGAAAAAAAAACCAGCATATTTCAGATTCGGCATCGCATGCTTTGTTCGCTGCCATCTTACCTTCCCTCACTCGATAAAGGAAACGAATGACAGCACCCTGGTCAGAATTAAAGTAACTGCTAGTGACATTAGTCAAAAGGCATGGGCAGGGGTCTAGGCCAACTCGTCGACGGCCAACTCGTCGGCGGCCCATTTCTCAAATAGGCTATTTTTGTCATAGGGCAACTCGTCGAAGGGGCCAACTGGTCACCGCTTTTTCGAAGCCAAAATATATAATTTTTCTCCTGCAATTTTAAAGCAGATACTGCCTATCAGGGTTCTCCCCAGAAATTCTTGATATCTGGACATCAGACAATTTCCAGGGTGTTGAAGGAGGAGAAGAAGCACCTGCTGCAACCTTTTGTGTTTTTGCCACTTTCTTTGCCACACAGCAGTAATTTTGTACGCAGGGATTATGCACTTCTGTTGAATAGTGCCACACGATTCTTCCAAACTGAATCTGGGGCATTGTGCATTTTAAAAAAATCAGCATCATTTTGTCCAGCAGGGGTAAAATATAGAGGTTGGTTGGACATAGTAGAGGTGGACAATTAGCCAGACTGGTGGGCGGCAAAACCACTACCGTCCACTGTGGGGAGAACCCTGCTGCCTATAGTAATATCGCAGCAGAGTTATTGGACTCTAATGTGTTCTTTCTTGTCGAAGATAACTTGCCGCTTTCGCCACTTTCGCAGTGCAGTGGACGCCGGTCACTACGTCCCCCGTTAACCTACAAGGTGCATACTTCCTCGCCGCTTCGCGGCGACAGTGTGCGGCTGCTCATTTTGCAAAAATGTTAACGCACCTGGCTCGCCTGTTCACGCTCTTCGCGGCGACAGTCTGCAGTGGCTCATTACAAAAAAAAATAATGAAGAAAAGGAACAAAAGGACGATCCCGAGATGACACATTTCTCAACTTGCCTCAAGGTTCTGTCATGTCTCCGCTCTCTTTTAATTTTTCTTTGTCTTGTAATCTAACAAGGGCGCTGTCTCTAGTCAAGCACAAATAGAAATTTAGGTCAAAAGGTAACAAGAAACCAGAAAATTTTACCTCGGACCGTCATTCAACGCATTCGACGAACCGACCTTCGACAGATTGTCTCTTTTTAAAAGTTGTCCTTCGACGAATTGCACTATTACGAATCAGCCTATTCGACGAATTGGCCGTCGACGAGTTGGCAGGATTCCACGGGACAAGGGTCGGCGCATTCTGTGCCTCCCGCAGTTGTTCGCGCGTTTCCATTCATACCTGAGTCGATCAAACTTGATATAAGCGTTGCAAGGGTTGCAAGAGATTTTATAATAAGTATTCTTAGCGTAGGCAGCACACCACACTGCGTGTATACACCATGGAACAGATTCAAAATTCACGTGGTTCAATACAAGTCTGTTTACTCCAGGCATGAAAATTTAATGTCGACTTTTCAAGCGCCGTTAGTCAGCTTAATGTGAGACTGGGGGGTCACTAATGCTGGCAACTCTGTAGATGTAATTACGGACATCAACAAACGTGGCAGTCCGTGCAGAAACCAGGTCGAATCTTGTCGGACCTAGAAGCGCCTTTTGTGTTAAACGGGGTCACCGGCCAATCCGACCCACTGTCCCCGACATGGGGACGAAATCCTTTGAACGAAACTGTGCCTCCACCGACCTAGGCCGACGAAAGAGAAAACGAAAAAATTGAGCGCTTTTTGTGTTAAACACGGTGCCTTAGGGCACTACAGAGGGAGTGGGCATTCATTTATCCTAGACCGAGCACGCTGACGTTGCCATTTTGACGCGGATGGACATTTCGTCTCGTTGGACATTCCGTCTCGTTGGACATTTTGACCTGATTGGTCATTTTGTCTCGATAAACATTTTGGCTCGGTTGACACTTTGACCCGATTGGACACTTTGCCTCGATGTGCGTTTTGGCATGGGTGGCATGGTCTTGGCACGTTTTGACTAAATGGACATTTTGTCTCCTTGGACATTTGGACCAGAAAGCCTCATGCTCTTGCCCCTCTACGAAATTCGCCTCCTCCCGCATTCTGTCGCCCAAAGGCTTCAGGCTGTGACTACGTCACTGAAGCTTCAGTTGCGAACTGCCACTGCGAAGTGTGCAGACGGCTGGAATATTTCCACACGGAAGTGGGATATATCTAGTGTCTATATATCTGTACGATTTCAAGAAGCGTGCATATTGGAAGACATTAACAGCATTGGCCGTGATATGACAGCGGAAAGGGGCGCTGGATGTATGGTTGCGGAATTTTAAGAAAGTTGCTGTTGAGAATGAAAAGCCACTGGAAATCTCAAGAGACGTCAGGATTGCAGCAGTAGAGAGTCTTCAACGAGGAATTAAACAGAAAGCCGTGAAATCTGGAACGCAGTTATTTAAATGCATATATCTTGTGCGTGTGTATCTGTGTGTGTGGCCGAGGGGGGGGGGGGGGGTTGTCACGTTCAAAATTGCTTTTAATGTGTTTGCACCGGTCCACATAACCTTGTTCATTTTATGGGTGAAGGTTAAAAAGTGTTCACAGTATCGCGCTTTATTTATTTATTTTTTACGAAAAGTTTTAAAGTTTTGCCAAAATCAGATTCCATGTTGAGAGCTCGTGTTTCGTCCTTGGCTTATTGTTGTGGACTTTATTTTACTTCATCTCGCGTAAATAGAAAATTTTACCTCTTGCGGTTTCTTGGGTAAAAGTACTTATGATTCACAACTATCACTTTTGCCACTAATGTAAATCTCGCATTAGAGCATTTCATCTTCAGTTGAGCCTTTGATTCGCTGTTATACAATAATAACTACAGCTTCTTCAATACTCTTGCGATTTGCCATAAGAACAGTGGAACGGTCATCAACCTTTTTGGCGCATTTGAGTCCCGAAGTTTTATTTTGTTTTTATAGAGTGCTTTGGACTTTCGTAACAACTTAACATCTGCTGATAAAAAAAAAGTAACCATGCTTAGCATGGCAGCTCGTTTGCATTCAGTACCACACGTCATCATTCAATAATTAAGAACCGGTAGATTTTGTATCTGCGGCAAATAAATTATCAAATATTAAAAAGTTTCGAAGATCTCTGTCGTGTTTATCCTCCTTGTCCACACCCTCCAGCGTTAAAATGTCTATATTCAACCAGCTCGCCTGCACCCTTGATTTAAAAAGAGTAAAGAAACTGGACAGAACTGCGAGTACCGCTGAAGCTTTCGTGCGTTAAAATTCGTAGCATAATCTTCGTTCTAATTGAAGACGAGCGTGTTTGTGAATAGATACAAATGTGTCCGTCCCCGTCCTCGATGTTTCATCCTTTCAAGTATTCGTATCTTCGTTCTTTTTTCTTGTGATTTCTTTGACGTCTGGTACATTCTGTCGACTGGAATCAGAATACCCGGGTACATCTTTTTCATTTATCATTTTAAACCATGTGCTAAAAAAATTCGTTTCGTAAAAAAAAAATATATATATATACTGCTTTTTTTTAATGAAGGGGGAGGCGGCTTCAGTTCGCCCCCCCCCCTTTCCCACCATGAAAAAAAAATTCTGCGTAGGCCGCTGAAGGGAGCCAAGACATTTCAATAGGAAACTTTGAGGTGTTTGTTTTATTTGATTGATGAAGCCCCCGTTATGCAACAATGTTTTTTTTTTTTTTTTTTCTGCCTACCATTGCTGCCGAAAATCCATTACGACAAAAAAAAAGGCAACGGCTTTCTTTTGTTTTACTGACAGAGTGTGACCGCAGCGCTGACTGTAGGTGGAGTGAACTGTCTTTTTTGTGGCTAAAACTGTTTTGTGTCTGTTCTATGCTGTGCTTTTTTTTAACAAAAAATAACCTTTTATTTAAATTGAAAGTTAAACCAAAGCTGCCAAGCTGTACATCACACCCATACTTTATGCAGCCTACTTTTAACACGAATAGCATCCTTCAAAGTACTTCCATCGTAACCGAACATACCAAACAATAAAAATTTAAAAAAAAAATGTTTTAGAACAACAACAATTAAGACTTCTCGTTTTGTCCGCTCTTTATCGTTCCGTGTCTCCGGTTGCGATTGAAGTTGTTCACCAGCTCGCCTTTGTTTATAAACTTTCATTCAATGCATCTTCACATTTTATGGGTGAAAAGATGGAAATTATAACTAAACGTGCGCTTATATACACAATGCTGAATGGGATATATAGCTCTTAATATATCTCAATGAGCAATTGTATTCATAGAAATAATATTTCCACATTTTGAACACGAATTGTTTTAGGTAAAGTAGGATGTGTTTCAACCTATGTTAGGTAATGAGGCATCAGCTGATAATTACCTTTGTTTGATTGTGTTGTTCAATGATGGAAATGGCTCGGTCGGTGAACAGCGTTGTCGCATACTGCCCGGTGTCGTTGTGGAATGGCTCTTCGCCGTTCCGGAAATCCAGACCGGCGTGGGATTTCTGCATATGAAGCATGTGACAATATATTTTTAAAGGCATTTAGAACGAAGGTTATATCATTTTTCATAAAACAGTCCAGGATGGTCAACATTTCTAAAATGTATTAGAATACAAATACAAAATACTTTGACAAAATGTATTTACTTACAAATTCGATTGCACTTTCTAGAAAAGTATTGAAATACAAGATACAAATGAAAAGAGAGTATATGATTATCTTCAAAATGCTTTACCAAATACATTTTGTTCTCACAGACTGACATCTTAGACTTGATTTAACACAGGTAAAAAACGTGCCTAAATAATGATTGGAGTATATATATATATATATATATATATAGTAAAAATTACCTTGCGACTCTAAAAACAATATCTGCTCGTCATAACTTGATAGACCGGTACAACATCAGAAAGACAATGTATTCAACGGGAGATTAATTGTAAAGGCTGAGTCGATGTACAAACGCTTTTCTGAACAATACGTCGTTTATGCGAAGTGTTTTATAAATTTAATCACTGAAACAAAAAGTCAAAAATTTTAGGCATTCCGTTCACTTCCTGTTCTACACTTTTTTTTTCTTCAGTGTTTATTATATGCAAAGCGCAGCAAGTTTCACTCTCTTTGCACGTGAACATTAAAGAGTACCGACTTTTGCATTTGATCGCGAAGAACAGTGACCAAAATTGTGTTTGGGCAGTATTTGAAATACTAAATTTTCAGTGTTTAAAGATTGTTGACAAATACAGTCTCCAATATGTAATTAAACACGGAATACAAAATACCCAAAGTATTTTAAATACGTAAAATACTTGCATTTGAAATAGTGCACGTCCCTGAAGCATGCTATAGTCACTGAGAGCTTCAGAAGCTCAGGGTATGGCTTAGTATGGTAATACTTGTCTTGCTTCGTGATTGGTTCTTCGGCGTTCTTATTGGCTAATGCCGCCATCTCATTGGCCGAGGAGCGATAATATGTTCGGAACTTGCCACGCCCTTCGTTCCTTAAGATTGCACTTCAGCATAATTGGCCGTAAGGGTCGGCCATAGAATTTTGCACGTATTCTTCTCCTCGGTGTCGTGCTGGCTCATCATTCAATACTACTTGAGAAAACGTTGCGCCTTGCGAAGCTTTTACATATTCTTTTTTTTACAAGTGCTCGTTTAATAGGTCATTAACTTCGTGGCGGCTGTATAATGTTTACTTACGTATTCGTTCACGTGAGAATAGTAGTCAATGTAGCCGTTGTAGTACCCGTAGAACGTATCAAACCCCCGGTGCGTGGGCGTGTATTCCTTCTTGAAGTAGCCGAGATGCCACTGAAAAAAGGAAAACCAATAGAAGCAGTGATATGGCGTTTTAGCACAGAGTTATCGTAATACTGTTTATGTCACTTACTCAAGTGTTTTTTTGTAAAAGCTTGTTTTTGATGGCATATTTTTTTTGTGGGCTTTAGTCGATTAACATGCCCAGTTCTAGACGGGAAGGCATCCTAATAAAATTGAAGCAATGGAAATATACGTGCATTATTCTCTCGTATTTTTGGCTCATTCGGTCGTAGTGTCGATTTTTTAAAGTGAAACAAACTATTGTAATCGGACCTCTACTACTCTACGTTGAAGTTCGTCATTCGAAAAAGGTGTCCGGTTTTTGGTATTTATGCAGAATTCAATTGTAAATGTACGCCCAATTATTTCAGTGAAAAAAGATCGGTTTAAAAAACGAAGAGAACGAGTAAGAATGTTGTTAATCATTCCGCGTTTATAATATTTTTATGAATTACATAATTGTAAGCATTTCGCCAAAGTTTGTAGGAATGCATAAACTGACTATAATATAAATAAACAAAATAAATGCATAGCGTGACACCACTGACGAAGGTATGACACACTTCAGTGCTTTCGTTTATGCATAGCCTGTTAACCGACACGATGAACTTTCTAATGTCAAATACTTGAGCTGTGTTTTCGAGCATTAAACATCGCAACGTTGATCTATCAACGGTTCTGACGGTACTGGTGTCCTTGGGTGCAACACACTCGTGCACTTTTGTGCGTCCTGTTTCCGCAGAATTTCCGGACTCGGAGCCGCAGCACCGCGAAATAGACGCCGATGAATGCGTTGTTGTCCCGTTCCCCTTATTTCCGTCGTGTCCGGTTTTAACTGTGATAAACATCACTTTTCTGCTTTATGTTCTTAAAATTAGCGCCGACTGTTCTTTCCAAAACTAAAATCCAAAAACAAGACAATTCACATACAAGTAATATGACTGCGGAGATTACGCAGAAGTCGTGCTTTTTTTCCGCGGTTAAGGAAATAGCCTTGGAGCAACATTTGGCCGCCTCCAAGGCAAGGCTATTAGACAATTGCGTTTTGCTTTTCCGCTTGCAACGCGTTCTGCGGCGAACAATATGACGACGAACATTATGTAGCTGCGTGGGACAGATTACTTTTATCTTTCACTTATACCACATTACTAATTACCTTCCTCATAAGTAACGAGATCACTTGAATTAGATTCCAAATTTCTCAACACAAAGTGTAGTTTGCAATTACAATTGTAGCACTCTTAAATGTAATGCCGTTGCTCCAAAATTACTTCGTCATTAATTGCCTCAGGTAAGAGCATGGCAACAGGCTACAAGTACTCGAACATTTTTGCGTGAGTACCGTCCCCTAAATAACAACACAATCTAGGGTACTTTCTTTTTTACAGATTTTAACAAGCAGTACTTTCCGCAGTGACGGAAAAATACATTATGAAGCAACATACATAGACCTTTGCATCGCTTATCACCCGGGTGAAAAATGCTGAGTCACTGAGGTGTGGGCGCATGCGCAGGGTCTGATATACCGCTCAGCAGTGCAACAGAGCATGCTCAGAAGGCGTTCCACAGCACAGCAGACAAAGATGGCGGCGCACTGAAGGCAATTTTTGCAAAGGTCTTTAGGCTGGGGTGTCACCGATCGACCAGAGAAGATTACGATGGTGCACTAGTGATGCTGCTTAAGATTGTTTGCGCCACCCAAAAGCTGGCAAATCTTCGTCAGCCAACAAACATCAATTTTTGTCATGGTAGTGAGACCAAGCCCTTCTTGAGAGAGCAGGATGTTGCAGATGCAGGTTCAGGCACATACCTTCCCTACTAGATGAGTCGAGTAGCCAAGGTCCTTGAGGTGTTCCGGCATTAACTTTAACTCAAGCGGCAGTCCCCAGGGCTCCGGACTCCTGATGACCCAATGCTGCATGCCTTTCGAGTTCGACGCCACAAAAGTATATTGTAAGCCAGTATCGTGTTTAGACTCTGGAAACTTGTTTGGTCTATTTGGTTTTAGTTGGAACTTTGGTAAAGTGGTAGTGGCGGTAACGCATCGTTGAGAGAGGGTACTGGGTTAGCTCTGCTGAATAATGGCGTCCAAATATGATCATAAAAATGTATTATAGCAAAAGCTAGTTCTATAGTAAGTCATTGGGGGGTCACTGGAGTGTTTTTTCTAATTTTTATGCTAACTTATTTTCGCCTTTTGCATCTTTGTTCCGCCTTTTATGACTGGATTTTACAAGGTCGTAGATTACGTGTAAATAATGTTTCAAAAAACAACAGAAGATGCTGGTTTCGAACACCTGATCTGCGATGGTGCAAGCCAAACTTGGTAAAGGGGCAATGCAACAATTTTTGTACTTTGCGTAAATACCGCTTAGAACGAATCACTGACAATAATGACATGTGAAGCACCCGTTCGTTTTTCACCACGCAATCGAAGTCGCTGAAAAAATTAAACAAAAATGAGCAGCGTTTACCCCCTAACTCGCAGCCAGAACAAGTCGCCACGTGATCTGGAGCCGATTATATGCCGCCAATGTTGATCATACGCTGAGCTGATTTCCTAGATCGCAATGATTGGCTCTTTGAGTGTTTTGCGGGCAAGTAGACGCGCAGGCCTTTCTTAGAGTGTAGCCACGCGCCGGGGTTGACAAGGCACAGGACACGCGCTGAGTTCCAGTCATTGTTGTGGTTCGGTTATTGTCGTCATTGCAGCGACTGGACACAAGCCACTAACCGAATGCTTCTCTAGCTATCGATTATCACGAGCCCGAATCGAGTGCCCATGCAATGCTCGGGTCCAATCTATGAGCCGCATTGAAATATCGTCACTGTGAGATACTGCGAGCGCGCAGCTACGTCAAGTTTTGCGAAGTAGAGATCGAATGAAAACGCTCGCTTTTGCCCCTGAATTTGCACCGCAACAAGCGAGTTTCTTGGCCAGTGGCGTTGAGTGCGAGTATATTTGGGTCCCACTAGTACAAGTAAGCTCGTGTGAAGTGAAAAAACATTCCAGTTGAACATCGTTGCACCGCCCCTTTAATTGTCCATGTGAAGGCTACCCTTTGGAGCCGTTCAGGCAAAGCCGAGGCACTCGCTAGTCTTGAAGCCATGACAATCTTCAAAATGAGGCCCCAACTGATTGCCAGTTATATGAATTGCCGTCTAGCAAGACGGCAATTCATATAACCCTCTGCTACTAGAATGGCGACAAACCTGCCTTCAAACACAGAATAGACAAATTTATAAGAGATTCTCACCCGTGCGTATAGGGTACAGACCCGTCATGAGGGCCGCTCTCGAAGGCGTACACATGGGCTGTACGTAGTAGTTGTGAAGCGTGATGCCGTCGGCAGCAAGGACGTCTATGTTCGGTGTGGGGATCTGAGACGAACCGTGGAAACTCACGTCGTCCCATCCCTGAGAGTGATGCAGAAAGTTGGTTACTATACGTTGACTTAGATTTATGTCTGTCAATAGATGTCCCCGTTGGGGCACATATTGACAGACCGACTTTGAAGATTCAACGTTCAGGTTGATCTGAGGTTCGACATGAAATGGCTCCTTATCACCCTCTCCAGTCGTGATATAATGCCTATAGTCAGTTCATCGTTAAGCTGAGGGTGCCGTGGAAATTACGTGCTAGACGGACCAATCGATCACCTTCGTTTGATCACGTGATCCCGCTCTTTGTGTATCCGGTAGATTGATCACGAGGCGAAATACAGATGCATTACTGGTCCAACGAGCAGAGAGCTTCCACCGTATTGTCAGTCTGGGAATGACTAGACAATAAAACCGGGCCTCCAACTGTTTTTAGACGAAATCACCCCCCCCCCCCTCTCTCGTCCCCTCTGTATTGGAGTTTTGCTGGAACAAGCATCACGACACGTCATAGAAGCCGCCTGACGAAGACACGTGTCGTTGTGATCCTGTTGATTGGTGAAACGACAGGCCAAGAAGACAAGCGGAAGCAGGCGTCGCATTTGTCGCGGTGTCCCAACACGTGACTGCTGGAGTTGCCCTCAAGTGGACGGCTGAACAGGCGTCAATTATATCCACCTCTGTTGCTGGGCCCATTAACAGCATTGCGCTGATCTCCAACTTTACACAGTGCTGACGTCAAAACACGGAAGACGTTTGGACAAAAAGAAAGAAAAAAAGCACAGGACGTGGCTACCACACCATTCAAGGCGTGTTCCAGTAGCCATAGTTGTCCATCTAGTCTATATTCTTTCAGTGTCCTCACAATTTTGTCTCAATATTTATAACAAAAACGAGCGATATCACCAACTGGAGAATGTTTTTTTCCTCCCTTCTTCAGTTCCTTCTTAACCTTTACAAAAGATATAATTCAGAGTGTTAGGTGCGGAATAGACATTGTCAGTTATTCAGTATCTCCCTTAGTTTTGACACAAAATACTAATAGCAGACGATGAACGCTAACACATGAACAAGAAACTCCTACTGTACTGCAATCCGTTGCAGCTTAAGAAGGTAGGACGAGGGAGAGGAAGACCGGGGAGGGGGAAGCAGACGGAACGCTAGAGAGAGGAGGAGGTTTCTCTTTCTCCTCTATAGCGTTCCGTCTGCTTCCTCCTCCCCGGCCTTCCTCTCCCTCGCCCTACCTTTTTGAGTTGCAACAAACCGTTATAGAAGCATACAGAAAACAAGAAAACACGATCGTTAATATAATAATAGTGACAAAGAATCAGTCATTGTTAGCGCCATTAAAGCGTAATTTCCTTCAAAGGCAGCAAGGACAACACAACGTACCAGGTCATCCGCCAAGATGAAGACAATGTGAGGAGGCATTTTCTTGGCTAAGGCGACCGTCGCCAAAAAGACCAGAGAGCAAGCCTTCATCCTGCGAAAGAAAGCATCCCCTTTTATAAAGCGCCACTCCCTTTTGCGGACGCTAAAGTATTCAAGGCCTGAAACATGATGTCCAATCCACCATTTAAGGTCGAATTGATGGACGCTTTCAAGCAGCTGTCCATGGACACCGCAATAACCGACCTTCATTTTTTGTTGCCTCTTATATTGCTTATTTCACTTCATCGTTACTATACCAAGCCAAGTCATTGCTATTTTATATTCTATCATTTTGTTCTTCTCCCCAGAGGCTCGCCAAGGCCTGCTTCAGTGGCTCAGTATTTCGGTAAATCAAGCGAAGGTCAGCAATGGTGGCTGTAATGGCGGCTGGTCAGCAATGGCGGCTGGCTCGTGTTTAAAGCGTCTATAGCTCTTCTCGCTCGGAAATTTGTTGATAAGTCAACTACACTGCCGACACAGCTAGTGGCGAGCACGACACCGGCACATTCTCGAATTCTACTCAAACAAAATGCTGATGAGCACAAAATCTCTTTGCCCAGATTGGCGCAACGAATGAGCTCTTTATACTACACTAGTGGCTTTGATTAAAGTATTTAAATCTAAATGCAAATAAAAAAATCTTTCGACTGCTTGTTCGTGCTAACTCCTGCACATTGTTAAAGGTCGACAACCTGCGCTTTTGTTTTTGCAGTCATGGTAGTCATGACTGTATATGCGACAGCCCTGGACACTGCCCGAGACGATATTCAGTAAACTGCACAAATGAGCAATCTTTCAAGAGTGTCACAAAAATCTCTAACTTCCGCGCCACAAAAAGGCAACGTTTATTTTCACTACAATCTGTAAAAGTATTGTTCACATGTGAATGAAAACACAACCCAATATGTTATTATTTCCTGCCTGCTCCGCTCCATTTATAAGCCAATTTCCGGAAAATTAACTTCTTTTTGTCGATGTGGTGCTGCTGCCAGTTAACGGATGTTACCATGGTGATAGTGAACCTGCATGGGGCATATGTCTTGGACCTGCTGTCGGCCGCTGGGAGAAGTGAGCATTTGTTACAAGTCTTTTCTAGTCCACCATCGCTTTCGACTTAGTAGTTGTAGCATGAAGACACGTTATTTTACGCCAGAAAAACAGGGTGGGGGGGGGGGGGGAATGGAAGGAGGCGTGTTGACGGCTACGAGGCCTTGGCACCTTGGCGTATTGCGTATAGACATTTAACACACAAAGGAAAAGTTGGATGCCACCTTTGGGTCCACTCATGTACAAAGTTTAAGAGCGAACGCAAGTTGCCGGCCTGGATGTCTGGTGCACAGGGCGAGAAGACCCAGTTCTCCAGGCAGGCTATCCGTGACCTTAGTGCGAGCGTCTCTTACAAGACAACAGCAAGGTGCTCGAGGTTGGCTGTCTCGTCTTCCCTGCAGTAGTTGCATCTTGCAGACTGGACGCACGACTGAGTTAGATCGTTTGCTCGCTTCGCGCACCGGGAGTTGGCCTAACAGCCCTCACTAACTTGGTCATCTGCATCGTCGTCCGCCGTTGACCGGGTCGAGCTTGCTGATCTCATTTTCCAGAGTAAGAGAGCTAAGCTTTGAATACTCCTGAAGTAAAATTAGCATCAAAATACACTTTCTATAACAGTTTGAAATTACCGCTTGCTGGCCCAATGAAAAAAAAAAACAAAACAAAAAAACAACGTAACCCTCTTCACGCACCAGCACTACTTCAAGACCCTCAGAAGCTGGCCTGGCTGAAACGGTATCAATTGTAAAAATTCACAGTTCATTTTCAAACGTGGAAGCACATGGACGCACCGTTTGATTAACCTGAACTGGAGGAGGTCCATACTCACAATCTCCTAGAGCCGGCGAAATAACTTAGACAGTTTTAGTACACTTGTGCACCAAGGTTGTATAAGGGTTCTTCGAACTCTTCACTACATCATGGGAAATGTATCACGCATACTCGAAGTGACCGAAAACATTGTGCATCATACCCGTATTTATAAAAAAACTGAAATCGCATCTTGTATCTGGTATCGTTTCGTCCAACCGCGTTGTCTTCTTGTGTCGGCCAAGTTACAGGAAGAATGATGCACAAACGAGTGATTGAGTGTGACCCTGAACAAAACAGGATACGCATTTTGTCGTGGTGGGTTTCAGTGACCGACGGTATCCCTTAATAATATTCTTGTTCTTACAACTAAAACATTTTGGCGGACGACCACAGCCGTAGACATTGATATTAAGGGTGTGTGTGACTCACGAGGCAGTAGGACAGTTCTCTACACGTTACACTATACACCGGTGTACAAGTACATTCCTTCGCGCAAATTTTTAACTGCACGCCCAACAGCGTGTATTGTTTCTGGTAGTGTGGAGCCGGGAGATACTTACTCCTGGGCTTTCGAGGATCGCCCTCCTAAGACTTGCGAGCAAACTTGACGAAATGCAAAATTTCGGCGTTACTCTATACGCGGACAATATCGGAATATGGAGGTCATCACTCGCGCTAAAACTTAACAGAGTCAGCTTACAGAGAACTATCGCGACCACTTCATCTCCTAAAGATTTCCCTCCGATTAAAAAAATGCTTTGTAAACTCCTAATTTCACCAAAAACAAAAACAAAAACAAAAAAAAAAACGTGATTATTCTTTTTGACTGCTTAATAAAAACGCAACGAGCGCCGAGCTTTCAGGATCCAATTGTCGGTTCGGAGCCAATGCGATTTCCGCTCCAACCGATAACGACGCCGAAGGACGAATCATAAAGCCGGAAGCGTGAACACGAAAAGCCACGCCTTGCGTTTCTAAAGCTGGCAGCACCTACGCGTATATATTTGATATTAAAACGCCACTGCGATGCTGCAGAGAGCGGAAATTCTCTAGCGTTGTACTACAAATTTCTACTCATCCCGTCGCGTAATGCAATCAAAGCACTGACTTTGCAGCCAAGGTTGCTCGAGTTTTCTTTTAATATCGGTTTGCTACTTTTGTTTTTACAGTTTTCAAGGCAACAAAGAGTTACGTGACTAAGGACGTTATTACATACCCCGTGGACACCTTCGTACTGCATCGTTAGAAACACGTGCTCCGCGTATGTCTAATGCAGAATGTGCATGCCTGCAGTCTGTACGCCACTCTCTCACGTCGCACCACTGCGGTGCCGCTCTTGTCGGCTCTGCGCATGCGCAAATCTCCGACCCATCTGGTTTCTGCGGAAGCGCAGTGCCAACACTTGGTGTGGCCAAGCCCGCGCTCGCCCACACCAGGTATGGTGCCCACATCAGGGTTTTCAAATACAGGTTTAGAAACACCTGTGTTTGGTGCGTTGCCTAGGTCACGTGCCTGTTCGCAACACTTTGCAACCTGGGAGGGTTGCAAGGGAAAGAAAGAGGCCAGAAAACAGCGCTCCGCTTGCTTTAGTCTTCGTTATTTCTTTCCTGCTACAGGGGAGGAGGAAAGAAAAAGGAAAAGCGTGAAACATACGTTGACGTTCAAAGCCCTCCACAAGTCACGTATCACAAATGCGGACAATTTCGACGTCTGACTGCAAGATTCCTCTTCGATAAAAAAAAATACAGAAACGAGAAAGCTCTTCCTCACTTACCGTACAATCTTTGCGGATTGCGTTATCCGCAAAGTTGTAACGGAATTTTTTCTCCCTCGCGCAGAATCTGGAGTAGGCGATTGCTTCCTTTATTCTTCTGACTCGTGCCTATCTTGCGCCTGTTATTTATATATATGCTTAAATTTTGTTGTACAACGTCACAATGTCGCGTCAATCTATACCCACGGCACGTGCGCAGCCTAAGGCTCATTTTTTTACTCGTGTACTCTCACGGAGATATTTATACAAATATTCATCCCGAAACATCAGCTACAGGTACAAGTTTTGAATGCATAAGATTACATTTCATTAACCCGCCAGGGCGAAAAACGAACAATGATCGAACCGTTAATAAGCAAGCGCTTGCACTGTCGAACTTATTTTCCCTTATAAAAGCTGTTTCTATTTTCTACTTGGCTCAGTTAAGGGATTACTGACAAAACTAGTGACTTGACTTTCTTAGAAAACTGACGCACGGAAAACAAACTAGTGAAAAAGGATTTGGAGCTCATAATCAGACTTTTTGCGCACAATAAACGTCCATCAAGTACTGGCAGCTCGTGGTTGCCTGCCCGCTTCTTTTTGCATGGGCCACGTGCAGTGGCGTCAGAAGCCCCTCTTCGGTAATAACAATAGGAGAACCTACCGAATGAAATTTTTATAATCATTGAAACACCGAAAATGTGCAATTTGAAAGAAAAAAAAACTCGAACTCGTTGACGCGGAAATAAAACGATTCATGCAAACATTCCGGCGTCTATGATATCACACTTTTATCCTTATTCATGATCTGGTTTTTGATTTGAGAATATTTGTGGCTCTGAAATTGGGGATCGGGAGATGTTCTGTTCAAAGCAATTCTCGGTTCCTTGCCACGTGCTGAAAATGAACTGCGTCGATAGCCGAGACGCTGCACACTGCTCTATAGGCACAGATACACTGCCGCGTTTCAATTCGCCCGACATTGGTCTCGCTAAATTCGGCGGACGGTACTTAGCCGACACTTTCTTGTCACAATGACGCCACGACATGACGTGAACGCGGTGGCGTCAAGTGGCACAACGACGTCGCGTGAATCTGAATTTCGGCTAAAGTCGGCGGAAAAGTTTTGCCCCAAAATCTAGCGCAGAACTTGCGGCATCTTGCGAAATGACGGCCATGTCATTCTGACGTCCCAATGTTGGCACTCTCTGATCCTCGGCTAAATTTAGTGGAAAAAAGTTTTCTCTAAATTTAGCGGAAAAAATTTTCCCGCTAGATTTAATGGGCAACTATGTATGCACACACAAGGTATTTGCTGTGAAACCTTCGCAAAAACAGCTATTCTGGTAAAGATTAAAAAAAAAATAAAAATTCGGGTCAGCACCAATTATGTTGCTGTCCAATTAAGAGATTAGATGCGGACATAGTTTACCCGCTAAATTTAGCGGGTAAACATAATTTGCGTGCACGTCACATGACATCGAGCCATGGGAGGTCGTTTTCCCCGCTACATTTAGCGGGAAAACTAAATTTGTGTTGAGGTTACGTGGCATCCAGTCGTGTGACGTCATTTTTCCCGCTCAATTTAGCGGGGATACCAAATCGGCGTTGAAATCATGTGACGTCAATTTTCCCGCTACATTTTTTTTTTTCTTGAACGCTCGTTGAAACAACAATGGCAGATAAACGCGAAATAGCCGCTAGTTAAGCAACCCATGCTAGACCTGATTCAATGAAACGACGCGGAGCCAGACAAACTAACCGCGAAATCGTCGCGCCGCGACAACACTGGGTTCTTCAGCGCGAAAACATAAATGGAGGGTTTCAATGTATACTCACGGAATGATGGCTCGGCCACTTGGCGACACACGGTTGACGACAGGTCAGACTCTCGCAAAAACTAGGCAAAGCCTTTGTTCTTCAGTCAAGGTGACACTTGGCGCTTTCGCGACCCAGATTCCAAGCGACGGCACACGGGGGACCACCGGCAAAAAAAAAAAAAGGCGACTCAGTAAGTGCGTTGCGTGCGCTGGACGACCGAACGCACGGCCAGGTATCCACTGTCCGCTGGTATACTGGTGTCTGCTCGGCGGCTTCTACGGGGGAGCAAATTAACTGGATACGAAAGCACCGAGACGCTGGACCGAGCGCCAAGGAGACGAATAAAAGAAAACACGTACATAGAGGAAAAGGAAAGAAAACAATAACGAGCGCGTAACCTAGGCGTGGTCATGGGAGGAGTGCTGTGAGATTCGGAATCTCTCCAAGGTTTTTTCGTCGTCACCGGCGATGAGTGACTTTGTCGACACTGAAACCGGCGATGCGTGTAACGGGGGACTCTTAGAGAAGCCTACGTACGCCTCTTCCTCCCTTTCTTCTGCGTGTGTGTGTTTATTCTTATTCCTTATTTAACTCCGTGGAGTCAGGCCGCTATACCGAAGGCCACGTCTAGGCCCACAACCGTAGGTTTGTAATGCCACCCAAACGGCTAATAGATACGCACGCATCATATGAAAGGAAGGAAGATAGATTGATTCTCAATCGCTGCGCGTGTGTTGGGTTTTTTTTTTTTTTTTTTACGCTATTTTGCTTACAACGTGCATGTACACAGAGCCTTGAGCGTCGACCATTCGGCGCGCCGCCATTCTTTGCACGCGAGCGCCACCTATCTGCAACTTTTTTTTTCACACTCGATGGTGGTAACGAAACCGTCACTCCACACTACGTTTCGCGCTTTTGCACATTTCGTGGCAGAGCAGTAAGCACTATACTCCTAATCGAAAATGCGTGCCTACGAGCGTGCGCTTTTGTGCATTGAGTGTGATTTGCTAAATCTCCCCAACCCACATCCTGAAAAATAAGGCCAACGCCAGCTATATTCCATGTCAATAGTTGTGTGCAGTACAGGCGAAGGCAACGCCAGGCAGAGAGAGAAAAAGCGAGCACTAGAAAGGCGGGGCGAGAGAGGAGGTCAACGGAGACGAGTAGAGAAAGGAAGAGCACCAGGAACGTTAGAAAGGAAAGGAGGCTTCTCTGCTCCTCCCCAGCCTTCCTAGTGCTTGTCCTTTCTCCCCTTGCCTGGTGTTGCCTTTGCCTGTACTGCACGCAACTACTGACACGGAGCATAGCGTTGTCGAGGCCCGTGCACTAGAGTTCTGAAGTCATCGCAGTGGATCGAGCAAAGACGCAGATGGACCACGTGTGTTTCAGGGACTCACGTCCAATAAATGACGTCAAAAGACGCCCGGCGTCGGGCCCTAGTTGCCGAGTTGGCGCCACCTGAGTGTGTTGCCGTGCAAATGGAGGTAGAAGAGACTTTTTACGGGCTTCAGGGAGATTGCTGCATCAGCCGAGAAGAACGCCAGGGAACCAATCACAAAGCACAGACGCGTGAACATTACAGGCCACGCGCCGGGTTTTTTAAGTTGTCGGTGATTGTAGACCTTTCCTGCGCTGATCACACGTGCGAAAAATGCCAAGTCAATGCACGCTGGGGGCGAATGCGCGACGTCTCATATTTCGTGGTAGAGAAACTGTCCACGTTCGGAACACGTTCCACAGCCCAGTGGACACAGATGGCGGCGCCCAAAAGGCGATTCTTGCAAAGGTCTATGCGTGACGCTGTAAAAGTTCGTCGTCTGCTTTTAGGCAAAAGGTTCTTTGTAGCCAATCGCTGCGGTTTACGGAGGTATCTCGGCGAACGGCACAGATGCGCGTTGATACAAAGATTCAATCTGCGCCATTTCACTGCGCATGACATGATCGCGTAAAAATTGTTTCTTTTCCAGCTTTGTCACTGGCCGAACTCTTTCTATAGGTTACGGGGGATGGGCTACTTGGGGATCATCGGGGTAAAGTGGGCGCGCGGGAAATGTTTGTTTATTTATAGCGCCGGAAGTGTTCGGAAAATGGGGAGCGCGAAGGATTTCCCACCTCTTCCTTCGAAGTGTTTGCTATGCACGTCGTTTCACTACAAGGCCAGAAAGAGGTCTCCCTTCCAACATGGACGCACCGACTGAAAGTCCAAGCTCACGGTGCATTATTCCGCCTAAATGGTTTAGCCGGTAATGTTACGCGATAGGTAAGACAAAAACGCCGTGGCGTTGCATTTTGGAGACGTTGTTGTTCTTGTCCTCTCTGTTCCTTGTCTCTAAGTTGTTCATTGTGAATTTGCACCAGCTCGCCTAATTTTTACTCATTGCCTTTTTGCGCTCTTTAATAGGCCACAAGGCGGTCGAATAGGACTCATGTTCAATTGGCGTTTCACTCGTTGAACACGAGGTCCCGCCGAATGCCGCGTCAGAAACATTATCAAATATTTCTGCTGTTGTCGTTGTCGCTGTCCCATGGGTTGAGTTCGCAACTCAGCCGCTTGGAGCGCTACGGTCGGATCTCCTCTCCAGTCGAAGCGTTGGCAAGGGCGGGGCGGCCGATCGGCTCCCTCTCCCTGTCCCACTTGTTTTCAATTCCCCATCGGTGCCAACTCACTTTTCTTTTTTGGCTCAGAAGTGAGTGTTTCCATGCACCTTGTTCCTCGCCGATCCGTGTATCTCGAGTCTCGTTTCGAAGAGCACCTCGGCCCTCAATAGCATCCGAGATGCGGGTCAGTTTTTCCATGTTCCGTCGCATTTTTTCCATCCGCCATTTCGCTCGCTGGAGTCCAGCGAAGAGGGAGGGCATTGCGCTCTACGCTGAATTGCACGCGGTCGGCTGTGACGGCATCCGTTCCGGGGCAGTGCAGTGAATCGCGAAAACCTTGGAGGTATCCGGTGAAGACAGCCTTGAAGACAGAGAGCCCAGATTTAAGAGAGGGAGCGAGTCAAAGTAACGGCGAGCGTTTGCACTTTTATGGCAGACGCCTCGCGGGCATTTTGGTCGGAAAGGAAGTGCGCGTGCGTTGCGTACGTCGTCGCCTGACGAGACGCTTGCGGACGATCAACGTTTCCTTACTTCCTCGAAGCTCCTCTTCTATATACGCGGCCTAAAAACCACGTGACTCCGACCGGGAAGTTGGAAACACTCCGAAATCGAGGCACACTACTTGAAGCTTTATGTGCCGTCCGTTAAAACCCGCGAGGTTGTCGAAAGAAAAAAAAAAAAAAAAGACGCACAGCACAATGCATTGACTGTGAGGGAGAGTTTTTGTGGCCAGAGTTACGTGAAAGAGGAGAAACTTCTGCCGAAATGGCATTCGTCCTGAAGACCCAACATTGGCACGGATAAAACGCAAATCTCTCTCTCTCTCTCTTTTTTTTTTTTTTTTTTTGGCGACACGTTTTGTTGATGTTGCAGTGAGCGGAGACATTAAATTCCCGCTTCGTGATGATCCCCCCTTTCCGTGGACTGGGTGTCCACGTCGGATGGAACTATTGCAGCGTTGTGCACGTTTCCTGGAACGGGAAAGTGTACCCTGCTTGGGGCGAACCGAGAAATTTTCATCTAGTCGAAAAAAACAAAAACAAAGAGAGGCAACGCTACTTTGAAGGACGCAGTCATTAGAGTAGAAGCTGGCGGGACTCCAATTTATCGCTTTCAGCCGCCCCTCACAAAACACCACCACGCGAACGAGGTATGCTTATTAATACCAATATAAATGCAAATATTGGAAATGATACTGTTTTACCGTAAAGACTATACACGAACTCAAATCTGTGACGTCAAGGCGCTGTGGTGGCGCGTCGGTCGCACTTCCGGTATGGGCCCGTGGGCAGAAGTCCCCATGCCAGACGCGTATTCCTGGGTTGTTTCGAAAGGAACCAGACAAAAGCCTGCCTTCTCGCCAAAACGCCGCGACTGAGGCCGTACCAAAAGTGTCGAGAAAGGTTTGAAGGTCAGTTTTATGTGCTCGGTTCGTCCGAGAATCTGGATATGTGCCGTGAAAAGGGAAAAGCAGACGCCGTCGGACAACGATCTCTTGGGCGGGAAGCACTTTGGGTTGAATTCACGGATACTTGTGGTCATCAGATTTATTTGTTTTGTTCCAACATGAACGCCAGAAAACCGTCAAGTTGTGCGGACGACCTGCAGGCTACATCCAGTGTGTCTTCAAGTTCAAACGGCCGCCTGATCGTTCGTACTGTCGTCTGCTCTCTTAGATGACGTTGGCCTGTAGACCAAATGTTGGGCCGGTACTTGCGATAAGAAGTAAGTGCAGGCCTCAAAGGACTTAAATTTGAAGGTTGGTAAGCAGGCTCGATGTAAACAGTAGATACAAAAAGATGTTGATAATTGTTAAGGGGTGTCCAAACAAGACACTACAAAACGCACGACTCCGACAAATCGTGAAAATCGAAGCGGACGCTTTTATTTTTACGATTTGTCGGAGTCGTAAAAATTTTTGCAGGAGTCGTGAAAATTTTCACGATCACGACTGCTCTCTTTGCCTCCTCCACTTTTCTCTGACGTCACACGCCACCTGTATCTGGCTCACCTCTCCAACGACCTCGCGTACCGTTGTCGCCTCGACTCGAAGGCCAAGGGGGTCCTGCTTCGGGTGGACTTGGGACATTCCTGCGTCCAAGGGTGCGTTTCCACCGTTTCGGATCTGCTTTCTTTGTCGAGATTCACTTTCGTCGTGATGGCGTCCGACGCGGTTCCGTATTGTGAGCGGAGGCCTTGAGCGATTGGCCGACAGCCAACAGAGCGTGTGAGTGGCTCTCCGGACCCACGTGATGAGCAGAGCAAGGCCGCCGTGGAGGAAGCGAGGGGGAGATTTGACGGAGGGAAGTTTCCCCCCGGGAGGAATTGACGGAGGGAAATTTCCCTCCGACGGCCGGAAGCGGATCGCGGCAGAGCGCGGCACGATTTGCCGGAGTCGTGAGTTTTGTAGTATCCTGTTTGGACAGGCCTTTACCAGTGACCATCACCGACTTGTTATCCCTAATTCACATGGTCCGATTCTGCTTACGATTTTCATTACCGACGTCGACTGTCTCAGCTATAGGGTTCACGCTTTTGCAGTCCGAGCGCCGTCGCGACTGAAAATTGCGAGCGAAATCGCATCACGCGGATCAGGCTTTAGCGTACATACTGCGGCGTCCACGCGGAATGAATCGCCACATGTCCCATTATTCACGCGAAGTTTTTCGGTGTAACGAGCCTCGGTAATTTCACTGACGCCGCTCAAGTAGTCAGACATCGCCAGGAAGACAGAATCAACATTTCGAACGCGAAAAAGGGCAGGGGGACTCACACCGACAACATCGCATTCCAATGGTTTGTTTACGGGCGACGGCGAGCGTCTTGCCCCCACCCCCATCGCGCATGCGCGGCGCCGGTGGCGTCCGCTATGGGCGCTCCGGTTTGTTTGTAAACATGAGTTGGTGTATAGACAGTACCAAGCGAAATACGGTATCTTCCGAAGTACAGTCGGCGAACAACTATACTCGTTTAAAATTTGAAATTGTACGCGGTGCGGACTATACAAAGATTTGTTTGTTATATTAGATTGTTTATTATGACGACACGCGACGGCTTTTGCGAATGGCGGAGTATGTCGATGGTAATTTACGTGTGATACAAGCCTCTCTGTCAAGTCGTAAAGCAGGCATTTCTCGAGGTGGGCTGTATAGTTTTGCGTGCGGACTAAGTGGCGGGAGTCGGACTCTGCTTCGGATACGGACTATCTATGGGAAAAGGGGGATCGGTGGCCGGGCAATGGTTAGTGCACTGCAGCTCGGAGCACGTGCGGCGACAGCTCGTACTGCACAAACCAGGGTTTGGATTCGTTCCCCACTCCTGCCAGTTTCGATCTGGACGAGCGTCGTCCCGACGTCCGGTCGTAAATCATTAGGTTACTGCACTGGCTAAGTTTCTCATCTACAGCCTAAACCAGTGTCGCCGCATCTGAACGGAAGACCGACCTTGCGCTTCATAAACACGGATGTCAATCTCAGAACGCAGCTGTTGGGCGCCCGTTTCCGGGAATTGAGCGGCGCCGCCGGCGACGTAACCGCGCGTTGCATCATGGGACGTTTCCCCCCTAAAGTTCGCGGGGAAATTTGCCCGCTAACTTAAGTGGGACATTTTTTTTGCTAAATTTAGCGGGAAAAGTCTCCCGCTAAATTTAAGGGGCGAAATGTTTCCCGCTAAATTTAGCGGGGAAACTTGACCCGCTAAATTTAGCGGGAAAATTTACCCGCTAAATTGGGCGGGGAAATTAACGTCACGTGGCCTCACCACCAATTCAGTTTCCTCGCTAAATATAGCGCGAAAATTTCCGTTAAATTTCTCCGCTAAAACTTTCAGGGATATTAGGGAGTTTTCGTAGACCGCGCTGCCCTTTCCGCTAAGCGTTCCGCAACGAAGAAGTTGCTACTGCGCCTGCGCGCAGATAGCCTTGACTGTGGAGTTCCCGCTATCGTAGCGGGCTGCGGAGGGCCTTGCGGGACGGCGAAAACGATCTACGAAAACTCCCTATTTTCGATAGATTCCCCGCTAAATTTAGCGGGAAATTTAGCGAACTTTTCTCGCTAAATAAAAGGGGAGCAGGAGAAGAGGAAGGGAGGTACGGGGCAAAAGATGGCGCAAGCGGTCGCGACGCCAACTGCCGCCAACGAACGAGCATACGACGTCGAGAGCCGGTGTCTTTAGGAGACAAGGAACTGCAGTTCCTTGTTGTTACCGCGCCTGTTTTTGTTTCTGCGACTGTCGCCGCCCGCGGAACGCGTGCCGCTTTTGAGTCGAAAAGATTTTCTGCTATAGATGGCCGGCTCTCGGCGCCGTATGCTCGTTCTTTGGCGGCGTTCGTTGCGCAATCTCTTGTCCCCCGTGCGAAACGGCGCCGTGTTGTTTGAAGACCGGTGGCGTCGCTGCGTTTCTATATAAGAGCTAAGCCTTTTTCTTTCTTTACTTCTTCCTCAGGTAAATTCGCTCTTTGCAAATTTTACCAAAAAAAATGCACCATCTGTGGGCAACGTTGCACAAAGTCGTAGCGCGATAGGTTAAGAAACCGAATTTTGCGGTCGATTTAAAGAGCCTAACGTCTCCTTGAATCACCCTGTAGAACTGCGGGACCCTAAAAGACTCCAAACGGTGAGCGATAGACATTATCATGGACGAGAGATCGCACGCGATTTTGTGGCGGTGGAGGGGGGGGGGGGGGGGGGGGGGGGGGGTCGGGGGTCAGAGCAAGAGGCAGCTGAGAGCGAATGATTAAAGCTCGGGATTGAAAGCGTTGGGTCATTGAAGAAAGCCGAGATTGTGCAGCGCATTTTAGAAGAAGCAAGTGGACGGGAACGCGAGTGTCGGTAGGGGCGAACTATGGGGCGAATTACGCGAAGTATCGTCGCCTAACGTGAGTGTCAGAGTCCCGGATCACCATGAATGGGAGCTCAAGATTCCGCCACAGGAGCTGGAGTTAAATATTCTGCGGAAGAGGGCTGAGGAAAGGCGCGACGCGAACCAGTCCGTGTCAAGGTCCGGTCTGAGTTCTGGAGACGAGGAGCGCAGGGACGTGCGGTGCTATGTCAAGCTCCTGTACCACCCCTTGAAGAAAAAAACTGACGTAGGGTCATGTCTTTGAAATTTTGAGACAATCTGCCAGATTCATCAGGTTTTTTCTGAGTTTCAGGTGTGCGTCTTAGCGTCGATCCTGACGGGAATCGCCTTCAAGGCCTATTCGGAGTTACCCGTTGCAAAGGCAGCATACTATGAGACTGTAAAAACGGCGCTTCTGGCCCGCTACTACTTTCTTGCCGAAGCATACCGGAGCGAATTCAGAAACGCCAGGCGTAATCCGGGCGGGTTTTGCACGGAGTGGACAACCAAGATTTGCGGATTTTATGAGCGCTGGATGAAGGCAGAAGTCGTAGAGGACATGGCACGAATGAAGAGTCTTATAGACATGTAGAGATTGGAGAAAGTCCTACCGCTGGACATAGTCACTTGGGTTCGAGATTGCCGACCGGAGACTTATGAGGGAAGCTTGTTGGTCGGTACGAAGAGAACTGGAGGTCTCACGACGCCGAGGCTCCACACGAACTATTGATGTCCCCCCCATCCCCCCCCCCCCTCCCGCATATACGGGCCAACCTGCTGCAGTTAATTGTTTTAATTGTGGCTGCAGTTGGTTGTTTTAATTGTGGCTGCAGGTCGGCCACGTGAAACTAGAGCACACGCAGGTCATGTCAAAAGGACTGTGGGACTGCTCCGAGACCAAGAGAAGTGACTCAGAAGCAGGGTTGGGCAGTATCGCGATACAAATGTATCGCAATAGTATTTTAGAAATACACTTCGTATCTGTATTTCTGTATCGCGATACATTTTTTTCATCAGTATCTGTATTCCTGTATCGGAATACATTTTGAACGTTCCTTTGTATCGCGATACAATCAGGGTGAAATGTATATCGTTACATCTTTTTAGAAATACTACCCCCCCCCCCCCCCCCGGGCCAAAAAAAAATTCAACGCATTTTTTTTTTTTTTTTTTTTTACTTTTGAGGGCACCAGGTCCAAGGAGGTGCTGGGGAATTGTTACCATGCTGACCAAGGTTCCTTCCGAATCTCCAAACTATTTTCTTATGCGTTCTGTTTTCGCTTCTGAGAAGTGTTGCATAGTCGAGTATTCGAACTAGGTGGCGTTCCAGAAGTGGAGTCAGAGCATCTTCTGCCTCAGGTCCTTAGGTAGGAATTTCTTGAGTTATTATTTGCTGACATCCAATCCCCGCTGCTAACCGTCTCTCTTGCCTTAGCGTACACAGTACACCCGACCGGCAAAGCTGAGGCACAGTCCGTTGCAGCAAGAGCCTGGCGGTGGTTGACTTGAAAGAGTAGCAGGATTCACGCAGTGAAGTTCAACACATATTCGAATGCGCCTGCGGCTGCGACCGTATTATTGCACGGCTCAAGGATACGTCATCAGCCGACGTGAGAGTAACCCGCTGCTCTGGTGATCCGAAACCCAGGAAGGAAGTCAGACGTGGCCTCGCTTTGCCGACCCAGACTTCGTAAACCTGCGACTCGTCTCGAGCTCGCTGTTTCTCGGAGAGCTCGCACTTGTGCCGGCAATATCAGGTCGCAATCCACGAGGCCTCTATTTGGAGTATGCAAGACAAAACTTGAGGACTGCAAGCCATGCGTCGGTGGCAGAGGGTCGACAGGAAAGACCTTTAAAACAGGGATGCCACCGTATCGTTTTTCAACCGTAAGAGAAGATAAGGCAGGTGTTCCAGGATGCTTCAGGTGGTCCACTATTCTCGAAAAATCCAAATGACACTGCCTGCTCGATCTTTAACGAGGTAACCTACAACGAAAGTATGTATTGTCCTTTAATACAGCAGCGCGCTGAAGTTTCATGTTCAAGGCCACACCTACAGGTTCATTTCATTTCAGTTCATTCCACGTTGACGTCATGGGATAACTGTTGACGTGGGCGTCCTTCTTGGACAAGAGCGTGGTGATTTAGGATGATATATAAATTATTTAGAGGTCGAAGTCTTTTCGCATCCCTCTTCAGGCAGACTACCGCCGGGGTCAGGGAAAAGACCGCGGTCAGTCCTTGATGGAACCTTTTTTTGAGCCCATTGAAGACTCCTCGTCGTCCGAAATTACTACCTTCAAGGCAAAGTGCCAAGCCTACGGTAAAGTAATTTCGGGATCAAAAACTTCAACCTCCAACTTCAAGCTTCATCTTATTTGGCGTCTCAAACAAATTTTAGAAATGTATTGCAGTATCAGTATTTCCGTATTTGTATTTCTGCCCTCCCTAAAATGTATTCCTCTATTTGTATTTCCAAATGCTTTTTGCCTTTTTGTTAAATGTATTTCCGATACGTATCGCGATACACTTTTACAGATATATCTCAGTATCAGTATTTTAGCTACTATTTTAATGTATCCCAGTATTTGTATTTCCAAATACATTTTTGAGTATTTCTGCCCAACCCTGCGTCAGAAGGTATGACTGTCAGGCGCGGGGCACTTCAACAAGGCGAACCTGCCTTCCCAGACGAATATTTCATGCGCAAAGTGGAGTCGCCTGAAGCGAATCTTAATCGCAGTTTTGCTGGCCTGTGATCATCTATGCCACAGTATAGTAATGCGCTTGCGGGACACCGGCAGTACTATTACGCTTGTCGACGAGTCGCTCGTGTCGCCAAGACAGCGATTCGAGTCACAGACCAACATCAACATGCTGGAAGCTACGGTGGACCGTTTCCTCGCAAAGGTCCCCGTGTCGGGGCCAACCATAGAAAGGGGGCCAAACGAATAGCCTGAAGAGTGCTTAGTGGCACTGTGCAAAGGTGGACTGCCCGGTGAACCGAAAGTACTCCGGGGTAACGAGTTCTTTGAAAAACGACAATGTGTTCACTGATCCCATCACCGCTGCTGCTGGAAGGAAGAAAGTGAATGCGCAAAGGGAGAGTAAAGCGATGGTTAACCTTAATGAGGCCCTTGTGTCAAAGGGCACAGAAGTCGTGTATGGCCTAAATAAAGCACCCGAGAAGAACTTGATGACAACTCGCGCGCAGAAGAGGAAAGGGCTAGCATAAGAGGCAGAAGATTAAAGACTGGAAAGACAAGGAACGCTGACAACGTTAGAGGACCAGCACCAATAACGTCAATAAAGAGAGCGCACCCGATAAAGGGCAAGACATCCCCGGTCTCGAACTGAATGTATCTTTCAGGACAGAGATGGTCAACGACCCAGAACTCAAATATAGATGGGAGCGGCAAGGACATCGAGGGCAGAGCTTTTGGCGTCTGGGGACTCCTTTTCGAGCGGTTTATTCGGGGATAATGGTACCAACATGGAACGACGAGTCGAGGTTCTGGCACTACCGATGGCCTGCAGACCGATTGCGTTGAGGCTTGCCCACGACAAAACGGCAGCGGGACACATGGGCCTAAAGAAAACGATAGGCAGGCCGGAGGAGGCCCTTTCCATAGTGGACCAGCTCTGCGAGGAAGCCAGGGAAACAACCGCAGAATTGGAGGACTTTCGGGAAACGCGCGTGCAAGATCCACGAAAAAGACATCCGGAGCCTAAACGCAGCCCAGCCGAAGCGGCAGAGGCCTTTCGGGAGGTGCACGGAATCCTGGAGGAAAGGGAGCAGAAACTCCTCGAACTGTAGCAGGAGTTTCTGTATGTACTGGTGCATATACTGCACCAGTATATGGAGGGGGCGCAGTGACTGCACGCACGGATGCAGGAAACACTTTGGCAAGAGTCTGGACGTGTCTGGACACAAGCATTGCCTCTCATTTGCTGTTGTGTAGGCGAGGCTCTTAATGTCACATAGTAGTCTATTTACGGCGACACAGTAGGTATGGTTACAAGGGTCCTTAATAGGTTTTGCGCACTGGATTGTATTGTATTGGGTTGTATAGGATCGTGGAGGTTTACGGCTTTGTATCGGGCAATCACAGTATAGAAAGATTGTCTCTTGGAAGCAAATGTGGCCAACACCGAAGGTCATCTGTTTTATCGGCCACAGTTCTAGCTGTCTACGATGCGACTCGCGCTCCAGAATCCTTACCTTCGTCTGCTTTGGCTAGAGGAAAGTTTCCGTACTCCAATGATATGACGCATTTAAGAGATGCCACCGTCAGATTGCAGCAAAGTGGGCTTGGGAAGACGACCTATTTACATTTGTTTCCGTTACTCGTCTAGAAATGGCAGTCGCACACCACTAATGGCGGCAGCCACGTGATGTTTGTTCCTTCCATCTGTTTGAAGTGACTAGGAAATTTAAGAATCCTCTCGTATCTCTTGAAACTGGGGAAATGCAGTTTGAAATTCGTAAACGTTTCGAATATGCCTGATGCGCAAAGTGAAACCAATAGCAGTCACTGACAACCTAAGAACTGACAACCCGAGCATCTTATTATCACTCCGCAGCCACTAAGGTTCCAGCATGATGGTGTGTTTACACTAGCGAATTCGCGGGTGAATCCGCGCCAGCGGCGAAGCGACGAGCGGATTTTGGAGCCGTGTTGCGAGATCCGCTCTTTGCTGGTGGAAAATTTGGATCGGTCCTGAACCACTATCCAGATTTCCTGCCAGCGAAGAGTCGATTTCACCACGCGGCTGCAAAATGCGCTCGTTGCAGGCGCGAATCCGCCCGCCAATTCGCAAGTGTAAGCCCACCATTAGACGATAAGAACGTAGAAGAACAAATTCCGAAGCGAGAAACGTGAACAAGTAAAACACGCCCTACGTTTCCTACCCTTTAAGTAACTATAATTAGGGGCGTTATAATTGTTCTTTATATAAGTGACAGGACATGTTCCGCGACCTTTTTCAGAAAACGCACATTAATAATTATTTATTGATGCCCACCAGCAGTAACGTGCCTTCCCGATGGTGCATCACATTTGATATGTCTACTTTCAGAACTCTCAGAAATGCACACTGCCTCAAAAGCTCCAGAAAACGTAGTATATAAGTAGACGTCGCAAAAAAAGACGGAATATCTTCATCGTGTCTAATCCGAGCGGGAAATACAGAAAGGAACCGATCGGTGACCTATAGCGGTGGGCCAACCATTCGATACTCGGTCCCAAAGAATGCAGAATATCCGCTTACCTGGTTGAAGCCGAACGCTTGCCCTTTGCCGCGGGTATTCAACGAAAGCCTGATGCGTTTCACCGGCCTTTGCGAGCCGTAAAACCAGTTGTCGAAGCTTATCGTCTGCTACACTGGGGAAGATCACCTACCTGCCAGCTAGGGCGCTCGCTGCACACCGCCACCGCTCGCGCACGCGCGCGTAAAAAGCAAAACAAAATTCAAAGGCCGTCCTTGCAAAACGCTCAGAAACGATTTATCGGTCCCGTATAGACTAGTCATGCCTACAGCCTTGAACTCCACGCGCTCCTCGAGCAGTGGGCCTCGCCCGAGGGCTATCGTCGTCGGGATCCTAATTTCGAAGAAACGCTTTGTGGGGTGGAAAGGTGCAATGCGCTGGAAGCAATTCTACTTTTTTATGGGCTCGGATTTCCCTGTCCCAGTCGTCCGAGGTACTTACTGCATGCGGCTGGTTTCGCTGAGGGTTTTGCTAGGGGGCAAGGTACCGGTAATCGTACGCGATTGGGCAGTTTCTCATAAGCGACCATTCTCCGAAATTGGAGTTGGAGAGTATTTTGTTATTTTTTTCCTTTTCTCTTACTGGCTTGGTCGAGAGAAGAAGGCGAGAGTGCTTCTTCGCCGGAACTTAGGCGGCGGCATTAGATAATCCATCTGTGCAAAAGACGAGCTGCAGGTACAACCTGAGGTGTGCTTCTTCCTTGTATGACGTCACATTGGTCGTGGAAGAACTACCTTTAGACGCGTTCGAAGCATACACATGTGAGAAGCAAACAACATGCAGGAGGAGTTTCCGCAGCAACGTTACTGGAACACTCAGTTGGGCAACTGACCGTTGAAACCTGGGCCACTGGCGTCCACCGAGACCGAGCTAAACACGATAACAGCGCCACTCTTTATCTTTATTCTTTACTGTGCTCAACTTGAAGTTTTGGAAAGCATGTTTTTGCGTAAAAACAAACGGAAAAAAACTCTTTTTGTAGGAAGTGTTATAGGAGGTTAGTACAAAATAACAGGCGAGTGATGTTTTCTGAAATCTTTAGTTTGCAAGAATTTGCGGCGCAATCAATATTGCTTTTATACAACCATATCTCACCGGTGATTTCAGGTAGCGCGTCCCGACCAGGGCAAGTCCTAATTTCGGAAGTGATTCGCGGTACGTCCGCTTGTGGAGACGGGGGTTGGCATCCCAGAAACCCCTTCTCCCGTATATGTTGCGGCGCCAGAATGGCCGATTAAAGCCCAAATAGAACAGTCACAGCGGACGCTATCGAATGTGGTACTCCCGAACCAATACAAGCAGCAGTGCAGTTCCCCAAGTGGCCGCTGCGGGAAAAATGGCGGCGTTGCGATCGCCATTAGCTCGGCCCTCGAGTACGGATCGGTGCCACCTTTTCAGAGCAGGCTCTATGGGAGTTACTTAACTGTGTGGTTCAAGTAACGGAGGTCCGAGATGAGGCGTGCTGTAGCGAATGTGCTCTTGTGTAACAGTCAAGGTTGGTTCGCACATTTGCCTTTGAGTGCAATCAACTGCGTCGTAACCGCGTGTGATCATTTACGACGAGAGAAGGCGCCGACACACCGGCGCCATCTGTCCAGGTGCCCTAGAAACAATTCAGATCTGCATAAAAATTGACCGAGGGTTTTAGCGATATTTGGGAGATCGAATTTATGCGCTGTTTATGAGACATGGTCGTCCACAACGTTGTCAGAGTTATTGCGTGCTAACGACGAAATATTGATGCGTAAAGTATATCATAATTGTTTCCGGTCTACCCGTTAGATGGCGTCAGTGTGTTTTTTCGTCAGAAGTGGTCGCACACCCTTAGAAAAAAGAGTATCTAGAAAAGTTCTCCCCAGTGGCGTCACAAAGGGGGGGGGGGGGGGGGGGGGGGGGGGGCGGGGGGTGCGGACCGCTCCGGGTGCAGCGCTCAGGGGGGGTGCCGTGTCGGGCGACGAGAGCGGGGCGGGGGGGGGGGGGGGGGGGGGGGAGGGAGGTCGTGGCGGCCCGCGGGCCACGTGAGAGCGGAGGGTGAGGGGGCACTTGGGGAAATGATACAAATTTACGAATTTTGGTCAATTTCATTTGGCGACGAGGCAACACTGCCCAAGTTAGTCAAACCATGGTGTCCCTAAACCACGAGATCACGAGCGCGCTCTCATTCTAGGCGCCCCCATGATCGCCCAAGCTCTCCTCGCCGCGGTACGATCAAAACCGCTCGCGCAGGTCGGCAACCCGAGCGCTATTCTCGCTCAACAGCTTCCAACATCTCTCGATAGCAGTCACTTTCATCACTACTGCAATCAATGTCGAACACTTTGACAAGGCGAGCAATGCCGTAGAAGTAATCGTCACGGACCGCATGCTCGAAACGCGGAAGGCAAACGAGGAAGCTGAAGCTCGAGACGCCAAGAGAGCCAAGTCGGTGAGTGCGTGCAAGGGGACACCGCGCGGGAGGCTGGCTACGTCACCAGCCTCCCAGCCACGGCGGCCTTTTGGAATGGGGTGGATCCCAGGGACCCGAAAATAAATCGATTTACCCACAAAACTATCGCGCCCTTTTCAAAACAAATCTATCAGGATTATAAGAACATACAATGGGTCTAAGCAGTAAAGTTATCTCAAATTTCATTTTTGGCGTGTCATAACCGCTTCAACTTAGAAGAAGCCGTCATGTGAATCGTTTCCCTTCCGACTCGGACGCAGGCGAATCCTTTTCTCCCAAGAGTGCTAGTTTTTACATTCCACGGTGTTCCTCTCGAGGAGTAGTATTCCGAAACAGCCGAAGAGCCCAAGTTATTGCGCGTTGTCACACAAGGATCCTGGATGTTTTCCCGGGCAGAGGTGTCGCCAGTTGAGGAAAGGGACGGCGCGAGCTTTCTAAAATGAGTACTTTCCCAACAAACGGGTGGCGATATCTGCTCGTTTGTTTATTCCCGAATAAATCTCGCAAGGAAAGGCAAAGCGGCATACCGCAAGCGGCAAGCCCGCTTCCCCTCTTTTCCTTCTTCAAAAAGCATCTTTAGTTATCAAGGCCAAGGATGCGCACGAAACGTTCTGGAACCTTGACAAGGCTTTTGGGATCAACTTTTCATCCCGGTTGTTTGTTGTTCATAATGGTCGAAGCTTACGGTTTGGCGTTGCTTGACAAAAGAGCAAAGCTAGGGATCTGCGTGTCCTGGCGATGTGCCCTTCGCCTTGTAGCCTATAAGCCGTTTGCCCCTAAGCTGATAGTACGGTGGAAGCTACGTGCCCGTTGAACCAGTCACAGGTCTATCTTTCGCCACATAACTTGCACTCTCTAGCTCGCACCCACGCGCAGAGAAGAGGTCATGTGATGAAAGGGAGGTGGTTGATTGGTTCCGGTGAGCTCGTAGCTCCCACCGCACTCGCAGCTTAGGAATGAACGAAGCAGAGTACCGTCGTGATGACGTGATGCCGTGAACCTTTCTTGCCTGGAGTTTGTGAGTCGTGGCCTTTCAGCGAGGAGTTTACACGAAAGCTTTTCTCCATCCCCTTTGGCTTTCAAACCTGCCTTTGTTGAGTCTGTCGTGTTCCTCGCACGAGGCTTTGCGCTCAGATGGCCGTCGTTTATTTGTCCCAATGTCTGTGTCACAATATTTCATCATGCAAAATAATTTTCGCTTTTTGTCTCAAACCTCGCAAATGAACTGTCTTAATTGGTGTCAAAAGTGACATTCAAAGTTACGAGTAATTTTCTCAAAATTACGTCCTGAAAGTAATTCATTACACTACTAAATTACTAGCCTAGAAAAGTGATTAATTACACTATTATTGACTATATGAAGTAACTTAATTACTGTCATTTAATTACAGTAATGTCATTACTGCCGTCATTACTGCCATCTCTACTGCAGAAGTAGACAAAGTCTCGCCTTAGTTGAGAGCTTATTGTTTTTCGGTTAGTTACTCTTCCGAGATAGAAATATCACTTAAAATTTGAGCCTTGATGATATAAAGGACCGAAGTCGACACGTAATACTTCTCATAAAAAAAAAAGCTTGTTTTTTTTTAGATTAGTTGGAAGATCAGTTGGGGTCGAGTAACTGATTTTTTTTTAATTTTTTTTTACGTTTTGGCTGTCGATCGAAGTTTAAATATGACGCTATTCTCTTTTAGGGAATCCGGTGTCGACCACCGACATGTTCCCTGCAGTCGATCTTCGCTCGAACAAACAAGTTTTCAATAATTTCACCAGCCATGCACATCCAGTTGGAATGAATTCTGCAGTACTACCTTCATCATTCATTACTTCGATAAAAGCCATTGACAATCACTCGTTTTATTCTTTTCTTAGCATTCCCAGTGCTTTGCAGATGCTTTCACGACTGCGATTCGGGCTTTGTAATGGAATTGGTGAAATGAAGACTGCTCATGCTGGCGGCGTAGTCACATAGTTTCTTGGGCCGTCTATATCGTGTTTTTCAAAATGTGCTTTCGCTCTGTTTCGTTTTATTGTGGGCTACTAGTTTCTCTACCACAAATACAGGGGTCCTAATTAAAAGGCCTACTCTGTACCAGAAAAAAGAAATTGTGATTGTTGTGCGTGATAATTTATTTTCCTATAGGTGCCTGAATAGATAAACTCATGCCAAATCCCTTCAATATGCTACTTTGTTCCTAATTTTTTGTTCAGATTCTCTTTGCAATCTCCTAAAGCTCATAATAATGCGAAACAAACACACTTTTTATACTAGTATTTTAACAAGGAGATTAACGTGTATGTTTGAGCGTGTGGGTGTCTCAATTTCTGAAACAAAAGAGGAACAGAGTAGACCCTACATTACTGTCTTTCTCGTCCTACTAACGTTTTTATGAGAAATATGAACGTGTTGAAACATGATTTAATGGCTGTCACACTCAAACATTCTGACCGAATAGGAGGAAGTCATCAGCTGTTAATTTTGTCAAAACAAAAATACACCGGCACAATATAAAACCTTCGCGTGCGTCTATTTTCCCGCTAAGCCCTTGGAAAGCCACTCACTTTGATGTGACATGTGATTTCAACCAATCAAGAAGCTACCAAATACGCTTAAGCAAAAAATCAAAATTATCCGTTCCGTAGTAACCCTGAGTGTGACAACATGTGAAATGCCATGCTCAGTGTTCCATCGCAAACCTAATTGTTTTATTGGTGGAAGCGTCTTTTTCTGACATCGACAGGTCTATTTTTATGTCAAACTTGCAGGGGTTGACTCTCCAGTTGCTTCGCATAAATAGTACGCTGACTAGATTTCAAGTGTAGAGTGTATCGTTATTTTATTTTTAATTGAATGTGCGCTTAATCACCCCGCGAGACGCCGTACTGCAAATAAATCGGCTGTATAAGCTAACGAAAAAAAAAAGCCACTATAACTAGAGTCAAACAAATTGAAACAACGAACAAGCAAAGAAAAAAAAAATGCCACATTCACTCGAGCTGATGAGTCCAGACTCATCCGTGGCTTAAATGAAAAGCGAGTCTCGAAATCCCTAATTGCCACCGTGAGTGTCCGTGAACGTGTTCGGAGTGCAAAAAGAGAGCAAGATGTCACTCGAGTGCTGCGTCACGTGCTCCAACGGAAACTTCGCACTCAAACCTAGCTTGCGCGGGGCGGTGTGTCTCCACTTCTTTTGGCAGGCGGTTCGAAAAACGCCCCCGTAAGCGAAGAACCTTCGAGCGAATCAACTTATACTTATTAGCTAGCACTTATGTCCCGTGGCGCCGGTACCTCAGACAGACGTCCCCGCATTTGAGTACCACATTTGCAAGTTTCTTTTTTTTTTTTTAAGTGTGTTCGCTTTCAAGACTAGGTAAACAGCCAGAAGGCCCCCTGTAGGTTTTCAGACTCTGTAGTTTATTATTCTATTCGGAGATTGAAGATGTTGAACATACATAACGCGAAGGACAGACAGTGACACAAACAAGACATTACTATCGCTGATCGTTTTCGTGCGATTACAAGGAAGAGAAGAAAGGAGTTAGAGTATGATTAGTGTCACTAGCTGTGCTACGCTAAACGTATTGGCACTCCATTCCCCGATGATCTTGTAGGCGCCTCCATTTTAGTGCATAGTGCAGCATGAACGCAATTGGCGCTAGTTACCTTTTGCAAATGTGACTTTCTGAAATGCAGACAAGTTGTCAGGAACGTCGCTGACATTTTTTTAACCAATATCTCTTTGAAAAACAAAAAAGCGTTTATCTTTTTTTTTTTTTTTTTTGCAATTTTCGGTAAGGCTTTTATAACCGCCAATCCTGATTTTAAGCACCAAGATAGCTCAAAAAGTTTCGTTACTTTGCAGTGTATATCTTATTTAGTAGCTATATACTCGTTGTCCCCTCAAAAAAAAAGTAAGTTTTTGGCGCATTGTTCATGCGCCGCCCGGAGTAGTTCCTACAGCACTTGGTTGTCAGAAGAAGCGATGCTCTTTGGCGTTTGAAATGTGTACGTCTTTGGATGAGATAACATTAATCTATAACCTAAAATCTACCTACCTATATCTTAATGCTCCAAATAAAGAAGAGAATTAGTCATGCTCCATGAGGAGCCGGACTACTTTTAGTTATGTCTTTTGTGAAAAAAAAAACCCCAGTATAATTATAAATGAAAAAAACTAATGGTTACAGATCTACATCTCATAAAGGGTCACCGAACTGCTTTTTGTAGAAGTTCGTTTTGATGGCATATTGTTTGTTGGGCTTTGGCCAACAAAACATAACCAGTTCCAGATGGCAAGACGTCCTAGTTAACGGCAATAAAAATACGCGAGCACTATTTTCTCTTGTTTGGGGGAGGGGGGGGGGGGGGGAGGAGGGCACTATCGGGTCTCCACCACGTCCATAAAATTTGACCAATGATTGTAGTTAATTGCGTAGATAATCCGAACGTTACTAGTGTTTCTTTTTTTTTTTTTTTTGTCGCGCTGTGCATTATATTTTGACAAGAAGACCAAGTCTTTGGGTGTAGGGGCCGTGTAGTAATACAGAAATTATCGTTTGAAAACGCCGTCGCACGGCGCCCCCTTGTGGGTGCTTCAAGGCACAAAAAGAAGAGCGGGTTACGACCTTTAATAGGAAGGTCGGCCACCCTTGGGTGTAATTTTTATATATATATTTTTTTTATTTAAGACGTTTAGAGCATGATTGAGTTATCACCATAAATAGACGATCTCAAAATCTACTCAAGCTCCCCTAAAACACACACACACACACACACACACACACACACACACACAGACAGACAGACAGAGCGTGACTAGGCTTTGTTTTTCGTTCTTCCCTACTAAAAAATCTTATATGTACGAGAATTTAGTTTTGTTCAATAAACATATATGCTGAGATAAGATCATATAAGGTTTATACTAAGTCAAAATAAGCTTCTTATAAGTTTCCTATAACGTCTTATATAATCGTGTATGCTTCTTATGTGTTCTTATATGATACATACTTTATCATATGCGTGTATTGGACCAAGAAAGTTCTCATACAATTAAGATATTTCATTGGGGTTCTGCGTTCTTTTCGGCGAACAGCGTAATCTCGTAGACTGGGGAGCGATATTCGGGTGTTCGAGATTCGTCACGCCCGGCGTTTTTTTTAAGTTGTCGCTCAGTATTGGCGAAGAGATCAAACTGTAGGGGGTGCACTGACCCGTTTGCTGTCCCCGCACCTCAGTGTTACCCCAACACAAGGCCTGTGGACATGTTTACAGGCCTTGCGGGCATGTTCACGTCTGAACGTAGAAATACTAACAATGAACGAAGTGGCGTTTATTGTTAGTGCCGGATCTCTCCCGAAAGCAGTCGTCAGGAAAGCGAGCTTGACCCACTTCGGCTTTGCTGGGCATATGCATCGTGCATGCTGCATGGTTCATGCAGGCCGGGGTGCAGCCGTCCGGAGAACACAGACTCCTGCCGAACGCTGACTCGGCATTCGGTTAAATCAGCCGAGCGCTGAGTCGTTGTTATTTGTTGTCCCCATTCGTGGAGTTCGAAAGGTAGCCGCTTGGGGCGCCACAATCTGACCTTCTGAATGGTGGCAGAAATCGAGAGAAAACTAGGTATTTTCTTATTCACTGATGGCAAGGGGGTTTCATAGCCTCACTTTCTTTGCACTGCGGAGTGAATATAGATTTCACATTTAAATATTCTAAGCTTAAATGGTAAAACAAAATGGCTAGGTGGCGTAAGCTACCGCCCGATCCAAAGGGCTCAGCCGTATTCATCCATCCATCCATCCATCCTCCCCAATAGCCAGCCTTAACATTTTAGAATGCAGATGTTGCGAGACGCTTACCTTTAAGTCTAGTAGCTTCGCAAGTCTCAAACAATCTGCTGACAGAAATCGTAAATTCCGTATCGTCACGAATAGAAAGTCAGACGGGGGCTCGAAGGCCAAAAATGTAGACAGGCGAAGCTGTGCCGACAACTAGAAGGGAGGGTTACAAGAAAACAGAGCGGGACACAGTTAGCGCGAACACGAGATACCCGGCTCTTTCTGTTTTCCGATTCGATGAAAACTACCGAAGTGGTCAACAGGTGCAAGGGGTAGCCTCGAGTTTTGCACCCCGTCGGAGGTCGTCGCGTTTTATCTTCGCACATTCTTAAACTTCCGCGAGGTGGGCGGGAATACGAAACAAAAATAGTACCCGACTCAAGTTTTGAGACCAATTGTAGATGTTAATTCCCGAACGCATTTAAAAGGAGTATAGGGAATACGAAAGCACGGGGCGCAGCCAACTGCGCTGCATCGACACATTAAGTGCAGCTTCTGATGCTCCCATCATGTGAGCCTATCAATGAGCACCGCTTTGGGATACATGTACACCAATGCGGTGGCGCTGCCATCGCAGAGTTCCCGTGCGGACGCTTCATCCCACGCTAATCTGGTTTCTGCGTACGCAGGGTTGCCAGACCTGTTGCGGGCAGAATTTCTGCCTCGCTTGTCAACTTCTTTCTTTCGCAAGTCCGAGTCGTATGACTCCCCCGCGATGGAAGTCCATTCATACAGCGAGTCTCCGCGTCTTCCAAGGGTAGTCCCTCCTTTTTTGCGCGACCTTCAGATTACCTTCCTTTCTACCTCTTCGTCCTTTCTGAAACGCGAACGAATGCCAAGGGGATCAGTGACTGCTGACCCTGCCTTCGCATTCGTTCTGGCTCTCGTTTTTGGCTTCAAGTCTGGAGTACATCCATTCTACACAAACATACATGTTGCAGCTACGGAGAAACACGCGTGGCCGAGTGTCTTCTTGTTTTGTTGTTTGTCTGTTTTCACGGAAAAACGCGGAGTACTGATAAGTTTTCCGCCCTCACTCCATCCAGGGCAACTTTAATCTCGAAAACTCCCAACCATCGCAAAAAAAAAAAGAAGAAAGAAAACACTAACAACAAGAACAGAATTTCGCGAGCAAGCATAAAACTTCGGGACCACGGTTCGCCAGCCCATGATTCTCTTCGAAATGAGTCGACCATATTTTCTGCCTACACATCAATGTAGACTTTTGATTATTACATTTCACTAAAAGTGAAGAGGCCGAACGATTCAACCACACAGAAACTGTTGAAAACGTTGCGACTTTCTTTCGTTTTTTAGTCGGTGCGCGCGCGCACGCGCGTGGATGTAACGGTCGGGCCTCAAGTCAGTGAGAGAGGGAATGCCTCTTGGAGATTCATGCCATCCAACTCGTTGCCTAAAACTGAGTAAAAACATTTCTCTAAAAAAAAAAAAAAACGGAAAGTCGAGGCGACCGGTAATTGAATGACATAGTGCGATGATGACATTGATCCTTTCTCTCTCTCTCTCTCTCTCTCGCGGGCGCTTTTCCTGGACGAACAAAATTCTATGTAAGCAAAACGTGTGCCTTCACAAAACGTTTCTCGGATCGGAGGAGCACCAGACCTGTCGGTCAACAGAGTAGATAGTTTATTTCGAAAAGTTTTAAGAAGACCCTAATGTAAATCAAACGCTTCGTACGTGCAAATGCATAATGTCCTCCGGTCATCAGATCTCATTAGAAGCAGCTCTTGAAAGGCGACAGAGCCGTAGTGTGTGAATAGCTCCTGTTGATATAAAATACGCTCGCGAGATGTCGGTCTCCCAAACCCTGGTATCCATTGTCCCTGTTTCAACAGATGTATAGTTGCAGAGCTGTGGGTCCTTGACGCTCGGTGCGCTTACGTGAAATTAAGACTGTCTAATTAAATGCGCCACCAGCTCGTTGTCGCTGGAGCATGGAGCTCTTCGAAGAGCTATCGACGCATGAGGTCGGGGTGCACCACTCTAAGCCCGCTACCCATTTCCGGTGTTTATTTGTTTTTATTATTATCATTCGGTGCAATACATTGAAGGGGTCTCACGTAACTACATCGACGTTTAATGACGTTTATTAGTTCTCGAATTCAGCGCAAGAGGTCGGTGGAAAGAAATGTCACAAAGAAACAAACATCTGTAACTAAAAAAAAATAAACAAAATAACAATTGCAGCATTATGACTTTTACACATCTTGGTTTAGGTTTTAACTTTATTCTTTTTTTTTTCCACCAGCCTTTTAAAAGCTTATTTGTCGTACACCGAGTTAAGTCCCAAGCGTCCGGAACACGCTGAAGCTCGTCGAGAGTGGCCGCAAAAGCGGCAGAGGCGTCCGTCTTGCGGTCCCGACGGGCTAGCGTCGCGCTCGCTCTGAGACGCTTCGGAACGCTCCAGCGACTACGCAGGCTAGGCGGCGCTGTGCGCCAGTGACGACGTTTTGTGGGAGTCTTAGTCTTCGAGGTACTGTTGCCGCAGCGCCGTGGAAGCTTCGCGAATCTCGACGATGTATATGCGCAAAATATTTGACGCCGAGTACATGCCCTGTATTCGTCTACCGACAGGTAAAATAGAAGAGTGAAAACATCACCTCGACTTGCGTGTTGTGCCGGTCACATCGCTCGTCTGCGACGCCCGGTGTCACCCGAAGAAGGCCGAGGACAGGAACCGGGAACGAAGGACGAGATTCTGCACGGCCGTACCGAAGTGAGGGCGCTGCTCTTTACAGCTGAACCGGGCCCTTTCACAGGTGGTTTTTCGTTTTGTTCTTCAACGACCTGAAACTGCCCGCATGAGCACCGCTTGCAGCAGCGCTGTTGGTGGTTACTCGCTCGCGGGATGTTCCGACGAGCTTCGGCCTCCCCTCGCCAACAATGCACCCGTCCCGTTTTGCTGAAGGCGAGCCTTAACCGTACTCCAGCTGACAGGGAAGCTAACCGGAAACCTGTTTGCCTTCATCCCACCTTACGTGCCGGGCTCCGTTGTTTAAGCGTTTCATAACGTCGATAGTCCTTCTTCATTGGTTCGTAACTGGTTGCAAAACGTAACGCCTCTCGTCGTCTCTTGTCAATGACAGCGCAGGGAGCTGAATGACATCTGTGTTTGCGTTTGTCGCAAGTTGCTCGTTCGGAGACGAGCACGTTTGTCTGCGGGAGTGGTGGTCACTGCGCGTGCGCGAAAAAGCAAACTGCGTAGAGCGGAGAACCACGCATGGTCCGTTCCTCAGCCATGGAATGACGTCACAAGCGTGATCTGATATACACCCGTAGCCACTGACAGCTTTGGAAACGCAGGGCGAAGCTGATTATTTATGGTCTAGCTTGTTGCCTCGCGATTCGCGCATTGCTCTTGTTGTCGGTTAAGGCTGATATATCATAGCGGCGAAGTGATAAGGATCTGGCCGCGACTTGTTTCTTAAGCTATCGGTGGCTGAAGACTTTAATTCAAACATTCTATACTTCCTGTTACCTTAAGCCCAGTCGCAGCCGATGCTACGAGCTGATGGGAGAACATCAAACAACCTCAAAAGCGCACCATCCTGGTGTTGGTCATGTTTCTGTAAGTGTGCAATCATCGCTGAACCAAATCATAAACAAGAAATGGCCCGGTCACTTGCGCTTTTCACGCTGTTTGATGGGTCCCATTACCTGGTAGCGTCGGTCGCGTCTTCGCTGAGACGAGATCGTTGTTTCTGTCAAGGGGATTTGTTGCATACGGACGTTCTCTTGTTCTTAATGAAAGACAGACAGAACAGGTGCTCATAGAAAAAAAAACAAAAAAAACCTAAAGTTCATCTAAAGCTCGGATAAACTTTATATATATGAACTTTTCTGCTCGAAGGTCCTCTATTTTAACGAACATCAAATATTAACGTCGGATTAACCTGTTCTGCTCGAAAATCGCGATTTCAATACATTACGGGTTTCAGTTGAGCCAGTTGGTGCATGTTACTTCTAAGTTCAGCTGGCCCCAGTCCAAGTTCAATACATTCTCAGATCAACAATGAAATTGTGTTAGCTTTTATGACACGTATCTACTTGAACAAACAAATTGCAACCACAGACGTTAACGATCTTTAAACCCAAAAAATGAAACTAATTACGGAACTCAAAAAATATTTTTTCATATCCTGGATATCCGCAACAAACGTATTTGAATTTATCGACTGGTTTATTAAATTTCTTCCATGTTTTTTTGTTTTTATCTAAATATGTGGGTTATGGATTACCTAGTTAGTTCTAATCTAGTGCAGTAACCTTGTAATTTGTGCTGTGTAGACTGGTTTCCGTTCTTTTCCGTTTCAAATTTGTGGGCCCGCTTGAGTGCTGTAGTTTGGTTGCAACCTCGTCAGGTGATTTCAATTACCTTTTGTCCCAACCGCCTTGACACCCGTGTCAGAATAAGATATGTCAGTCAATCTATCAATCAAATAGCGCGCCATTGAGGAAGTAAATGGCGTGGCAGTTCTTTGCAAATATGAAAATACAATGCAAATATTCTTTAGACCTTTCTCAAACAAGAGATACGATTAAAGTGTAGTTTGTTAGAATGCGATGATATACTTGTAGCATCCGAATTATACAAATTTATATATACTTTATGATTTCGTCTGGCCAGATAGGCATACATACTAAACGTATATATGTATCATACTATTATTAAAGTAAAAACACTTTCAGTTGACTTTTACCGCTCATTCACACTGGAATCGGATCCGCGTTCGCAAAGCGGTTGCGAACGCGGTTGTATAAAGATCCAGTACAATTGCAGGCGCACTTCATGTCATCGGGTGCGCGTGCAATTGTACTGGATCTTTACACAACCGCGTTCGCAACCACTTTGCGAACGCGGATCCGCTTCCATTATGAATGAGCGGTTAAGGTGTTTAATAAAATTAAGAATAAATATACTGTTTTTTGACAATGAAAGACGGGTGTGAAACGGGACATATAATACAACTTTTGATCGTTGGAGTCGACAGTTTTGTTTCTATGAGCAGGCGGACTAGGAATGAGAGTACGAATACCTGTACAGGTATTCGTTCTACGAGAGTTAAACAAACCAACAAAAGGTCATCTTGACTGAAAACGTGGACACTAAACAAACCGCCCACCGACGGCACCAGGCAATTTTTTTCCCGTAAGAACTGCCTACTCGTCGGCTAAATGGTCCCTCCCCACCAAACGAAGCTCTCGGATTGGTCCAGCGGAGCGGCGATGACTTGATCTCGTCGCCAGGGTAACGTCAACCCCCGCCGGAACGCGCACGCGCCCTAGATCTTTCCGCCTCTTTCCAAAGTAGTATAAAGACCTGGATTCGAGACCTTCGCAGATACCTGAACTTGAGGAGACGACAGCGACTCCACAACTGGTAAGTTCTGTCTTTGTAAAATTGTTATGAATCCTTGTGACTTTATATGACTACCGACAACTTAAGAAACTTAGGGCGTGTTTTTTATATTGGTGTTTCTTGCCTCGTGATTTATTAATTGGCGTTCTTATCGGCTAATGCTGTAATCTTATTGGCGGAGGAGCGATAATGAGATGTTGGAATCTCACCACGCCCAGAGGTTTTAAAGTTGTCAGTCGTTGTATATTGTGCTAAGGGAAATCACAATTATTTTAGGCGTCATATTTCCGATGGAAAAAATATAGAGTTGTAAACGTTACACTCGACAATTCTAACACTCTGGCAAAGATTACAAACACAACCCCAAATACCTGTCAGCCTGAATCAACCATATGGCATTATGTCTTTCAACACAGATACAGATCACATTTCCTTTTTTTTTATGCCCAAGTCTCTTTGAAATGGAATTACCTTCCCACATATGTGCCTGGAATCGCTGAAATTAAAAGATTTATAAATGTCGTGATTACACATTATAGCTGTAATGAGCCGCTATAATTGTTCTCGAGTTTGTTTTTGTTGTGCGTTTAGTGCTCCATATATCTGTAATCAACTGCCTTCAGTTATAGTTACTTGAGATAGAACGTAATTTAAGTACAGTTGGATTCTTACAAATCGATCTACTTAGAGGAACAGTTGTTCATAAAACGTAGCTAAGTAGCATTTTGAGTAATCTTAAAATATCTGATGCCGTCGAGGTGCACGGTAACTGCTGACCCATGGCTCACTTTCGAATGCCGAAACGAAAATTGTCCTATAGTATAGTCACAGATAAAGAAAGTTGAAGTAAAATGTTAAAAACGTCGAAAAATGACTCACGTAGCGAAAAACGACAACATAATAAAGCGCGCCCTGCCTTTTCTAAGTTGTTAATGTCTAAAGATTAAATTTACAACTTTTCTAACGGCACGCTTCAGGCAGAAACAATAAGCAGCGCTGATGTTGACGCAGAATCAATGTAAATGTGTGGAATTATTGACGTAATCTTGAGCAGTAGCTAAACTGCAAGTAACTCTAGAATGTAACTAAGTTGAAGTTACACGTACTAAAGGTTTCTTGAAACATTCGAAATATTCCGTTTTTGGAATAGCAACCCACTACAGTAAACTGAATGCGTTTTATTCCTTAACAGCTCTCCAATATTAATCACTAGAAAATATATTGTTAAAAATATGCTGGAAGTATAAAAATAGCTTATCTAAAAATAGCCTTTCATGCTGGAAGATTTCTCGTTTATGTTTGTTTTAAAAAAAATATATTTTTTTCTCAACCAAGTTTTGACATTTGAACTTCTGTTGGAGCCATTCTACCTATCACCACGCATCAATCACGATCACCCACATAAAACCGGGTTTCCGCGGTGTCGCACTAATACCTACTTTAAATCATTTATACCTCGTACGTCTACTAAATGGAATGATCTTCCCAGATCCACTACCACAATTCCTAATCCTGCGTATTTTAAGAATGCTCTAACCGGACTACAACCTGTTTCATGATTTGCTTGTTTTGTTTGACTTTCTGTACATTGTAAACCCGCCCCCCTCAGTAATGCCTTGGGGCCCTGAGGACACGAATAATAAGAATAAATGAAAATAGCCTACACAGATTTAATGACACTCGCACAATACATCGAGCACAAATTAAAGCCACATTAAACTGCGAAGAGGATAAGAAAGTGTGGATTACCGGTGATTGCAGCTACCCAGGCTTGTGGGATTGGGGTTAATGTATTCTCAGCGCCTTGTTGGATTGGAATCTAAAGGATGTTACACTACCATCTGACAAACAACGCGCTTCCTAGAAGTCTTTCATGTGGAACCATAGTCCAAACGGGAGAAGTTTTTGCAGTCCCCTTTCCCGACACTACGTTCTGATTTGCTTAGCCTTTTGATCGCACGATGCAGGCTCGAACCCAGGGTTGTCCCTTTCTATACAGGTTCCTATGAAAGTTCAGCATTTCCCGAGTTGCTTCGCAACGTGAAACTTTACTCTTTCAGATGACACGTCCTTCCCAGGATCCTCGAAAACTACCTTCCAAAAAATCTAGTCCGTTTGCTTTCTCACAAAGCACTTGGGAGGACAAATTGCCCTCGTCTACGGAGGAAATTCCGCGAATGACAGGGCTGGAAAGGTGTTTAGGCCTAAAAGATGTTTTCGCTGTGGAACCGAGTATGAAGTATGGACGTGAAAAGTCACGCTCAGCGTTCCAGCGCAAGCTGTTCTTTTTTTTTTTTTTAAGGCCTTAACACTTTTTTAGTTTCCACATTTCCCGATCCTGCTCCGTAACTTGCAGCGACTGACTCTTCCAAGTCCTCTGCGGGAAAGTAAACGTACCAGACGTCTTAGAGTATTCTCGTAGGAATGTACATGTAATAATAATGATATATGTAACTGATGAGTTAGTAATCCTTCAACATGAACAGTTGAAGTTTCTTCTTGTTTGATAGCTGTCCGCTCGTTTTTTCAGTCGTGTAAAATAATCTCAAGAATGTCATTTGAAGCTGTCTTACATCGATTGACGGTGTATCAATAAAGCGCGCAATCCTTTTCAGTCCTTAAATGAACCGAACAGGATAATTTTAAATTTGTTTAATTTACACGAGGATGAGAAACGCGTACTAACAGAATTCGAAGCGTTACGCTCTTATTTTTGAGTAAGTACTCAGCATTCACTAAACTATATACTCCAAGACAAATAAGAAATGAAACTTTTTCCAGGAAAAACCTGATTTCAACCTTCATATTCCTATAGATTAAACAATGAAGTTATAACACTCGATTCTAACCACATAGGGCGCATCTAAAACCAGGCACTGCCACACCCTTTAAGACTGAAGCTCTCCTGAGTGAACCGCACGGATATTTTCAGTCCCGCGGCCACTATTCGATGATAAAACAAACCCCGCTCCGCGAAGAAACAACAACAACAAAAAAATACGTTCAAATTACGCGTTATTTACGATAGCATTGGAGGTATCGTTGGCCGACTGTGCTAACGCATAGCACGTCGGAGCACGTGGAGCGAAAGCTGGCGCCGTAGGATCCAGGGATCCTGGGCTCCAATCCCCACCCCTTCCCGTTCCAATCTTATGGGCATCGTATCGGTGTGCGGTCGTGTATCCCTACTGCGTGATGCATGTTAAAGACCCATGCAAGCACTGGTAATACACTGGCCATTTTTCTTTCATCTACAGCGGAGACACCAAACGTTTCTTCGAGCCAACTAACTTTCTGCTGTCTAAACATACGCGCGACACGATTACTTTTATTAGCATTCCGCTTCTTTTTCTTCTATAGGGCCATGTCAACCGACGCTGCGTAGCTTTAAATTTTGACTACGCCATCGTACGGTGGCTACTACTCTACAAGGACGATTCTCAGGAAACTCACAATCGCACAATCGAGGACGACGTTTGCCGACATCTCACACGGCCAGTGTCCTTCAGGCAACCTAGTCAAGTTGATTAAAGACTGGTCAAGCGGGTATAATTTCATCCAGCCAGTATGTCTTTAACGACATCTAGTATATATGGATGCCGAAGTAAGGGAAATTAAATGTTTTACTCCTGCGTAGTGAAATATTCGTTATTCGTCCAGGCGACGTTTTTCGACTTATTGAGAGTCGTAAAATCTTTAGTGACGCGAACAAACCTACAAATTATTCCTGCAGTAGTCTGACTACTACTTACTTAATAACGAACAGCAAACAATACACGATTAGAAAACTATATTGTTAAAAAATATTAAATGAAACTCACGAGTAAGGGTCAATTTATGCACCTCGAACTACCCTTCAGAAAACCCCGAACAACGCATGTCGCGGTTATTTCCTTGGAGCATTTTATCCGTAATTTGTCGAAGCGTTCACTTCACACCCCCAACACAGTGTTTTTTTTCTTCTTTTTTTTTTGTTGGTTTTTGTAAAGGTTTATAATTGCTCGAGCCCCTGTGACCTTATGTAGTACATGGCAGTCGTCTGCAATGGCGTCGTCTAGAAAACTCCCGAATGTCCGCTGCCTCACAATTCACTCGAAACACCGATCGCGACTCTTTATTTAACTTCGTTCAACCAATGAAACACACTAGAAAAAAAAGTATGCGAGTTAACTTTCCATCAGGACACCGTGATAGCCAATTACCAGCAAATGATGGAAGGATCCCAGCAAATGGAAGTTCAGGGTTCGAATAAAGAAAACAAATCGATGTGCACAGGAATCATGCGCGCGTACTATTTCGCTTGCTCAGTGTTCAAGCACACATTGCACTTTCCACATTCAATCGTGTTCTTAGCTTAGAGCACAATACCGCTTGCTTTTCTGGCTGAATCGACTAGTTAAATGAAGGACAGACTGGGGTAATGAGTGGATCACCGGCGCGGTATACACTCTCCAACATCTAACAATTTCTGGTCACCTACAACTTAAAAACTGCAGGGCGGGACTTACTGTGCTCGCGCTTCTTGTTCACGGATTCGCTCATTAACTTCCTTGTCGGCAAATGGCGTAATCCCGTTGGCTCCAGAGCGACAAAATGATGCTTGAGAATTATCGTGCCCGGATGCGGTACCTATGCTTTCAGCGATAGAACCCAACATGTTATATTTTAGCGTCTTAACGTTCGTGACGGCGTGCGTATTATTTTTTTCCAATAAGCTACGTGCTGATACGCAAAAATAATTTCGCTGACCACTTATACAGATGAAGAAGGCATACCGAGCAATTAAGTTAAGTAGCGATGGAAGCGAACCCCGGATTACGAACTTGAACCTACAACGGAGGCGCGCTGCTCGCTATAAATGAGATTCTAGTAAAGGCTAAACTCCGTACCTCCCGTCCTCTATTCCCGAAGGCAAAAGTTCGGTGCACGTGACGTGCAGCCAATCATTCAGCCCGATTTCAGGACGTGTACGTGACTGACACTTGAAAATGGTTCTAGAACACCGTCATGGTGGTTGTGAATCGAGGAAAAATGGATCCAGGTCCTGTATCGATTGTTCCTTGTAGACACACATGCCTCTTGAGTTTATTCGTGGAGTACATGGGTGTATATACTTTGAAGTTGTTAGTAGAGTCAGGACGAAACAGTAGTCATAACCCATCTTTGAGATGAGCACATGAACGATCTTACATGTTTGCTACCTATGAGTTATAACCCAGACCCGTAGAAGAAACGAAAATATAGTTGTGACTTGTTCCTGCGGGTTAATCACAAACACATTTTATTCGAAAAAAAAAAAACAATAGACTGCTCAGTTACTAAGAAATCAGTTGTTTTAAAACTCGTTTCCTTCAATTTTGGATTTTCTTTTATCTCTGAGACCTCGGATGGAATAAATCGACGATTAGGAATGCTGAAAATGCGTGGACCAATCGCGCTGTAAACGGCGGGCGTTTTTTTCGTTTCACCTCGATTTCTTCCGGCTGTTTATGCACTGTGTGTATAAACGAGAAATTGTAATTCCTACCAACGGCCGCAGTAGCCGCAAAAGAACCTTTGTATGCGTAGTGAGGACAGCGACGACTACGATACCTCAAGGGCGATTGCAGTACGCGTTACTAATGGTTGACTCCAATTCCCTAAATTATCTGTCTGAGATCAGGCTGTGACTTTTCGTGACTTAGTGAAAGGTGACATTCTAAAGTTACTGAAGCGAACCCTCTTTGCTCCCTCGCGAAACACGCACCACGAGGGAACCGAATGATCGGCAGCCACCAGACAAGCATGATGGACCTCTCTAACCCTCTTATACTCCCGGACATTCCTACGACAGCAACATAAGTGGCCTCAATGACAAAGGCAATTTGGCTATCAAACAAACCAAGAAATGACGCCGTGATTCTAACGTAAGTGAGCTAAGTATCATCATGCACCTCAGCCATCGTCCAGCAAGTGGATCCAACAAACCAACTGATCACCAGCATCAATCTTCTGGCACCTGATGGCATAATCTCAATACACCCTACCAATCGGCAGACCGCGGTTAGGTTATAGGACGATGATGTTAAATGAGGTCCGTCTGTCTCTCCAGCTCTTTTTCGGGTCTCTATTTTAAGAACATTTGCGTCAACATCGGATTATTTTTTTTTTCTTGTGATTAGTGGTTGTTAGCTACAATAAAGATTAGTTTTAACAGTACCTTCGACTGACTCTGAGGTTAACATTCTCGCACCAGTAGCTTCCCTTGAAGTTAAAATAAGATGGGAAATTCCCGTAGACGCTTGTAACGTCAACGGACGTCTTATGGTTTTCAAGACAGTCTTCCTCGAGAAGTGTTGTTGCGGCCCCTTCTTGTAAGTGTACCATGAGTTGAACAGAGCCTATAGTCCAGGTAGCAACACGGCATGCCGCAATCTTTTTGCCCTTATGACATGACTTGGTAAATTCTTAAGCTGGGAAGCCTTGGAGCAGTTAATCGTTCCCAGTCCTCGTGCGTTGACGTTATTTGAGAAGCGCCAAAGAAGATCGCAGACGATGACCTCAAGTCAGCAGGAAGCGCAAAGGCCTCCGCGATTTGAGTTCAGAGGGTTAAAAAATCAAAACTATTCAAGGTAGTATTTACCACCGGAAACTCGTCAGCGTACTTCACATGTGTTACATACTTAATTGAAGGTTTCGCCGTGCCTGGCAAAAGCGCACCAGTGTGTTAAACGTCGCCGATCCAGCCACGTAGCAAGCGTGTGCCCTTAAACGCAGTGCTGTTGTTGTGCTGGTGAGCACGATGCCGGTACATGTAAAGCAGAGCAACCAGAATGTGCCAATCACAAGAAAAGTTATGATTCTACATCATGCCGATGTGCAGCCTCAGAAGCTCAAATCACGTTGACTCTACGTGAACTATATCGGCAACTGTCATCAGAATTCTTTAATCCAACGGGGACTTAAATACTGAACCCCTTTCCAGAGACTACACTGTTTAAAACAAGCGAATAAATTATTACTCCACTAAACAGCACTCTGGACTTCCTTGCTTTGACAAATCGATCAGACGAAACCATGCCGGCTAGAGCTTCCACGATGATAAAACTGCTTGAATCTCCCAGAAATCAAACCGTCGTTTCAAGGAGCCGTGTCTCAAAAGACGAAGACATTCTTAAAAAATGCGCAATGACCGCTAAGCTTTACAAAGAGCACACGCTCCAACACAACCCCTCGTTCTTCTAGCGCTGCGAATTCATAATGCTCAGTTGCCAGCGTGCGCTAACTAAGATCGTCACCGTCGTTTTTGACGTTGCCGGTAGGATTGATTGTGATTGTACAGATCTTTCGGTTCGCCAGCTCGCTCCCGTGCGTTGTTTGATAATGCTCTGAAACCTTCTTACAATTTCGACTCATCTGGAATAGTATCTCAAAAATGCGATAAAACGCGTATTCGTGCTAACCAAACACAGTTGGCGCTGATCAGTGTCGTAGCGCCAACGTGGTAGTGTAGTGTTCTGTGTACTAGGGCAACGCCTATTACGGTGATCCGGAAGTATTTGTCACCATCCGAAGGAGAAGAAATTGAGAAAAGAATAGCTCATCGAGCCAAAAGTGGGCAAGTTGAACTCAATGAGCTCTTGCATGTGTAGGAGAGCTAAGATAAATAAGAGCCGCTTCTCCGTAACCCTGTTGGTTCCACTAATCCTGGAGTGGGACTCTTATAAGTGTCATGCTCATTACTTTTTGCATTTTGCAAGCGAATAAACGAATGTTTCTCCTAAACAAATCGAAGGATGGTCCTTTGGCAAACAAATGGTGCATCGAGCATCAAGCATAAACAAAAGCACCTCCGTTTCCTTGTCATTTTCCTATTTTAGGATATGAAAATGACAAGTTCGTACCAAGTGGCATGACGACGTTACTTCTCCAGTGCAATTCGCAGAAAGAGTCTCTGCAGGAATCCTAAAGCTCTAACAAACACGGACAACTTCAGAGAAGCAGAGCATGCCGAGTCGCATAACCTTATTACCACTTCGCAGCCATTGAAATTTCGGCCTTAGCAGAATAAGAAAACAACAAGAAAAATCACGAAGTAAGAAGCGTAACCTTTTTAAGCCGCGCCCCGTGTTTTTTAAGCTGCCAGCGATTATATACCTTTTCCACAAAAGCTCAGCCATCTCGAATGTCGTCACTTCTGGTACGCAATAAAACATCGTTTTGATCTCTCCACGCCGCTGGAAGGTGCTCACGAAAAATGCGTGGTTGTTACACATTCGTGTTTTGCCTCACATATGTTTTCTCGTGTATTCCAGGTTGAAATGTTTTATTATTTTTTCGTCCCGCATACCAAATACGAAACCCCTCTGACTGAGAACGAGAGGAAACAGAAAACGTCGATAGGCTTTTTGCGCTGACGTCACATCGCATACTTTTTAACACCATGTAAAAGGAGGAGAGGGAAGCTGCTTTTGTAAGAATTTTGAGTGATAGGTTAATCTTCTATAATCTTTTGGGGGGAGAATAGCGACGTCTGTGCTTATCCGGGCGGCACAAAGGAGGATCCTGATAAGAGGGGAGCTCCCTCTTCCCCTTTTCTCTGGAGGGCATCGGAAATGACGTCATGTGCAAGCCACGTATAGATATATAGGCTCCTTGCACTGACGTCACATCGCACACTTTTGAACACCAACTAAGAGGAGGAGAGGGAAGCTCCTTTTGTAAAAATTTTGAGTGACAGGTTAATCTTCTATAATCTTCTGGGGGGAGAATAGCGACGCCTGTACAAATCCGGGAGGTACAAAGGAGGGTCCTGATAAGAGGGGAGCTCCTTCTTCCCCTCTTCTTTGGAGGGCAACGGAAATGACGTCCTGTGCAAGGAGCCTATAGCACGGTCGCAGCGTTCAAGTTCACCCCCGGCAGTTCGATCTCGAAATCAGGTTTAATGAAAACGCTCGTGGTGGCATCCGAACTGTGCCAAAATTCTAAACTATACTCGTACTCGTTTCAAAAACCGTAGTAAAAAAAAAAAAGTCCGGCTCATCGAGGAACGTTACAAATTCTCCCTTTCACATGTTGAATTAAGATATACATGTATGTAGGCGCAGCGTAGATTAGAGTTATGTTGTTTTATCGAGACGCATACATTTCAAGCACCAAAAGCATCGTTCCTTCCTTCGACGACCAAATCTTGTAAGAACTACTTCCCGCAGCGCACGAATAATGCCCAAAGCTTCCTTTCTTCTTTTTCCAAATAAACAGTTCCCCCTTTTCTTCCTCCGCGCAGGCCAAGCGGGGTACAGAAGGCCATCAGCTAGCAACATGAGAGCGTCTTCGTGGTTCCTGCTTTGTCTTCTGGCAGCACTCGTTTACGGTTCGTGGTCGAGCCCAGCGTCCATGCAGCAGCGCCACCGCATGGCGATGGGCAAGTGGCTCAAGAGCGTCCTCCCCGGGGCGCCATCTGGCGGCGACGCGGGGAGTCGGAACAGCGGCGACATCGACACGGACATGATCGATCCCGTCATACTTGCTAATGGCTTCGCCAAAAGGCAGGATGACGACTACGGTCATATGAGATTCGGCCGTTCCGACGACTACGGACACATGAGGTTCGGCCGCAAGTGAACCGACGGGAGACGAGCGCACGTCGAAACGACTTTGTGACCGCCGTATACCTCCGCCACATGCGTTGGCGGACGAACTTCGAAAAATAAAGATTTCTCCGGCATGGTTCTGGTATATACCCTGCGTCTTAATTTTTTTTTTTTTTTATTCGCCAAGATTGGTTTACACACGCATCTTGTGACGGCTTTCTACCTTAAGGGGTTCTGAGGCTGGAGCGTCGGATGTGCTCGAAAGATTGGCGGAAAAGAAGGGGGGGAAAGTGTGTCCCCCCCCCCCCGCCCCCCCCCCCCCCCCCCTCAACCTTTCTTCTTCCGACCCATTCGCCTGCTCCGCGCCACTGCTTTGGGATAAACCCAATACAGAACAAGCAATGTGAACCTAACATTCTAAATGAACGTAGAAAAATGTTTGAACAACAATAGAGGCTTTATAACACGACGTTCCGGGAAGAGACTAGAAGTCTCTTTTTAAACCTCGTGTAATAAAGCCTCTACTGCTGTTCAAACATTTTTCTACGTTTACGACTTTCTGGTGAAGACTTGTTCATTAATACAGTTATTCTAAATGAAAAAAAAAAGTTTCCTCTCCTTGAACGCTGTCCTTTACCACGGAACCCTGGCGATATGGTGGATTTCTTTTTCAAAAGTAACACAGAACAAACCTTGCCTTATTTGAAACTTGGAATCGTCAAACTATTTCATATGAAGCTGTTATGAATCAAACGGTTTGCTCTGAAAGCAGACTGAAAATTCGGCCCCTCCATGTAACCAGCTCAGACTTGTGCCAGAGGTGTACTTAGTGTCGAATTTAAACTTGTAATATTTCAAGGTATTACTCAATTCCTGAAAGATTAGACCAACAGGTGATGACCACGGCTGCACGAGCGCTCGTTCGGCGAGTGCACCTGTCAAATCCACTCGTGCTTGTAGGCACTGCGATAAGTTTGTACTATGGTGCCTGCAACGCGTCTCCGACTGCTGTGTTTACCGCGCCCAAAAAGGTGGTCCCTCAATTTCCGCCTGACGACGTCATAGAAGTGTCATGCTGTCGCCGGTAGCGATCCTGGCGGCGTCCCAACAGTTGTGGTATATATGGCAGACGCCTGTTCTGCTGCAGGTCGCTTTTACATTGACAGTCCACGGAAACTACAGCAGCCGGAAGTTTGGACGCCTGGGACGCCGTGACGTCAGCGACACTCGCGTTCGCTCGTGCTTTTCGCCAGCATTTCTAAGGCCAACCGCCAGGATCGCGACAGGCAACAGCATGACACTCCGGCTTCTGTGACGTCATTTGTCGCCACTTGGGGACCACTTTTGACGTATGGGCGGAATAGGACGCTAAACACACCGGTCGGAGACGCGCTCCAGGCACCATAGTTTGTACTAAGGCGAGGTGAGGTAAACACATCGGGGCATTTGGCCACCGTCATGTCTCTGCTTATGGGGGCGAACACGTAAAACTGCAAACCTGCCAAAGCTACCTTCTGGTGCACACTGCACGTGCTTGCACGTGTAAGGCACCAGATGGGGCAGCATATGCTTGCAATTGTCTACGGTTTACGACGGTGGTTACTTTTTACAGCAGCTCCATAGTTTATCACAGGAACATGAGGGAAGTCACTCATTAAAGCACCCCCCTCCCCCCCAAGACTATTTTACTGTCTGTCACCATACGGCTTGAAAATAGTGTCAAATTTATTTTTACGTTCCCTGTCAAATATTCTTGTTTCCATTCAAAATAGCTTTTAAGTAGTTTCGGCATTCCAGTTAAAAGAATAGTTTCGTACTATTCTATTTTCCAGCCACGCTGACACTGTCCCCTGCTCCTACAGCTTCTCGTTACTGAAAATGTTTTTTGGCGTGTGGGTGCTCGACAGTCGGATGATTCTCTTTGAACAGGGACTGTGACCGTCAAAATTGACACCAAGATCGTAATCACCCGGCGCAAAGGTTGCTGTCGCTTGGAGCTCTCATGTAAATATTGAAGAAGTTAGATTCCATAACTAAGGCAAGCTGGATAAAGCACTATCCTGCGTACACGAAGGTAAGTGCATATATTATAAGTAACATAGACAGTTTTGAGTGCTGTTTCTGCATCCACTTTTGTGTGAGCGCTTCTTCGAAAGGTTGCTAAGTTTCGCTTTGCACCCGACAACCAATGGTGTGACTGGTTTTAGGTTTTACAGCAGATAAGTAATTTTTGTAGGAGCAAGAAGAACCTTGGGAGTACAAGCACATTTTTCATTCTTGGTCATTCTATGCGAATATACTACATCAGGATTGGTGTTGGCCTGACCGCCTACAAGATTGCCTTTGTTGCTGTCATGACCCTGTGCATCTACTTATTATCATACAATGCACCGGGAGTTTAATATCCTCAAACACTCAAGTAGCTATTTATTTGTATTTTAAAGCACGAAACATAGGGACAAAAATGTTGTGACCAAAACGATTACTTTTTTTTAGAAAGGTTTATTGCAGCCGTCATTTTAAAATCTCATGCTGACTGACGGAAGGTACAGCACGAACTAATGCCAATGATTATTTTAATAATGGAGTCAAAATTCAAGTACAAACAAAATAGTATTCCCCTGGAATAATGCTAAGATAATATAAATCTGTGTACTGAACTGAAATCTTCGTTGAAGTTTGGAAAAATTCAGTAAAACTGGAAATCGTTATTAAGTTTATACAACGTCCATCAATATACATGTAAAGTTTATAATGATGCAGATGAGCACCTCGACGATAGATATGCCTCCTTAAATTATATAATCCAACTCGTTAAGTGTATTCACAAGCTTCAAATACTCGACTGCTAAAGCTAATTTAGCTTTAAAAGTAAACTTCATTGCCTCTGCCCTCCAAGATTTAGATTTTTATACAGAGGTGGTGAGCAAGCGACGGATTTGACATACAAAAATTCAACCTAGTTCCGCCATACACCCAACCAAGTCTTGAATTTGGGGAACCAAATCTCGATCAAAGATGCAAGCAACTCGTCAGAATATCGCAGTTCCCACAATTTTATTTTTAGAAAATCACTGGGACGTATAGGGGTCACATCAACATTCATAAATTGCTACGTTTTCATTGGTCCAATAAATCATTAAATCATTGGTCCAATAAAGCTTGGTCTTGGGTTTGGGCTAGTTGGTTGTACATTGATAGACGTGCTGCGCTGCGAAGTTCTACAGAACAAACGCGTGACCAAAAATTGAAAGGAAAAGGATGTAATTCATCATTTTCCTTTCAATTTTTGGTCACCCGTTTGTTCTGTACAACTTCGCAGCGCAGCACGTCTGTCATTGGTCCAATGTTGGCAAAACTTCTTTGGTCACATCTTCGCGCAAATATCGGACAGCGATCACACCGCTGTTTTTAGCTGTTTAGTTGCACTTAAAAGCACCAAACTTGACAACAAGAAGGGGAGAAGGGTCATTTGTTTTGTTTGAAATACGTTTATTAGAAGAGCCGCTTTTGCACCGAACTAATTCATAAAGTACATATTTAAAAAAAAAAAAGAAACATCGGTTAATTTATTGAAATAATGCTACAATAGCATAATTTTGAGAAAATGTAATGTTTTGTTTAAGTTAAAAGGTTCCAATAGAAATGCGCAATTTCAAGCTTAGCTAAAATAAATCTTTTTGTCATCTAATAAGGCATATCAGAAGCATTTTACACGCAGGCTTTCATGATGATTATTTATCGGAATGCGGCTGATAAACATGTTTTCTTCACGACCAAAAAAAAAAAAAAATATCACGACCAATAATGCAGGCAACTCGTTCGAATATTGCAGTTTATATTGCATATTGCAGGTATTACTATAGCTGCGAATTTATTTTTTTTTTTTTTTTAATTTTGCAAGTATGGTAGAGATGTCACATCGGTATAAACTAAGATTTTTTTTCCTCAGTGTCCGACGCCCGCACGCGCACCATTTCACTCTGGAAGGATGTTTTTTCCTCAGCACCCGGTTGCGCTGCAGTAAAGCGAGATGCGCAGAATCATGATGCCTAATTCGCGGAAGGTGCATTATCACAGTGCACCAATGCATGGAAAAAAGTGCACTCAACGGTGCTAACTAACCGTCCTGAACGAAACTGAACGTATCACGAACGAGAAATAGTGTTGATCTTCCGAGCACTGTCGGTGTTTGATACGGAGATAAAATCAAATAAACCGATCTCATCAGCCAGTTTCGCTACGCCGCCGCTGCCGGCATGTATTGTGGGAACTGTGGTCCTTCTGCACGCGCGACAACCCCGCTCAGGGTCGACACGAGCAGAGAACAAGACAGCACGAGCTGTCTACTTCACTGTTGCTTTCCTCCTGAGAACTAAAATAATGTCGTCGGAAAGCATGCGTGGAACGCTCAGGGAGATCGGTCTATTGTGCGCTATTCGGAGCGATAACAAGATTAAGAACAAAACGAGCGTGTCGGTAACGGTAATTAGGCATGAGGAAGATACATAGAAAGGGGGGACGGACAACGAAGACTTCCAACTAGCCAACTAGCCTGGCTAGTTGGAAGTCTTCGTTGTCCGTCCCCCCTTTCTATGTATCTTCCTCATGCCTAATTACTGATAACAAGATCTTCCGAAAATTCGCACAAGCCCGCGGTAACCACCATGCAGTGGAGCGGTGCTGAAGTAATCTTGGGCGCAGTGTTGGCATAAACTCCTCATATCTTGTTAAACTATAGCAGGATGTAGAAATGTAAGCCCTTTGAACCATCTCTTGCACGTGACGTCAGTCCGCCCATCTTCCAGGTGGCCAGAAGCGAAGCTACATATACGCTCTCAGGCGCCCTTTTCCCCAAGTTCGACCCTCTTTCTGGTGGGAAGAAGCGTATCGTTAACGCAGCGAAAGGCACACCCTCTCACGCGCCCTGTCCCCTATTATGCCCGACCATGTGATGTCATTGCAATCTATGTATATATTGGATTTTTAGTGTTATGACCAGTGTGAGGTAGCTACATACGATACGACCAGGATGCCAAATAAAGTGTTATGAATGGACATTGCCTGCTTGCCGTTTCTTTGCCCGGTGCAAATCATGAACGGATATAGACCAACATTATCAAGTTAGTACGCGTTTGGCTCCACCAGGTGTGGGCACTGCGAGTGCGCAGAAACCAGAACCGGGAGAAGTGAAGCGTTTGCGCATGCGCAGTGCCCACAGCAGACAGCAGCGTTACCGCGGTGGCGTGACATGAGACTCAGAGATTCGAGTTTGTGTCGTTTGTGCTTGTGCGTAATTCAAAGAATGTTAGCGGCACCCAGCTATCGATTCAGAACTGCTTTAGGGTTATTACAGAAATTATGATGCTTAACGGAGTCGCCCTTAGCATTCGTGACACTGCTGCGTGCCCACCAAAACGCTACTCAGATATCAATGTGATTTTCCTAAAATTAAAAAAAAATTAAAGACGTTGAAACTCCCTGTAATGCCGAATTAGAGCGCAGCTCTTGAGGAGGAAGAGGAGGGGAGGGTACTGAGGGGAGGGTATCATCATCCTCCCTCCTCCGCTCATCCTTTAAGCTCCTCCCCTACTCTCTTCGTCCTCCTGCTCTCTTCTCCTCCTTCTCTCTCCTCCTCCCCTTCCACTCCCCCTTTCCTCCCATCCTCCCTCCTTCTCCCCTTCTCCTCTCCTCCCCCTAGTCCTCCTCCCCGCGCGGTGCATTATCGGACATTTCCCATACGGCACCGCGCGGTTACGCCGACGCCGCTCAAGCCGGAAACAAGCGCCTAAAAGCTGCGCTCTAAAAAAAACTACAAAAAAACTCAAATCTTTATTTATTTTTTGTCTTCTTTTTGGAGAGGGGGCACATAGAAAAAAATTGAGGAGGACGGGAGGCTACAGAGGAGAAGCGATACCTTTGTCGTGACCTTCACAAGTGACCGTGACGTCACGTCTGATAAAAAAAAAACTGCGCCGACTTTACTCAGCAAGATTAACAATTTAATCAATCAACGTTGGAGAACCTAACGTTTCGTCTCCTATGCGGGAAACATCATCAGTGAAACCTTAAAGCAGGAAATGGTTTCACTGATGATGTTTCCCGCATGGGAGACGAAACGTTAGGTTCTCCAACATTGATTGATTAAATTGTTAATCTTGTTAAGTAAAGTCGGCGCAGTTTTTTTGATCATTATGATTCCCGGCTTTTGGAATATTTTTGCATTCCGACGTCACGTGTGACGTCATTATGGGAAATGTCCCGTAATACAACGCGCGGTCACGAGTGAGACCCGCGCGTTGCATCATGGGACGTTCCCATAATGCAACGCGCGAAACCCTCGTGACGTCATGTGTGACGTCATTATGGGAAGCGTTTCATAATGCAACGCGCGGGTCACGAGTAAGACCCGCGCTTTGCATTATGGGACGTCCCCCATAATGCACCACGCAATTACGCCGACGGCGACGCCGCTGAAGCCGGAAACGGGCGCCTAGCAAAATTAGGTGGGGGAGGGTATTAGCCGTCCCCCACCTAATGTTTACATTGTACGCGTGGCCTGTCAGCTGGCATGCATTTTGCCTACCCGACCATATTAATAAAAATAAATTGCCGTTAATTATTGAGGATCGGCACAGTCCACGATAAGCGACCACGCCTCAAATTTGTAACATTCGGAAAATGCACAAAGGACATATATTTATGTACTGTTTCGCCGATCTCCCAGTTTTACCCGTTTATTTCCAAATTTTGGTGGGCGCTTACTCAGGATTCTACGGTAGACATAAAAATAAAGTCAATTTTGGCTTTGGGTGTTGGAAAACCCGTGCACCTCGTTGAACCATGACGCCGACAGCCGCAGATCGGATATCCATCCAAACCTTGACAAAAAGTGATACAAAAAAAAGAAAAAAAGATTGCAATAATTTTGGTGGTTTACAAGTCTTGAGAAACTGACGTTACAAATATGAAAATAAAGTTTATTGTTATTTTTCTTCGTTGGCGATGGAGTAGAGTGGAATAACGACGCGGTTTGCGACAATACGCGAAGAGTCTCTGCCTTATATTTCAGTGGCTAGATGGCGAAGGCTACCGTCCATTACACAAAGAGTACTCGTCCAGTCCTCGCTCCCAGAAGTCACTCATCCGTCCATAACAACGCCCTGCAGGGCGCGCGACTGATCATGCCGATCAGGCGGTGTTGCGATTGCGTTATCACCTGTTCGCCAGCTCGGCAGTGGCCCTTGACCTCGCAAATCCACTCAATGTCATGCGCTTCGTAGCCGCTGTTCGCGGTCACCGAGCTCCCCGGAAAGCCTGAGTCCGGCGGGCGCCATGCGGAGACGGAACAACTCCGGCGTGCGGCTGGACTACTACCACCGGCTCGTGTCGCACACCATCCTCAGGTTCCAGGACCCTGTGACCGGACTCATCCCGAGCCAAAAGTACGAGCAGCACGCCTGGGTTCGCGACAACGTCTACAGCATCCTCTCGGTATGGGCACTCTCGTTGGCTTACAAGAAGCAGGCCGAGCTCGACGAGGACCGGGCCCGCACGTACGAGCTGGAGCAGAGTTGCGTGAAGCTCATGCGTGGCCTGCTCGTGGCCATGATGAAACAGCGGGACAAGCTCGAGCGTTTCAAGGAGACTCTGAGCACACACGACTGCCTGCATGCCAAGTACAGCTCGTTGACGGGCGAGCCGTGCGTGGGCGACGCGGACTGGGGACACCTGCAGCTGGACGCCACGTCCCTGTACCTGCTGGTCCTGGCGCAGATGACGGCATCTGGGCTCCAGGTGGTCTTCAACCTGGACGAAGTGGCCTTCGTCCAGAACCTCGTGTTCTACATCGAGGCGGCCTACTGCACGCCGGACTACGGTATCTGGGAGCGCGGTGACAAGACTAACCACGGCCTGCCCGAGCTGAACGCTAGTTCTGTGGGCATGGCCAAGGCGGCACTCGAGGCGATGAACGAACTGGACCTCTTCGGCGGCCGCGGGGGTCCCTCGTCGGTTATCCACGTCCTCCCCGACGAGACGCAAAAGTGCGATGCCGTGCTGCATTCCATGCTTCCCCGCGAGTCCAACTCCAAGGAGGTGGACGCCGCGCTCATGTCGGTCATCGGCTTCCCAGCCTTCGCCGTCACCGACCCGGCCCTGATCGAACTGACACGGACCACCGTGGTAGACAAGCTGCAGGGCCAGTACGGTTGCAAGCGGTTCCTGCGGGACGGCTACAAGACAGCGCGGGAGGACCCGCAGCGACTGTACTATGAGCCCTGGGAGTTGCAGGCATTCGAGGGCATAGAGTGCGAGTGGCCCGTTTTTTTCTGCTACATGGTCGTGGACGCGTGCTTCAGGGGTGACAGCGAAGCCGTCGATGCATACAGCGAGATGCTCGAGCGGCTCGTGGTCACGACCGACGATGGGTTCAAGCTGGTACCCGAGATGTATGCTGTGCCCGAGGATTGTGTGGAGCTCGAGCGGGCCTCGCCTCATACCCAAACGCGCGTCCCCGTGGGCCAGCTGCCTTTCATGTGGGCACAGTCGTTGTATGTGATTGGGCGGCTGCTTCATGAAACCCTACTGGTGCCCGGAGAACTGGACCCCCTGAACAGGCGCCTCGGTGCTTTGCGGCGGCCCGAGGTAGTAGTACAGGTGGTGCTGCTCGCAGAGGACGCTTACGTGCAAGAACGACTCTCCGGACTGTGTCCACCCCTGCAGACCGTGGCTGAAGTGGGCCCTGTGGAGGTGCAACCCGCCCGAGTCCTCGGCCAGCTCTATTCCCACCTGGGCCAGAGCCGCAAGCTGGGCCTGTCTGGCCGAGCCTCCAAGGATGTGGGCCTGCTGGCCACCAGCAAGCTGTACCTGTTACAGGACCGCCTCTTCGCATTCACCCCACAAAACCTGGACAGCGAAGAATTCCACCTGGTCAACGACATCGACCTCTTTGCCAGCACCTTGCGGTCGGACATTGCCGTGCTGCGCTCCCACTGGCACATGCTCGGCCGCCCCACCGTGGTCGTGACGCTGCAGTCACGCCAGCTCGAGAGAGACCGGGTGCCACCTGCCCTGCGGCAGGCGCTGGTCAAGCTGGCCGGGGGCTACATTAATGGCACCCGGGTCGTTCTGGGCTGTCTGGCCGAATTCGTGAGCACCTCGTGCCTGGCCAGCCTCAGCTTCCTGGGCGACGGTGAGCAGGGCCGTCCGGACTGCCTGGACGCTCAAGTGCGCGACTACCTTGACCGGGAGATGCGCCGGGCCTTCCTCAATCGGCCCCTGCGGCCGGGAGCCCTGCGGCCAGGCCTGCCTGGCGCGAGGGCGCGTCGCTCCGGCGTGGCGGGCCTCATCCGGCGCTCGCGCTCCATTCAACTTGATGACGTCGTCATCCCTTTCGACGGGACCATCGCGCGGCGAGACTCCTCATCAGACGAAGAGCCCCAGAGCATCGTGAGAGCTGTGTCGGAGTTACGACTGGACCAGGCGACGGAGCGAGAGCTGCTGGCGACGTTGCGCGACACAGACTCCCTCGAAGAGCAGGGAGACATCCTGCACTACCTGGCGAGCCACAAGGGGCTGACTTGGGACACCGGTCTTGGGCAGCCGCACGCGGTGGTGACGGTCAAGGACCTGTTCCAGGACTTCTACGACCGGGCCTGCCAGGAGAAGCGCTGGGGCCTCGTGCGCCATTTTGCGGGTTCTCTCGGGAAGCGCGTCGAGGACCTGGCAAAGTCTGTCACGGACTTGCTGGTTCGCCAGAAGCAGGTGACTGTCGGCATGCCGCCCCACAGCGAGCACACCATCACACGGCCGCTGTCCACCCGCGAGTTGCGAGCCATCATCAACCGGGCCCACCGGGGTGACCAGAGCACGGCCATGCTGACCCAGGAGCTCCTAGTCTACCTTAGCATGTTCATCCACACCGACCCACAGCTCTTCGTCGAGATGCTCCGGCTGCGTGTCGGGCTCATCATCCAGGTGATGGCCTCCGAGCTGGCCCTCCGCTGCGCCCCTGAGAACGCCAGCGATCTACTGCTGAGCCTGAGCCCCTTCGAGATGAAGACGCTGCTCATGAACATCCTCAGTGGCAGGGAATTCACAGTCAAAAGTGCCACTTCGGGGGCCCTCTCGGTCACAGCCAGCTTTGTGAACAAGCGCAGCGCGGCGGGCACGTTCCTGCGGAGCGAGCAGGAGGATGAGTCTTCCAGAAACCGACAGGGACAGTGGCTGCGCCGGCGTCGCCTGGACGGGGCCCTCAACAGGGTACCAGGAGGCTTCTACCCACGCGTCTGGGCCGTGCTCGAGCGCTGCCCGGCCCTGCAGGTGCGCGGCCAAAGTTTGCTGGCATCGGTCACCCACGAGATGACCCCCGGGGAGCTCAAGTTTGCACTGCGGGTGGAGCAGCTGCTCAATTCGGTGCCGGAGCCAGAGTACCGGCAGCTCTTTGTCGAAGCCCTCATGGTGCTTGGGCTAGCCGTGGAGAATGCTCTGCCTGTCGGGCCAACGGATGTGGAGGCCCTTGTGCGTTCTGCCCACGAGCTCTTCCTCGAGGACCAGCGGCGCTGCCGTGGAAACTCGTCCCTTTGCTGCTGCAGTGGACGACCTGGAGGCACCTGGTGCCGGCCCACCGCGGGCCTCTGTCAGCACTTCTATGACAGTGCACCCAGCGGCTGCTTTGGTACCATGACCTACCTGGTGCGTGCTGTGGCTTCCTCTCTTCAGGACCTGTCCTGCATCCAGCTGGAATGTGCCACCTCCTAGGCTGTCATCTGCATTCTGCTACTACTAGATTTGTTTATGTAGTTCCTACTTACAGCCATTCGATTTCCTAGTGCTGTACCCTTGATGCAAGAGTGAGGGGCTGGTTCGAGACAACTAAGTTTGTTGCTGGATAAAGGGAAACAAAGTGTTGGGACGGTGTTAAGTGGCATCAATCTGCCGTTTTTATGACTGTTGCGACCACAATCTGCCATGGCTTCCTCTGTCTGGTACCTGCCCTGATTCCAGCTGGAATGATACGCCTACACTTTTGTTGGTGCTCATTGCCATCATACAGTGCTTGTTGAATGTTGTGGTGCCTGTTGACAGCAGCAGGTCTTTATTGCACATCATCGATAGAAGCTTCAGGGTACAAGTCAGTCCTACTGAGGGAAAAGAAATGGCAGGAGTGTGTTAGTACGCTGTCCTTCACTCGTGTTTGAACCGTCGTCTATCTGGCATGTGCCGTGGCATGCTGCTTTCTACTGGAACGCTCTGCCTCCCATACTGATATAGGCAGATGTTCCCCACTAGATTTATTTAATGTTGTGGTGCCTACTGACAGCCATGGGCCTGTTTTTTTTGTTGCAGATGGTTTATATTATATATGTGTGCGGGTGCAGGCCACCCAAGGACTATACTCCGTTTCACCTTCAGTCCGAGCGCAGCGGACGCTAGGAGCCATCCCAGCCAATCCAGCGGTGAGAGGGTGTGGTGTGACCTTGAGGTCCCTGCGTCGCTCTGCCCGACCAGCAGGTCCCACTATTTTCTCCCGGCGCTGGCTCGGCTGGGATAGCTTGTGGCGTCCACTACGCTCGGACTGAAGGTGGAATGGAGTATAGGAAAGTTGTTGAATGGTATGCAATCCACTGTGCCTAGTCATGTCCGGAACCAGGAAAGTCAGCCTCCGTGGCTTGTTGGTTAGATAGAAATGCACAATTCTAATGTTGGCCTTGCAGATAATTAGGAGTTTTCAATAACTTCAAAGGGAAGGAAGCATACGAGTTGCCCTGCCAGCCTGTCGGTCAAACCTGCCTGTTCTGAACAGGCTGGACGAGGAAAAGCTCGCAAACTAAAAGCTGCTTCGACCATGCTCCCAGTGACTTCCCTGTGAAGCGGCAGGCCGATTGCATGACAGGAGACACATGCAAGCTTGTAGGTGGTGCAGTACACACTCCAAAGATTCAGAACAGCTTGTCAGATGTCATTTGACCTCGTGATTCACTGAAGTGATGCACTTAGGTCAAGCCATCTTGCAGCAGCAAAAGGAGACTTTTGGAGCAGAGGCATGGACTCGGTTTTAATTGGTCTTACTGCAAATGAAGTCTTGGTCACATCCTTTGTTAAAAAAACAGTGAAGACAACCTCTGTTGCTTTGAAATGGATATGTCTTGTGACTGCAAGCAAGGCCAAGATGCCAAGTTATTTTTGTAGCTTTTTGTAAGAGCATTGTTTGTCACTGTGGTGTTTACAAAGACCAAAATGGCAAGAGGAGCAAAGTGTTCGAGTCATTCTCTTCGTGTACCATCAAGTCATTATCGTGGTAGAACTTTCTTTCACAGCAGGGAATGCAAGCCAGCACATTCTTCCATTGTGGTGATAAGCCTATCTCAGTGGCGTAGGCAGGGGAGTGGTTTGGGGGTCAAAAACACCCCCAAAATCATTTTATTTTTTATTTGTTCCAGTCAGTTGGTGGGTTGGGGACGGCCATGTCCGTACTCGTGAATTGCACAGTACATTGACTACTACATGCGGAGATGGGAGAACGCCCCTCGCCCCCCAAAAAAATTCCTGGCTACACCACTGGTAAATATAAAGCATTTTTGTGCCTGCAATTTCACGAGAGATGCGTCTGAAGCTGCCCATTTCGTCGTCGCCATATTTTGACCGAGTTGCCACAGCAGTTACCATTTACTTTTCAACTTTAAGGGGCATTGTTGCAAGTACTATGCTTAGTGGGCCCATTTCATTGGGTTCCAATGCTGGAGAACCTGTATCGGCAGCTGTGCAAGTAAACCACGATTACTGAGCACTGAAACGCAAACGTCCAAACCAATGTTGAAGGAACACTGGACTCCGGAAAATCTTATTTTTTAAAGTGCCTGAATAGGACACAGCTCACGAAATACGCTTTCTTTGAAGGATAGTTTTTGGATATTTGTTAGGAAGCTCGTTCAAGGTATTCGAAAACAAGCTTCTAAACCGGGTTCGACATCTTGAAATGGAGCATGTTTCATTCTTGCTGCAAACTCCAAATCTGCTGTGCAACATACATATTGAACTGAGTGTATGTTTATTTTGTGACATACCTGTCCTGTCCCAGCACTTTAAAAAAGTTAGGAAGTTCAGTGTAGGTTTCTTGACCTATGCCAGTGCAAATGTTTTCTCATTTAATACCACCAGCATAGCCAAGTACTAGTCTAATTCACTTGTCACCAAAACGGTATTCTTGTTAATAGAATCGGACACATTAACAAGGATGATGGAACAGGAGTGTTGCATTCCCCTTTCTTTAACCCTTATTGGTATTTAACAAGATAAAATGACATAACGGAGCTGAAATAAAAAAAAATATCTTAATGTAAACTTGCAAGTTATAGGTCTGTTACCTGTGGGCAACACCAGGCAAAAGTTCAAAAATTGTTCCTTGCGTAACCTCTGGTTCACTAAAATGTCGATAGTATCTGCGCATACGATAGCCTCTAATAAAACGGCCACCTATTGTAAAATATTAGTGGCAAGAGGAAACCGCTTATCCATAACTTTCGGCGTTCCACTGCTCTTGGCCGCCTCGTATTTGCGTGCCAAACTTTTTTCTTGATGACAATTTGCGTATCTTTTCACTAAATGGCGCCATAGTTTCGATCTTCCCAGAATGGCTCTGGATCTTCCAGAGCCGTACATGTAGTTTGGTCATGAATTGATAAGAATAGGGCAAAAATAAGGGCATGTCATTGGCCGAAATTGTTTCACTTGCCTTGGGCGTGATGATTGACAACACTTGTGACCAACCACTAGCCACAAATATTCCCCTAGCAGAGGCAATGGAATACCCTCCGATCACAATTGCTAGGTCAGGATGTGTTCAAGTATTTCATTTCAGCACACTAGATATGACGTTTGCGACTCTTTGTAACTGCAAGGGCAACGCACGTGACATAGTCACGGCAACATTCAGAACGCACTCAGTCTTTCTTTCGATTGCACTCGCGGCCGCGGCCACGACGAAGTGGACAGCAAGAAGTGTGGATTCGGCTGTGCTGGAGTTTTGACCCAAACCCCGAACGCGCACCCACATTCCCGGTTGCACCTCATGTTTCAGGAAATTTTTCTCGTCAGTGTCACCTTTCCTAGCTCAGTAAATGCGCTCAGCACCTTGAAACACTCCTTTTCCAACAATCTCTTACAATTATACATTCGTGTACTTTCAGCCTCGTCCAGAAACAAAAAATGCCTGCGCCACGCTACGCGTATCCTTTAAGGTCATCCCGGCTCATTCTTGCTTCACAAGTTCATCACGGGTCGATAAGTGGCACTGCCGGCAGCGTCGCGTTCGCTGTTCCACCCCGGCTCCTCCCATTGACCAGACTCTCTCTATAGACCATTCCACTAGGAGGAGCGGAGAGAGAAGAAATGCGCTCCAGCGCTCGCCCAGTGTGTCGTCTGCTCCGTCGAGTGGGCTGTACCTAGCATCCGGCTGGCATTCAAACTTGGTTTAAAATCGCATCATTTTGGAAATTTCAAGTGCAGAGGCGCGGATTTTGATATGCAAGTTATTGTGTAATGCTATGCTCCATAGAAAGACTAGCCGAGTCTAATTGTGATAATACCTGTGTGCGGACAAAAGAAAAACTGTTTCAGAGTGGCCGGTCGCTCTGGTGAAAAGTAAATCTGGTTGCTGTAGCTTTTGTACTATAGACCAACACGCGGCCCTGACGTCACGCAGCTGCGGTGGCGCAGTCGACGGCACTGCGCATGCGCAGACGAATCACTCCACATGAATTTGGTTTCAGCGCACGCGCAGTGCCCACACCTGGTGTGGGCAAACGCGGGCTTGTTTGTAAACAGCGTGTCGGTCTATACAAAGTTCCTACTGGTGTAGGCCCTAAGTGACAATGAGTGGAAGTTTGGGATAATAAATGAAAACGTGCTCTCCTTACGGATTACACGCAATGGTAGAGCGTAGTACTGCTAGCTGACTCCACTGCTACTAAAGTAACGGAACAAAGATAAGCTAGTTGGTCATTTGTTGAAATAAAAGAGCAGAGCTCTAAAGGCCAACTTTGGAGTAGTCCTAAATATTTTAAGAACGCGAACAACTTTACAACGACAGCCACGAGTGCGAGTTTGATACCGCCCGCCGGTACAGCCCAAAGATGGAGAGCGCCAACCTCCCGGATTGTCGTCTGCTAACAAAATCGGGCACGTGCCTTCTCTCGTTTTACACCGCCGAACCTGCTGAACCTCCTGGATGTGTGGAGAGGGCGCTGCGGTCGAACAAAATGGGGCCACTCTGAGAGCGCTAAACAGAATGGTGTATACACTGCTCTTGATCTTCAAGACTGTTGCCAGACTAGAAGATTAGAGAAATATAATCAAACAGACTATTAAAAACAAATCTTATGTGGTTCGTTGCCTGCAAGCAACACTCGTCAACAAAGGGTTAAAAGCCTGGTGATATCGCACGCTGCCTGGTGATTAGTTAGAAGGGGTGGGAGGAATCATGTTTGTCATTTGAGACTTGGGCTAAGTTGCGCAAGCTACCGCCCGTTACAAAAGGTATAGCCAGTAACATCCATCCCTCCTTGCAGCCACTTTTAATTGGCATCAGCCCCAAAGTACTTGCTGAGTGATGGAGGGTATCACAAGGCACCCGTAGATGGTAGTTTTAGGAGCAAAATGTAAACTGGAAAAGTAATGTTTTGATATTTCCCTCCCTATTTAAACTAATTAGGTGCAGTTTATACTTTAATGGCGGTGCCCTCACACTGCTGGAGTCCTATACGCCTATCGAGCCCTCGTCACCAGGTAAAAAAGTGCCGAGTTGCTGGGCTGTGAACGCATGCGCAGTGATGTGATTGGTCGGAGTCATTTTGGAGCAGCTGAAAGTTCATTTGAAGCAGCGAAAAAAGGGACTGTCCAAATGGGGCACTTCAAGCACGCGTGAAGCAACAATTCTCCGCCATATGAAGTGTGGCCCTCCGCTTCCGTCAGTCTTTTTGGCCGGGGGGAATGCTTTCCTCTGCCACGTCTGCTTGTGTTCTTCACAGAGGCCTAGGGCATGCAGAGCCGTATATGTAGAGAGTTTGGCCATTCGTTGGGAAGTATAGGAGACAAATGAAGCGGCGCCATTGGCCGAAAGCGGGCTGGGCGTGTTCCAGGGCGTCTTCAGAAATTCGAATGTGACCAACCAGAAGCCGGAAATAATACCCTGGCGGTGGTCGCGAGAAACAAACCTGATAACTGCATTAGAGTAACTCTCGATGGCTGAAAATATGGTACACGTGATGTTTCAATCACACTCATCTAAAATGATGGTGGAAGAGTGCGACTAGCGGAAAGATCGACATAATCCTTACGCCAAACGCCGAGCGCCGGGAATCTGCCGTCAGAGCGGTCACACTCTGTCCGCGCAAAACAGAGTTGAGCGGCGCATTCGTTTCTTACATCTTTCTGCAAGATCATGATGAAACAACACGTGAACCCTATTTTCAACCACAAAGAGTTACTACACTTCACTCTTACGCACTTATTAAAACCATATACGAACAGAGACCTTCGATGATCGATCGGCTCAGAACTGTTTCTCGCTACCACCGCTAGGGGATTCTTTTCGGCTTCTGGTTGGTCAAGAGAGCATGCCAAGCCCTCTTTCCGAGTCTGCCGCACGCCCTGGCTCTTCCCGCGCCTCCCATTGACCAAACTCTCTACATATACGGCTCTGAGGGCATGCTCATCATGTGGGTATGGACATCCAGTCATATGATCTGTTGGCTGTCAGTGAATCGCTCAAGGCCTCTGCTGCTGTTTGAGTCCAAAAAACGGGAAAGGGCGTGGCAGAACAGATGGACGGGCAACAGGCACACCAGTGGCAGGTGGCGTCAAGCCTGACGACCACTGAGGTCACAGAAAAGCGGAGGGGGCAAGGAGGTAAGCCGTGATGTTTGACTGGTGAATGTACAAACAGAAGACTGACTGCCAGACAACTTGCACTTCGTACGGCAGAGAAGTGTCGCCTCACGCGTTCTGAAGTGTCCTGTTTGGACAGCCCTTAAGCACACATTATATTTCCCCTCGTACCACTGTGAATATTATGTTAAGATTTGTGTGTTGACCTGTCGAACTAGCAGACAATGTTTACTTTGCCTTCCCACTTTTGTGAAATCTTTTGTTAGCGTTGGTTGCACGGTAGGTTTGATCCCCTCGAACACGGAACAAGCTGCTTAGTTGTGCGTAGAAGCAAAAAACACGGCAACATTAATCCAATTGATGAATGTCAGTATCAACTGCAGTACATAGTTATTTTCGGTACAGAATCAAGGATATTTCACTGAAATAATGTTAAAAAAGAATAATGTAGTGCATCCATATGATGTTCTCTTCAAATTATAACAGTTCTAATAAAATTGAAATTCCCCCCCCCCCCCCCCCCCCCCCCCAAAAAAAAAAATATATATATATTTTTGTTTTATTGTGGACACTGATAACACAGCTTCAAATCAGTCTATAAAATTGGGGCAATACTCAATTAACCTTTCTAAATCTCGAATTTGAAAAGGTATTGTCAGAATATTGCAGTTCAATATAATATACATAATACTTGCAGCTTTATTAAGAAATCGCGAGTCACGCGCCACCTTGGAAGGGTGCTTCCTTCTCGGAACGCGGCGGGTGAGCTGTGGCGAATCAAGTTACGCATAATCGCAATGCCCGTTTCGCGGTTGTCGCTTCACTGCAGCGCACCTGTGCAAGGTGTGAAGTGCACTCACCGATGCCAGCTAAATTGGCAGAACAAACCATGCATGTGACAAATATTGCAAAACGTTTCAGAGTATTGTCGGTGATTGATAGAAACGATTAGTACAATATGTGACGTTATAATCGAAAGTTCTGAAAATTTGCACAAGCCTACCATATAAATCTGGCCGTATAACAGGGCCCTAGCTATTATATTTTAAGTACTTTAAAAGAACCACGAGATTTATTTTAAATTCTGCGTGCAAAGTCCATGACGCCACGGAATGGTCATACACTCTCACCACCTCAACGTGACTGCCAAGCCAGTCCACTCTCCTCCACGTGCTTGAAATGCCGAGAAAACAAGTGGAAAGGAGGTGGCTACCAACTAAATCACGTCTCGCGCCGTCAATACTGATCTAAAAAACAATTTTGTTTTTGTAAAATTCATTTTTTGACACAAGTGTCCCCACCAGACTGTTTAAAAAAAATTTTTTTTTCTTTTCAGTGGCCCTTTAAGTGACATTGACTTTGGGCGGAATGTTGCTGCAAATCCCTCAAATTTTAGCAAAATGTAGCAAGCAGGGTTACCATTTTGGAGAGTTTGGCACAGCAATAACATTAGGGAGTCTTAGAATAGCGCACGCCAAAGCTTTGCGCACGCAAAGAATAATGCCGTCACCCTAACGCATGCGCCGACCGCCAACCACGTTTTGCGCTTTGCAGGCGCCGTTTTTCGGAAATTGCTTGCGTAGAAAAAGACTCTTTGCGTTCCTTTAAGAAGTATTCGTGATGAGAAGTTGGCTCAAGCCAAGACGAGCAGTTAAAGAATTGCGGCTCCCAGAATCGTATCTGCAGCCGCTTTGGCAGAGTTGTGAGTGCGACGTCATGGCATCCTCGCGACTGCGATTTTCAATACGAGACGACATCGCACTCGATATGCCAACGATCACTGGCATCCTGGTGCTTGCGACGCACAAACATTTCTCGGCGAAGGCATGACGTGCAAAGGCGAGTACACGAGACCTCTTGCCGAGGCGAAGCAAGCGGACACGACTGGTCAACCGCTCGCGTCGCTTTCTCCTGTTTCAAAAGATCTAAAATGTTACTCTGGACCAAAAACTTGTTTTTTTCTCAAGTTGCAGCATTTCGTGTGTGAAATAAAAAGTGTTACTGTATCTTTGTGGCGTTGAAAGTGCGGGATGCTTGGGCTTTTCCGTCGCGGCAGAGTCGCGCTATTCTAAAACTCTCTCGCGTAGTGTGCCCTAACGCAGGTGCTAAATATAGCAATAGCGTGCGCTAGTATTGCGTATGTTAAGCTAAAGCTTTCTATTACTAAATGCGTGGCACCCGAGAATCTGCAGAAGGAAGATACTGCAAGTGCTTGGTTCCACAGCACACTAGATGGCTGCAAGAAGGCAGTTAGTGCAATAGTTAATGAATGAACAAGGTCTCCTATAAAAATTAAACCTAAGTGCAGCCCGGCTACACCTGGTCGAGGTTACTTAAAAATCCTCTTGCTATACCTTGCAACCTTCGGTAACAATTCAATCTTGTGGGCATGCCCAGCCAAAGCGCGATGGAATCCACCAAGTGCTTGCTGGAGGTGGAGCTTCAGTCTAATTCTTATTACTTTGAACATTTCTCTGCAAAGAAGGGCTGTCACATCGAAGTCCACAAAGTTCCCGTTTTATTTTTTCTTCCAAATAAAACATTTTCACTCAATCGGTCAACCAATTATCCGACTAATGGACGTGCACCATCCCAGTCTGGAAGAGAACTTCCCCTCCCCACGGCACAAGGCTGCGCTACAGCGAAGTCTACAAAGCCTGCTCCATGTTTGTCGCTTCTCCGCAGCGCACTAGCGTGTGGCGGGAAGTGCACTCTACAAAGGAACTGACCCGTCCAAACAGTTTACAAACAATAAGATATATCACGGAGTTTCAAGTACTCTCGGCGTTTGAACGAAGGTTGAATCAAACAGTATGTTATTGAAAGTAATAATCAAAAGCTCTTTCAATTTGTAATGTAATGTAATTCAACTGTAATGATCGGGCAACACAATGGGGCCCAAGCTTCAGTACTGAGAACATGAGATGAACTTTTGGTGCAATGTTCGCACAAATTCCATACGCTTTGGAAAAACGCAGCGAAGTCTAGCGGGGGAAGTACTTTGGTGTAGCAGTCACTGAATTAAACATACTGCATCCAAGCGCAACTTTATTTTTATGGAACATAGTCGTACAAAAAGAGCCAATGAGCGCTTCCAAGTTGTTGGGGGTCGTTCGGAGCGCGATATGCAAATGGTCAATCACCCAAACCAAAAGATTTTCGAAAAAAAAAAAAAATTATAACAACTCAACGAAACATTTTAACAACAGACAACTTATGATATTGGTTCCTGGCAGCAGCGATGCTCAGTGCTTTCGAATGGCGGCGTCGATGTCATCGATGTGACCTTTCAACGCGTTCCACTGGTCCAGCTGTAAGCAGATGCCTGCAACGAGAATCAAGAGACGTGACGCAAGATAAGCATACAACTTTCTCGAAGCCGTCATACAGATGAATCGACTCACAATGAACACGAAGCGCCAAAAAAAGGTTTTCTTAGAAGCGATAAGGTAGGACACATGTCACCAAATAAACTTTTAACGAAAAATGAACATTTTTAGCACGTTGGACACTACCCAGAAAAGTCAACTTCTGTACCGCTTGCTTGATTTTAATCAAATTTACAGTGGAAGTTTGAGTGGCAAGCCCATCCCTGCCAAATTTCATTGTTCTATGTCAATTCTAAAACTTGTTATGAATGTTACAATATAGAAGTCAGTGTGTTTGCTTAGGAAAACTGTCGTTTTAAAATAAACAAGAAATTGATTTTTATGTGTGATATAGTCATAGGAGTACCCATAGCACATATCCGGCTAGTTATTTTGCTATATTGCATTGTTTTTCGTAAGTATAACTTCGTAAGATTACTTTTTTTTTTTCATGTCTGCTCTCTTTTCTAAATGTAGTTTTTTTAGCATAAAAGAATGTTAAAATAGAAAAACTAACCAGCCAAGCATGTTCCTTCCGAAAGGCTATCCCAGAAAACCACCTAAAAATAATTTTCTATTGTGCAATAGGAGAACAATAGTTTTCCTAAAGTGAAATTTATGCCGAAAGGTGGAACGGAGAAAAACGCATTCTAAGTGATACAGTCCCTACCCTTTCTTTAGCATCAGTGGACCAAAAATAATTTATAAAAAATTAACTATGCAGCGTAAACTAATGAAACTTTCTGGGAATACTCTTTAGATGTTGGTGGCAATTTATTATGGTGTCGGAATACTACCCAATTAATATTTTGCTACAGTCACATATTTTTTAAATAAAGCCAAAAAATGCAACTGCTCGAAACAAACTCTCGCACCGCACGGAGAAGGGGAGAGGATAGAGTGAGTGGTGGAAGACGTGTGGCTACACCAAACCATGCATTCTTGTTTTTTTTTTCTCCGCACGTAGCAGACGAAATGCGTTGCGGGATCCGTTCGCCGTGCGATATTTTGCAGTTATGTTTGTTCCGCTCGCTGTTCGGTACTTCAAGATGAGTTGTTTTGTACATTTACATGTTGGCAATTAGTAGTGAGTGCCCGTGGTGAATTCCCGTGATCGGCTCCGAAAAGAATACTCCCAAGATGTTGCGTATGTCCTGCATCTGAAAGGGGCATTGTGCGGCAGCGTGCACAAGTTTCCGAAAGATCAACGGGTCGGGATCAATGGCTGGCTGAAATTCCTGTAGAACAGTTACGCGAAGCTCGGAAAGCGGACGCTACCCGATTCATATGCTCCTTGCATTTTGTGGAAAAGGACTACATTGAGTTTGCAGGTGTCAAAAATGGAATCCCATACCATTTAGTTCAGCGACGTATCGTCCACAACAACTGTTTTTTTCAGTGATAATTGTAAAAAAAGAAATATAAACATAGCAAAATGCTTGACAAAAAAAAAAAAGAAAAAGAATGGTACACCCACACCAGGGATGAACCCGTGCCCGCTGCGTGTGAAGTGGACGTCTTTCCACTGAGCTACTCAAAGAACTCCTTCATGCATAGTAATGCAGCAGGTCGACTGTATGTCGGAAGTTTGCTGCCGATTTTCCTTCAATACATGCGCTCCTGGCTTGAAGTCGGGCAGCACCACGCATAGGCCACATTTGCACCTCGTAAAGAAACCGTACGCGTGCGTATTCAACTTGAAGTACGCACTTCGTGCTTGACGTTTCAGCGAGCGATGTCTTCGGCCACGAGAAGGGACGACGGTTCAACGACGTCTTCGTGCAATCGGCTTGCTGGTCCAGCGTGTCGTATGGGACGAATATCAGTTCTTTTGATCGGTCCAAAATTTCTCTTTCCAAGGAAGACAGAATTCGTCGGTACCGTGAACGGCAGTTCTGAAGTAGAGGTCCAACGTTCGTCATCCGCTGCCATTCGCTGGTCTCCATCTTACGATACGCAAAACGACGCCATGTTGAGAATTATGCAGTAAACGCACAGAATGCTTCCGGTTGTCTGTACTACCTTTTTTTTTTCAATCAACGTATTTGCAGCCTTTTGGAAGCCACAAAGAATGGGCTTCATATTTTTTTTTATTTTTAATATTGACTGTATGCCTTCAATGACGCACGACTCTGATTAAATTTGGTTTGAATGGCTTTGTTTGGAATTTGGAAAAATGGCTTTGAAACCTTAGAACAATGGTTCTCAAATGGGGGTCCGCAAAGATATTTTAGGGGTCCGCAAAGTTAGTCAACCTGGCAATGAAAATTGTCTTTTTTTCAGGTCGTGAAGAAATGTTTCAGATTGAGGGCGAGTTTTCTCGTGTGTATACGTCACTAACAGAGGACTACTTCACACTAGCCCTTAGGTATATCCATTTATTAAATCATTATCCTAATTAACCTATACCTTTCCCCTCCCCTCACCACGAATGGGGTCCTCCATCATCTCCGCTGATCCACAAAGGGTCCGCGAAACATCGATGGTTGAGAACCACTGCCTTAGAAAATGGCCCGTGACCACGGAAAACAGAATGAGCGCAACTCAAACCGGCCAGTTCTTGATCAGCGCTTTTCGGGCGGAAAGAAACCGAATTTCAAGCCGCAAATTCTGTTCTGGGTAGTTAGGCTCCCATATGTCACATACAACTAAAAACCACAGCGAGCATAAATACCCTGTCAGTGTCCCTTTAAAGGCCGACGACCAGTTCGCGCTCTCCACTTTCCCCCCGCTTCCTCCTCTCCCCCCTTCTACCCTGTCTACCATTGGCTGTTTCCTCTTCCCCTATGGTGAGGAGGATGTTCTGACTTGCAGAATCTCGGGTCTGGTCGTCGGCCTTTAAGTCATGAGACACTACTTTAAGTTTGGAGCGAAGTTGACAACTTGCTTCTAATATAAGTGCACCTTCTTAGCTTCCATTGGCTGAAAAGATGGTCCACATTTGCAATGTTGCTTATAAACAGCGTTCCGTGAATTCGGAGTTTACCTTTGGACAAATTCGGACGGTGCTTTTTTAGTCAATTTTTACCTCAAATTTAATTTTTTTCGGAACTTTCATTTGTAAGTTTACGAAAATTTCGAGGATTTGGATGTTTATTGTCTTAAGCCTATATGGAAAACAACAGTCGACAAAATTATTGAAACAAAGTGTTCATAGACAACGCAATAAAAACCGAGCCCGTACCGCCTCGTCTAAATGAATTTGTCGAAAATAGGTGCACGCAGTTAATTAAATACGGTCGTCTGTCTCGAGACGAGGTCTCTTCAGCTGGATGCGCCGATTAGAACTGCGGTCATTTGACGATCATACTGGGATGCGGCTTGCGGGCAACCTGGGGATCCAAAGCGTCGACCCAGGCTGCTCATCCGCCAAATCGTCAATAGTCATTTTCACCGCGAGGGGGCCAAGGGCAACTGGCCACCTGAGCAGCGCTCCGCCGCCGATAAAAGGCCGTCGCAGCGCACCCGCGAGGGCTCTTGGGAACACGGCGTGGGTGATAACGAAGTAAATGACCGCGTGTTGTTGAACCAGTGCGGTGTGTCATTCTCCAAGACGGGTAACAGCAAGGGAATTCCCTAAAGGCTTGACCGATGAAAGCTGCAAACAATTTCCTCAAATTCTCCTCTGTAGCGCGACACGGTAGCGCAAGCAAAGTATGATGTAGGCATATGGCTCGAAACCTAAAAGCCGACCGCAGGGTAATAGATTGATGCTATACTCCATTTCACACCCAATATACAGTGCCGTCAAAGCTGCTGGCGTGAGCATGGGGTTTGTTTTCGTTGATCATTTGCACGCGTTCTCGCGCAAATGAAACCATAGATGAAGCCAAGAGCTCGTGCCAGTAGCTTTGACAGCGTTGCATATTAAGTATGAAACGGAGTATAGAGCTCAATGGAGGTCGGCCATCTTACGAGCATCTGAGCGCAATATTGCCGCGTGGATGGCTGAGAGGAAACGCTTTCCCATACTTCTATAAGATTTGCCTTTACTCTTAACCAGTGTAGGAGATAAGGAGGCTGCCTTGGCCTTGCTGACGCAGTCCCGCCCCAGTGCGTCGTGAGCGACGCAACTACCTGCGGCAAAGTTCTTTTCGAAGGCAATGTTCACCTGCTTCTAAGAGGAACAGGCGTTGCAAGGGGCCTAACAGAGCTACAGGATGGACGCACTGCAATCCTCGTGACGAAATTTCAACAGGAGACGCAGCATCTCACAAAAGCATACCTGCCAACCTGTGGACTTTCAAATTCGTAAAAGTCGCGGCTGCAGGGGGGGGGGTTACGCGAAGCGATGTGCAGCTTAATGTCAGCCTGGCCAGCGTGCGAAACGCTTACATCACACGTGCACGTGCTACACAATCCAAACTTCTCTCGCTTTTTGGGTGGCACGAAGCACGAAAATTTCGACGTGTAGGGCTTTAGGAACACCTGAAAGTACCTCTTTTGAGGTTTCGAGTTCGGCAGTGCGTCGCGAAGCCACAGTGACCAGGAGAATGCTACAGTTACACGTGCAACAAACACAGACGCCGTACTTCTCGCCTCAAACTGGCCGAAACAACGAGGCCCAACAACGTCTGAACACGCCGAACCAACGTGCACGTGTGCACCACCGAACACACGAACAAAGGCTTTGAGCTTTGGATTGCTTTTCGATCCGTGGCCACCGGATAGACGGATAGTAAAAACCACGACGCTGCTGTGGACGGTACCTATCGCTCTCTAGTGGCGGTGCAAGATACCGCCAACAACGGAGTTACAAAAAAAAAAAATATATATATATATATATGTATATTTCGTAAAATTTTAAGCAAGATTCGTAAAATCGTAAAATTAGTTCCAATTCGTACATTTTACGAAAAATTCGGAAGAGTTGGCAGGTATGCAAAAGGTGCCACGGTATGTCACGTCAAGGAGCTCCACAACACCGCTGCGGTCACAGCGACTTCTCAAGAAACCTTGCCATCTCACCAGGACACTACGCTGCTGCCACGACTCGACATTAGCCCGGTGCTCCCCATCCCGGAACGACGACGGCTGGTAGACCTCTTCGCTGAATTCAGCGACTGTTTCGCGACATCGTCGAAGGTGCTTCAAACTACGGTTGGGAAGCGTCGCATCGTTACCAACAACAGCGCGCTCCCAGTGTGTCAACCGCTGCGCCGGGTCTCCTAGAGGAAAGAGAGGCCTACGGGAGCAAGTTCGGAAGATGCTCAACGACGACATCATCCAGCCTTCAAGTAGGCTGTGGGCCTCTCCAGTCCTAATGTTTAAAAAGATGGACGATACGCCTAGGTTCTGAGTGGACTACTGGCAGCTCAATGCAGCGTCGTAGAGGGACATCTACCCGCTCCCCCGCATCGACGAAACACTGAACGGGCTGCACCACTCTTGATACTTTTCGTCGACGGAGCCGAAAAGTGGCTACAGGCAGATCGAAATCGATGAACGGGACTGAGAGAAAACCGCCTTTGTCACGCCCAATGGTCTCTGCAAGTTCGAGGTAATGCCCTTTGAACTTTGTACAGCACCGGCAACATTCCAGCATGTCATGGATGCCGTGCTGGCAGGCCTCAAACGGCAGAGCTGTCTTGTTTTCCTCGATGACGTCGTGGTCTTCTCGGCCAACTTCGACTAGCACTTGCGACGTTTTCGGGCCGTTCTTCAGGCAATCCGGGCCACCAGACTCAACCTCGAGCCAACGCGAAGTGTCGGTTCGCCCAGTGCAAAGTGAAGTTCCTAGGTCATGTCGTGAGCAAGGAAGGTGTTTGTCCTCACCCCGAGTTGACTCTCGCCGTAGCAGCGTTTCATCACCATTGAACAAAAAGGCAGTAAGTAGATTTCTCCGACCCTGTGCCTACTACAGACGCTTACTTCGGAATTTCGCGAGAATTCCTTCACCACCAACCCACCTCATGAAGGACGCCATGAACAAACCGGGGGAGGAACAACAACGGGCAGACGAGCTGAAGCGAAGACTACAGTCGCCCCCGAGCCTCTGCCACTCCGATCAGTCGGCGGAAGTCCACACGGATGCCAGTATTGTAGGATCTGGCGCAGTACCGGTCCAATGGCAAGAAGGAACCGAGTGAGTGATCGCTTACGCTAGCCGCATGCCGAGCGAAATCACTCAACGACCGAGAAGGAATGCCTTCCTGTTACCTGGCCGACAACGAAATTCCACCCGTACTTGTGTGAGAACCCGTTTCAAAGGTGCAGTCTACAGGTCGGGCAGCAAGCACAGCGACACCGACTGCCTGTCCAAAGTCCCCATCGAGTCGGCTCCTACTGGTGACGACGATGAAGAGAGCCTTCTAGCAGTGAATGTCAATAACAAGGCAAAACTCCAGCGAGACTATTCTGTACTGCACATTTTAATCGCGCACTTATAGCCTCGTCCAACTAGAGCGACAGACACCGATTCTTGTCCGGTGACACCGCAATGTTTTGTGTCTCTGATGCTGTCCTACTTTAACGACCAGCACACCCGACAAACGATCGACGACAAACAGGTTCTTGTTCGTCCCTGGGCTTGAAGCACAGCAAGCAGTCCCACCAAGGAACATCTCTAGGAGACAAACTTATCCTCCTCGCCCACTTGTACCCTCTGTTGCCTCTTCCCACCCTTTTACCCTTCCTCCCGTGGCTCACTCCACCGCTCGACCTTCAGAGAAGGCCTTGGCGGTCGCTGATGGTCCCACAGTTCCCAAATCCCTCAATTGCTCGTAGCGGTAGTGGCTTGCTTGCTGGCGGTCGTGTTGCGAAAGGGAATTGGCTGTGGCTGGTTCTACTCGCGAAAACCTGGCGCTCGAGGTGATGCCTCAAGACACCAAGGTCTATGCCCCTGCATCAGGATGGATACACCGATGTTTAAGGACTGACCAAAGTAAGACCGCTCGCCACGAAGTAGGACACGACGTTCCGGCAAGCCATTCCGGCAGGCGAAACTTGTCATCCGGTTCTGCGATCATCGGCACGACGTATGCTCCCAAAAAAACACCTGCCCTCAATCATTTGGATACAAACATCCTCGAAATCGGCTTAAAATTCTGTGGCGGTCACCTTGAATGACCCAAATAATGAACAATTCAGGAATTCTAGTTTTGAATAAGTTTGGTGTCGATTGTCACGACGGTTTACGGAAAGTCGCCAACGGCAAATGAAGACTAGCGGAAGCTTTAATTAAGAAATAAAGGAATCGTCTCCACTTTTGCCGGGTTTGTCTGCTCGTTAGCTACCCAAAAGCGAATCAACGAGGCCCTCTACTCCGGAGAGCAAGCCAGGGCTGATAGCACTACCGGTAACCAGGAAGAGGAGCAGTCGCAAGCCTTGCGAAACGAAGGAGGAGCCGGCATTGGAAGTAACGCTGCAAATGACTAAGTCGTCGTACAGCAGATTTTGCGCATCCCCCGAGACAAAGGAATGATTCGGCTGCGTCGTGACAGTAAACTACTTACCACCTGGGGCTATGTCACAGTGCTAACCGAGATTACCTATGCACACAGCTACAAGTACAAGGGTTACCAGACCTCAATAAGCAGACTACCCGTCGAATACTTGTACCTCTACATGACTCCGGCGCATTTCAAATATGCTATCCGACAACACCAAGGCCATCAAGTGCAGTGTCAAAATTACACCGCACGGCATTCGCACCCCATGGAAGACTGGGAGCAGCGTTGTACAACCCGTCAATTCGGACATGATGGTATACGGCGTGAGCGCAGTGGGCCTTAACCTATCTCTGGACACTGGCATGTGCATTCCCGGTCCTGGAGGCGCAGACAATGCCATGTATACATCCAACCCCACGGAGTTTAAAGACGCGGACCACAGAAACCTTATTGAAAAGTATTGGGGCATGAGCATGGACGAAAACCTGATCATGACAAAGTCGGACAAGATACCAACGTGTATGGGTGTTCCTTGCCACAACAAGTGCTACGACTTTATTCACTGCGCCAACTTTGGTCCTCGCACCAACAAGTTTGTCAACGTGTATCCCTTCAAGAGCCACATTGGAACACCCATCATCAACTACGAGTACGAGTTTCAAAACGCTTAGATCAAGACTTGCCCACCGTATTGCGGCAACAGCAGGACCTACGTTGCAGCACCAGCCGACAGCCTGACCAAGATGGCCTCTAGCCTGGACAACGACAAGGATAGCCCTGCAGGTGTTTCCTCGCCAACCAAGCTCTCCCCAAACACGGAAGTTACACAATACACCAACCCAATCGAACGTGAATGGGGCCGCCAGGGACTCGGACCTCACCCCAACTTGCACGCTGCTCAACCTAGCGTGGGTTTCGGCATCATGGCCGTACCTAAAAAAAAATCTGGACCAACCCGAATCGGGGGACAAGTTTCAAGAAGTTGCCGCCTTTTTCCAGGTCGACACTGAAATTGTGCTGCACACGGATATCGACACGATTAATCCCATGCACACTTGCTACCCGGCACAGGAGCAACACTTTGAAAAGACCAACTTTGGCATGTATGTGCCGTACAACCGGCAGACGCACCTGGGCCACTACATGTACCTTCCCAAGACATCACCTCACCTCGTTCCTTTTGAACCGTAAATTTTTATTTGGTTCTAGAGCTTTTATAATGCTGAATAAAACCGAGTACTCTGTTCAATTCAGTGCTCATTTCGTTTTCTGATCGTTCCAGAAATTCATCTTCGGTCTCGCCGTCTTCTTGTTCCAAATTTAGGTGATTGACATTTCCATTCATCACCTCACATGCTATAAACCAGTCCTCGGCTTGTTGGGCTAGAATGTAATTCAGCCGGTTTTCCTGCTCAATTACGATTTCGTTTTCAAATTCTTGAATCAGGTTGACGATCGCAGTCAAAACTGCATCTTTGAGTGCCACGGCCCGCTCCAACGCCCTCTCTCTCGAACCAATCACCCTCTCCGTCTCGGACGCCTCGGAAGTGTCGTCGTCGATGTCGATCTGCATAAAAAGATATATATATATACTTTTTTTAATACCACCGACAACAACTACGACAAAACAAACGGTAACTAGGGAACCGCTAGGCACCACCTGCAAGGATGCGCTGAGAGGGACGTTCACCAACCAATATCGACGGGGAGGGCCAAGGACCTTCTTTGAATGAGGACCCAGGGCACAAACGAGACAATCACCAGCTTCGTCGGGGATGTCCTGCACCTGGTTGCTTGTCCCGACCCCCAAGCCACCGACAAAAAGAAGCTACGGATCCTGGTGCGAGGTGTTAGAGATGACATCTTCGGAGGCCTCGTCCGTAACCCTCCGACCAGTGTTGAAGCCTTCGTCATGGAGGCAACGAACATCGAGGGCGCTTTTCAAGTGCACGCTTCCCACTACCAGCGACACCCCGGCGTCGCTGCCCTCTCGCCTCTCAGCTGCAACAGCCCAGATCTCCATCAGATTATCCGCCACGTCGTTCGGGAGATGAGGAAGGTGCTGTCCAGTGCCGATCGCCCTGCCTCGCTCTCCATGACCAAAGTAGTGTGACAGGAGGTGCAGCGAGCCTTCCAGCTGGAGTTTCCCGTTGACCTGGCACCACCGGAACAACCGACAGTGAGCTACGCCACCATGGCCCACGACCGCCACCTGCTGCTTGTCAACCCCCTACGCCACGACGGGACGCACCAGTACAGCCGTACCCCTGACGTCTCGACCTCAGTACGTCTGGCAAGAACAACCGGCGCCCAGGAAGACCAACGTGTGGCGAACGGCCGATCAATGCCCGCTGTGTAACCACTGCGGTGAAGCCGACCACATCTACCGCCGTTGCCCCTACCGGCAAATAGGGCTGCGCGGCTTCCACCCGAACGACCCATGCCCACGCTATGATGAGCGACCACAAGAGATAGAAGAGTACCTTCGACAACCTCAGTCTCCCCCGCCTGCACCTCGCTGCAGGTCCCGGTCGCCGTCACCACAACGTCCAGCTCTGCCGGTGCACCGACCCTTTCGTGATAGCCTGTTGCCCTTGTCCCGCCGGGAAAATTAAGCGTGGCAAATCCCGGAGGTGAAGTTGCCATGGATGGACGACGTAAAGAGCCTCCACAAACGCCGGAGCGCTCCCACTCTTCCGACGCCACGCCTCGCAACGATGCTCCGCCAACGGTGCCCAATAACTTGAACGTTGTTATCAACGGACACGACGCATCGGCACTCGTTGACACCGACGCAGACTACTCAGTCTTGAGTGGGAGGCTCTCTCGCCTCCTGCGAAAAGTGACAACTACGTGGGAAGGCCCTCAAATACGAACCGCCGGTGGGCACCTCATCACACCAGTCGGAAGATGCACAGCTTGCATCAAGATCCACGGTGAGACGTGCCCTGTCAAGTCCGTCGTTCTGCCAGACTGTTCGAGGGACGTTATCCTCCGAAAGGACTTCCTTTGCGAGTATGGTGCTGTCATCGACCTCGGGGAAAACCAGTTGACGCTGCGAAAGCCTGTTCTGCCGCCGGTGGAGACCAACACAACGTCAACCGCGATCCGAGTTATGGCCAACCATGTGAACCTGCCGCCGCGGTTGAGTGTTTTTGTAACCGTCATAAGCGACGCAGCCATGCACGGTGAAGCTCTTCTGGAAGGCAGCGTCCAACTGCTCCTTGAAAAAGGAATTGGTGTCGCACAAGGCATACGGATCTCCAAGAACGGCGTACAACTGTTCTCGTGACCATTTTTCGAGAGGAGCCGCAGCACCTAACGAAGGATACCACTGTGGGCCACGTCGAGGAGCTTCAGGCACAAGCTGCGGTCACCGCAATTGCTGAGGAAACCTTGTCGTCCCAGCAGAAGAGCACGTCGCCGCCGCAGCTCGACATCGACCCCGAGCTCCCGGCTCCTAAGTGCCAGCAACTAGTTGATCTCCTCGCTGAATACAATGGCTGTTCTGCTACGTCGTCAAAAGTTCGCCAAACACCAATGGCGAAACATTGTATTGTTACCGACGACGACGCGCTCCCTGTCCACCAGTCGCCATACAGAGTCTCCTTAAAGGAAAGGAAGGTGATTCGAAATCAAGTCCAGGAAATGCTCAACGACGACATCGTTCAACCCTCAAGAAGTCCATGGGCGTCCCCAGTCGTCTTTGTAAAGAAGGACGGAACCCTGAGGTTCTGCGTAGACTATCGTCGACTCAACGCTGTGACTAAGAAGGACATGTATCTGCTCCCCTACATCGACGATACGCTAGACCCATTGCGCCACTTCCGATATTTTTCGTCGATGAATCTAAAGAGTGGCTACTGGCAGATTGAAGTCGAAGAACACGACCATGAGAAAACTGCCTTCGTCACTCTCGACGGACTGTACAAGTTCAAAGTGATGCCGTTCGGACTTTGTACAGCACCAGCCACCTTCCAGCATGTCATGGACACGGTGCTGGTCTGAAATGGCAGAGCTGTCTCGTCTACCTGGACGATGTCGTGGTATTCTCATGAGATTTCGATGAACACCTGAGACGACTTCGAGCCGTGCTTCAAGCCATCCAGACTGCCGGCCAATCACTCAAGCCAATAAAGTGTCGGTTCGCCTACGGGAAACTAAAGTTCCTTGGCCACGTCGTGAACAACAAAGGTTTTCTCCCTGACCCCCGAGAAGACCCGCGCCGTAGCTGCATTTACTCCGCCGTCTGACAAGAAGGCGATGAGAAGATTTCTCGGACTCTGTGCCTACTACAAGCGCTTTGTTCGAGACTTCGCCAAGGTGGCTGCACCGCTGACGCACCTTACGAAGGACACCGTAAAGTTTGAGTGGACAGAAGAACACCAGCGGTCATTCGACGAGCTCAAACGAAGACCCTCGACACCCCCGATTCTTGGCCATTTCGACCAGTTTGCTGAAACAGAAATCTACATCGACGCCAGTAACACCGGACTGGGTGCTGAGCTAGTCCAAATGTAGGATGGGGCAGAGGGAGTCATCGCATACGCAAGTCGGACGCTGTCTAACGTGGAGAGGAACTACTCAACAATGACTGAAAAAGAGTGCCTCGCTGTCGTCTGGGCAATAACAAAGTTCCGCCCATATTTGTATGGGAGTCCTTTTCGCATGGTCACTGACCACCACTCAATCTGCTGGCTCGCGCATCTGAAGGACCCCTTTGGACGGCTGGCCCGGTGGAGTTCGACACGACTGCAGGAGTTCGACATGACCGTGGTGTACAAGTCCGGCCGGAAGCACGGCTGTTAAAGTCACCAAGTTTTTTATCGAGTTCATTGTCCTCTGTCACGGCACCCCCGAAGTCCTCATTACAGACCGTGGATCATTGTTCATGGCTCAGCTGATTCAGGAGATCCTCCGTCTCAGCCACACCAACCATTGGCGAACCGCAGTGTACCATCCTCAGACTAATGGGCTGGCGGAACGCCTAAACAAGACCATCGCCGACATGATCTCCATGTACGTCGACGTGGAGCACAAGACGTGGGACGAGGTGTTACCGTACGTCACATCTGCCTAAAACACGGCCGCACAAGAGACCACCGGGGTTAGGTTACACCCTTTCAACTGGTTCATGGTCGCAAAGTAACGACAATGCTGGATGCGGTGTTACCCGATGCATCGTGAGAGGTGGACCAATGCGGTGCGCAAGTTCGTCTGCTTCTTGCACAGGGGTTGCGATGATGTCAGAACGGCAACCTCTAATTGGCTGATATAAAAAAATAGTAGGTAGACCTCAAGGAATCTAGCATTCAGGTTTACCCACTATTCTTTCAATCAAAGCCGATCGGAGCTTGGCATCGTTCTGAAGTCATAACAACTCCTGTGCAAGAAGCAGACGAACTTGCGCTTCGCATTGATGTCACAGACGTCACGCCAATTGGTCCAGCACGGGCAAAGCTGTTCGAGGACCCGCAGGGTTATGAGCCCCGCCACTTGGCGTCGTCAGCGCGTTACAACCTGGCCGTTTTTGTGGACTGTCCCCACTCCCTGGAGTTGTTTAATAGGCCGGGAGGAAGGGAAATCCGGTTTGACAGGGCTCATGCAGGTGCAGTTTGCTGCCGTACTTCCGCGGAGTGGCGCTGATTTTGAATAGTGACATAACAACATTCGATTTATTCCTTTTAAAAAGCTCTGGTGGTGCTTGCCAGCGTAGACGCTGAGCCGCAGCATGCCGAGCCTTTCGTTCGTTTTCATCCATGTCAGAAAGAGGATCTGTGGTATGGAACGTGGTTATATACCCATTTGAGCATTTGACCGCAGCGCCCTCTCGTCTATAAATGTTGAGCCAATGCATGCAAAGTTTAACGCGATTATATACGCATTTGACTGCAGTGCCCTCTCCTGTATAGACGTTGAGCGGCTACATGCAACGTTTCATCTATGACATTTCCAGCTCTTGAGTTACTACCACATCTCAGAGCCCCCACTCGTCCCGCAGTCGTGGCCAAGTGGTTAAGGCGATGGACTAGAAATCCATTGGGGTTTCCCCGCACAAGTTCAAATCCTGTCGACTGCGCAAAAATGTTTTTTTCATCAGTTTTTATTTACTTTTTTTGTTCATGAGCATGTAAGCTCATGAGCACGGACGCCGGACGGACAAGGCTAGACCCTAAGGAGCTTCGCCCCTAATAATGTTTCGGTGTCTTTTCAAGCAAAAAACTGGTGTCTCCGTGGTGTGGTCAGAACATGGTTCACATTTAGACAACCAAATAGGCACTAGAATTTTGTTTTAGTAACCCTTTAAAGGGACACTGGCAGGGTATTTATGCTCGCCGAGGTTTTCATTTGAACATAACCTACGAGGGCACAACAACCCAGAACAGAATTCGCGGCTCGAAATTCGTTTGATTTCAGACCGAAAACAGCCGGTCGAGAATGGACCTCTTGGCAAATATGTGCTGCCACCTAAACACGCCACTGGGTTCGAGTCTAAGTGGCGAGAAAACGCGTGCGCAAGGCCTCTTCCACCCGTTCCAGACCCAAAACGTCAGCTACATCCTGTTCACCCATTGAGGCGCTGTGACCTAAATACGGCTTTCCCAAACTCGCCTTTGTCCCCATCGTGCGTAATCTTCCGCCCCGAAGTCGACACAACGAAACCATCTTCCCTCTCTGCTCGGCCAGAAGGAAGAGAGAGAGGGTACTGGGACCATTTACTCTCGAACCAATGTTTCTACAAAAGGTCCATTGGCTGGTTTCAGTCGCGCTCACTCTCGTCTCTATGGTCACGTGGCGTTCAAACTATGTGTACCAAATATATTCGAAGTCGTGGATTGTCTAAGACACACGTCCAATACTAACAACAGAGAAGAATGTGAACCCCCTTTTTCGTGGCCTCCAAGAAGCCGCAAGTATGTTGGTCAAAAAAAGGAAGTTAGACAGATCAGAGGAAGCACATGTATATGTCGTTATCAATATGGTGGCTTACATTGAGCAGAAACGATACAAGTGCGAAACAATCGTACGACAGACAGCTGTTGCAAGTTTGTCATCGTCATCTTCTGCTTCAAAAGCAAAAAGATAAAAAAAAAAAAAAATAGCGGTCGGGTGTAGTTTAGTGATTTCCAGCCACGAGCTTTCATGCCAGTGTTTTGGTTGCAGAGCAGTTGAGCTTTACTGCCCTTATTAATAATATATGTGTCTCTGCAGCAAAATGTTAAAGGGGTAGTCTCTTGAAACCATAATAAATCATCTGGCAAAGAATAAAAAAAAAAAGCATTCTTGGGGGGTGGCAGTGTTTTTTTTAAAGGGGTAGGAAAAAAAACTTTAGGGCCCATTTTATTGCTTAGCTATACATACCATGCTGCATGTGCACCTGAGAAACATCAATATTTTGTTTGTAAATGCGAGAAAAGTAATTTTAAAACGAGTAAAACGATTACCCACTCGCACTTGGTAATTGGGAAACCGAAGCTTTGTTGGCGGATTGTGACACGTTGATCTTCCCGCAGTGGCGCCACCCCAGCCGTGAATCATATGGCGTAATCACGAAGAGCCAACGTAAAGTTGACGAGTTGGCCACGTTGGAGTAGGTGGCTCACGCGGCGTGCAATTCTTTGGAGCCACCGAGTTGTTCCTGCGTTTGTTCATTGCGTTTGCATGCAGGATGCTGCGCTATAGTGCAACAGCAACAGTGTGCTGAACTGCCAGACGCCGACCCACGGGTTTTCGAACGATGAGAAACTCCGAAGCATGTGGATCCATCTCGAGCGTTTGTCCTCTCTCGTGTGTGCGCCGGTGAAAACGGATCGCTTCGGTTATCATTTTCGCGACGAGGACTATGAAAGGTGACCCACTGACCACTCGAGTCTGGGACTTCCTACCAAGAATATTTGGTCGCTACCAGGGGTTGTGCCGACCACTTTTTCCGAGAAAAGAAAAGCAGAGGAACTCAGCGAACCACACGAAAAGCAAAGCAAACTGGAAAGTGAACACGCTGTTAATGAAACGTTTAATAGCACACACCTCCAAGTTGGCCTATCATTATGAGATGTGAGGCATTTCTTGGCGACCCCGACCCCCGTCAGATTTTGTTGGGCGGACGGTCTATCAGTCGGATGGTTCGTACGGTTCCAGCTTGAATCGACTGTCAGTCACCATGTGCGAGAGTGACTAGTCGTCCTTGTCGACATCTTCAGAGTTTCCTTGGTAGTCGAAATCCTCGTTGCTACCGAGTTCATAGACCCTGCAGAACGCACCGTGGACTATGGGGCCGGTATGAAGACGTCACGACGGTCGTAGTGCAGCTGTGCATTCTTCCGCCACTCCAAAACGCGAGATTGTGACACGCAAAAGCCACCACGTGGCGGCGCTCACAAACACGCCAGCCTTTGGATGTGCTCAGGTGCCTGATGCCACGATTGCGACGGAGTTCCCAAGACGCACCACACGCCTCGATGACTGATTTCAAAGAGGTTGCTAGAATCGTGCACTCGAAACAAAAAACATAACCATTCGCTGAAAATACAAACGCGGAGTCGTCGTTTACAGATATCACCAAACATATTTCACCCATTTCAGAAACGTTTCCGCATATGCTGATTTTCGTTTCGAAGAAACTCACACACCCCAGAAATACTGTAATTCCAAAACCGACACCACAGCCCCCCTCTAGTCTCGGCTGAAGGTAAAATGGCTTCCCACAAACAGCCAGCCCGGTTATGCGACCCAAAAGCACCAATGCATACCCTTCTTCCCGGGTTTCAGGTCGCCGTTGTTGTCCTCGTAGAACTCCCGGATGTCCACCATGACCCTGCCCTTGAACTCCCGCACGGTGAGGTACCGCTTCTTGGCCAGCTGCACAGAGCGAGTATCGGTCATTGCCGACTTCAAATACCCCAGCACCAAAATAATGCACACACCGCAGGCCGGGTGGCTCATTATCGCCAGTAAAGGCTGAACCGCATGTAAGCGATTTAGCGAGCGACAACGACAAGCGATACAGGTTTTTCACTGCTGCTTGTCGCGTCGCTCGGTTTTCGGACTTCTAGAAAACGTCGCTCATTGCCTTTGACGCATTCAAGCGGTTTGCTTGTCGCGCAAATGACCAAGCAACAGCGAAGAGTCGCCATCGCTTGTCTCGTTGCTCGCCAAATCACTTACATGCGGTTTATATTTAAGACTGTGGCGCTAGCTGATAAGAATGCTGAACCGAAGAACAACGCAAAGAGCATGATGTCGATAAGGAACAACCTCGAATTAAGGGAAGACACCGCTCTTTGAGGTAAAAAAAAAAAAAATCTAAAAGAAAGAACATAATTTTGAAAGAGTATTTTTTTAAAATTGGCAGGCACTTCTCATCTTGTCCGCAAGGATTTCCAGGAAAAAAGTCCCTCTCTTATCTCAAATATTGTCTTGGAAACAAAGTAAAATTAGTCTGTGGATGTTTCTTTTTGTGCAATTATTTCCGAGTGGATTATTTATACACTTTGCTATTTTATGAAAGCCACGTCCACACTTGTACATACCCAATCTTTATATATTTTTCTTTTTTCTCCGATGGGTGCATGTGTGACGTACGCAATACAAGGCATAACTATATTTAAATATGGTATCAGGCTTTCCCTCAATGAATCATTTTGAAACTGGAAACTTTGAGCGTTCTAAAAACCTATAAATCGTCCTAGAGCTTTCATTTATACCTTATTTCATTAGACGGACCTTTTAGTTTGCCGATATACGTTTATTTTTCTATTTTAGTGCTATTTCAGTTTGCCTTCGTCCATCTCATAATCTTTGAAAATGAAATATTTAATATTAACAAAACTAATTAGGATACATCAAAACCAAGTACACATTTTTAGTCAGTTTGTAAGAGCAGATAAGCTACGTAAATTTAATTTGAATCAAATATCAAGTTACATAAAAAAAAGCTCTAGAGGCAGCGTTTAAACAGTCAATAATGGTACGGCCTTTCTATGATCCCAGGGTACAGCATTCCTCAGTGGTCGCTTGAATTACTCGAACTGGTGCGCAACTTAGCCCTCGTCTGCCCTTGCATCGAAAGTTGTCCCGGACTGGCAACGAACGCAGGTGGAACAGGGATCTGCCACATCCACGTCCGTCACTGCGGAGCCGCCGGGCTTGAACCAAACGACCGAACCGATCCATCGTACGGATTAGCCAACGAAAAAGAAGCGCAGAATACACGTATGTGCACGATCTCCGATCGGCCGGCAAATTACGACCGGGTCGAAGGTGATAGGTGCACCTGTTTCTGCCAGGACATTCCGTGTCAAGCAGTGCTAGTTTAGTCTGCAAAAGAAAAATGTTCGCCACACTAGCCAACTGACGAAACGAGGGATGGACGATCCGGCGTGCAAGTGCGCTGCGGCTCTAAGCGTGCGGAGCGAAAGTTCATGCTGCAGAACGCGGGGATCCTGCGTCCGTTCCCCCCTCCCCTCTCTCGCTCCCCCCCTCTCGTCGCGTCTGTTTCAATCTGAAAGACTAATTGTACTACCTGCATGCAGCCGCCGCGCGTCGAGACCACGTGACGGGTTGGTGCCGTCGACTCACCATGAATCTCTCCTCTCCGTCGGCGTTAGTGTCCCGGCTGGCGCTTGCGGTCTTCTTCTCGTCGGGCTTGCCCTTCTTCTGGGGCACGTTCCTCTGTGCATGGGAGGGTCGCGCTCAGTTCTGGCGGTGCGGTAGTCTATAGACTATTTCCAAAGTTCACTGCCATCTAGTGGCTCGAGTAGCAGTTTAGCTTTCGAGGTACTTAAAGGCCGACGACCAGACCCGAGATTCTGCAAGGCAGAAGATCCTCTTCACCATGGGGGAGGAGGAAGCAGGCAACGGTGGAGAGTGTAGAAGGGAGAGGAGAAAGCGGGAAAAAAATGGAAAGCGCGAACTACTCGTCGGTCTTAAAAAGAAGGTTAATAAAAATGGGGTAGTGCGTTGGGCATTGTCGCTTTGAAAGATGGACAGCAAGCGGAAACACGTCACTCACTACGGTTGTTTCTCCATTTTTTAAAGTTTCGGCGGTGACGAGGCACGGTGAATAAAAGCAATTCGATTGTAAAGCTAGGACATCAATTAGCAGTCTGGGAAAGGTTTGTTTGTGTGTCCATCCATCCCGCAAACAAAATAGCGGTTTTCAGCATTCCGACTAAAAGTGACTTGTGTGCCTATGGCAAACATGCCAAGACAAATTTCACAGTGCACCGACACATTTATTGTACACCCTACTGTTGCAAGCATTCAGAGACCACCTTACGTGAAAGCACACAACGTTGTGATTGGTTGGCACCTGTGCTCAAAAATTGCAGCACGCAACCGAGGCAGAGAAGCCGGAAAAGAGGGAATACCGATTCTCCGACAGGATCCTCACCTGTAATCAATCTTTCAGCGGCATCCTCGCTATGCCAGTCACGTGACCTAAAATTTGCCCGTCTAGAGACCGTGATAAATTTTTGCCCGCGGTCATTGTGAGAGAAGCCAGATCCCAAAAGGCCGCCATTATTAGTATGGCACAGGTACCATAAACTCGTGTTATGATGGTGTTCAAAGTGGCCAGATCAGGCTTCGAAAAATTGGTTGCAGCAAACGTAATGGCAGTTTTATCGCTGTAGCTTACTTCTTTATCCCCTTGCCTTGTGGGCGAGTCTCAAAATTAGGTACCGTAAAATGCCGGGCAAGCGCCCACTCAAAATTTTGAGATAATCATGAAAATATGAAGGATGGGCGCTTGTCCGGTTATCAATTCTACATATCAATGTACTGTGCATATTTTCTCAGATTACACAAATTTGGGTATGGGCACTTAATGTGGTACGGGTGGATGCACGGTATCCTACGGTAAGTTTCAGAGTAATGGTCGACCCTTCGGCCATCTTGTTTGTTAACATCACTGTGGTGTATTGCCTAAAAGCATTATCTGAAATCAGAGGAAACGGTTTTCCCTCCTCCAGAAATGCATAGAAGGTCTGCAACAGAGCAAAAACAATATCCCTAAGGCTTCCTGACACCACCCTTACACGTTTGGAGGTCGTATTTCCGAATTAACAAGGTTCGCCAATTGCACCCCCTCTGCACTGAGCACCAAAATGGCGGCGGCCACAAGAAAATGGACATCTGCACAAATAATTGTCAGCACTCCATGGCACTAGTTGTGAGCAGTGGAAGTGAAGGCAACACCAGGCAAAAAAAAATTTAAAAAAAATGGCGAGCACTAGGAAGGTGGGACGGGAGAGGAGGGCAAGGGGGGTGAGGGGAGGACAAGGACAACAATGCCTAGAAGGCAAGGCCATAGTGCTGCAATTTTTTTTCCGTCACCAGCGGAGCCTGACGCTGGATACGGATTGGAAACGACTGCTGTGTCAGCGCTCTGCTTCGAGTCAAGTTTGAGCCGAACGTTGACGCAATCGTTGTGTCCAATCTGCGACCGGTGTTGGTCTTCGTTGATGACTGCATCTCTATCAGCACAGCGGCTTTGTGATCTAGGAGGGGTTGACTAGGAACTTTAGAGGGAAGAGGAGGTTTCACTCCTCTTCCCCAGCCTTCCTAGTGCTTGCCCTTTCTCCCCTCGCCTGTACTGCACGCAACTTGTGACACGGACTGTAGATTAGTCCCCGCACTTTTTGCGAAACTTTTTTTTAGAAACCTTCGCACATATTGTGCTGCAGGATCGTCTGAAATGCATATTCGTGAGGCTTCGTGAACAACACCGGTGCCAAGAGTGCCGTAACAAGCAAAAACTTCTTTTAGGCCCAGCCCCTCTTCACAAGGGCCTGTGTTTGTGATTATTATTTCCCATTTTTTATCGCTGGGGGCTAAGATTTCGGATACTGGTCTAAAGAGTCGAGAGCAGGGGCCTTGTCAAACAGCACTGCCTCTTGTTGGCTACCTCCCCATCGGGCACCACCGAAGAGAAACTAATGAAGAAACGTGAAAACAAGGTGGAAGAAGGAGCTACTCACGTCGTCAGGCCCCGAGTCCGAATCGCTGTCCGTTTCAACCTTTGACCTCTTCTTGGATGACATCGTTTGTTGAGCGGCTTCTTTCCTGCGCGCGAAAATGAGACTGCTTAGGACCTCGCTCCACCGGGTGATCGAAAACAAACAAAACACTGCCCCATGATACGCCAAAAACACGTTTTTTTTTTAGCCTCGAACGTCACCGACGGTGCACAAAGGAAGAACAACATGTGTGCAGTGCTGACGAGGGTTGGTCGTATCTCCGAAAAGCTCAATTGTCTTGTCGGGGAAGTGAAATAAACGTCCGCACCTTGCAATGACGGCAAACCGAGCGAGAAATGACTGATAAATCTGCCATTGCGATAACACGTAATGGGAACGAATTCTTCTGTGCCGTGGGAACCCTTGATATGAGGAGCAGCGCCACGGTCGTGCAGGCACTCACGATGACTCGCCTATTTCAGCGAACAATTCGCTTCGCCTCACTTGTTCTCTGTGCGTTCCAGCGCGAGGCTGGTGTGCATCTCCTAAAACGCGATCGAAGAGGAACACTTACCTGAAAGATGACGAGCAATATATCGCGGCAATGCTACAGCGGATACCCTACTTGCACCTGCAAACTACCCGAGAAGACAGAAAACGCCGGTGATGAAAGTTGCCAGCAGATACTAGCATACTCGCCAAAAACTGCTATATTTGGTAATAAAACAAAACAAATACGGAAAACAAATTTTGTTTCTTTGTAAGAGGTTTTGTATTGTCAGTGGAAAGTTAAAAACAACTAAAACATAAAAATAAGTCTAATTTAATTCTTAAATTTGGGTTCCTAAGGTCTCGCGACCAATCACGGCGAGGCGACGCGAAACGTTGTCCGCCGACGCAAAAGCGTCGCGCGTCGCCGCTCAGCTGCTGTCGCTCGAAGCGCTCGAAATGCACGCTCGGAGTGGAAGGCGCGGATATCAAAACGTGTGATATTTTTGATCTTACTTGCTTGCCAAGTTCGTTGTATTAACGGCCGTCTCTACACCGTTTAAAAAATAAGCATCAAAAAGCCCGTGCTTCGGTGAATCTCCGACATACTCAGATTACAGTTAGCACAAGATCCTTGGACACTCCTCTTTTTGGGTAAGTGTCAAAAAGACCTTCGGAAACAGCTACATCCAACGAGCATAGCGGCCAGAGGCAACCGGTGGCGTTGGAATTAGAGGAAGGAGGGAGAAAGGGTGGGGGGGGGGGGGGGGGGGGGGGGTTCGCCTATGAGCCACGCCCGCAGGACTCCGGAATTGGCATTCTGCGCGACATGTAAGACCAACACAAAAGTTCAACTAGGAACAGCACTACGTGCAAAGGTACCAATTGCCAGCCTTAGACGTTTGGGCTACTCTGAGGTCATTAAAGTCATCCTTGGAGCAACTCCACCGGAGTTCGTTACAGTCGACTACACTCGCTGTAACCGTATATCGAGCTGCCCCTGAAGTGCTCCAAGTGTCATCACTTCGGCCACGTCGGAGTAGTCTGCGATCAATCCCTGTCGTGCATTCGCTGCGATAGTCATCATGGTTTTATCAAATTTGAAGCGAAAAATCCCTGCCTTGCCGAAGATCTGGCAGGGTTGCGTTCGCTCACACGCTTATTGTCAATCAAGCTCGTTGTACAGTTTCGGCACGCCATCCGCACTCCTTCTAAAATTCCAGACCCTACCCCTATATGTTCCAGAACACTAAAGAGAACATCACGAGACACGCGGTCGAAGGCTTTTTCTAACTGTAACATCGCAACCTTCCTTATCTCTGAGTCGCAGCACTCCAAATTACTGCGCGCGACATGGATGTTAGTTAAAATACTTCAACCAGGCCGCACGTCTGGTGCGGCCCCACAACATTCGTGATCACGCATTGCAATCGTCTGGCAAAGTCTTTCATTAGTATTTTGTAGTCTGTGTTAGTAAGGGTTAAAGGACGATAAGATTTTACACTACGAAGTTTAACGGGATCGTCACACTTAGGGATCAATCCAGTATGCGTACGCAGAAACAATATAGCGGTAAGAATTTTTGGTGATACGCTTCAGTAAAAACGTCTAATAAAATAACTGCCCACCTCATGCTTAAACATCTTCTAGAAAAGTGCCGTCAACCCATCTGGGCCTGGCGATTTCCCAGGTTGCAGCGCTTCTTCTGCAGAACCCTTTAATTTACTGTCTATTGCCGGCAGTAAAGACAAGAACTCGGTATCAGACGCCACCTTTTGTGAGGCTTGACGACTGAAAAGATCCGTGTAGTGTTCGACGAAGGCCTTTTCTATAAAATTTTTCTCGCCAGAGAGAACGGGTGGTTATCATTTGAGCCCGCTCTCGTTTCGCCCTTCTCACTTGGCCTTTCTCAAAACAACCATTCTCATAAAGATCTTCTCTCTTTCGCATTCCAACTCTCCTCATTTGGGTCCGTTCTCGCTTTGCCCTTCTCCCCTGGCCCTTTTCGAAACAGCCATTCTCAAAAATATGTCACTTTGACCCGTCGCACTTGCCTCTTTTCATACCAAAATCGTTTTTAGGGTAATATTAATAAATACATTGATATGTTTTGTGCGCGCGCGCGCGCGCGCGTGTGTGTGTGTGTGTGTGTGTGTGTGTGTGTGTGTGTGTGTGTGTGTGTGTGTGTGTGTGTGTGTGTGTGTGTGTGTGTGTTGCCACGCTACAGGCATACTTCCTCTGCTAAGGATTTTAGTAGTGCGTCGAGGTATTCTGAGATATTCTGAGATATTCTGCACCATCACATATCCATACCCCTAGATACTTGTATTTACTAGCTCTCTCAGCTGTAATATTCTGTATCTTCAGCCTCTCAACTTCATCATCGTTAAAAATCATGACTGCTGATTTTTCACTACTGAATTGTTAACCTAATTCCTCTCCTTGCCTTACCACAGATGCTCATTAATTCCCGCAACTCTGTCCTGTTAGCCATTAGTACGATATCATCCGCATACATCAATCCCGGTAAGGATTGCTGAATTTTTAGGCCTAGCTTTCTGTACGAAAGGTCGAATACAAGCCCACTCTTCTCTAGTCTATTCTCCAATCCTCTCAGATGCAACATAAACAGCAAAGGCGATAACGGGCAACCCTGCCTACACTCTTAGAAAAAAGGGTATGGATAGTCCTCCCTTAGGGGAGGAACGGTCTTGTAACCTATGTTCCTTTAGAAAGGGAGAAACGTTCGTCCCTGAAGCAGGGGAGCAACGTTCCTCCGTCGCTTGCATCTCAATATGGCGGCCCCGAATCGAGCAAATCGAGCCCAATAAGGCTTAACCAGGACGCCACGTCTCTTGTACGGGACGAGAGCAGCAGCAAATAAAAGCGTCACACGAGCTTTCCGCAAACTGTGTTTATTTCCGAAGCCAGATTCCCCCCACAGGTACAGAAACTTGCGTTTCGAAAGCAGTTACTCAGTCTTCTCGTCGACAGCACTGCGATGTTAAACGGAGACAACCGATACCCAGTTAGTTCGCGCACTTTGAGTCTTACCTTTGGTGTTCCTCGAGTCACAATTCCTTCGTCAACCGCACATCACAGAGAAGGGCAAACTCAATCCGCGAAACCAAAAGCCGCTCTCGAAAGAACAAACTCGAAGCCGCTGTTTATCGCGTAGCGTGAAAGGTTAAATCGCTAGCCACCAGATGGCGGGGTCAAGCAGAGTAATTGCAAGCAGCTAGGCTAGGTGGCGCTAAGTACCGCCCAATTCATGTTCTACAAAAAATAATATATTCTTTTCAGGCCACTACTGCGCTTCAGAGCCGCTCTCCTGCGCTTGGGGATCCTCTACTATACACACACATTACACTTATTAGAAGCATTAGGTGAACATACATTGAGCACATACACGGCACACACACAGATATCAATACAACGGAACACCACACTAACCTGAACACTACACCCGTGCTCTGCGTTTCCGTCTTTTATACTGGTCGTTTTGAACGTACGGAACTTTTCGGTGACCCCCTAAGCAATAAAAAATATTCCGAGCATGTTGATTTTTTTCCAGCAATGTCATACCTCTGAAAGTATTTTAAATGGCTCAAGGGATGAATCTCTTATTAAAAGTAAACGCTCGATCAAGCCGTAATTATTTGAAAGCCAATAAATCAAGCCGCCATAATGCGGTTCGAAGCCATGAGTTTGTTTCCCCACACGGCACGTCGTAGCCTGTATTTCTAGTGGTTTTTCTATTTGTGCTGTTCGCGCAAAGCTGCAATTGCCGTCTTGAATTAATCTCTGTAGAGCGGATATTCACTCAGCTGGAAGTGATGCTTCACATGCTGAGAAACCGCTTTTCGACCAACTTGAATGCAGTCAAAGCCGCGACTTGCGGCAGGTGTTCAGTGTACGGAGCTACGCCGTGGCGAGCCCAAAAACGTCTAGCGCTCATCCCAGCGCGCCACTTGGAAGGCAGTTTCTCCAGGAACCGTAGTATATTTAAACAGCAAAATAAAGGTCATTTTTTTTTTCGATTTTACCTTCTATTGTTTTTTAATGCCGAAATTTCATACTGTAGATATACGTACTTTCCGTCACGATTTCGTACTGTTCAGTCCTTGCCCCAGAGCGCAATCGCTCTCGGGGACGAGACAGTTCCGACAGTCATATTGGACATTGTACGATAGCGATAGGAGCTTCTACTGTTCAAACCAGCGTTCCAACATGACTATCCGCAAGTTGATCGATTGCACGTAATCCTTCAAGTGGTATTAAACTTTTTAATGTAAAGCGGAATGTCAACCTGCGACACCCCGCCCCCTCATCACGGCCCGACCAACGGCATCAATGCCCGACAGTTTACGATCTCATCTTGTTGTTACACCACTGATACGCGAACACACGGTCACATCGGCGATAATTCCAGTCTTCTGTTCACAACCCACAACACTGCCATCACGATGTTGCAGCTATGTTGCTGACACGCACAAATACAGAACCACGTTGAACGCCGGTTGCACTCGGCATCGGAAAACAGAACCGAACTCAGCGCGGAAGGCACCCAGGCAGCCGGCAGCAAAACCTGCCTGTCTTGGACGCAGTTCCTGCGGTTTCCATAACGTCGAAAACGTCGACACAGTTCCGCGTAGTTTCGCTACTGTAGCGACTGTAGGACTGTAATTCCGTCGGTTCGCCGCGCGCGCGAGTCCCGCAATCCGGGGACGGCCATCCCCCAGTGTACGTGGCACTGCTGGCACTGCTCCGGAACTTCGCTGTTTCTAGCGGCTTCGTTTGCTTGTTTGATAAAATTAGTGATAAAAGCGTCATTGCAACCGAAATGTTCTGCACGTTTAGACTAGAAGACGGAATTACAGGCGGCCTTCACTGCCGCTGAAGTTCAATCAACTCAACAGCTATTTATTAAACAACGTGCGCGACCTGCTCGAAAAACGAAACCGAAAGAAGATGAGTCGGGAGGGCGAAAGCTTTCTCCTGTCTGCCTGGAGAAGGAGAAAAACGTTTCGTTCCTCCCCTTTTCTCGTGTCCGGTTGGGGGCGCGTCAGTAGAAGGGAGGAAGACGCGCCGTTGCTACTTTTTTCCTCCATTTTTTCTTAGAGTGTAAGCCCTCGTCTTATCTCTATTTTCCCCGTCGCCTTTCCTTCCCATGTTATAATCACCTTATTATCCTTGTAAATGTTCCGTAATAGGGCGGTTAGTCCTTCATCTAGGTTTAAACTCTCCACTATGTCCCACAGGTTACTTTGGTTCACATTGTCATAGGCACCCTTGATATCCAGAAATGCCAGCCAGAGCGGTCTGTTCTGTTTTTGCGCTATTTCTATACACTGTGTCAGAGAAAATATATTGTCCTCCAACCTTCTTTGTTTCCGAAACCCGTTCTGTAACTCGCGCAGTATGCCTTCGCAATCTACCCATTCCTCCAGTCTGTTCTTTATAATCTGCATTACCAACCTGTAAATAACTGGTGTCACGGTTATGGGACGATAATTCCAAATATCAGACTTATGTCCCTTTCCCTTATATATCATACTCATTCTACTAAGCCTCCGTTCATCTGGAATATTTCCTTTTGTTATCATAGTGCTCACTACCTCCCTTAGTTTTGCCTTAGATTTAGGACCCAAATTCTTCACCAGCTTGATTGGAATAATTCAGGTCCCGACCAGGGCGCCCCTAGCGGCAAACGGGTCCGTTGCATCGGGGAGCTTCTGGCCGTCGCCGCGTTGGTTGTGAGTTGTAGCTATACTCTGTTTCATACTTAGCGTGCAACGCTGTCAAAGCTACTGGCGCGAGCGTGGGGCTTGATCTCGTTGATCATTTGCACGCGTTCTCGCTCAAACAAAATCCTAGATGAAGCCACGCGCTCGCACCAGTAGCTTTCGCAGCGTTGCACGCTAAGTATGAAACAGAGTATAGCACACCATATTGTAGCTGGTTAGCGCTGTAATTTCTGAGATGGCTATTCCGCACCAAGAAAGCCGCAACAATTGCTGCGTGGTCGGCTGCAACAGTACGTATACAAGGGCGCGCACGGCACGAAGTTTTACGGCTTTCCTTCGAAGCCGTACAAGGCGGAGTGTCGCACAACCAGGGTGCAACTTGTGCGTGGAGGCAGGTAAGTGGCTTTGCTTACCTTGCAGTTCGCATTTTGCTTTAAGCTGCTGACGAATAATACAATTAACTTTTTTTCGATTCTAGCGACGATGGAACAGCAGGGCAAACTCTAAAATATGCAGCAGATATTTTACCGGAATCGAGAAGAGGAATGCGGTCGCCCACCGAAGCCCACCCTTGGATGTTTCCATCAGACTACAGGTAGATAGTAGAGAGTTTTAGTAGATCGTTCCGATACCTCCGATAGCCCCGATAACGATACTATGCATGCACAAGGGAGGCGGTGGCGGAGTATCGGGTATCGTTATCGGAGTCACGGGAACGATCTACTAAAACTCTCTAGTATAGTGGGAATCGCGGAACGCCGCAAAAACAATCGCGCAGTTATTGCAAATCTGATTCAGAAAGTAATAAACGTACATAATTAGCACAGTCCACTCAGCGGGGGAAATCCTTCTGAAGATGATATATCAAGCCTAGGTTCGTTAATGTGACAATGTTTCTTTTTTTAGATTTATAGTTCGTGAGAACACCCTGTTTGAGATTGCGAACACAGTAAAACAAGCTCGCAGGGACAGTATACCTTCTTAAAACTTTGAGCCCGATCTGGGGCGTTTATTTTGAAAGCATTGGGGGAATATTAGTGGCGGGCGATTTTAAACTTTTCCTGCTAGATTTCATGCGTTCGTTTATGAATGCATCGTCCTGTGTCGTTCCCCGCAGCAAGCATGCGTAAAATCAGTAGCGCGTACACGCCGCGTTGGTCCGTGTAATCGCACTCAAGTGTGAAGTGCATTTTATTGTTAGGACATTCGTATTTCCCCTGAACACTGCAACTTTATTTTCATTTGAGAACATAAGACTGAAAGAACTCATGACAGTTTAAGAAACGCGGTGCGTGATGAGTCTCGAGCGAGAGTAGGATCACCCCCCCCCCCCCTTTCCCCAAACAACACGTAGCGCAACTTCGTCTGCTTCTTGCACAGGGGTTGTGGCAACGTCAGAACGCCAAGATCAGGTTATCTATGTTTAACGAATAGTGGGGAGACCTCAGTACTAGCTGCCTTGAGGTCTACCCACTATCCTTCCAATCAGAGCCAATCAGAGCTCGGCGTGGTTCTGACGTCACTACAATCCCTGGGCAAGAAGCAGACGAACTTGCGTTCCGCATACGATTGTGGCATCAGTCGATAAGAGCACCTGTTAACGAATAACCATGGCTAGTCTCGTAATCATAATAAACCACAGCCTCAGATTGTTAAGACTTCAGTGGCTATAAATATCAAAGATACTCACATGTGTAGTTTATTTATTTAATTTCTTTACAAGATACGTTTGAAAACGCTGCCGATGATCGTATGGTTCTCATTCTGACATGTGAGAACTTCACATCGCAGGTGCCCTCCAGGAAAAGAATGATGTCCATGGCGTAGCAATCCTGCCTTCGTCCTCTTACTGATGATGCTAAGCAGAAGTGTCCCGGGCAGGTATATCCGTGCTCTTTTAAGTCTGCCGTGCTTTTGACATAAGCGATAACCTCGTCCCGCTAACTTCAGTACAAGCTGTGATTACGAAGTCGGAAGAGCTAAAACTAGGAACTTTGAACCATGGCCTAGGTAGGAGCTCTCAGGGAACGCACGGAGTCCTCCAGACTACAGCAATACCACAGTTGAAGTGTTGATTCTTAAAGGCAGCGCAAACCGGCTGCTTCAAAAACGTTTTCTAAAATATCACCGGGTTTTGAAGGAAGTCTATACAACGCAGAAAATGGAAGCAGCCCCCACACCGCTGCGATATATTTAGACATGACTACCTAATTAGCAAACACTCGTTTGAAGCCCGTATTACAACTTAGTGTCGATTTTTATTCCGAATTGCGATATTTCCTTGTCAGTAATTTATTCCATGATTGCTGGAGTCACTGGCAGGTTCAGAACGGCAAGGCGTCGCTTCCGAATGCCCCGTCTCGCCCACGCGCTTGTCGCCTTTCGCCTAACTTGGCTGGGCGTGCACGCAGGAGGCTCTTGAAACGCCAAAGCGTTAGCGGCAAGTGGGCAGGACGTTTATAACGTCAATATATGACAGGTGTTGTTCTTGTGTTTTTTAAAAACTTCATTTTCAAAAAAAAAAAAAAAAAAGCTAGCGCCAATGGCCTGATTTCGTTCGCACCTTTCCGAGTGGCACGCGTAACACACAACTATCGTTTCATGGGGAAAAAAAATATTTGTCGTAAGAATCTTAAGACTCTTTTTTGTTTAATTTTGCTTGGTTTAAAGCGTATAGAAAAAAAAATGAAAGACGTTTATAATCCCGTGTAAAGGCCCGTTCACACCTTTCGTCAAGTAAAGTCTACACAGTAAAATAATCCTTGAATCTCCGTGACACACACACGCAGAGAGAGAGAGAGAGAGAGAATGCCGATAGTGGTCACTTGTGCAGTCAATTATCATCTCTAACGGGTGTCTCAATGGTGTGGTTCGCATGATCAGGTCAGCGTAATGATTCTCAAGACTAGGCTTAAAAGCTTCGCGTAAAATCATGCAGAAATAAGTACTCCTGTTCATCGGTTTTCGCTACAATAGGACAAAATAATTTCTGACCCAAATGCGTTACACTTTAATATGTTTGAGCCAGTGTGCGTTAATGCCTGCGTAAATTAAGCAAAGTTAAACTCCAACATTGTGTGATGACACCCCTAATGATGTTAAGTATGTTGGAAATTATACTCACTCAAAGTTTAAGAGACACATGGGCCGAGCAACTTATCATCACTCCGCAACCAATCAGATGGAGGCACGAGTCGATAAGATCACAGATTAACGAATCGCCAAGCAATAAGCGTGATCATTATAAGCCAAACCCCGAGTTTTTTTTTTTTAAGCTTTGAGAGATACTCACATGTGTATATGTTTTAGAGCGCAGCTCTTTGGCGCCCGTTTCCGGCATGAGCGGCGTTGCCGTCGGCGTAAACGTGAGGTCACGTGACCCTCGGAGGAGGGTCACGTGACCTCACGGATGGGAGGAAGGAGGAGGAAGAGGGGGACGAGGATAACGGAAGAGGGGAGGAGGAGCGATGAGAAGGAGAAGAGGGGAGGAGCTTGAAGGATGAGGGGAGGAGGTAAGAGAGGAGGGGGAAGAGGAGGGAGGCGGGGAGGAGGAGCAGCAGGGAGGATGAGGAGGTGAGGAGAGTATACCCTCTCCTTAGCACCCTTCCCTCCTCCTATGCATACCTATATAGATGAAATGAACCAGATTCTACGAATACAAAATGCGAAAAGGCTTGATAGCCGGAGACTGCTTGGTGACAACACCGACAAAGTCAAAAGTGGCCGCACACTGGTTAGGATGTGAAAAGATATTCCCACACGTCTGTTTTATTCATGAAACAAGCGTATTTGTCACAATATAGTAAAAAGTAGACACGTAAAATACATCAAAGTCGTATTTTTTTTTTTTTTTTTTTAAGATTTATTTTTTGCGCAGACTTATCTTTTGGAACCTTCGAAGCATATTCTTTCAAGAACAGCAATGTGTCCTTGGAACATTATTGGATACAAATCGCGTGAGCTACACTAAAAACAAGTTACCTAGCTTTACTAAGAGCTAGAACCTATTTCTAGATTTCAAACATTGCCACGTCACACACAGAACACTGTTTTAAGTTTTAACACACCATGGTTACATTGAGCGCGAACGTAGTGTCAATATGGTTCCGTGTAACTCTAACCAATACTCTATTGAAATAACAAATTTAAGACTATACAATTTGCACAAAACATCCCATCATCAAAAACAACGTTTGCGAATACCCTCGCTTCGTTAAATGCATGAGAGCGATGCAGTGATACCGAGAGTGTACGACATTACGGCGTGCACCAAACATATCGGGTATTTCTACAGAAAATAACGAAGAAACTGAAATTCTTAGAGTTCAACGACTGAATGCACAATCACGAAACATACATATTAGCAGAACGCACCAAACATTCAATCAAGTTCCGGGTCATGTGAAAAGATATGTGAACAGATTATGAAGATAGAGTGTGAGTAAACACTTGTTCTGTTACAGCGCCGAATGCGCATGCGTCCATTGCTATAACTCGGAGATGACGCGGGAGTACACTGTCTACAATTCAAGCTCGGAGCTGGGACATTCTGAAATTGTGTCTACCCACTATATCCTCTAATCAGAGCTCAGCTGTATGACGTCACTACCTTTTTCGCGAGAAGCGGACGAACTGGTTCGTCGCACTGATGTCTCCAGCATCTGGTCAGTCTGATTTTTCTTGTGAACGTCTACGAAAGCTCACAACATGCACATCACAACAACACGCGTGTGTTTGAAGACTCAAAATGGCGCTCTCGAATACACGAAAGTGCGTGAATATAACGAACACTTCCATCAAGAAACGGAACGAACATAAACGGAATAAACGAAACAAAAAACCTCGCACGCAAATATAATTCTATAAAACTTCTGACTGCGCCAGGACCTCGAATAAACAACCAAAACAAAATCACTTTCAATTACACTTCAGTATTTTAACTCGTAACAATGCAAACACTTGAAGCAAAAAAAAAAAAAAAAAAAAAGTTGCCCACTCAAAATAAACAATATGCTTCTAGGGAGCTTTATTTACTTTTTAGTTATTACTTATTGATCTGTTTTGAAGCACAAGTGAGGCTGTAACCCACAAAAAAACTTGTATACATGTGCGAGCACATGCCTAATACAAATTGTTATTTTATGATTCCAATGTCCTCTTGAATTGTTTGCGATAAATGAACCCTGAAGATCGCGTATTATATACGGGAAACATGTTCGCGGCTATTGTGTGGGAACATATGGCAATCGACTGTACACGTAAATACTGTAAATAAAATGTGAAGTCCTCTTACGACACACCCCCGTCTATAAGCACTCAATTCAATATAAAGGAGCTTCAAATTAACACAGATATTTAATCGGATATGCGGGAATGAATCTTAAAGAAAGTGGTACCTCAAGAGCAGGCGCTTTCGTGACAAAGTTGTCGGGAACTGCGACATAAACGGGACATACTCGTTAGTTAAAGAATTGTAAAAAAAAAGACTAAATGGAGGGCGACAACCAAACAAATAAAAAAAAAAAAGAGAACACAAGTTGCGATGCCTTTATGGGGGACTATAGCGATGGCCGTTGAAGAAATATTTTTCTATCGTCTTTTTTCAGCGATATGGGGGAGCCCGTTGACATATACTTAGGGTTCCGCGTTTTCGGTTTCTATTTTTTCAAAATTCGGCGTACTTTTTTCGGTGTTTATTTTAAAATTCAATTTTCGGTTTTTTTCGGCGTATATTTATGCCCACGAAAATTTATCGTCTTTTTTCGGTGTATATAAAATAAACACCAACGGACACCGGATCAGATGATCCTTGTAGCTCTGATATTTTTGATCACTCAAATAATAACGGCACAGATATATTGAAAAAGAAATGGACACTTTATTTGGCAAATGTGTGCAACTGTAAAGAATCAATAAAAAAAAGTAGAAGTACAAACAAGTCAGATATGAAGCCTATGCCCAAAAAAAAACATGGAACTTCACCTTCTGTATATCAGGATTACGTGATCTTATTACAGTACACACGCATGTACTTTCCCAGGTTCTCTTCGTTGATCCGCATTCTTTCTTTCCTGTTAATATGACCCTGAGCTTCGAGAATGCACTCTCAACGCTAACACTGGACACTGGCAGGCTGAGGAGATGAAGCGCTGCCCGAGTCGAAATCGGCCAATCAACCAATTGTGAGCACCAAAAGAGACACGGTGCGGCGTTTTGGAGCACAACACAACATGCAGAGCTTGCATCAAGTCAGTCTTCCTTACAACGAGTTTGAAAACACGCCCGTACATGGCGAAGTCATGGGGCATTTCAGACTTTACGTTCCGATCGATGATGCGCACAATAAACTAAAACATCGCGATGGCATCCGTGTATCCCACATTCGGACACGTTTCGATAGACACTGTCGTTCTACTTTTTCGCCACGGCTCTGCGGTACGACTGAAAGGTCAAAGTGACCGTCTCCGGTTAAAACTGATTTTCAGAAAATGGATTCGACGTACTTTTATCGGTTTTTATCGATTTAAATCGAAAATGCCGAACTTAAAAACTGACCTTTTTCGGTTAAAACCGAATTTCCGAAATTGAATTCGGCGTACTTTTATCGGTTTTTATCGGTTTAAACCGAAAACTCCGAACCCTACATATACTCTTGCCAAAGCACCAAAACACCTATTTATGTATCATTGCGCCGTTTGATTGTGTCAGGGTTCAATGATAATTGTCTATGCCCGGGAACATCATCTGCGTCGATGATGTTCAACCAAGAGCTCAGCGAGTGCGCTGCGCTCATTGTCGAACTTGCGAACGGCGGTTTTGTATTGGCGGGGTTTTTCATCGACGTCGTTCGTCTCGCTAACGTAGGTGGCTGGGCAAACCGCGCAGGGGATCTTATAAAGCGCACCTTGCGTTGAAGTTTTTTTTTTTTTTTTTTTTTTGGCGGGCTATCTTTTGCCCAACGCAGGAACCGTCCAAGCGGGGACATCGTCTAGTGCGCACGTTGATTCCTTCTTTGGCCATCACGTGTGGCAGGGCTTCGGTTTTTCCGTTGCTGCAGGGTATGCAGATGGCGGGGTTCAGCGAGGCTGCGTATCTGCTTGTGACTGCTCGTGTCGGTAATCTCGAGCTTGACGACGGGCAACGCGGTGGATAAATGTGCTCGAGCACCCATTTTTTTAGGTCAGCACAGACAGCTTGCTCTTGTTTACTTCTGTTCCTTTGATACGAGCACATAGTATTCGCCCTTGACAACGGTGTCAACATGCGCGGTCCTTTATTTATCGTATTTCCGACAAAAAAAAATCTTTCCTAAATGTTTCCTTTAAAAAAACGGCAGCTATTTCCCGGCTGCTGCTAAATAAGATGTACTGCTTTTGCATTGGGGTATTATTTTGCTGCTACAGATTTTAAGACAAGGTGTACAGTAGTACCTCTAATAACAACCGATGCCTCCTCCTTCTTTGCCCGTGGAATGTAGGAGTTTGGTTCTGCATTGCTTCGACATTTTTAGAGTTGATCTCTTCAGACGCCTGTCGAGTTTGGGGCTGTCAACAGTGTTGCCAATTTAGCGGTTTTCTGAGTCATCTAGCCGACGAAATATTCGTTTTCCGGATGACAGGATATTGAGTGGGTTTCAGGTCATGTTAGTGTCTTTTCTTGCGGTTTATATGTTCTAAAATGTAGATTTATAAATCATAAATAATTTAGTTCCCGTGGTAAGTTAAGAGTCACGGGGTCGTCATTTTTTCTTACTGGCACCAAGCGGTGAGGCTAACGTTCGCGATGACATTTAGACATTCAAGACAGAAGCCTTGAAAACCGCATTTAGCAAATGTAGGCGAGATTTCATACATTTGTTTTCCTAGTTTGCTACGTGACATGGGGCCAGTGAACTATGCACAAACTCTAAGAAAACATGGGGCAATAGGATTCAAACCTTTGAGACCCCATTACTGGACGCTCCAATCCACATTAGACGAGCCACACACTTTGAAAAATGGAGATTCTTCCTAAGCCAGCGCATTTGGTCACTGAAGCTTTCAGCTGCCACGAAATCTTACGCTAAAGATGGAATCGATGGAAGAGTTCGTCAGCGTGTGTGACAGAAAACACACCGGGTAAAAACTGCAAAAACCTGGTAACACCGGGTGACAGTGAATTCTCACAATGGACATGGTTCTGTTAATGGAAACGATCTCCCTCGAACAACATAGTTCACTTCTATAAATCATTTTAGTTGTTCATTCGTTTTAGAATAATTATAGGAATAAATTGTGTGCGCTTGCAATTTAGTGTTTTCTAACATTTTGCTCAAAATTTATACATCTTTTTTCAATTTTTTTAAAATTTGGTAACGCAGGTTTTTATTTTGCCTTAGTGCCTGTTTTGGTGCAAATTCTTCTCCAGGATAGAGAGGCCTCTTTGTCGGTGGTTTTGAGAAGACCGAGCATGCAGACGTTTTTTCTGCGCAGATGTAGTGCTTACATCACCTTCTTCCAAATCACACCTCGTCACTTGCTCTCTATGCGCGCCCCTGGTTCACCTTTACGTCACCTCGGTTATTAGGACATGATTCACCTATCCCCGGCGCTCGTTCCCTCGCAACATGCGCCGTCCTCCTTGTCCGGATTTGAACCAAAGACCGGAAGCGTATACCGAACCAGTCACGGAAGTACACGCATGATCTCACGCGTTTTGGGGGCTGAACAAATTTCATCGCAAACTTAGAAAAGCCAACCTAGGTCCCTATACATATGCGCAACTGACCACTTCTAGGTATGGAAGGTGAGCTGAACGGTTTTGCAAGCGAGGCCCGTTTCCACGATAAGTGTCTCGTCTTCAGCGGACTGAGCGTTCCGCGTTCGTGTCACCATTATCCGAGAATCTCCATGGAGTGCCAGCGTTGTCTTGAGCCACGATCAGACTGCTCACACATGATTGAAAAGACCGTCTGCAGTGCACTTACTGGGGCGGGCATTTCCTTGTATGACGCCCCGTCATGTTGGTTTTAAAAAAAACACTGGATCCACACATATTCAAAACATACACGTGTCTCAAGCCAACCTGGCTAGAAAATGCTTGAGGCCCAGATAAGTTTTCATCGAGCCAGCGGCAAACAGCCGCTGGCTCAATGAATTAAAACGATAGCTGATATGGGTTCTTCCACCACTGGAAATGACGCCCGTTGTTGATGTTGTAGTTGGCGTTGTAGGGCGTTCCTCGCCGATGTTGTTAAATTTTTGTAAAAAAGATAGCCCGCCGCCCACGGGAATCAAACCAAGGTCTACTGCCTGCGAAGCGGAGGCTTTACCACTGAACTACGCCCATAGCATTAACAACCCACTTCTATACTTAGGGTTATTGTAGTACTCGATGCCCAGTGCGCGCGTTCTCTGGAAACAAAATAAGCTGATAACAATATGCAGTTGTAGCGCTGTCATTGCCAAGAGCTTTTGCCCAGAAACGTGCTTTCACACGCTCCAGAACAAAGAAAAAAAAGTGTGGAACAAGATGGTCAGGTTTCTATTATGCTCCGAACGTCCTTGTGCACGCACCCCACGGTACGTGAACGAGACGCCGATGCCCAGCGACTTCGCCGTGATGTGTCGCAGCTGTCTCTGCGATTGTACCGTGAGTTAGCACGTGACTCCTCGTTGTTTTGCATGACGTATGAAGAGTGAGACAGCGGCTTGAGGCACTGCACGACAAACTCACAAATAAGTGCCACGCCACTTAGGCAAAGCCCTACACCCAGTATAACGAAGCATGGTCGAAGATTGTGCAAATCGAGCAGTTCTACGCTTGAAGGATCGCTCTTGATTGTAGAGACACGTCGTAGAGTGCGGTTTAGTTCTGCCATTCGTGACGCGCGCTCGAACAGGCCATGTTCAAATGCTCTGCCCACCGTTTGCTCCAGGTGTTTGCGGTACGGAGACGTGCCCCTGATCTGGGGTCCGGTCACAATGGCCGGATAGTCGCTCATGGTTCTCACGTAGCCTCTACTCAGGAGCTCGTTTTTAAGTTTATCCGGTTTCGAAAATCCGGAACCAAATACTCTGAAAACGTCTTTTCCGTCGTTCCCCATGTGTATCTGGCCGGAAGGGTTCATACATTGGTACCCGAACTTATGTCCTTCGGGAGCCTTGGGGTTATATGCTCCGTCTAGGGGATATGTCAGAGTGCAGAGCCGGAAACCTTGCGAGATGGGATTTGAGCTAGGTGTAAACTCAGGCAGTGTCTCGCTCATTGGTACATTGGCTAACAGAGATGTTATGACTCCTTTATATCCTGTAGAAATGATCGCGACTGTCAAGAACCACACGCCGAATATTATTCTAAAGGAGGTGAGCTGCGTAATATTAAGCGGTACGGGGTAACCTTGTTGCAGTAAACTTGCGAGAAAAAGTACGGGCACATACGAAAACAATTCGGTCTTTATATGTAGAACTCTGATGACCAAACCAAAAGTGAGAAGACAAACAGTAAACGATGCCACAACCGCGATCCAGACATAGGCGCTTAATGGCAGTAAAAGCAACACCTCTTTTAAAAGCGGAACTGGACCTTTGACGTAGTATTCGTACCCTAAACTTTCGTAGTGCTGTACAGGAGATAAGTCAGGGAACAAAGGATGGCGCGCAAAAACCCAGTTGAAGTAAAGCATGGACTTCGGGTCTTGATAACACTTCGCAATGGCCCATTCGTACCCATACTTAGTCGAGAACGGTTTCAGCTTAAAAGACGCGTTCTTATGGTGAATTATATTCTTGAGAACCTTACTACTAGGGGCTCCGCAAAAGTAGGGATCTTCGCATCTAATCTTTATCAAAGTTTCTTTCAAAGGAAGTTCACGTACCAGTTTGAATTGATGGCTGTTTTGGTGGTCGGTCGTACTGTTAAGACGAGTCACTTCATCATACCTTCCAAGCAGGATCTGTTGGTTGTGAACCGTAAAATTGATGATCTCACTGCGACTAAATTGGGAGATCTTGGCGTCTATCAAATTATTCGCGACAGTGCTGTGTGCACTCGAGTTCGCACAAAATACGTGAAGGTGCAGGCGATACGCTCTAAATTTCCAGAGAATGCCCTTCATCCACGCGGATTCTCTGCACATGACAAGCAGTACAGCGTGGAACTTCGTGCTGGGGCGTACTCTATACTCATGAGATAGACCCTCCTCGTGCGTAAACATTCTCACAGAAATCGGTGTCGCCTTCAAGAAGTCTGCGAAGAGCCGGGTTTCCTCATCACCAAACTCGGGTGGCAGTCTTACATGCAGGTCAGTCATCTTGGTCACTTGGAGCACATGCTCCGCAAATACTTGGGAGAGCACAATGTCTTTCCAGTAGGGACACAGCTCAGACCCTGAATGTAGAACGTGCGGCAGCAGTGCGACGATTAGGATCTTGCCGAGAAACATTGTCATCTGAAGTTTGGTAGTAGAAATATTCCGACTTTGATATGCGGTCTCCTAAGACTTATTGATCTACTATTTGCCGGGACTTCTGCTCAAGGACCGCTCTTGAATTCAGAAACAATAACACAGCTTTCAAAGCTCGACGGAGTCAGAACAGTTGAATGAAGGAGGACTAATTATTGTAGTGTGGCGTCTCTCCTTCTAAACAACTCAAAATGTGAAGAACTATTCTGTGTAGTAAGCAAGAGCATGCAATGCACGTGTTCAATTGATCGGCAACGAGTGCTACAAGAATCGCAGGTCAATTTGTTTCGTTCAGGAAACCGTTTTAAACTCACCTCATGATGACCGTGATGCACGGTGTTAGTCATACAAATTAAGGCTATCGTTGTTTTTTATACCTAATACTGCGCACTTAAAATCCGGAAGCCGAAAACGACCAAGCCCCTTTTGTAAGCTGTGTTAATGGGTTAGGAGCCGACGCCCATGGCAAGCACACGAGAAGATAAGTTTGCTAGAAAGGAGGAACGGATATTGAAGGGCTGTTTTCAAAGCGTGCCATTTTTTTTTGTCAATTAGAGACACAACTCTCGGCTGCCTCTATAAAAATTAAGAAACAATATGTTCGACACATTACTCTCCTTGGTGATTTTAATTCGTTAAAACAGAAGTTCGGGCGAGTTGGTAGTTCATGACGCACGAGGACACAGCGCACCCGTAACAAACACTAGGACAACGTTCACAGTCACACCAAAAGAAAGGGACACTTACACAGCGCTGTAAGTAATTCATTGGGCTTCGAACAAGGAGGTGGGAAGTAGTGTGTAGGGCCACGCCTTAGAAGTTTGGAACGTCTATACTTTTCTACAAAGCGCATAGCAGCTAGTCGCTGCAATCTTGGATGGAAGTTCGGAGAATGATAAACCTAAAAATAGGTTTAGACAAAAAACAAAATACAGTCGGCATTGTGGCACTGAACAAGAAGTTTGATCAAGGTCATATATATATATTTTTTTTTTTTTACGGTATAAGCATTATTCTAGCTTCGTCATTTTGTCAGCGCTTCCGTGGGTTGCAGTGATTGGTTCTGCAAAGCGCATTGTGGGGAAGTGGACGCTCTACATTTCTTTAAGAGCGTATTGTGGATATCAAGTGTTCTCTTATAAAGCTTAAAGTGCTTCGTAACACTGCCCCCAATCCCAAATTCTGTCCGTCCATCCGTCCGTGCATTTGCCGCTAATTTTAACGGGAAAATTCATGTTACGTCACGTGACGTCACGGGACCTAGGGACAAAATCAGGTTCCCGCTAAATTTTAGCGGTAAAATTGACGTCCCATGACATACGCCCCAATTCAATTTCCCCGCTAAATTTGGTTGGAAAATCGACGTCCGTTACCTGACGTCGTGTGACCTTTACGCTTAGGGCTTTATGGGACTTTAAAAATTTATAATAATCTTGCCATTTTTTTATTTTGATCATTCGTTGGTAAGGCACTTACTATAATCCTTGGCGGAAGTTCGATTCTCGCAATCTGAAAAGCGATCACACCCTGAATGTAACCGGACGGTCAAGCGCTCAGTTAGCTCAAACGGGCTCACGCCCTAGTTAAACACATTGGTGTGTAAATCTTCACTGAAATTTTAGACTGTGTTAAAGTCATTCTGCCTCGTCTATTTTTTTCCTTTCTTCTTTTTATTTTGATTTAAGTTCACTAAGCGTGAAAAATGAGAGGCCGCTCGCCCGCCTATAGTAACGTTGACTTCAACTAAGAACTTTTTTTTATATATGAACGATAAAAAATACCGGTCGGCTCCGGTTTGGTTATCCTTCTAGTAGCAAAAACAAATCTGAAACCGACTTCGCCACTCGCTGCCTGCATCAAACTTCCGGTTAAAAACAGATCGGCTAGTGGTGCTCTGTTCGGGTGACCGATTCACACTAAAATGGTTATTTCATTTCTATTTTTGTCCGTCAGGCCTATAATGCGCTCATGAGTCAAGTCATCCGTTAAGAGTTCGCACTTGAACATATATGTAGGTCCTGTGTAGCTGAGCATTCCTTTAGGTAGAAACGAATTCCTTCATAAACGATCTCTTCCAAATCTTCGAAGATAGGAATTACAGACAGCGGTGACAAAAAAAAAAAAAAAAAGGTGAATACTGCAATCACCAAACTCATGTTGAAAACAAAACAAACTACAAAATTGAGCTGAAAATTACCATTAAAGTTATGATCAATTATTTATGCGATTCCTTTTTTATGTATAGTGAAGAAATAAAGTTGTATGTTTGCTTGCTTTTATGAGGACAATTTTTGTTTACAGCATGTTTTGGGTGAAATGAGTAAAGATAGATTTACTGCCTGACGGACGGTTCATTACGTGCATGCTATTAATATACGTGAGAAAATACAAGGAGGCTATTGCGAGGCAAAAACTAAGCGACTTGATTAACACAAAAATAAGAGAGGTATACAGAAGCTGAACGCCAATCTTCGGTTCCAGAACAAAAATAAAGGGAAGAAAAGTAACGCGAAGCTGATTCGAGATGGGTCTTTTCGGATCACAGTTAAGAAGAAATGGCAGGAAGTACAGCTGAAGGGAGGGTGTGTCAAAGAGGAGTGGGAGACCTTGAAGCAGGAGGTAAAAATCAGCACAATTGGGAAGGCGTGTTCCTTGAAGTTCCAAGAAAAGAAAAACTAAAATATGTTACGTGATAACCTGAAGAAGCTGTTACGGGAAGAATGCCGAACTCCCAGCATTTTCACTGATGATATTATTATGATGTTATTAACCTAAAACCCCCACTCGAGATCATAGATCATGAAAGGTATAGGGGGGCCGCTATACGAGCCCGTTCCGAAAGGTTCTTTGTTGGAAAAGCGCCCACCAAGGGTGTATCTCAAAACGTCCCATTCGCATTTGAACCTTGCACATTTCGTCCCATTCTCATTTGGTCCTCCTCGTTTGAACCTTCTCGTAAGATCTGTATTGTGATTTTCGCAACTGGGCCCATTCTCATTTTGGCCATTATATGAAAACGTCCCATTCGCATTCTGACTGTGCGCATTTCGTCCCATTCTCATTTGGTCCACCTTGTTTGAACCTTGTCCCCGCAGCTTAACGTACTTGAAGGCTTCTTCTGCTAAACCCGACTTCAACTGGTCGGCGACTAACATTTCGAGAAGATTCTTAAAGGAGGAGACGCCGAGGGCCTCCACATAGAAGTTAACGTAACTCCAGGTTTCCCCCTTTCGCTTGGTCGCGGCAAGAAACCGCCTTTGGTATTCGGCCGCTGACAGCTTCAGCTCGTTGAGAACTACTCCCTTGAGTATGTCGTAATCCCTGTGCTCCGCAGGGGTTAGTCGCGTCGACAAGCGACCATCGGGAAGACGGTCTGCCCCCACAGCGCCTTGGGAACGTCGTACGCTCCCCAGCGAGCTCTCCACTAACTCAAACCAAATATGCACCTCGCTGTCGGGGTGGAATTTCGGAAAGGCACTTGCTAGCAACTTGAAGTAATATCTGAATCCCATCTGGCCACTCGAAGGTTCCGCCTCGCTTGCCTCGTCACGCCTCTGCGTCGCGGTGTCCCGTCGAACCCGAGCGAGCTCGAGTTCAAGTTCTAGAGCGCGTCGGCGCTCTTCTGCTAGCTTCAGGTTATACTCCATCCCTTTTTCCGAGAGAGATGAGTCTGGCACGTTACTACCATCCCCGCCGCCTTTCCCGCTCTCGTTCATGTCTCTCCGATTTTTATCCGCGTTTAGGTGCGGGAATCTGGTCTTCATATAATTGGGCCGGCTCGAGCAACACAACTCATAACAGAGGAATGTGAACCGAGGGACTCACTCGGATGCTTGTGTGTGCTCCTGGTCGCCCGTCGCCTGAAGCCGACGTCCTCGCTGCAGAAGTCTGATGGTGCACTCCGCGCCCAGTTCTTGGTCCCTGAGGCACGACCGTGGCGGTGCGTGACCGCGTGTCGGGTCGATGTTTTCTTCCCGGTGGCCTGCCAGCGGTAGCTCCTTGTCTGTGCGTCGACGGTTACTGGCTCTGCGTCCCCTTCGTTCCGGAAACGCCGCAGATCTCTCCTTCGTAGCCTTTCTTGTCCCACTCTTGACCTTGTGTCGTTCCTGCGGACGGCCAGTCAAAGAAACTCGATGATCTGTCTTGTCCGTTGCTGAAACGCCGCCTTTGGCGTCCTGCGGTGGTTTCCTGTCGTCTTCTTGCCGTCGTCGACTCCTCCGTGGTGCTTCGTGCTGTCGACTGCGCCAGTAGATGGTTCTTTGTTCTTCTCGATGCGCCACGGACTCCTCATGTCATCGGCGAGAAGGCTCGGTGAGGTTTGGTGTGGGGTAGGTATACTTTATACACAGGGAATCACGATACAGAAACTTTTACGAAGCAGGAAGGGAACTTTCTCGCCGCCCCGCGGATTCTCTCCGCGGCTACTCGAGGTGAGGCCTGCCCATCTAGCTCCAGACAAGAACCCCTTTTTCAGTCAAGACCACGCTTAAATACCAGCGCATACGCGCTGCTTAGAATCCCCCCAAATTAAAGAACATAGAAAGAAGCTCCGAACACTGACATCACTTTTCTCCAGCGCCATTCGTCAAAACTGACATCATTTCTTCAGAGGCTTTGCCATTCGTCGGTTCTTATGTCAGGTCTTGCGTAACTCTCATACAACCTTGGCACTCCGGTATGCAATGCTGCTCGCCCATCCATCGGAGCACGGAGAGGAAGCACGACACCCCAGCCAGCTTCCCAGGCAAAGAGATGAATTTTCAGGTTCCCTGACTTGCTCGTTTCTTAGCACATACTATGTACGGCTGTGTCAAGGCGCATTTTCATTTTTTATTATTTTATATATATATATATATATATATATATATATATATTATAATTCTTTTATTTTTATTGGGGATACATCACATGGGCTGAAGTTTTTCTGTTCTTTTGTTCGTGACACCGGAAATATATATTGCGATTTTGCGTTCAATATACTCAGTTGTAAGTCAGCGCTACGTCCGTGTCACTTCTTTGTCTGGTCCTCGTCTTTCCGCGCTGTTTTTAATACCGAAGATCCCTGCCTTACCGAAGATCTGACAGGGGTGCGTTCGCTTACACGCTTATTGACAATCAAGCTCGTTGTACAGTTTCGGTACGCCCATCCGCACTCCTTCTAAAATTACAGAGCCTACCCCTATCTGTTCCAAAACGCTAAAGAGGACATCATGAGACACGTGGTCGAAGGCTTTTTCTAACTGTAACATCGCAACCTTCCTTATCTCTGAGTCGCAGCGCTCCAAATTACTGCGCGCGAACTGAATGTTAGTTAAAATACTTCGACCCCGTAGGCCGCACGTCTGGTGCGGCCCCATAACATTCGTGATCACGCATTCGAATCGTCTAGCGAGGTCTTTCATTAGCTTTTTGTAGTCTCTGTTAGTAAGCGTTATAGGACGATAAGATTTTACACTACGAAGTTTAACAGGATCGTCACACTTAGAAATCAATACAGTATACATACGGTAAAACAAAATAGCGATGAGAATGTTTGGTCATACGCTTCAGTAAAAACGTCTAACAAAATAACTGCCCACCTCATGCCTAAACATCTAGGAAAGTGCGGTCGACCCATCTGGGCCTCGCAATTTCCCAGGTTTCAACGCTTTTATCGCAATTGTTATCTCCGACAGGCTTATCGCCTCTTCTACAGAACCCTTTAATTTACTATCTATTACCGGCAGTAAAGACAAGAACTCGCTTTCAAATGCCGCCTTTTGTGAGGCTTGACGACTGAAAAGGTCGGTGTAATGTTCGACGAAAGCCTTTTCTATAAAATTTTTCTCGCCAGACAGAACGCCATGGTGTTGGATTTCCACTATTTTATTGCCGTGCGCGTTTTTCTTTTCCGCGGCAACCATCCTTTTTTGTGGGCTCTTCTCTAACACAGAATCTTTCGGAAAGGGCTCTTATAGCGGTCCCCCTACACCTTTCATGATCTATGATCTCGAGTTGGGGTTTTAGGTTAATAATATCATCCATAAAAATGCTGGGAGTTCGGCATTCTTCCCGTAACAGCTTCTTCAGGTTATCACGTAACATGTTTTAGTTTTTCTTTTCCTGGAACTTCAAGGAACACGCCTTCCCAATTGTGCTGATTTTGATCTCCTGCTTGAAGGTCTCCCACTCTTCGATGACACACCCTTCCTTCAGCTCTACTTCCTGCCATTTCTTCTTAAGTATGTTCCAAAAAGACTCATCTCGAACCAGCCTCGCGTAGTGTTGGACAAAATACCCGATAAAAGTATTTAAGTTAAGTGACTAAACACCTGCGTCATAAAGTATTTAAAATACTACTCAAGTTACTTTCACTGTAAAGTATCTTGAGTAGAGTACAAACACTTAGAAATGTATTTCAGTTACTTTTGAAGATACTTCGGCATTGCTGAATCTGTATCGACGTCATTGAGAACGACAATTATGCAGCTACGCAAATCTGGGTTACCAGAATGGTTTATTAGCACGCAACAACACAAAACGGAAAAAAAAAGTATCGTAGGGGCTAGTTTATGCAGTCCAACTATAAGGAGCAGGATACTGTCATGAATGACAAATGATGAGGCGGCGAATAACTGAAGAAACTAAACGTTTAATGGGGCGAACATGTTCCCAAAACAAAAGAGAGAAAGGCTAGCGTCCCAGGCGTCGATGTCGGCGAAACAGCAGGATCGACCGCTGGGGCGAGACTGACTCCGGACCGCCACTCGGAGCACCAGGCTTTTGTACCCGCGTGTGTTTCTGGAACATTCGGCGTAAGAAGTACGGCGCGTAGAACATTCGTAACTCGATCAGACGACACAATTTTCGAACTTACCAGAATGTCAAGTTGAAGGAATAAATAAAAGAGAAGTCCGCTTTCTGGTATCGAACTCGGAGACTCCGCGCAAGAGCCAAGCGCGGTAACCATTGGGCAACGCACGCGGCAATATCACTGATAGATGTTACAAAACATTTCTGGGAGAACAAGAAAAAGGTCGCTTTATCTATTGGGGAGGAGATCAGACCGTGGCGCCCCAAGTGGTTAACTATAGGACTAGATGGATGGGGGCAACAAATACAATGGCCCAGCGTTCGGCTGGAGTTCGTGTTCTCCGGTGAGGGGGAGGAGGGGCTCTTTTGTTACCACTCCGGCCTGCATGAACAATGCAGCACGCACCCTGCCCAGCTCAGCACAAAAGCCCAAGTGGGTCAAGTTCGCATCCTCTGACGTCTGCTTTCGGGGGACATGCGGCACTTAACGTCACTTCACTAATTGTTGCTATTTTTTCATTACACTATGCCCCGCGCTCTATTAAAAAGATGACACGAACATACCCACAAGGCCTGTGGGCATGTGCAGAGAGAGGCCTTGTGTTGGAAAAACACCGAGGTGTGGAGGTGACAAACGGGTCAGAGCGCTTCGCCAATAGCGACATCGCTGAATGTCACATCCTGCGGCGCACCTTAGACGCGTCGCTTAACTACAAACCATATTCCCTATTTCAGTATAAACGAACTTGGGACACAAATATGAGTGAATGGATAACTAAGATCAGAGCTGGCAGTAATGCAATTACTGTAATGAAATTACAGTAATTTGATTACTTGTTCCAGTAATTAGTAATGTAATTCATTACTTTTTGTAGCAGGTAATTTAGTAATGTAATGAATTACTCCAGCGACGGTAATTGTAATTAAAATACCTAATTACTTTTTCGCACCAGGCATATTTTTTGGGTCCACAATACACAAGAGCGTTTTTCTTTTCATTTTACTTTTTCTTTTTCCTCTACACCTTTCCAAAAAACGCTCTTTGGCCGCCGCTATGTTGCTGATGCTAATGCGGCTGGTGCGACTCTCGCGCCCGCTATCAGCTAGACATTTTCTGCCACTCTCTTGAACTGTAAAAACCCGCTCAGCGCGATTCTCTACCTATGTTTTGCGGTTTTGCATTCGACGTTTTCTGGCCCCTCTTAAAAGTGTCCGCTTACTTTTCCTGATACATGCTGCGTACCCTCTCTGTGTTATCTTCCACTGTGAGAAATAGGGCTGGTAAGTGCCTGCCATTCGAGCTTTTCTGCTCGACATTCTCGGGAAACCAAGGAGGGGAACTAAGGCCCCTGGTGGAACGGCCCTCGACGCGATTTTGCGAACAATGACAGTAGTTCTCCCCCCTCCCAGAAATAATCCGCGTAGGGTCCTCAAATATCTCCAAAAATAGTTGTCCGGGTTGGGGTGGGAAACGGATCAGTCGCGTGCGTTCCTCTGTCTATCGGTAAACATGTTATTTGGGAGCGTGAAAAAGGCATGCCTTTCGGCTATCTTCTGTTGTTAATTAATTTCGACAGCTAAACGCTTGGTCGTTTGACACGCGGCTAATCGAACGGCGCCGTAAAAACTTACCGTAGAAAAAAAAAACAACAAAAAAAACAACAAACATTTTAGTCGCATTCGTTCTGTCACGCGCGTACCCAACAAAAATAGTTTACTGCTATTTTTCAAATGTAGTACAATGCTTCCCAATGTCCTCGGGAAAATACATGCACCATGAAACACAAAGTGCAGTGGGAAAACACGATAATTTAGCCGCCAGCAGTGTTTGAAACTGCGCCTACACAGGCTGTGCCTGTGTAGGCGCAGCTTGTGAAAGTATACAAAAGTAATGCGAAAGTAATGTCATTACTTTTAAAAGTAATTTGTAATGGTAATTAATTACTTTCTGGCTGTGGTAATTTGTAATGTAATTTAATTACATTTCAGAAATTTTCAGCAAAGTAATTAGTAATGTAATTTAATTACAAAATATGAGTAATTTGGCCAGCTCTGACTAAGATAAGCCACATAATAGCCACGGCCGTGGTCGCGCCTTCTTCAAGTAGGTTGCGTTCAGAAAAGCACTCAACGTTGGGGGACACTTTGTTGGCATTTTGAGAGGTCACCTAGCTCCTAGTTCGTTTCCTGTACTGTTCTCTCCTTATCAATGTTCGCTTACAGACAGTGTTCGCGAGAGCAATGAGTGCCAAACGGACAACAAAACAAAAACAAAAAAAAACCCCTCGACGTTTTGCTTTAGCGGGGTCAAATATACAAAAAGCAAAACAAAAATGTCTACTCTTTCGTGTGTGTCCAGTTCTTATTTTCTATTTTCAATTCTTGCCACTTAAGTCTGCATTGTTCTCGTAGGTCGTTTCCCGGTCTGCTTGCGCCTCAGGGTTGCATCTTTACTTCCGTAAAACCACACCTTTGGTTTGAGGATTTTTTGGGGGTAAACTTTATAGAAACAAAAGGCGCCTTGGGAACGCGAGGGGAGAACCTTCATTCTACGAAATTAGGGCTGAAATATGAGCCACAGTCGGCAAAAAAGCGATATTTTCACGAGCTCAGTTAAAGTCACTGAGCTAATCAGAGCTAGCAACAGGATTCGGTTGCTCGAAAGAATGTTCACATTTGCCCGTGCCACGCCCACCCCACTTCCTACCGAAAAACTCGGAAAATGGCGGGATGTCAAAAGTTTATTTAAGATAATGAGTACAAAATACTCGAAATTGTAATTAAAAAAAAAGAGTATTAAATACTCTCCATCAAAGGTATTTGCAAGATACCAGGATACTTCAAAAAGTATTTCAAATACAGTATCTTGAGTAGAGTATTTGAGATAGGCACAAGTCTGGCTTCGCGTTACTTTCCTTCCCTTTATTTTTGTTCTGCAACCGAAGATGGGCGTTCAGCTTTTGTATACTTCTCTTATTTTGGTTTTAATAAAGTTGCTTACTTTTTGCCTGGCAATAGCCTCCTTCTATTTTCTCGCGTATATTAATAGGCATGCAATGAACCGTCCGTCAGGCAATAAATCTATCTTTACTCATTTCACCCAAAACATGCTGTAAACAAAAATGGTCTCGAATAAAAGCAAGCAAACATACAACTTTATTTCTTCACTATACATAAAAAAAGGAATCGCATAAATAATTGATCATAACTTTAATGGTAATTTTCAGCTCAAATTTGTAGTTTGTTTTGTTTTCAACATGAGTTTGGGGATTGCAGTATTCACTTTTTTTTTGGTCACCGCTGTCTGTAATTCCTATCTTCGAAGATTTGGAAGAGGTTGTTTTTGAAGGAATTCGTTTCTACCTAAAGGAATACTTAGCTACACAGGACCTACAGATATGTTCAAGTGCAAACTCTTAACGGATGACTTGACTCATGAGCGCATTATAGGCCTGACTGACAAAAATAGAAATGAAATAACTATTTTAGTGTGAATCGGTTACCCGAACAGTGCACCACTGGCTGATCTGTTTTTAACCGGAAGTTTGATGCTGGTAATGAATGACAAATCCGACGTCAGGTAACGGACGTCGATTTTCCAACCAAATTTAGCGGGGAAATTGAATCGGGGGGTATGTCACGGGACGTCAATTTTACCGTTAAAATTTAGCGGGAACCTGATTTTATCCCTAGGTCCCGTGACGTCTCGTCACGTGACATATATTTTCCCGTTAAATTTAGCGGGAAATGCACGGACGGATGGACGGACAGAATTTGGGATTGGGGGTAGTGTTACGAAGCACTTTAAGCTTTATAAGAGGACACTTCATATCCACAATACGCTCGTACAGAAATGTAGAGCTTCCCACAATGCACTTTGCAGAACCTATCGCTGCAACCTACGGAAGTGCTCACAGAATGACGAGACTAAAATAATGCTTATACCGTAAAAAAAAAAAACAAAAAAAAAACGATATATGACCCTGATGAAACTTTCTGTTCAGTGCATCAATGCCGACTGTATTTTTTTTTTTTGTATAAACCTATTTTTAGGTTTATCATTCACCGATACTTCCGTCCTAGGTTGCAGCGACTGGCTGCTATGCGCTTTGTAGAAAAGTATAGACATTCCAAACTTCTAAGGCGTGGCCCTACACACTACTTCCCACCTCCTTGTTCGAAGCCCAATGAATTAAAATCACCAAGGAGAGTAATGTGTCGAACATATTGTTTCTTAATTTTTATAGAGGGAGCCGAGAGTTGTGTCTCTAATTCACAAAAAGAAATGGCACACTTTGAAAACTGCCCTTCAATATGGGTTCCTCCTTTCTAGCAAACCTATCTTCTCATGTGCTTGCCGTGGGCGTCGGCTCCTAACCCATTAACACAGCTTACAAAAGGGGCTTGGTCGTTTTCGGCTTCCGGATTTTAACTGCGCAGTATTAGGTATTAAAAAAAAACGATGGCCTTAATTTCTATGACTAACACCGTGCATCATGGTCATCATGAGAGGAGTTTAAAACGGTTTCCTGAACGAAACAAATTGACCTGCTATTCTTGTAGCACTCGTTGCCGATCAATTGAACACTTGCATTGCATGCTCTTGCTTACTACACAGAATGCTTACTACACAGAACGGCACATTTCCAGTTGTTTAGAAGGAGAGACGCCACACTACAATAATAAGTTCTCCTTCATTCAACTGTTCTGACTCCGTCGAGCTTTGAAAGCTGTGTTATTGTTTCTGAATTCAAGAGCGGCCCTTGAGCAGAAGTCCCGGCATATAGTAGATCAATAAGTCTTAGGAGACCGCATATCAAAGTCGGAACATTTCTACTACCAAACTTCAGATGACAATGTTCCTCGGCAAGATCCTAATCGTCGCACTGCTGCCGCACGTTCTACATTCAGGGTCTGACCTGTGTCCCTACTGGAAAGACATCGTGCTCTCCCAAGTATTTGCGGAGCATGTGCTCCAAGTGACCAAGATGACTGACCTGCATGTAAGACTGCCACCCGAGTTTGGTGATGAGGAAACCCGGCTCTTCGCAGACTTCTTGAAGGCGACACCGATTTCTGTGAGAATGTTTACACACGAGGAGGGTCTATCTCATGAGTATAGAGTACGCCCCAGCACGAAGCTCCACGCTGTACTGCTTGTCATGTGCAGAGAATCCGCGTGGATGAAGGGCATTCTCTGGAAATTTAGAGCGTATCGCCTGCACCTTCACGTATTTTGTGCGAACTCGAGTGCACACAGCACTGTCGCGAATAATTTGATAGACGCCAAGATCTCCCAATTTAGTCGCAGTGAGATCATCAATTTTACGGTTCACAACCAACAGATCCTGCTTGGAAGGTATGATGAAGTTACTCGTCTTAACAGCACGATCGACCACCAAAACGGCCATCAATTCAAACTGGTACGTGAACTTCCTTTGAAAGAAAATTTGATAAAGATTAGATGCGAAGATCCCTACTTTTGCGGAGCCCCTAGTAGTAAGGTTCTCAAGAATATAATTCACCATAAGAACGCGTCTTTTAAGCTGAAACCGTTCTCGACTAAGTATGGGTATTTTAGGGCCATTGCGAAGTGTTATCAAGACCCGAAGTCCATGCTTTACTTCAACTGGGTTTTTGCGCGCCATCCTTTGTTCCCTGACTTATCTCCTGTACAGCACTACGAAAGTTTAGGGTACGAATACTACGTCAAAGGTCCAGTTCCGCTCTTAAAAGAGGTGTTGCTTTTACTACCATTAAGCGCCTATGTCTGGATCGCGGTTGTGGCATCGTTTACTGTTTTTCTTCTCACTTTTGTTTTGGTCATCAGAGTTCTACATATAAAGACCGAATTGTTCTCGTGTGTGCGCGTATTTTTGCTCGCAAGCTCACTGCAACAAGGTTACCCAGTACCGCTTAATATTACGCAGCTCACCTCCTTTAGAATAATATTCGGCGTGTGGTTCTTGACAGTCGCGATTATTTCTACAGGATATAAAGGAGTCATAACATCTCTGTTAGCCACTATACCAATGAGCGAGACACTGCCTGAGTTTACACCTCGCTCAAATCCCATCTCGCAAGGTTTCCGGCTCTGCACTCTGACATATCCCCTAGACGGAGCATATAATCCTAAGGCTCCCAAAGGACAAAAGTTCGGGTACCAATGTATGAACCCTTCCGGCCAGATACACATGGGGAACGACGGAAAAGACGTTTTCAGAGTATTCGGTTCCGGATTTTCGAAACCGGATAAACTTAAAAACGAACTCCTGAGTAGAGGCTACGTGAGAACCATGAGCGACTTTCCGGCCATTGTGACCGGACCCCAGATCAGGGGCACGTCTCCGTACCGCAAACACCTGGAGCAAACGGTGGGCAGAGCATTTGAACATGGCCTGTTCGAGCGCGCGTCACGAATGGCAGAACTAAACCGCACTCTACGACGTGCCTCTACAATCGAGAGTGATCCTTCAAGCGTAGAACTGCTCGATTTGCACAATCTTCGACCATGCTTCGTTATACTGGGTGTGGGGCTTTGCCTAAGTGGCGTGGCACTTATTTGTGAGTTTGTCGTGCAGTGCCTCAAGCCGCTGTCTCACTCTTCGTACGTCATGCAAAACAACGATGAGTCACGTGCTAACTCACGGTACAGTCGCAGAGACAGCTGCGACACATCACGGCGAAGTCGCTGGGCATCGGCGTCTCGTTCACGTACCGTGGGGTGCGTGCACAAAGACGTTCGGAGCATAATAGAAACCTGACCATCTCGTTCCACACTTTTTTTGCTTTGTTCTGGAGCGTGTGAAAACACGTTTCTGGGCACGAGCTCTTGGCAATGACAGCGCTACAACGGCATTTTGTTATCAGTTGATTTTTTTTTCAGAGAACACGTGCACTGGGCATCGGGTGCTACAAAAACCCTAAGTATAGAAGTGGGTTGTTTGTGCTATGGGCGTTAACACCCCCCCCCCCCCCCCCCCCCATAACAGCCCCGCAGATTCCCGCAGGCTACAGGACAGTTTTGAAAATGCAGTTCATCCTGTTTACAAAACCTGAAATCTAGATAAGGTTACAAATAAAGCAGCAGCGGCGGGTAAGAACCTTAGGCGCACATATGGTAAACCGCCGTGCAAGGCGGCATGGGCGTAGTTTAGTGCTAAAGCCTCCGCTTCGCAGGTAGTGGACCCTGGTTTGATTCCCGTGGGCGGCGGGCTATCCTTTTTACAAAAATTGGCAACATTGGCGAGGAACGCCCTACAACACCAACAACGGACGTCATTTCCAGTGGTGGAAAAACCCATAGCAGCTATCGTTTTTAAACACGCTGTTTGCCGCTGGCTCGATGGAAACTTATCTGGGCCTCAAGCATTTTCTAACCACGTTGGCTTGATACATGTGTATGTTTTGAACATGTGTGGATCCAATGTTTTTTTAGGACCAACATGACCGGGCCGTCATACAAGGAATTGCACTCCTCAGTAAGGGCGCTGCAGACGATCTTTTGAATCATGTGTGAGCAGTCTGATCGTGACTCGAGACAACGCTGGCACTCCATGGAGATTCTCGGATAATGGTAACACGACCGCGGAACGCTCAGTCCACTGAAGACGAGACACTTATCGTGGAGACGGGCCTCGCTTGCAAAACCGTTCAGCTCGCTTTCCATACCTCTTTATAGGAGTAGTCAGCTGCGCATATGTAGGGACCTACGTTGGCTTTTCTAAGTTTGCGATAAAATCTGTTCGGCCCCCAAAACTCGTGAGATCATGCGCGTACTTCCGTGACTGGCTCGGTGTACGCTTCCGGTCTTTGGTTCAAATCCGGACAAGGAGGACGGCGCATGTTGCGAGGGAACGAGCGCCGGCGATAGGTGAAACATGTAGTAATAACCGAGGTGACGTAATTTGCGGCGCGCATAGAGAGCAAGCGACGAGGTGTGATTTTTAAAAAGGTGATGCAAGCACAACAGCTGCGCAGAAGAAACGTGCGCATGCTCGGTCTTCGCAATACCTCCGACAAAGAGGCCTCTCTATCCCCGAGAAGTATTTGCACCAAAACAGGCACTAAGGCAAAATAAAAACCTGCGTTGCCAAATAAAAAAATAAAAAAAGATGTAGCAATTTTGAACAAACTCTTAGAAAACACTAAATTGTAAGCGCACACAATTAATTCCTATAATTATTCTGAAACGAATGAATAACTAAAATGATTTATAGAAGTCATCTACGTTGTTCGAGGGAGATCGCTTCCATGAATAGAACGATGTCCATTGTGAGAATTCAGTGTCACCCGGTGTTACCAGGTTTTTGCAGTTTTTACCGGGTGTGTTTTCTGTCACACACGCTGACGAACTCCTGCATCGGTTCCATCTTTAGCGTAATATTTCGTGGCAGCTGAAAACTTCAGTGACCAAATGCGCTGGCTTAGGAAGAATCTCCATTTTCCAAAGTGTCTGGCTCGTCTGATGTGGATTGGAGCGTCCAGTAATGGGGTCTCAAAGGTTTGAATCCTATTGCCCTAAGTTTTCTTATAGTTTGTGCATAGTTCACTGGCCCCATGTCATGTAGCAAACTAGGAAAACAAATTTATACATTCACGCCTAAATTTTCTAAATGCAGGTTTCGAGGTTTCTGTCTTGAATGTCTAAATGTCATTGCGAGCGTGACCCTCACTGCTTGGTGCCAGTAAGAAAAAAATAACGCCCCCGTGACTCTTAATTTAGCACAGAAACTAAATTATTTATGATTTATAAATCTACATTTTAGAACATATCAACCCCAAAAAAGACACTAAGATAACCCGAAACCCACTCAATATCCTGTCATCCGAAAAACGAATATTTCTCTGGCTAGCCGATTTAGAAAACCGCTAAATTGGCAACACTGTTGACAGCCCCAAACTCGACAGACGTCTGAAGAGATCAACTCTGAAACTGTTGAAGCAATGCAGAAACAAACTCCTACATTCCACGGGCAAAGAAGGAGGGGGCATCGGTTGTTACACTATCTATAGCAGCAAAAGAATACGCCAATGCAAAAGCAGTACATCTTATTTAGCAGCAGTCGGGAAATAGCTGCAGTTCTTTTAAAGTAAACATTTGAGGAAAGATTTTTTTGGTCGGAAATACAATAAATAAAGGACCACGGATACTGGACGGTATCTTTACTTTAATTCCAATCACCGGGCCTGCTACACAGCTTCGGTGGTCAGGACACCGTTGTCAAGGGCGAATACTATGTGCTCGTATCAAAGGAACAGAAGCAAACAAGAGCAAACTCTGTGTGCTGACCCCAAAAAGAAAATAAGTGCACGAGCATATTTATCCACCGCGTTGCCGGTCGTCAATCCCGAGATTACCGACACCAGAAGCCACAAGCTGATACGCTGCCTCGCTCAACCCCGCCATCTGCATACCCTACATCAAAGGAAAAACGGAAGCCCTGGCACACGTGATAGCCAAAGAAGGAATCAACGTCGCCCACAAGACGATGTCCCCGCTTGGACGGCTCCTGCGTCGACCAAAAGATAGCCCGCCGAAAAAAAAAAAAAAAAAAAAAAAACGCAAGGCGTGGTTTATAAGATTCCCTGCGCGGTTTGCCCAGCCACCTACTTCAGCGAGACGAAGAACTTCAATGAAAGACCCCGCCAATACAAAAACGACGTTCGCAAGTTCGACAACGAGCGCAGCGCACTCGCTGAGCTCTTGGTCGAACATCATCGACGCAGATAATAACCCCCGGCATAGACAATTATCATTGAACCCTGACACAATCAAACGGCGCAATGATACATAAATAGGTGTTTTGGTGCTTTGGCAACAGTATATGTCAACGGGCTCCTCCATATCGCTGAAAAAAGACGATAGAAAAATATTTCTTCAACGGCCATCGCTATAGTCCCCCATAAAGGCATCGCAACTTGGGTTTTCTTTTTTTTTTTTTTATTTGTTTGGTTGTCGCTCTTCATTTAGTCTTTTTTTTTTACAATTCTTTAAGTAACGAGTATGTTCCGTTTATGTCGCAGTTCCCGACAACTTTGTCACGAAAGCGCCCGCTCTTGAGGTACCACTTTCTTTAAGATTCATTCCCGCATATCCGATTAAATATCTGTGTTAATTTGAAGCTCCTTTATATTGAATTGAGTGCTTATAGACGGGGGTGTGTCGTAAGAGGACTTCACATTTTATTTACAGTATTTACGTGTACAGTCGATTGCCATATGTTCCCACAGAATAGCCGCGAACATGTTTCCCGTTTATAATTCTCAAACATCAGGGTTCATTTATCGCAAACAATCCAAGAGGACCATTGTAATCATAAAATAACAATTTCTACTAGGCATGGGCTCGCACATGTATACGAGTTTTTCGTGGGTAACAGCCTCACTTGTGCTTCACAACAGATCAAATAGTAATAACTAAAAAAGTATATAAAGCTTCCTAGAAGCATATTGTTTAGTTTGAGTGGGCAGCTTTTTCTTTTGCTTCAAGTGCTTGGATTGTTACGAGTTAAAATAGTGAAGTGTAATTGAAAGTGATTATGTTTAGGTTGTTTATTCGAGGCCCTGGCGCAGTCAGAAGTTTTATAGAATTATATTTGTGTGTGAGCTTAACGTTAAAGCTTTGATGTTTGTTCCGCTTATTGATGGAAGTTTTCGTTATATTCACGCACTTTCGTGTATTCCAAAGCGCGATTTGGAGTCTTCAAACACACGCGTGTTGTTGTGGTGTGCATGTTGTGAGTTTTCGTAGACGTTCACAAAAAAAAAAATCATGCAAAAATGGTGTAAAAAAAATCAGACCTCAACTCTGCGCTGCCGAACTACTCAGACTGACCAGGTGCTGGTGACTTCAGTGCGGCGAACCAGTTCGTCCGCTTTCCGCGCAAAAGGTACAGTGGCGTCATACAGCTGAGCTCTGATTGGTGGATATAGTGGGTAGGAACAATTTCAGAATGTCCAAGATTTTAGCTCTAATTGCAGGCAGCGAACTCCCGCGTCATCTGCAAGTTATAGCAATGGACGCATGCGCATTCGGCGCTGTAGCAGAACAAGTCTTCACTCACATTCTATCTTGATAATCTGTTCACATATCTTTTCATATGACCCGGAACTTGGTTGAATGTTTGGTGAGTTATGCTAATATGTATATTTCATTATTGTGCATTCAGTCGTTGAACTCTAAGCATTTCAGTTTCTTTGTTATTTTCTGTAGAAATACCCGATATGTTTGGTGCACGCCGTAATGTCCTACACTCTCGGTATCACTGCATCGCTCTCATGCATTTAACGAAGCGAGGGTATTCGCAAACGTTGTTTTTGATGATATGATGTTTTGTGCAAATTGTATAGTTTTAAATTGGTTCTTTCAATGTAGTATTGGTTAGAGTTACACGGAACCATATTAACACTACGTTCGCGCTCAATGTAACCATGGTGTTTAAAACTTAAAACAGTATTCTGTGTTTTATGTGACAATGTTTGAAATCTAGAAATAGCTTCTAGCTCTTAGTAAAGCTAGGTAACTTGTTTTTAGTGTGGCTAACGCGATTTGTATCAAATAATGTTCCAAGGACACATCGCTGTTGTTGAAAGAATGCTTCGAGGGTTCCAAAAGATAAATCTGCGCAGAAAATAAATATTAGAAAAAAAAGAAAACATACGTATTCGATGTATTTTACGTGTCTACTTTTTAGTATATTGTGACAAATACGCTTGTTTCATGAATAAACCAGACTTGTGTGTGAATATTTTTTCACATCCTCACCAGTGTGCGGCTACTTTTGACTTTTCCGGTAATGTCACCAAGCACTCTCCGGCTATCAAGCCTTTTCGCACTTTGTATTCGTGGAATCTAGTTCATTTTGTCTACATAGGTAGGCATAGGAGGAGAAGGGAAGGGTACTGAGGGGAGGGTGTACCCTTCCTCACCTCCTCATCCTCCCTGCTACTCCTCCTCCCCTCCTGCCTCCTCTTCCTTCTCCTCCCTTTCTCCTCCACCCTTACCTCCTCCCCTCATCCTTCAGGCTCCTCCCCTCCCCCTCCCCTCTCCCGTTCTCATCTACCCCCTCCTCCTCCCTCCTCCCCTCCGTGAGGTCACGTGATCCTCCTCCGAGGGTCACGTGACCTCACGGTTACGCCGACGGCGACGCCGCTCGTGCCGGAAACGGGCGCCTAAGAGCTGCGCTCTAAAAAAATATACACATGTGAGTATCTTTCCAAGCTTAAAAGAACTTAGGGTTTGGCTTATAATGATGACGCTTATTGCTTGACGATTCGTTCATCTGTGATCTTATCGACTCGTGCCTCCATCTGATTGGTTGCGGAGTGATGATAATTTGCTCGGTTTTAGCCAGGCCCATGTGTTTCTTAAACTTTGAGTGAGTATAATTTCCAACATGCTTAACATCATTAGGGGTGTCATCACACAATGTTGGAGTTTAACTTTGCTCAATTTACGCAGGCATTAAGGCAGACTGGCTCAAACATATTAAAGTGTAATGCATTTGGACCAGAAAATATTTTGTCCAAATGTAGTGGAAATCCATGAACAGGACTATTTATTTCGTCATGATTTTACGCGAAGCTTTTAAGCCTAGTCTTGAGAATCATTACGCTGACCTGATCATGCGAACCACACTACTGAGACACCCGTTAGAGATGATAATTGACTGGACAAGTGACCTCTATCTGCATTGTCTCTCTCTCTCTCTCTCTCTCTGCGTGTCACGGAGATTCAGGGATTATTTTATTGTGTAGACTTTACTTGGCGAAAGTTTAATAAGCTTTCGAAGGAAACAATGTGTAGGTGGGCTATCCAGAAAGCAGAACATATTCTTGGCGCGCACACAGCACGGAATCTCTTCGTTTTCTGGAGCGCAGCTCTTAGGCGCCCTTTTCCGGCTTGAGCGGCGTCGCCGTCGCCGTCGGCGTAACCGCGCGGTGCATGATGGGTAAATTTCCCCGCTAACTTTAGCAGAAAAATTTCCGCGCCAAATTTAGCGGAAAAATGTTCCCCGCCATATTTAGCAGAAAAAAATTCCCCAGTAAATTTAGCGGAAAAATTTCCCCGCTAAATTTAGCGGAAAGATTTCCCCGATAAGTTTAGCGGAAAAAATTCCCCGCTAAATTTGGAAGAAAAAATTTGCTCGCTAAGTTTAGCGAAGTATTTTCCCCCAATTGGGAGGAAAGGAGGAGGGGCATAAGCCTCCTCTCCGTCGAATTCTATTGCCGTAACTCTGAATCAAGAAAGTGGTCATGACCGCACTCTAAAAAAGAAGAATGTAGCCATTACGTCCCTTGTCACATATAATGCACCCCAACACTTCAGTTCGACGTACAGCGCAGTGATGTTGGACTGGCGGCCAAAACTTTTACGAGAGGCCTGACGACGGTGCGATATAACATATCAAACAGCTAAAGTACGCATCGGGCTACAAAAAAATACATTCAAGTTTTGGAATAAATAAAAAAAACACGATTAATATTATTTTTTTTTTTTTTTTTTGCATTCGGTCACACGCACACTGCTCAATAAAAGGGAAGAGACCAGCGGAGTGCGTGGCCTCACGTACATGTGGCGCCATCTGCCTGGAGAAGCGGTCTGTCTGGTGTCGCCAGTTTCATTTGTAAGCGCACAGCTGAGCCAAGCACTCTGGGGATGTTCGGTGCACAACCCCTGATTGCTAATCACCGCTGGCCATAAGTTTGCAACATAACAGCGTTTTCCTATTTCTTTTTAGCAGCGTAGATTTATTTGTCTTTCAAAGGTTGAAGGTGTAAATAAAGTTAGCACTACTTGACGTGATCTCACTGTTCATACTAAATAAATGTTTCGGGTCATATGACACGCCCTTTCTAACGCGATAGCATTACTCGCAGCAAAGCCGGCGTTGGTGGCGTGCGCTAAAATCCAGGATTGATCGATAGGGTCATGATGTCTCAGCCACATTACTTCGCGCGGGAATTTCAAACAACGCTCACGTGAAACGTGACGCCACGCGTAAAATGAAAGCGATTAAAAAAAAAAAAAACAAAAAAAAAACGTGACTTGTGATGCGAATTAAAGGTCACCGTATGTCTCGAATGATTTCTCTTTATAAAGTGATTCATTTCCCTTAAGGAAAAAGTTAAAGAATTTTAGGCGAGAGTCGAAGTTACTACCCTACGATTGCGAGCCAGACACACTACTCACTAGGCCACGCGAGACACACTTGCGCGGTTTGGAAACGAGCGGGAACTTATATGTTTATTAATGCGAAGGCATGAACTGTCCCATGGAGCGAGCCGACGTCATCGGCTTTGAAGCCGCACCAAACGGCATCTAAACTCCTTTCTCCAAGTGAGGCCGCGATCTGATGGCTGCCAGCTTTGAAGCCGCGCGAAAAGCCTAGCCACAAACGGCACCTAGTTTCCCGCTAAAAGCCGAAATCTGATGGATTTCGGCTTCGGTCCCATTGGCTAGCGCGCGTCACAGTTTCAAAAAACGAGGCTCCCATTGGTCACTGCGTGCCAGTTTGAAGGAGGGCCACCCCATGGCGCTGCGGGCCTGCACCGCCTAGAGTTCCTGTATAGGCTCCCTACGGGAGTCAGAGTTGCGCATTTGTTTTTCCCGCGCCGCCACGCCGCCATTCGCCGAGATCCATCACGTGAGGAGCAAAGCATCTGGTGGCGTGCAAGAAAGCCACCTTTACGGTTGCTCCGCCGACGTTTCTCTTGCCCCGGCGTATGTTTCCCTGCTTTCCGCCTCCTTTTACTCCTCTCCTGTTTTCCATGCGCGGCGGCGCGCACGACGCCGCTATTCGCCAAATTTAGTCACGTGAGGAGCAAAGCATCTAGCTCGTGCGGGAAAGCCGGCGCTACGGCCACGCGCCGAGGCTGAATGCGCAACTCTGCTACCGTAGGTAGCATATACAGGAACTCTAGCGCCGCCAGCGCGCGGACAAGAAATCGGCTGTACCGCCGCTCTGGAGAGCGTCGGCACGGCCGATGTCAGCGCAGCGCGGCTACTTCGCGAGGACGCGCCCAAGAACGACGTTCATGCTTTCGCATTCACAACTCATAAGAAGTGCTTAGGTGTACCTCGAGCCTCTTTGTTTCGCTATCGCGCTCCAATCCTAAAGGCGAAGCTTAAGAGTCCTCCAAGTTTTTGTAGACTTGATAAATAAAATGCATTCCTTTTTTTTTTGTATTTGGGGCAGCATGATTTCACATCTTAAAGGACAAATAAAAATTGCGACTTTCACACGGCGACTAAAAAAAAAAGCGGTTACGCTTGAGTTTTATGCTTTGTAGTAATCAGTGATCACCTATCGGAGTTTACGCCCCCAGCGTCGAACACCCGCTGACAACCGTCAGCGGCTGTTCGTTGTCGAGCATAGGGAGTTTTTACTGGCGGCCTTGATGCCTCGTTCACACTTGCGAACCGGCGGCCGGATCCGCGAGAATTCTGACGCCCGGCGACGAAAGCAGGCAGAATTTCTGGCGGAGAGTAAGATCGCTCTGGGACCAATTTTGAACGCCGGAAAAAAGCTTTCTCTCGCCGCAAGCCAATCAGAACGCACGGGGGAAGTGGCGCTTGCTGACGTCAGATCCCCGTTGACGAGCTGGCGACGATGGCGACGAGACGCGCGCGGGCAAGGAGGAGGTTTGGGAGCTCTCGTCAACTCTCGTCTGTTCGGGAAACTGCGAGGCGCTCGCGCCGCGCACTCCGCAGGTGGAAACCAATGTGTACGGCCTGATCTTTTTTCGGCGAGCGAATCCAGTCGGCGGCGAGTGCGTATTTTGCTAGTGTGAACGAGGCTGACGCGAGCTTCTAGAGTTATTTTGCAACGTGCCTTCCATATACCGTCAAGATTGTTGGTCTCAGTAGCCTAGCTGTTAGTGTGAGCTCGTTTTGAGCATGAGCTCTAAACAGCGCCCTCAAATATGGCGTCCAGTGAATACGCCGCTCAGGCTGCCAATGTTAATTATAGCTACGCGCTGGGATTGGCGAAGCATACGGCACCCGAGCTGAACTCCAGACATTGCTGGAGTTTCGCTAGTCCCATCACTGGAGCGATTGGACACGTGCCACTAGCCGAATTTTTCTCAAGGCATTGATTGCCGCTAGCGCAAGTCACGTTCCTACGCAGTGCTCGTGTCGAATCCATGGGCAGCATTTGACGATCGTCACCATAGGCTAATCCAGTGACTGCGCCAAACCCCGTGCTCATCATTTCCACGTCGTCCTATTCTGCGAAAGAGAGGCTGAAATAAATAGTGTCTTGGGCCAGTGGTGTTCCGTGCAAGTCCACCTGAGTCACTTGGGCCAGTATGCATCTGCACTGTTGGAAACCTACGAACTCAGTATTGTAGCACGGCCCTCTTAACGCGAAAGTGGGGGACGGAAAAGGAAGTTCATTGTGAGGTGCCCGAATATACGAGGTGGCTGAGTTTCAAATTTTTTTACCACAATTTTTACAGCGGTGTTAGTGGCAAAATCAGGCGTTGTTTGAGTGCGAAATCTTAAGTCATCGTGGGAAGACGGGTGACAATAATTAGAGTGACAAAGAATGACCTGAAGTATGGTGCTGCATCGCACTGCATGTACAGAGGCTGGGGATTTGAATGAGGAATATAAAAAAACGTGTATAATGAAACTGAACAGTTACTGCGCGCTGACGACTGGTTCTAATTTAACTTTCTGCATTGGCGCCATTATCCTTGTTGTCTAGTATCGTAAATTTGTTTTCTGATCACGCTAACTGGCCCCGATTCGGTTAACTTTACCAAGCTCACTCGCACGCCTGTATTTATGTCCGCAGCACCTTACGGTATTCTCCTGGAATACACATTACAGTTCGAGATCTGGAGTCATCCTCCTCAACGTAAGTTTCATGTCGACAAGCGAAAGGGTGGTTCTGGGCTTACGCCGTCCAGATCGACTTGAATGTTGCTTGCTAAAAATAACTTTTTATTTTTTTATTTTTCAGTTTTGAGTGTCGAGAGAAAGTACTTTTTGTTTGTTTGCGCCCGATCCCTCAAAGGTCATCATGACAATAGATCACATTACCTGGTGATAGTTACCAAAATTCATAAGGGAAGAAAATTGTCTCACAAGGTCAAGGCAAAAATAAAAAAAAGAAGTGTTTAGTCTAGGTGGCGCAAGCTACTGCCCATTCTAAAGAATCCAGCCGTTAACATCCATCAATCCACCTGAGAGAACCGACTATCTTGGGGTCTGCTGCGAAATAACGCTTATGACCTTTCCATGTGCTGGAAGAGGAGCAGCTGCTTTCGGCGATACACGAAATATTTGAAAGGTCTGCGGTTGCGCACGGATTTTATTGGCTTGCAGATGCAGCGCAAATACCGTTCGAGACGAATTACCAAATGTAGGAGGTCGAGGACCTTGTCAAGCCGTGCTTTACAGCTTTTTTTCTCGACCTCCGCCATCAGTGTTGATGGGAAATAAACTAACTTACTCTCGGTGCTGGTTATTTGAGATTGACATTTTCGAAAACATGCATTTGACCCTTACTCACTGGTCGTGAATAGCGTATGTCCAACCGCTGACCCTTTGCTTCATCGTCTTAAATGATCACGTGTAGGGTGGTAATCGCCGATAGTTAAGAATTCGGTACTCACCGGCCATGTGTCATCGCCCAACGCGACCTTGAAGTCCTCTAACATATACAGTATACGACAACAGGCACGGCTAGGATAAACGGAACTTAGCTGTTACTTTTCGCCATGTTAGACACGCTTGACCTTTCCGATATTTGTCTTTTTTTTTTCTGAAAGCGGAGTCACTTCGTGTTATTCACTGTAATGTGCAAGACTGCCATAACATCTTCAAGAGGCAAAAAAAAAATGTTTGTCGCATTCTTGCAGTGTTGTGCCCGTTACCGAAAAAAAGTAACGAAATAGCGTTACTCGTTAGTTTGGTAAAAAGTAACGCGTTATCGAGCTACGTTCCTTTTTTACAAACGTAACGATATACCGTTACCGTTACTTGTCAAAAGTAACGAAAGTTACTTTTACGTTACTTTTCTGTTCGAGTACATATGTTTGGAAGAGATGTATGATAAGCCTCCTTAACAAGCTTGGATAAAGATAAAAATTTACAGAGTAGTTTCATAGTGCTTTGATGCGCGAAGCAGCTTAATTTTCGGCATGCAGATTAGGCATTGAAACTGTTGATTACCTGATTCTGTCTCCTTTAGTTAATACATTTCATTCAGACCTGCTGGCCATGGCGACGGACTTTCGTTATTCATGCCCATCTCACGCGCAGAATGAGTCGGAGATGTTAGTCAATCGGCTTTTATAAACTACAGCATGCGAACGGGGACTGCTGGAACACAACCAGCCAACCAACACCCCTCATCTGTACGCCGGTTTTAGTAACAGTCCGGTTCATACTATTACCAGAGACTGATTTACTTCACTATCTGGAACAGGACACCGGTTACCAGCGCACTGGCTATAATCACTTGCTGCCTCTTACCAGCAGTAGCTCTCAGTTTTTCTGTGAAAAAAAAGAAAAGGTTTCGTGTTTGGAAGTTTTCTTTCCAGGTTTAAAACTTTTTTTAATATTTTTTTTTATCATGACCTTAGGGAAGTAAAGACTAATCAAGCGAAAGATTCTTCTGTGTACAAAAGTGGGTCAGGAACTTTCAGGCAGCAGGGGGACAGCGAGGGTAAAAATATTCCACAAAGGGTGTTTCTTTTTTTTTTTTTTTTGAACTAGAGAAATGAGCAAATCGCTTCGCCACTAGTTGTCCACTGTTGTAAACGGATGTCTCTCCACGGCTCCCCCCCCCCCCCCCCCCCCCACGCTGTCCACTTCTGCTGCACAAAGCAAGGGGAGGGAGAGGAGGGAGGGGAGGAGGCTGTAACGCAGTCGTTCGTTCAAGCCTTGTGGGTGGTGACACGATGAAAATAAAAAGAAAAAGGAGGATGAACGGAATTAGCTGGTAGCCGAAGGTTTGTTTCGCCTTCGAGAAGTGAGTTTTTTTGTTTTTTGTTTTAACTTTACTGGGACGGATGCCTGTTCCGTGCAGCGATAAGCTGGTGCAGGATTTTGAGATAAGCTCGTGCAGGATTTCACCAGTTTTGGTCAAAAGTAACGAGTAACGAAATTTTACAGCCGATACCGTAAAAAAGTAACGGAAATACTTTACTCGTTAGTCATTCAGAATACTAACGAGTACGTTACTGCGTTAGCGAAAAATGTAACGCGTTACCAGTAACGTCGTTACTAGTAACGCGTTACCTCCAACACTGCGTTCTTGGTTAGGACACGTGTGCCCAGTGGTACCGATTTGCTGACGTAACTGTAAGATGAGTAATGGGCGGCAGCTGTTTTTCTCGAGTCACAACTGGGCTCGAATCGCCACTGCCCTTAGAGTCAGTCGCACTCGAACTATCGGCACCGTACTTTGCGCTTTTCCGCAGCTGGATTTCTGTCACTTTTCTCGGAAGCACTCTAAATGTGCTATGGCTCACGAATGCATGAAGACTGTAGTTTTTATTATTTTTCTTTTCTGCGTAGGCGTTTCTTGTTCTACGCTCGCATCAAGATGCCCGAAAATAACGTTCGCTGAACGACTTGGAAAGTATCCGGACGCTTTAGAGGTAAATTCCTACTTTGCTTATGGCGATAACTGATTATATATAATATGCAATATTTTACCCAGAAAACATATTGACACCGAGGTCGCTGACAACTTCAGAAAGGCCGAGCTTGGCCAGTCCCGTGCATATCATTATCGCTCCAGAACCAATCAGATTGCGGCATTAGCCGAGAAGGACGCCCTAGATCAAATCCTGAAGCAGAAACGAGAACATAAGCCACTCCCTGCTTTTCTTAAGATGTCAATGACTACAGCAGGATCAATAGATATAGCAAGGAATAAGCAAAGCGTAACTTCACTTCACCATTTCTTATGTTTATATGCTAAATTCCAACTTTCCTCTAATAAAGATAACTTTACCAATAAATTAATTTGTATAAAGTCAAAAATATATCATAAATTTAATGGTAAGTCTGCGTCTTGTGTGACGTCATATGCACAGCATATTCTAATCATTTTGTTCTTTACATATAGCTTAAATTAAAAATTTGAATATTGGTGCGCGTGAAAGTGTAAAGCAGTTTCAAGGGCCTTTGAATTTAGTCCATATTTTTACAACAGCAAGAGTTTTGGTAGGGTTTGGTTGTATTAAACGAGTTGCCGTGTGCATGACCGAGAAGGAACGCTTCACCGTACTTCTAGAAGATCCGAGCTTACTCTTACCCCGAGTGTAAAAGACAAAGGGGCCAACATGATTTTGCCAAGTCAGTCTCGCCCTAGCTCACTCCCGAACATTCTGGTGAATAGTCGAGATACCGAGCCCCGAGATCGACCTTGCCGATTCACATCAGACCCTCCCGACGACACTTCACTCTCTGGTCGTCTCGCTGCAGCCAGCTGTCACGCCGACGCCTCGGCATTCGCTGCTTCTGTTTTGGCGCTCATTCTTTCTGTTGTTTTTGGCACAAGTTCGCCGATTAAACATTTATTTACAGTTTATGCTCAAGAATGAGCGCCAAAACAGCAGTGGCGAATGTCGCGGTGTCGGCTGGACAATATGGCGCGATAAATGTAGCGTGTTTTTTCTCCGAAAATATAGATAGGAGCTGCAAGTAGGCTCAGACGGTGTACGTCTGAAATAATGAAAATATAACGGCATCAACAAATATAACTTACAAAATGAACACAAGCCTGTACTATACAGAAGCATGTTCGTTGCAAAGATGTTTACTCTTGTGAGTCATGACACTGAGCATGGTGAGTGAATCTTTGCGGTAAAGTTACAAGTTGGTGTGTTTCTTCGGTCATGTTTAAATAAATGGAAATGAAACGCCGCATCTTTAAAATAATTTAGGGTGACCGCCGTGGAATTCGTCTCTTGATGTGAGGCTGAGTGGAGACCAAGCCTTCAGAACATTATATTGACTTATTACGTTCACATCTTTTGGTATCCTAACCGAACCTACATTACAATCCAACTTCAACACCTGCTCAATAAGAGCCTTTTAGAGTTGGCCTCAGTCTTAAAGGTCCCTTTTGGTCTGACCATAGCAAAACTAGAAACTTGCGAAAACATGTATTTTGTTTTGTTTCTTTATAAACTTTTTAAATCCTGCTTGAACATTTGTTCGCGCTGCTGTATTTCCAACGTTTATAATACATTTCCAGCTGACTCGCTCGCCTTATTAAGTTTGTTTCTTATTATTAATGGGTTAAGAAGGAAACGGCGGCGGCTTAAAAAGCATGAAACTTCCGAAAGGCCAGAGGAGGTGCGGAACATTTCCAGGTACTTTAAATGCGAAGTTCGCAGTGCTATATTTTTTTTATATGAATAATTCCCTTCTAAACTTTATGAAGACTTCCCCTGAAATTTTTTGGAGGCATTTATCTCCTCCGAGAGATGCGGTAACCAGCATAGTTGAAAACGGTTCTGTTATAACGGAGAAAGATCAGATGGCTTCATTATTCAACGAATACTTTCAGTCAGTTTTCACAAGAGACAATGGTTCCCTTCCTGCTTTTCACGTTTCTGGCAGCATACCTCCCATTCCAAACATATACGTGAATCAGGAAGGTATTTTTACTTTGCTGTTAAAAATTTATACAAAAAAGTCTCCGGGACCAGACGACATTTCAAATTCGTTTCTGCAAAGATATGTCGAATGGTGTTCCCATTATTTAGTGATAATTTTTAAACTTGCACATAGCAGAGAAATGATTCCACGAGACTGGAAGTGCGGGAAAGTAATTCCTATTCACAAACAAGGCGCAAGAACCACCCTGAGCAATTATCGACCAATATCCCTCACTATTACGTGCTACAAAACTTTCGAACATATAATAGCAAAACATTTGATAGATTTTATAGAAAGCAACAACATCCTGGGCACTAATCAGTACGACTTTAGGCAGGGTTGTTCTACAACTACGCAGCTGATTGAAGTTTTTCATCACCTTGCAGAAATGTAGATAAGGGGGGACAAATTGATGTCGTGGTTTTAAACTTCGCGAAAGCCTTCGATCGCGTATCGCAACCGAAGTTATTACATAAACTTAGTCTCATTCTAAAGAACAGCCAAATTGTAGATTGGTTTGAGGCATACTTATCGGACAGAAAACACTTTGTTTATCTTCAGGGCGAAAGGACCAACTCATTGGTATTGTTATCTGGTGTTCCGCAAGGTTCTGTGCTTGGACCGCTCTTTTTTATATTGTATATTGGTGACATGAGTGACGGATTCGATCCTGCCATAAGTTTAAAGCACTTTGCAGATGACACCATAGTATATTGTAGTACCTCCGTTAATGATCAAGAGAACCTAAATAGGCATCTGAGCGAAATAGATAAATGGTGTACTCTGTGGAAGATGGAACTGAATATTAAGAAAACTGTCTATACGAATGTAACGCGTAAAAAACAAATTCTGGAATTTAACTATTACATAAACGGCCTTTTTTTAATAAAGTTACTGAGTATAAATATCTGGGAGTGTTGTTTAGCTCCGATCTAACTGGAACTCCCATATCGATCATGTATTTCAAAAAGGATTTCAAAAACAGTGGATGATCAGAAGAAAGCTAGATCATGCGAGTCAAGAAGTAAAATTAATGGCGTTTAAATGACTGATTTTACCAACCATTAACTATGCGTGCCCTGTATGGGAGACATTTACCACTAGAAATGTTCATATTCTGGAAAGACTACAAAACAAAGCAGTGCGATTTATATTCAATAGTTACAAATCAACTGACTCTGTCTCCGCACTCAGGTCCCGAGCAAACCTATGCAGTGTTCAAACAAGGTTGGCTATGAGCAGAATGAAACTTTTTTTTTTTTTTTTTTTTCAAATTTTGAGTGGATGTTGCAGAATAAATGTTTCGAAATACGTAACTCCCGAACCTTTGCAGCATAGAACAAAACATAATCGTTATATTCAACCATATTGGTGCTCAACAGATCGTTTTAAGTACTCCTTTTTTGTTCGGTGTATAGATGAATGGAACAAGCTACCCGCACGTGTTGTCGATTCTGAAGATCTCATGTCATTCGCAAAGGAACTAGAGTTTGTGTATGCATGTAATTAATACCTTTTTATTCATGTTTTTTTGTGTGTATGTAATTACGACATTTTGTTTATGTTTGCTATTTGTACCACCCCTGCCCTGGCCTTACCGCTGGCAGTAAAAATAAAGAAAAATAAAATATATAAAATAAAATGGGTGGCTTTAACTTAGTATTACTCTCTCAGATTACGTACTAAACCAAAACGTGAATGAAACGAAGTGATTAATATTAGGTGAACTCAATAAAGCAGGTATCAGATACAAGTGAGAATGTAAGCACACCAGCTGTTTTATATCAGTAACTTAAATGTTGGGAATGTGTTTGTCACCTGAGGTGTTTTGGTTGGTTTCAGGATTTTCTGTGTGTGTCATATAAACTTGACAAAAATGCGGTCTTTACATAAGCGCTCTTATTATGTCGGAACTCCTTGTGAGTGGCTTCGCACTTTATATTTGGAGTGTCCCCCTTGCATGCCTTGCTTTCTGGCCGAATAGGGTTATCTAAAACTATTAAAGTGAATTGTTCTGCGGTAATATTGTTATACAAATCAAACATTTGACATTTCTTTGCAGCTTATTAGTGAGAAGTCACCCAAATACTCTCTCGTGTTTCATTCTCATAACCGCGGATTCACTCAGCAAACGCCATGTCTGGAAATATTAAATTTTGCAGTCGACCGGGCCTCATGGCTCTCAAAAGCTACATACGCATATTATAATATGCACTCAAAATATATGTAAGTACAAGCCACCGTAAACAGGAAAAAAAGTTTTTATATTTCATTGCGATAAAGTTTTTGATACTGTATAGTTTTATTCAGAATTGCTGATTGTTCATTTAAATAAAAATCATTAAAAAAAGTAACTTATAAATTATAAAAAAACACATAATTAAATTTTATAAATTGGCAATCCTGAATAGAAAAGGCCGAGTTTAAAGTTTTGTAACAATCGTAGTTAACCTGACGCCGCATTTTATAATTTCAGAACAAAAGGCCACATTTACATATCGACGAAAAAGCACACTAATACATTTATTTCAGATGATACGTTTGTTGTCTACTTGGACGGATCAGGTAGATATACTACCCCTTATTTTAACATTTCACATTTTAATGAACATGAATACTAGTCATGAAAAAATACGGGCACTTTGCGCATAAAAAAGCTTACTTTGTATAGCCCGAAAAAAACTACAGATGAGGAGATACTTAAAAGTATGTCTATTTGCCGAACATCTTACCAGACCCCACTACAGTGAAATGTGTCCGGGATCGAAATCTATTTTTTTTGTATAGCGGTAGCTGCTACTGCTTCTCCCCGGCAAATATCCTCATGTACAATCGCAAACCCCCGCTTTACGGCAGAGACACTTATCTCGCTCTCCTCACCATTCCTCACACATAGACGCCAACTGCGACAATGCTCTCGCGAAAAGTTTCCGCTAAACTTAGCGGGAAAATTTCTTGCCAAATTTAGCGATGAATTTTGTCCTCGTGATGTCACACATGACGTCACGTGTGACGTCACTTGAATGAATGTGACGTCACGTGAACTTCAGCGGATAAAATCTTTCCGCTAAATTTATACAAAACGTTTCCCCGCTAAATTTAGCGGGGAAATTGACGTCACGTGATTTCAACACCAATTCATTATCCCCGTCAAATTTAACTAAAACTTCCCGTTAAATAGGAGGGGAGCAGGAGAAGAGGAGGGCAGGGTACGAAGGGGGAGGAAGGGCATACTCTCCCCTCCGTACCCTCCCCTGCTCCTACTCAAGAGCTACGGTCTAATTCGGCATTACAGAGAATTGTAAACGCCTTTAATTTTTTCGAATGATTCACGACCTGCTCGATAGTTTATTTATTGCATTATTACTATAGCCAATTTCTTACAGCTTTTCCTCCCATCTTCTTGTACCCGCTTTCCCTCTCTATAACGCCTTCGGGCCCTGAGGGCATGTTTAATTAATAAATAAATAAATATTGCCCAGTGTCTAATTTTGCCACTGTTTTGTCTCAAATACGCGCACTCCACCTCTTTTAACAGTTTTCATTTTGCCTTTTAATAGTCAGGAAAAACAAGACTATTTATTTTGTCATGATGCTATTCACCCGAGAACGGGGGTTTCCGTGTTCTAGTCTGGTGTTAATATTAAATATTACTGCAGTAAACGTCTGCTAGCTCAGCTTTGCACACTAAATGTATTGTCATCAATTGTTCGCGGTGAGATTGTCTCGCGATGTATAAGCAGTTAAACACGTGAAGTGGCCATATACACGAAAACTTTTAATAAGACAAGCTTGAGAATTGACATTTACTAATTACTTTATTTTATTTACTTATTTATGGTGCCTATTAAAACCTATGGGCCTGTTACGGAAGTGCACAAAAAATATTCAGAGCACAACGCGGAAAGCAAGAGTCGAACATAACAAGAGTGGAATGCTCCTCTTTAAAAAGAGGTGATAATTGAAAATGTCAGCAATGTGTCAAGATGATTAAATTGATTATCAGATCACAATTTTATATGCAGATTAGAAAGCAGACTCCTGAATATTCTCTCGAATTTTAAGACAATATAATGCTCCGATGCTTAGGTCAAGGTGGAACTCCGTGGTCAGCACTTGAGAGCGAAATAATTCACAATGATGAATATTGTGTGTTTATCAGATCTCCAATGTTAGGTAAGGAAGAATTTTTTTTTAGAATAGCTTCTTTTCTTGTTTGTTCAATCTAAATAAATATATTTTCAACGTCGTCGGGATTAAAAACAACCGCAAAATATTATAACAGATCCAATTTTTGTTTCCGCTAAATAAAATGTGATAAAAAAAAAAGAACAGATGTTTTTGTAGAGTTTGGGAATTCTTGTATGGTAAAACTTTGTTCAAAGAGCTGGAGCAATGCTGTCCGATGAGCCTGAATTTATATCGAATGAACTTCTCTCTGAAATAAAACTTAATTTTTTTACTGCAATAACAAATAATTTTAGAAATAATTTCGAAAACACTTCTGGGGTCCTAATCTACAGGGCAGGACCAAGCGGGACCATAGGAGCGGGACATCGCCGCCTTCTAGGATTTGTCAGCGGCTGAGCACTGAACAATTGCAGCAGGCGGTGTTGTCCTGCTCCGATGGTCCCGCTTGGTCCTGCCGTGTAGATAAAAGACACTTACCTGCTCTTCTTTGAGAAATTAGGCTTCTTCTAAAAGTCGCAGCGCTTCTCATCGAACTTTTTCCCCGAAATTTACAATCTCTTCCTACATTTTCATATGGTGAAGTCCTTTAAATGGGTCCATATCACATAAGCGAATAACATCTTAGAGAAGAGCGGTCATCTAAGCGAAGGACTAGGGAACTTGTTAGCCCACCCGCCCCCCTGCGTTCACGCCGCTTGACGGCATAGGTTGTGGCGGCTCATTACAAAATTGTTCATCCACCTGGCCCAACCGTAAGCGCCGCTTTACGGTGGCCGACCATTCGCTAAAGTGTTTTTTTTTAATGAAAAGTCGGCGTTCACTAAAACGCCGTTCAACTAATTGAGCGCCACCTGCTCCAGATGTTTTTACATTACAGAATTACTGGGCTAATGCGAAGAAATATTTTCAAAATCCGGTAGACAACCATTGGTGGTGGTGACTTGGCTTAGCAGGAATAGTTTGCGTGGGTGAAAAGGCTCTATGGTTCTTTTGTATGCTCTGTATAGGCTCTTAATCATTGTACAGAGAGATTGTTAAGTCGTTTTGTTTTTATTCTATATCATGGTAAGCCTCGTGATGACTAAAAGTTAATGGATATTCCGTTCAAACCTTTTAGAAACATTAACGAGCCTGTAAACCCATTTTATACCGCATTAAATGAAACCCTTGGCCATAATAATTACGTAAGCTTCTCATGCAACTGTCATTTCTCCAGAAAGAGATACAATATAATTCGACGTTTCGGTAGGAAAAAGAGGCTTTGTATTCTCGTTCCTAAATATTCTAAATCGTTATTTAATATTAAGTATATATTCAAGGGCCCTGAAGCTGGTAGTTGACCAAATCTCCCGTAGACGGGAAGTGACCAATTACACTCTTTTTTCCATCGATCAAAAAACGAAATAAAAAAGATATCAAGAAATTTTGTTGCCAAGAATGTTGGGTGCTTCACCCTGATTAAGGTACCTCTAATATCAACCTAAGATCTCCCGCTCTTGGTAAAGGAACATATGCGCAGTGTCTGTTATTCTGAAACCGGTAGCAGCGCGCAAAAAATACACAGAGAGGACTAAGCAGGACAAGAGAGGAATAAACAAGACAAGCGCCTACCTGTCCTTTCCTTCCATTGTGCATTTTTTGCGCGCTACTACCAGTTTGTAACCACGAATCAACTTGCCTGCATGGCTACATTGATTCGCAATTCTAGTCTTTGCGCGTGATCTTGCCTAAGTTTGTCCTGCTGACATATGACTACCATGTGATTTTTAGGGTCGCAAGTGTGGGCCAGAACAGCATATCTAAAAAACAACCAGGAAGTGCCTTACCTCTGTACATTCCTCTATGAGATGTGTGGAGCGACAGAAAAGTACTTTGTGTACAACTTCACAACATGTAAAAATTTTGATCCGAAATAAATGTAGTTTCTCCAACAAAGTAGGTGTATACTTCAGTTCAGTACATAAATTATAATGCATGTAAATGCATTCAAAACCAATACACAACTTTGATCTTACTTAAAATAGATACCTTCTGGACCAACGTTATCGTAACTACATTAACACAAAGGAACGCACGATATCAGAAGGTGATGGTAACTAGGCACCGCAGTGCGAAAAATTGGAAGGTTCTGTATTTTAACAAAAGAAACTCGTTTTTATTAGAAATACAATCGCTGATAACGTACCAATATTTTCTGCGCAATATTAGTTTCAAGAGGATAAGCCAATCATTCAGTTTGTAATGTGCTGCACAAGTGTTATATTAGCTGCAATAGCATTTATTTGGTTTCGACTGAAGAACAGGACAAAGATTTTCAGAAGTTGTCTGGAAACGGCTGGTTAAATTGGGTTGGTGTCTACATTGCGGCTTTCTTGCTTTGGTCAATATTGGTCAGAGTGCACCAATCAGAGTTCTCACTGATATTATTATTTACCAGCGAAAAATAAATGAAAAAAATTTCATTTACTGCGCCTAAATACACTTTGTTGGCTCGAGTAGTATCCCTAGCAGCACACTTCACCGGCTCATACCTGAGACAGTTTGGCGCAATCTTGGGCTAAGCTTGAGCTAAGTTGGCTCTAGATCGCTCCAATTTGGCCCAGGCCTAGGCCGAGGAGGTGTGCTGCTTGGAATCATATTGACTGTACAATGAATCGACCACTGATCACCCGAAAATAAACAGTTTTATCTACATTGATACTCTTCGGTAGACTTCGGAGTCAGTCATTATGCTTCACCAAAAACCTTAAAGGGCATACAAAACTTTATTTCACGTGTCCACCAGAGCATATGCAAAAGTACTCCAAAAGCCGGGAGACGTCATAATTAAAATAAAAGCACCGACTTGACACAACAGAAAAAAAAAAATCATGAGACGTTTCGCCTTCCATCTTCAGTAGTTACAAAGCAAATGCAAGGTTCAACCTCAAGCCAACGCTATTTACCATGGGGCATTCTTTTGACTTTGGGCCGCTACGACCTTGGCGAGAGAGGATAGATGGGCACCCCAGAAACTTCTAGAATCGTTTGTCCGCAGGGTCACATCCGTGTGTAACAAAAACCGCGGCCCTCTCCACGAAGCTTATACAGACATTCCTGATAAATAGCGTTGATTTGAGGTTGAACCTTGCATTTGTTCTGTAACTACTGAAGATGCCTCCCACATGGGAGGCGAAACGGCTAATGAAATGGTTTTTTTCTTTTGTGTCAAGTCTGTGCTCTTCTTTTGATTACAACAGCATATAAACTGCGGGGTGGCACGACCAGATGCAAGAAGCAAACTAAATATACAAAAAAAAACATGCATAGGAGTAAAAGTAAAATGCTCAAAGTCAGATCAAATGTCCAAGCAAAGAATGCCATAAGGAAGAGGGAAATGATGACGTGAATTGGATAAATGATAGAGATTTTATTAATGTCTCAGCGGTTAAACATGCATCTTAATGGTATTCAGAATGTTAGGTTGAAGTAAGGCCAGTTTTATGTCATGCTGTGTTCAGCACTTCGTCGCTCCAGGTAAATTTGTTCTGCCGAAGAGACCTGTAGGCTAAACGTAAATACAGGAGAATTATGCAACACTACGCAATGAAGGTGCCTCACCAAGGAGTGAAAATTCGATAAGGATGAGAAAGCTCACTCAGGATAGGTTGACGAGTTCTGCCTTAATTTGATTCTGATCCTGCTCAGAATGAAGACTGAAAACCTGTGTTAGGTTTCTAGCCACTCGATAAGAAAAGATTATTCGGGTTTTGTTATACATTTTTAGTTTATACAAAAAACAAGAAATCAAACACAAAATGGCGGCCCTTGTGTTTTTTTTGTCTTTATAGCGAGGAAAGTTTATAACGTGAATATAATTTTTTCGTTTTCTATATTCTGGTAGCCTTTCATCCATTCAAAAATCTTTTTGCGAAGGTAAGAAAACAAATTATAATTAAATTTCTTCCTATTCTCTAAAATAGTTTATTTGCCTCCTTCTGCTAGATCATTTTGACAGATCGTGATATTGTACACAAAATGTTTTGGTTTTCCTGAACAAATTTCGTACAATAGTGTGCAGGCGTATGGAACTTCATTTGTCGTTGTGAGATAGCTTGTTGCAACCCAGACTTGAAATCCTGCAAAAAACAAAGGCAAGCTATTACATCCCCCGGAGCTCGTTTGGTTTTTCTTCTTAACTTTGGCGTTTTGCCGGAATATATCCTATGAGCTATCAAAAACAACTCATAATATTAACTATAATGAAATCTTAACACAAATATTCAAAGCACTCACAAAAATTGTGACATTAGCTGAGATGCAATATAGGTGACGATTGCTTTAGCAGATATTTTTAATCGAAATTTATTATGCATTCAGGCAAGAAACACAGCAGCACATACGTTTTAGTTTTTCTTTACGATTTGCGAAAAGAGTTAGCAGTCAAGTATCTCTCAGCACTTGCTTACTGTCATACTCTTAAAACATAAACGTTTTGAAGATGAAGAGTGACCATTTGATGAACCTTGTAGCTAGAAAAATATGACCATGTAGTTCACACCGAAAACAAAAGTTTGGATAGGCCTACTTGTTTTCACAGTGTTCTGAACGGTAGTCACAATCGCCTCTTTAATTATAGGGGGTATTCACTGGACGAAACGCTTTCAGGTCGTTGTTTCCAGCGCTATCTCAGAACTGCTTCAATAGACCGATCTCACCAGCCAGTTTGACCACGCTACCGCTGCCGCAATGCATCGAGGGAGCTTTAGTCTTTCAGCACGTGCGACAACCTCGCTGGAGCTCTGCGCGTGTGAAGCATGAGGCGGCACGAGCCGTCTTGCGCATTGCTGCCTGCCTCCTGCGAACTAAAGTTACGGCGGCGTCATGCATGCGCCGAACGCTTGGTGAGATCGGTCTATGTAGCGACTGCCAATCATCCGCAACATTAATTGGGTGGAATTCGCGTCTAACGCCCATAATTTTGCACACGATCGATGTGTTATTTGCGGACAACAAATGGTAGTTATAAAGATGTGTTGCATACCCTGAAAACAACTATGGCGTCTAGTGAATTCCCCCTATATACTGATATTTTGCTGCGTATACAAGGCATCCAATAATTTTGACTAGCATTGGTTATCTAACGGTCCAAACTACAAATAGCTCGCGTATTGTCAGCATGTGAAAGGCACTTGACTTATTTTGTTCTCATGGCGACGCTTAATGTTGAATGATGCTAATACATGCAAATGATTGCTTTTATTAAACTATGAAAATAACCTAAGGCGTTTTGATACTTCAGGCAACTTCACTGGGGGATTATATTTTGCTAAAAAAAGGCCAAAGGTGCCACTATCCGACCATGAGGAGTCCAAAGGTCTTAAAAATGCAAAGTTACGATGTGAAAAGTGCAGTCGTTATTTTTAAGTTGTATCGTTTGTGTAAATTTAGAACACGAAACGATTAATAAGAATAACTAAGTCTGGTGTGTTAAATCGCGGTTCAGAAGTTTTCGGAAAGTACAGGCAAACGAAGTGTATTTAATTTGCTCGTTTGTATCCACAAACACGCGTTCCTTCGTTATATTGGGTTATATTTTTTGAGGGTAACAATTTAAGCTGCAATTTGAATTTGTTCGCATAATGAAAATGTTATATATAAGAAATCAAATCAGAGATGCTGGGCACTGATCCTGTAAACAGACATACTCTATGAGAGTTTCCACAACATCTGGTAGTACAGCAATTAGAGTCTATAAATTGACCCAAGTTAAGGCGTCATTGTATGCAGTAGAATAATAGAGAACATAAAATTCTGTTTTTCGCTGTTGGCGTGCAACATAAACAATTAAAATGATGAAAGATTGGGCCAGTCGATACGGTAGCAGAATGGAAAACAGCGCGAAAAGACAACGAACGAAGAGCAGGAACTAGCAGGACCCAGTGCTGACTATCAACTGAATTAATGTTTGCTAGAAAGACATAAAGGACATTACTTCTTCGTTGATACACGCGTCGTGCGGGAATTATAGAGGACGCTTTGAAAACCTAGCGTGGCGCCACTAGCGGAGGAGCTGGCGTTCGTCGGTGAGACGCGTTGAACAGCCTGCTGTGTCCCTTTACGTGCGAAGCTGTGGCGGCGGAAGCGTGCACGGACGGACCTTTGGTTCCTCGAGCCCACATATTAAAGGCAAGCTGAAACACTTTCTTGGAAACAAACGAGTAAGAGGTGAATTATGACGTATCCCTATTCCTTGAATCTGAATATCACGTTTGTTTTGCCCGAAATTGTAACTAAACTCGAGAAACCACGAAACATCTACGGCCAGTCGTGACGTCATACTAGGATCTTTCGGCTGCCAAGAGCGTGTCGCTCGTGTGGACAGCGCGTGCAATTGCAAGCTTGCCAGGTTCATTCCCCCGCACTGACGCCAGTCGTGACGTCTCTTTCTGACCTTTTCTGAAAATAGCGAGAGTGCGCGTGCATAGCTTTGACAGGCGTTGAAGATACGCGAGAGCGGAGATTCCGAAAACTCTAAATATGACGTCACGTCCTGGGAATAAGGGGCTGCAGCGGTTCTTTGAAAAATAATTTCTGCAGCCTCCGTGCACCAAACTGAAAAATAATCTCGGTATTCGTGATTCTGGAGGCCAAATCAAGACGATCTAAGTGTTTTTGATTTTCTTTTTTTAAAGTTAGAAGCACTCCAGTTTTCCTTTAGGGGTGACGTTGCATAAGGGCTGGGCAGACCCTAAATAGGTCATCTAGTTGTTCTCCGCTTCTTATATATCCCAGAAAATAAATGAAACATCTATCAAACACATTGCAGGCTGCCTTCCGACGATCAATCACTATGCAAGCTGGCTTCCGACGAGAATACTTTCCGGCTTCTAGGATGTGCAACTACTGCATTTTTCCAAAAAATCGACGAGGCGCTGATATGTTGAAATTAGACTACCACGAATCCAATAAAGTCAGGGTGGAAATTAAGATCGAAATACTTTAAATCGTTAAATTGAGCCTCACCAATTTCACTATGATGATTTTCCACAAGAGCACCTTTCTCACAAAACTCATTTCCCGAAACGCTAATATTACAGATAAGTGTTTATTATTGTTTTCTGTAATTTGATACTGTCCATATACATTTATTTTGTTTTTAATAAATATATTGAAAGCCGCTTACAACTCTCTGTAACACCGAATTAGAGCGCAGCTCTTGAGGAGGATGAGGGAAGGGTACTGAAGGGAGGGTATAGCCCTCCTTACTTCCTCATCCTGCCTGCTACTCCACCCTCCGAGTGGCGTCGTCGCCGCCTCACAAGGGTCACGTGACTTCACGGGAGTCACGTGACCCCTGTGGCGTCACGTGATCCCCCTGAGGTCACGTGACGATGGTGATGACGATGATGATGACGTCATCACGATGACTTTTTGTCATCGTCATCTTCACTGATGACGTCATCGTCATCGTCACTGATGACGTCATCAGTGACGTCACCAGTGACGTCACGCGTCCCATAATGCACCGCGCGGTTACGCCTACTGCGACGGCGACGTCGTTTAATCCGGAAATGGGCGCCTAAGAGTTGCGCTCTAAAAATAATGAACCAAAATGTATAACAGTCTGAACACGAGAAAAATGCTGTGTTCTACTACGCTAATCGGAGAGGATGAGGTTCGTTTCTATCTTCCACTCCTTTCGTCAGTTCACGTGGAATCTTATGCAGGGATATTAGAATGCTAAGGAAACAAACAAAAACTTGTATGCGTGCGCGCACACACATGCAGACCAACAAAGAAAGTCAATGAGGGAGACAGGCACAAACCGATCTAATTATACATGTGAGGTTAACCAACCTTACATCGGGCAGTATATGCGTTTTGTCTTACACGACGAGCTTGCTGGTTTTTTTATATAATGCCACCGCCTTGCGCACTTTAAAAGCGGAAGTTAAAAGTCACTGTCGATAATTGGGTTCTGTATGTGTTTATACAGCCTAGAACTTGGTCTGCCTCAACGGGCGACGAGTCTCCCAGCTGTAGATGAGCTATTTAGCCAGTGCGGTACAACCGCTAGCCTGGGGTCTTTAACGTGCACCACGCAGTAGTGATACACGACCGCACGCCGGTACGATGCTCATCCAGATTGAAACGGGCAAGGGTGGGGATTGAGCCCAGGATCCTGGGTTTCTGCAGGACGAGCTTTCGCCCCACGTGCTCCGAGCTGGTGTGCGCTAGCCGACTCGGCCAACGATCCCCCCTCACTGTCGATAAACAATTTGCGGACCATAGTGAAGTGCAAAAAACATAATTTTACGTCCTTGAATTCCCTTTTTTTTTATTCTCACTTTTGGTGCACCTGAGAGTTCTTTAATAATTTGTTCGGAACCGGCCTCAAGAAATGGCAACCGTGTTCACGAAACCGATAGAAAACAATTTGGCAGGAAGGAGCACTTTCTTCGGGGTTTTTATATAAACATCGGCGTTATTCTTATTTTGTTTCGCTCAGGTATTACAGAAAATAAAGTTTTATCACTAACTAAACAAATCAAGCTCATTTTGTTTTAGAACGACGAGGTTTATATCAAGAAAATATTTTGAGTAAAACTGCTCTTGACGATATAATTATATTTACAGGTAAATTTTCTTTTACTCTAATTTCAGTAATTGGGCGGATTGAAGAAAATATGTTTCGTGTTTAAAAGAACTTGAGAAAAACAAATGACTTTTTTAGGTAAAGTTATATTAAGAATAATAATAATAACGTATATATGTAGATACGAAAGAGGGTGCACAGACGCTGCAGTTTAAGGATGGAAAATATAAAAAAAGTCAATTCGATAATAAAAACAGGAATAAACTAAACCACGAAGTAGGTGAACAAGTAAACCATTGAAACTATATTAAATATATTATAAACATTTATATACATATAATATTATATGCCATCATTCAACTGGTGTGTCGGTGCACCATTCTTCGTACCCATATATTTCTCGGCAGCATCTGTACTGCTTTTCCCCGTTACACACACACAGAAATATACCGGGTAATTTTTTTTTTTTAATTGGAACAGGTTTATTACGAAAATACCGTAAAAGATGCACTAATACGGATTGTGTAGGTGAGTTATACGGTCAGGGGGACATTATGTGGGTGGGTAATATTTGCGATAAGTCCTGTAAGAACAGGCGACAACATTGCACCAGGCGGAACGTTTGTATAAATCAACGCCTAAAAAATAATGTGCCTGAAATACATAAGCTGACGACCCTTCCTTAGATACGCCCTGTACGAAGCAACCACTAATAATAGCATGCGTTTTATGCCCCGTAATCGCTCAAAACACAGTTATATCTGAATGTTCCCTTTTATATCGCACGACTTCTGCGAAATCGTCTAGAATTTCAGATGTTCTTCCTTAGATCGCAGTATGGCCATGAAATGTCAACGAAAAATGATATGTTCCAACCGCAAGGCATTCATTATCTTATCGTATTATTTATCTTTGAAGTGACTGCTTTTTTTCACCCGGCACACACTCCGCTTTGGCGGGAGTTTGCGCGAGGCTTAAAAGTTAGAGGTGAATACGCCACTTGAAGAAACATAAATGAACTAGAAGCGGCTTTCGCAAATTTATGGCCAGGGCATGTGGGAAGAGGGGTGGTGTGTTTTATATTTGATTTGACTAAAGAAGAAAGACATTTATTTGATTGTTTAAATTATGTTTTTTTTCTGTTTTAATTGAGTTGTACCACTTATATTACACTCATTTGATCAAAAGCAATTTCGTCATTTTGTTTTGAACTCGCCTACTGCCTGCTTGCAACGCCATATGTGAAGAAAGGCAATTTCGAAGCCAGAGAGGAGGTTGGTCAAAAAGGAAAGCAGACTGAAACTGCCATACTCAAAGGTCGATTGTCCAGTTTTTCCGAGTTTCATCGTACTTTTTCTTAGATTCACATTTCTTACTTTGCGTGCCGTCCGAATTTTTCTTCAGGAAGTAAAGACTGCATGCCATACTGGTCCGGAAAGTTCATCGACACGTACGGTGGGGACGAAACGTCTTTCGAGGGCATCCCTCGAACGAAAGGGGCACTGCATAACCGCGAGTATGGGATGGTATTTCGGTTAATCCTATCGGCGCTAATATATTTTGGTGTTACTGGCAAAAAAACAAACAGCGCGCAAAGCGGCAGTGTACAATTTGTCAGCCTATGCGGAAACAGCGGCAGATACGATCGGAAGACCAAATTTGTACGACGCGGGTTCATCGTTGTCGCTGCCCCACAATCAATGTTGAGTTGAAAAAAAAAGAACTAATAAATCTTGTCCCCATGAGACATGGCGCATAACTATTAGAGCACTTAACGACGCAGCGGTTCATACTGTCAAAGCAGCGCAACCGCAGTGCAACGGCTTCAATCTGTGCCGAGGTACGCGGCGTGGTTTTGTTTCTCTGGGGTGCTCACAGCCTACCTTCGGTAACGGCCGCGCGGCGGCGCGCCGGTCACGTCACACGGAGTGTGTAATCGACATTTTCAATCTTTAACGAGAATACAAAACAAACACTCGACCTCAGACGCTTCCTATCCTATAGAACCAATAAGGCTCACTGTCCAGCAAGTTTATGGACGGTTGGCTGACACGTGATACTCCCCTATTTTGTTTCATTTTATACACCTCAACTATTTCTCTAGAGGGTTAGTCAATATGTGCGAACAAAAGGGTTGTGTCACCAAACCTAAGTTAACACGCGCAGCCTCTGCAGTGCAGTACCAGGTGTCAGTACCCGCACTCCTTTTAAGAACTTTGGTTTTCAAGTAACACATTAGGCTACATAGAAAGTTACAGAATCATCTAACATATTACACAAGCAATGCTTACCGAACATAAGTGACCGTGCGAGGACACAGTGATTATCGTTGTATATAACCTCTAAAGTTGCTAATGGTGGTCCGACTTTTAGTTCTCCTAGTAGAAACCGAGAAAACATTAAACTATAGGCCATTCACTTTTGTACAAAAATATGTTATATACTGTAAACGACTTCATCTTTGCGAAAACCTAATTTTCGAGAATTTCGCGAATCGCCTACGATTCACGCAAAATGGTTTCCGCGAGTAATTCCGGTAAAATGTAAACACGTTGAACTCTATATTGAGATCCCACCGAGTCGCGAAAATTAGAACCCGCGAATTATTTGACAACTTCAGCTTTGACCTAAATAGCGAAATATTGAGCCCGCGAAAAACAAGTCGTTTGCAGTATCTTGAATTATTAGCAATAAACTGGCGACGAGAGTATTCACGGTTTTCCCGATTTTAATGTAGTTTCGCTTGGAAAACAGTTTAATTGGTTACGATTAACTGGGTGCAAGTGTGCTATGCAAATTTACGCAGCTTGAAACAATGCATTGCGGCAAGAGAAATCGCCTTTGGACGACCATAGTTGGTCGTCCAAAAGCGACCAACTATGGTCGTCCACTGAAAGCCGAAATTTGCGGCACGTGTTGAGAATGGTTAGTTGCCCCGCAGGGGGTTTGAAAATACCACCCGCTATTGCTTGGTAGGAGTAACATTGTCGCACTATGGACGTCTCTTGGAACTTTACTAGAACAGTATTGTAGTGCGCTGCCTTCATATTTGTTTTCAGCAATGACACGATCCAATGATCAAAATCTGTGTTTCCCGATAAAACTTTGAGATGCAAGATAACAGAAAAATTAGGTTAACGATCTATTTAGATGACATGCTGGTTTAAATTTGCATGAAAAATTCAGGCATCATGGGAATACACTTACCGGAATAAAATTCGATGGTGTTATCAGAGATATATGAATTCCACTTATGAAGTGTGGAGGCGACAACGGTCCCGTGTACTCTGAAAGATAAAAAAATTACTCAAAGGCAAGCTTTTATTAGCCCTTGACTACGTGTGATTTCGATGGTTTTGAAACATTATTTTTAGCGAAGTTTCGAACTTCAGATAACACTTCACAAGGCTCCCGACCTAATATATTCTTCGCAAGTCAAACAATACTCAAATGTCTAGCCAGCCACTAAAGTCACCAAGTCAAGAAACACGGGACGTGGTTTAATTATATGTGAGTGCTTTTAGCTTCGTGATTCGTTCTTATTGGCTAATGCCGCATCACTAGTGACTGCGGAGGAACAATAAAATGATTGTGAATCGCCACGTCCTGCGTTTTTATAGCTGTCGTTGACTACGGTCATAAATGGGAAAGCCTACCAGCTTACCAAGACCAGTGAAGACGATTTGACGTTTTTCGAGATGGTCTATGTCATGAGAGCGAAGTCATTGACGGTCATTGACGGTTTAAAAAGCGCAAGACATGGCTGATTATATTAAGGCTTTCGTCTTCGGGATTCGCATGGTGAAACGTCTGGCAGCGGCCATGACGTTTTACCATGCTCGCCTCGGTAGAACAATACCTTATTGTTTAGGTCTTAACGCATTTTCATCCTCGCCGTTTGTCGAGGTCCTTCCGTTGACTGCTCAATTGGTTCCCCCAAGTGTTTTTCGGGAACGTATACGTTCCAGATGTCTTAGAGTGCAACGTTCACGCAATACCAAAGAACCATGCGGCTTTGTAGACTTTACAAGGTGGTTGAAATTGAAGCATATATGCGATTATGAAACACCTGTATATGACCGTCTAGAGTTCCGCTTGCGACTACAACATTTGAGTGTTTTACAGTGGAGCTTTTAAGGGCTAGTTTCCCCAAGGTCGTGTCCGTCCGAAAAGAAATGTCGACACAACACTGGTTGCCGCCGTCATTCATAGATGGCGGTAGCTGTCCAGAGTGTTGTGTTTGCCGGTTGTTTGCTTGCCGCCGTCGCTCATAGATCGCGGCAACCTTTCCAGCCTTTGCACTCTGGCTTGCCGACTTGCACCCGGTCATTACTTCATTCCCACCATAGTACAGCTTCGCTGGTCTTCCTTCTTCACCAGAGTGGAAAGGCTGAAAGTTTTATAGAGTCAAATATACACCATCACCTTGGTTGAGACGCATAAAACAAATTGAATATCTGCGAAACAGCCTTAATTGTGCACCTTAATACTCAGCGCCTAAAATAAAGATGTGACCAAGGACTATAGCTGAAAGGTCTAGTCGGGAGGAAATAGAATTTGAAGTGCTAAGTGCTGCAACCCGTAGCTTCTTTTTCTTGGCTTCTACTCACATTTATTTTGTTGCCAATAACACAGGGGTAAGTTTCTTAAATATAGAATAATGTATGGGCAGGCGTTAACTGTGTCGCAGTGTGTTCAAACAGAAGAGTTACTAAAGCTCTCAACGCTTCAAGAAGCACAAAATTGTAATGAGTCATTTATTCGATACCCCAGACCTCTCTGGACTGAATGTATGCTATTATTCAGACTTCCATTTATTTACTTTGAACACAGGTCGGCCGGCATGTTTACACAGTTTAAGAGGGCTGTGAAACATCGGCAGATATATTAACGAATTGTGTGCTAATAATTAATAGATTGCTTTTAGAGTGTATTACACTCAGGGTAAAATAAAAACCAAACACTTCAAACGAGCAGATATGTGTTCAGGAATAATGCACGAGTAAAATATATGACGTATTTACTGCACAAAATCACACTCACATAAAAAGTGGTCTATATAATCTTCTTTCTGAAAATATGATGTGCAGTCACGGACGATATGAAAAAGCGCAGGTAAGCGCGTGGCCTATGGGGTCTGCCGTGCTATCCACGAGAAGAAAACTCCACCATCATCGAGGTTCCCGTAGACGTTCCGTTTTGATGATCACTTCCCGCTTGACCAGCTGTTGCTGGGGCAATGCTGCTTTCCCCGACGATGCGTATCGCGAGAAAAGGCAAATCAAGCGTGGCTTAATGCGCCGGGTCGGCACGTTCAGCAATAATTTTGGGGGTGTCTGATAACCCCCAAACACCCTACCCCCTATTCCCCCCCAAGTTGAAAAAACTTTCCTGGCAACGCCACTGTTATACAGGAAAACTAGATATCGCGGACGCAACAATCATATAACAATCGTAAAAAATTCGGATGAATCGTTTCTGAACATTTACTAATATTTCTTTACTCATAACACCAATATGGTTCCGGAGAACAGAGGAAAAATCCAACTTGGATTAGATTAGCGAGAGTTATAATCGTAAAGTACATGTTGACATGAAGAACTCACGGGTAATTCTAAAAGGTTATTTATAAAATAACCTTTCTAAAGTTTATTCTATTAAATTTTGTTAAATTCAAAATATAAACTATGCATTTTATCTCTGATGTAGTTTTGGTCTCACCTTATTGATTCTTGCTCTTCGAGCTCATTGTACTCGTAGGCGACTGAAGCCAACCAAGACCTCCGGTCAACCGTAATATTTGTTGTACGTAAGCATTGCATCTCTAGACCAGGCTTCGGTGTTTCAGATTGAAAAACCAGGGAATACAGAGGGGCCTTGGCTGTGAGGACCTACGAAAATTGTCAAGACCTTAAAAAGCACTTGAGTGTGTAAGAATTCTCTAAACAAAAATGCACGTCTACGTTCTCGTTGAGTATGTAGTGAACATATGGTTACGTTTTTAAGTTAAAATATGACGTCCATAATCAAATTAGAACATATTAAGCCGCTACAATAATTTACGTAGTGTATGCAGCGAATGGCGAGGGACACAGGCCTTTATATTTCGTAAACGCAACCGATTAAAAAGCATGAGCATGTCGTTTGGCTTGTTCAACGATGTTAAACAACGACCTGCGTTTAGACGTTATTCACCGGTTGTAGTTTCAACTGTAAACGGAGATTGTAGTTAAAAATCATGCCCTTTTTATGCCTCGTAACCTTGCAGACAATCACCACGCAAGAATTTCAGAACGAGTACCTAGAAGCATTACAAAAATACTAGGGTCTCAGTAAAGTATCAGATTAGATAGTTTTCTAAAAAAAAGTTTAATAGGCGTTTTCAGCAATCCGAGTTTGTAAGCGTATGGGTACTGCAAATCATGACCCTTGACATCATGATTTCGGTAATTCAAAACAAGGTGTGATCGGACACCACTTTAAGACTGACAAGCTATTCAATGTTTTGTCACTTTTTCTCGTTTTTAATGTCACGCTTTTTAAAATTATTACGGTGGGTTCTTCTTGCGATTCATTTGTACAGGTAAGCCCTTAATAGTTTATTTTAGATGCTCTGGCTTTTATTCGGGACCACAGAAAGCGGTTTTCTTAAATCAGAGCAATACGCAAAGCTAATTAGATATACGAATTTCAATGTAATTTTTGCGTCAGGTTTTTGCTGTACCTTGATAACATTGGTGGCGCGCCCTGGAGGCAGGAGAGAGAACCATAAGCCGACCTTTGCCACGACGGCTCTTCGGTGATGGCGCAGAGTTGTGCCAGCTGAAGTATTTCTATCGCTGCGATTATAGCATAGTGTCGGCTACTATAGTCACTGACAAGGTGGTAGCGGCGGTGCGCCTTTTATGAAACCCCGGCCTCCATCACGCGCTTCATGACTTCCGCCGTGCTTTGGCTGCTCGTGGAGGCTCGAGGCTCACGAGATGCCGAAGCACTGTCGAAGGTAGGAAGCCCGCGCAGGAGGAAGGAAAACTGAGACTCCTCCCGGCTGTTTTCATTGTGCCAGTGACTATACAAGAATTTTTAGCCTTGCTAAATATACATAGGGATCATTCCATTACCTCCAAGGCGTCGGGATATTTACCGAGACGTTCCGCGAACCATGTAGGTCTGCACTTCGAAGGCAGGACATCCTGGGAACACACCGTTAATGCCAACAGAAAAACTGCCACCAACGGCTTCATGTTTAAGACATGTCTCAAAATATCACCAGATGTATAAAACTACATCTCTCGATTTTTGCAACAGAAGCAATACATAAATGAATACGACAGCTGCGTATGTTCCGCCTGATTTTTTTTTTATTTTCGTTTTGTTCGTGGAATTGCGTTCACCCGCTATTGACGCACATTGTACATTGGACGCAGATGTTTTAGCTTCATATAAAAAAAGACATGGGAAGTAAATAACCAGCAGAATAATGACCCCAAGAGCCCTTCCTGCCACAACCGTGCATAAGAGGGAACTCTTTGCACTGAAGCTGTATTTAATTTTATCGAATTCTGAATCCGCACAGCAAAAACGTTCCCGCGTACTGTACCTGTACATTTCACACGTATCTTGCAGCAGATCCGTAAAAGCCGTAATCTTCTCATTTCTCAGATTTTTTTTGATTTTTTTTTTAAATTTTATTTGGAGGTTAAGATTTATTTGTTAAGCCCGTGTTACTTGCACCACGTGCAACTGGGTTAATCCGGCACCCTATCACGGTTTATTGAATTTCGTTAGAAAATAAATTTTGCCCCTATTTTTTGAGTCCACCAACTCATTAATTGTACTAAAGGCTGCTCAGTTTTATTATTTTATTTTGGGATGCTTTTTACTTAACATAATTTATTTAAGCGCTGCGAGACTGAGTTTGAGGCACCAAAACCGAACGTTTACAGTTAAAAAAAAAACCTCTAACAAAAATAAATCAGATATAATGATAGTGGGACAATAGGCATAGAAAGACAAATGGCGTGAGATGTTCGAGCAAAAGAAATACGAGTTGAGGCGATATATATTAAAACGTGTTATTCGTCGGTAAAAAAATATTGATAACCACATAAAACTTAAATTGAACTTGACTTCTGGCCTAGAAAAAAACAATTGAGGGTATTTTGATTCAAAATTTACAAAAAGTTTTGTGCTATGAAATTGACCTCTGGACAATTTGGTGCTTTCTATCTAATTGTGTTCTCTGTGCGCTTAGACAGTTGGAATTCAGTCAGCCCCGATAAGCGTCTGGTGCCACCGCTGTAAATTAGATATTTAGCCAGTGCAATTTCACTGCTGGCCTGGGGTTTTTAACGTGCACCACGAAGTAGGGATACACGACAGCACCCCGGTACAATGCTCATCTGGAAGGGAACGTGCACGTATGGAAATTCGACACACGGAAATTGAGCAATCACCAAATTCCTATCATAAACGATTCTCACGCGTAAACGCGTGCAAAGCTTTTACAGGTAGACACTTTTATATGGGCAGGAGATTTAGAAGGGTAATAAAAATGCTAAGATCCGGGAAATAACAAATGCTACATTAATGGTGCGTTCATTTGTGCCTTCTCAAAGTAACTTCGAGTCAAAGCGTATATTTAGCTAAAAATTTAGATAGCTCCACGATCCTTTTAGATCACAGAATGTTTTGTTTGAGAGCTCAATGAGTCGATTCATGACGTCGAGGCAATATCTGGTTTTCAACTTTCCAAAAGGAACAAACATCTGAAACACACATAAAAACAAAATTCCTAAATCGACAAACAGTGAACCAGACTGATCGGTCACTGATGAAAAATACGCCACCGACTTAAAGCGAAGCTGAAGAAGATCTTGAAAAACGCGAGTTAGAGGTAAATTCTAGCATATTTTTGACATGTGAATTTGAATATCGCCAAGTATTTTACCAAAACTCAATAATAAACGCGAAAAAAAAAACGTAAAACGATGCCACAGGGTGGGACGTCATGTTCAGCGGTTTCAACTGCCGTGCGCGCGCCACTTGCAGCGTTCTTGGCTGCTCGGATAAGGCTTGCGGAAGGCGCAGGAATGTTGAGATCTCTGTATAACACGTCACGATTTCCTCATCTCATAACAAAATAAGGAGGTGCTTCAGCGCTACTTTCAAAGCGCTGTTGTGGCTACTTGGCGCATCAGTATAAAATATAATTTTTATATTTGTTATTCGGAAGGCTAAATGAAGACTGTAGAAGAACTAGAGTTGGGCGAGTAGGTGAATGTTGAAAATCATGGTGTAAGGCGCAAAAAACAACGAACACAAGAGATAAAAACAGACATACAGGCGCCTGTATGTCTGTTTTCTCTCTTGTGTTCGTTGTTTTTAGCGCCTTGCACCATGATTTCCAAATGAAGACTATTTGGTGTTTTTCCTTATATGCAGAACCGCTGTAGTTTTCCTTTAATAATTCATAAACGTATTGATATAGGGCGTTAATTCTGTTCAGGATAGCAACCAAACATAGTTGCGCTCGTTTTTAAACGCCGCAAAACAAGTTTAAGGAATAGGTGTTTTTATACCTTTTGGGTTATTAAACAAAAACAATAAAAGTTTCTTGAATGTTTGTCAGAATTATTCTATTTTATACAGACATGGTACAGTCCTGTTGAGGCCAACTCTGAAAGGCGAGCTGAGGAATGGAAAGTGAAGGAAAGGGGGGGGGGGGGGGTTAGAGCGAGAACTTACCCTGGTCGGTAATCTTTTGCTCCAGCGGGTCAAATCGCCTCAAAGCAGAGACGGAGTGGGCCTTATAAGGGGAGGAGAGTTGGTTAGAGAATAACAATAACAGATATGACAAACAGTTAACTGCTATTCCCAGTGCCGCACCTTGAATTTGGCGAGGCTCTTGAACTCCAGGTCCTGACTCCGCGGTTCTTGCAGGACCACGCAATTCTAATTCGAAAATTCAAGGAACCAGACAAACTACGAACCATTGAGAGTTACCGTCAATTTGCTCGATATTGAGTGAACTAAAATATTTTCCCTAATATTCAACCAGTCATTTGGACAGATTCCCCATAGCAAGCATGCTTTTGACAAGCGTTTCAAATTGACAATGGTGCAATCCGCTATTCCGAACGAAATGTAGGGGGCGCGACGACCTTCGTTATCGATTCCCACTGCATCAATTTGGTGCATAGAAATTGACGATGGATAATAAAACGAATGCACGTATAAAACTAGCCACCAGACCTGCCGTTTCAGAGATAATGCGTTGATTACTCCAGGTTTGCAACCGATCATATTTCTTGCGCTATTGGTCATGAAGAGAGAAAGATGGTGTTTGAGTATGCATATGTGTGTGGGGGCAGGGAGGGGGGGATCTTTTCAGAAAGGCTGCCGGGGGCCGTATAATATTGCGTCGCGGGCGGTATTGGGCCCGCCGGCCGCCAGTTGCATACTCCTGCTTTAAATTAGCAGCAACTGAAACCTATAGTAACAATTCATTAAGGTCAGTAATTACTACCAAAGCACTTCCTCAAGATTTATTGAAGTTTGTATTGGTTCGTTGCGAAAATTGGGGTCCTAAAAATAGACATTTTACATAATCGAATTGGGAATGCTGCGCTAACAATAATCCTGCGTCTATTTCGCGCAGATTTCTGAAATATTTGAGTGAAACAATATATCGAGAGATTTTGCCGTAGGACTATGCCAAATTAACGTCTATATAATAATAAACTAAGTGAAAAAGTATTGAGCGTGTCGTGAGTATATGACACGTCTTGCTCGGCGTTTCACTGCAAACATCGCATGTCGTAAGCGCAGTGTTCAGTACATCATTTGTAACTTTAAATGGCGACGTGTTAATAAACAATATCCATTTTTAAACTATACAAACATCAATATTCAAAATCTCAAGTGTAAGGCTCCATTGAAATGCCGTCGTACCCGCAACAACCGACCCCTAGAAGAGGTTGGGCGTGGAACCGAGACATTTGAAGCAAACGTCGTCAATCGTTGCCATGTCGCAACTTGTTTTACAAAAAAGGAAAACCTACAACTTTAAAAAACAAACAAAAAAACAGTGATTTGACCTTTCAGACCCCTATCCTCGAGAATATTACGAAAAATGTATCATCCGTAATAAAAATAATAAAAAAGACTAAATAAAAACAACGTAACGGACTTCCTTTTTTTCTTTTAATTTTGCTACGTATGCATTATTCCAATAAATCTTTTTAACGTCAAACACCGGAATAGTGCTTTAGTGTGATGGTAGACGTCAAAATAGCAAATAACTATGGACATGTATTTCGTATGTAACGAATGATGTGTCTAAAGTAGTTTTGCAATTAGTTTGAACCTGGATGTCTAAGTAGTCACTACCTAAACAAAAAAGGCATCTCGAATCGTGGAATGTGAAGACCTTTCCGGTGACGTGTTTGATATTCGCGGGGGAGAGCAACACGGTAGATGCAGATTTACGACTTTGTGATTACGGGTAGAAAAGTAAAGGCACACAGGCCTGCAGAGCTGCAGGTCCCCAACAAAACAATGTTTCTGTAAGCTTGACAGTTTGTAACAAAAATGATTTCCGGTGTTTACAGATCCAGTGCCCATCACGCGATCTCCACAGCCCAGTGCGCATGTATCTGTCGTTGCAGGGACCAAGAAAATCACGCGTGATTCACGCGAACAATAATTACGCCACCGGCCAGAAACGATGTATCAAAGCCGTGTTCGTGAGATCCCCCCTTCACAGCTTAACTTTTTGCTCTCTTTCCGACATTTCCCTTCTCCTCCTTATTTTGTTAGCATCTCTGTTGTCTGCTTTTTTAATGCCTTACCTGGCTCAGTCAGCGAAAAAGCCGTTGGCAAAATCCTTCGTCAAAATCCGTGACTTGTCCATCACACACAAAAAAATAAACTGGTCACGTGACCAAACCAAAAAAATTGAAAGATATATCTGGTCGCGTGACCTCTCTGGTCACGAGACCAAACCGAAAAACAAAATAAAAGAAATCTCTCGTCACGTGATCTCTCCGGTTACGTGAGCACGAAACCATCTCCTGCCTGGTTTCAAACCTATGTTTTCTTGATCGTGGAACTAACGAACTGTCCGTAGCGGCAACATAACTCGGCCAAAGGTAATGCTCACGCATTCTCACATCATTAGAAAAAGCGTAAGTGCTTTTTTTATTTTTTTATGGTTTGTTTGTCCTTATTGCACTCCCCTGGCCTGTACGTATTTCGCACCAAGATTTGCAACGAGTCAAGATATCCAATATTAGACCTCTTGACGCGTTGGACCTCTTGACTCAAATTTTTTTTTTTTTTTTTTTTTTGGGGGGGGGGGGGGGGCGTCATTTTCGGGGTCCCTTATGTCAAAATCTTGCGGTGCATTTTGTCATAAGAGGTCATGCGGCAACTGGTCCATCTGTCACTATTGATTCGGGGTCCCGCCGTCCGGGACGAGCTTAACAGGTCTGGCTACACGGGCTTCGGCCGGTTTATGTATCCGCGTCTTCGGCTATTGGGAAGTTTGTCTTTGTCAATGCGCCGAGAAAATGAGGGAGAGGATGAGACGAGAGCACGGAGGAGCGTCAGAACGCCGAGTTCTGGTTGGAACGATTAGTGGGTAGACCTAAAGCCAGCTTCCTTTGTCTCCGGCACTCGTCGAACGCTTTAAAACGCGGAACGCAGACGTCTGGCGTTTAACTCTCGCATTCGAACGCCTTCGACGACTACAATGGAGACGAAGGCAGCTAGCTTTAGGTCTACCCCCTAATCCTTCCAACCAGGGCTCGGCCTTCTGATGTCTTCGCGCTCTCTCGTCTCATTGTCGCTCTCACTTTCTCTTTGCGTACGAGGATGTCTTCGGATTCCGAATGTAGGCACGCTTTTGTTTTTCTTGAGGGTTGGAGTCTTGTTGCCTTATCTTCGGTCACTGTAACTGTCTGGTCGGATGGCACATGCTTGCGCGAACTTGTGCGAGTGTTTCTGGCTCTGCGCTCTTGCGTCTGTATGTTGTACTTTGAAATGGCAAGGGAAGCTTTTCGCCGAATTTGGGAGTCTGAAGATTGCGAGGAGGGCATCCCAGAAGTACAGCGAGTGCGATGTATCATTTATGAGAAACGTTTGGGTATACAGAGAGGAAGAAGAAGAGACGCCGTTGGCCAATAGTTTGCATGGGAAACACCGAGGTGTCGAAGGAGGGAGACTTGAAGAGAGGAACATTTGAGTTGAAGAGCACCCAGAGATTTAGAGGAGATGGGGAGAGGCATTCAGATAATCAGTAAGATAGTGTCGGCCCCGGGGGGGGGGGGGGGGGGGGGGGGATTTCTCGACCTTGGCTTCCAGTGACTGAAAACGAGTGCCAGCTGAACCCTTATCGTCACGGATGGAACGTGGCTCATAGCTGGTCACTCACGCAACACTGGCGTTCAAGCTCCGCCCCGCGCTAACCTCCGGTAGCTGATCTGACAAAACTCCGGCACAACGGCTTCATTAAGGCCCATTCGCTCAGCAGCGTTCCAAATCTTACTCAACTTGGACCGAGTTAATATAAAGACACTGAACAGGAGCGGGGTTTGGAACGCCAATGTACGAAACATTTAATTTGATGTGCAATTGTATGCTGCGCGCCAAGATACTTCTTGAATGGTAGCCTAGCTTCGTGTGACTCACGGATGTTGTGGGGATTCACGGTCCTAACTCCGACGAAGGTTGTCAAACCAATATCACCTGGAAGACAAGGCCTCCTCATAACGTCGGCGTCACCAGAGACGGAGCGTTGCTAGACGCGTAACAGTTTCATACGCGAAAGTTTTTATTATCCATTACCAATAAACAACTTGTTTTTCCTCGGGATCTCCGAGATCACCCAGAGGACCAATTTACAGAATACTGAATGTAGATTGTGCCCTGTACTGATAAATTAAAAATTCCACTTTAATTCATTTGCCACCTGCAATACATACGCGCACTTTCTCAGAGGTCTCCAAGGCACTTGAGACTCCTATTATTGATTTTATTCACAAATAAGCACGATACATACGTTTGGTAGCAAGCTGCAATAGCCATTCGAATTCGCTGCTAGAACGGAGGGCCGCTTTGTTTCCGCTGAGGCCACATGCCGACCGTTGCCAAGCGTCCTCACCATTCTCAGTGACTAAACAGGAACTCCAACAATTGGTGCTACAACTTATTGTGCGGCAGACAATCTGGAGTTTCACCACAACTCATGTATTCCAGTTATAGGTTCCGCGTAAAAAATCAAATTAAAAAAGATGTATAATAAAAATTTACTACCTAGTGAAGATTATATCACAGACATATAGGAATACCACATATTTTATTTTCTATAGCTCGGTACGCGTAAAAACATGGCATTTTTTCCAGTCGTACGAAAGAGTTTTGTTTTGGTCGGCCATCAAATCATACGCCAAGGAACATCCATATGGTACATCGTTGTGTTTTTTCAAGTAACCTTCCGTTACCCAAACTTGAATCCCTGGAATATAGCCGAAAAGAAAACGTCTTTTTGAAGTCCCAACTTTTTTGAAATTTTTCACGCATGCGACACTATATATCTGCGATTTCGTGATTGTTTATTTGTTGTGCGTCCTCCTTTCCACGAAAATGCCAGGAAATTCCAGAGCTTGAGATATACATGTACTGTGGTTTAGTTTTGAATTGTACTTAGTTCGTTTGAATACTTGACTAACTCCAACGCACTGTCATGGTGAACCTGCAGCGAGTTTCTAAGCTTGAAATCGGAGCTCGGAAATTGTTTTGAATTTTGTTTAACTTTGTCCCCTATATAATTGCCTGGTCCCCTAGTTTAATCACGTAAATATGCAAATTGGAATATTTTTATGTGCGCATTGCCTCCAGGTGGTCCCAACTGTCCATTTCATCTCCCTATCTTCTTTACCACTTGTTTCCCCAGTATAACTGATAAAACGTAGCAACATTGAGTTTATGCCAGTCTGGAAACTCTGGAAACTTTGTATGACTGCTTCTGTTTCAGTAGAACGAGTCGATGCGGGGCGGCGTAGCCGGTGCCTTCGTTGCGGTACTGCGTGCTTTGTTTGCTCTACCGGCTTATATTGTGATGCTGAAAGCCTGACGCTCGAGTTTTATTTTAAAGTTATATATGCAAAGTCCACCCGAGGTTTGTTCTGCCTTGGGAACATCACATAGGTAACATAGATTAATTTGGCAAAGGTAATAAATGTAGCGTGATTAAAAAACAAAATAACATATATATATATATATATATATATATATATATATATATATATATATGTACATATATATATACATATCATTTCAAGGACGGCGGGATGACGGCTACAACCGTCGTCCCGCCGTCCTTGGAACTTGGCCCCGACCGTCAAGCATCTTCACCCGGATAAGAACTGCCCTACGCTTCTCTCTCACGAAAGCTCCAACCGCCAACCCGCCGAAATTCGGACTCGACCGTAGCATTGTATAAATACCGCCCGCGTTCATCTGTAAAAGTTCTTCCTGACGAAGGCCGGACTCCGGCCGAAACGTCGAAGATTAAATCCTCCGTTGTTGCTGTTTTCACTAAGAGTTTTTTCTTCTCAGTTATATATATATATATATATATATATATATATATATATCAGGGTGTCGAACCGGAACCGAACCGAACCGAAAACCGGAACCGAACCAGTATTTTTTCCGGAACTGAACCCGAAACCGAACCGTTATATTGTTATCGCGATGAACCCGAACCGGAATTGAACCGGAAAAAAATAACGGTTACCGGCTCATGTCAAAACGGTTCGGCCACGCGCTGTTGACAATGAATGTGCTATCAATGCCATTTGTTTTTTAAGTGCCGTCAACTGACACACACCTCGCTTACATATTTTTATTCTCCACTCAGTCTTAGGAATATAAACGCTGCATCCATGAATCTTGACAAACGCTGCATCCATGAATCTTCACATAGGAACCAGTATTGCGCTGGCCGCGGCTTGCACGGAAAAAAAAAATTGAAAGGCTGTGCAAAAAAAAAAAAAAAAAAAAATCGCGTCACGGGATTTCATTTTCCTACAATCTCGTAAATCCTAAATGCTGCTGTGTGCTCATTTCATAACACGTTTCTAGAACGCGCGAGTTCTTGAAGCTTGCTTCCATCGGAATGAGAAAAGAAAAGGCTGTGGGGTTTGATAATAATGCATCTGGTTTCGTATAGGCACTTAGAAGCTAACATATTTGTGAGACAGCGAACTCTTCTATTTGAATATTTATCCTATTACGTCCTTCTGGCGTTGCCTTCGGTGAAGTGTTTTTCATATTCCGAATCTTGTTTAATGAAAACTTCTTTAAGGGTCTAATTTGAGTTAGCGAAGGCTAGTTCAAATAAAGAAAGCTGTATTTTCTCCCCACTGTTCCTTCAATTGCTTACACGCCGAGGTGGCGGGATAGTTAGCGAGTTCTACTTGTAAGTGGGTTTGTAAGGAGGTCGCGGATTTTACAGCTACTGCGTCGGACCCAATTAAATGAAGTCCGAATGCGTAAACGTCGGTGAGGTAACCTTTGAGTGCGCATAAAGAAACCATTCCTGGTAGAAATCCCTGAGCCTTACACTACGATGTATCCCGTTTCGTATGTGCTGATTTCAGAAGTTTTATTTATAATTTATTTTGATGTTGCAATTTGTCATTTATAATTTCCGAACCGGTTCGCGGATCAAATTAATCGAACCGGAACTGAACCGGAACAAAATAAATTTACCTGAACCTGAACCGTAACCGAACCCGTATTTTTTTCGGTTCGACACACTGATATATATATATATATATATATATATATATATATATATATATATATATATATATATATATATATATATATATATATATATTATTTATATATTAGAATTACATTGACTAGTATCTGTATAATCTGACATGAAGGAAAAGTAGAATTATATAAAGTGACAAAAGTTTTAATGCATCGTAAGCCCCGTCGTTCTTAAACTGTACATGCTTACTGAAAGACCACTCATAAGGTTGTAAGAGTTTAGCCTCTGCTACGCCTCTCAACAAAACCTACGACCTTTAAGGTAACACGAGCAATTTTGTCGTAGACTATCTTGTTTGTTGTCCAAAATGCAGCAAATTAGTTACCCAAGAATGCCGATTTTAGAACTGCGCAGTATTCGTAATCCGTGAAAAGCAATTGATAAGTCTGTTGTTGTCTTTTTTCACCTGTGTGAATAAATGTAAAGATTATGTTCCTTTGACCGGTGACACAGATATAACTTGTTTAACTTTAATAGTTTGAAAATTGTACTTACGTAATTCTCTGGTGGGTTGTGCTTTTTTATTTGCCGCTGGCGTTGAAGTGACTGCAACAAACAAATTCCGGACTCGGTGACTTCTGAACATATACAGGTGTTTGAAATACCCAAGCTCGACCTAAAATGGGCCATACAAATCAGCGCCTGCACTTTGCAATCTGAACTTTTCGTCAGCGGTATTTCACAGGTCGGTTCTATCTTGTAAAATTACAAAGCGTAGCTCACTTTCTGTAAGACACACGACCACAAAAAGTCCGAGGACACCTAAGTACTTCTTATGAGTTGTGAATGCGAAAGCATGAATGTCGTTCTTCCGCTCCTTTAGTTCGTCTGCGGCGTAGTGGCGTAGCCGGCCACATTTCGCCGGCAGACGGCCGGGCGCGCGCCTTCGTGAAGTAGCCGCGCCGAGCTCGGCCGTGCGACCGCACTGGAGTCTGCCCGGACGGGCTCCGGCTCTGCCGCCCCGGCTCCCTCCTCTAACCGGCGGTGCGCCGCTGCGTGCGCTGCGCCGCCATAAAAAGGGCTTCGCTGGTGGCTTTTTTTTTTTTTTTTTTTTAATTACACCGCACGAGAGCCAGTGGGAGCCTCGTTCCTTTATGATGTGCGATACCCAATGGAAGCCTAATCCATCAGAAATCGGCTTCACTTGGGAAAGGGGATTTCAGGTGCTGTTTGGCCAACGTTTCACTTGGTTTCAAAGCTGATGACGTCGGTTCGCTTCATGAGACAGTTAATGCTTTCGCATTAGAACTTGCCAGGGTCAAAGGTGAATGGCGCCGCAGACGACCGATTTGAGTGGTGGGGCGCGTTTGGCGCACGTATTGATAAATATCTCTATCCTTTTTTCGAGACTGCTCGCGACGAACGTGGTTTTTAAAATGAAGATAATTCTTATTTAACGTACCTTTGGTTTCAAAATAAACGCGGACTATAATAGGAAAACTTGATGTAACAGAAATAAAAGAAAACGCGGTCGCATAGTGACGGCAGCAATGGTGCTGTCTCCGCCGACATATTTCGTCTGCGTGTCGTCTGCTTACTTTCGCTGGTCGGCTACACCTTGCGACGCTGCTCAAGACGCCATCTATCAATACGTGCGCCAAACGGGACTCGCCACTCGACTCTGTCGTCTGCGTCGCCGTCCGTTGCTGACCCGGCCAAGTTTTTTGGCCCTATATTTTACAGAAAGAGCTACGCTTTGTAATTTTGCATAATAATACCGACTTGGGAAATACACCTTTGACGAAAAGTTTACATTGCTACCTGCAGGCGACGAATTTTACAACCCATTTTAGTCCAAGCCTGGGTATTTCGGACACCCTATATATTAAATCCGAAACTTAACTGAAGTCCTAAATCTTTCAATGTCCCTTTATTTGTTTGCACCACCCGAGACATAAGAACCGTTACGTACAACTTTGCGAATTCACATTAGTCTAATAAGTTTTTCAATATTCTAATTAATTTTAATAATACTAAATCCTTAGAAATCCTCCAGATTTGTGTGGGGCGGTGCCAGTTCGGCAAAATGATTGTTTTTTTTTTTGGTTTAGTAGCGAAATGCACTGCCTATTATTTGGGAATATATTGTCTTTATTCTGCAGTATGGGAGCAAATTTATTTAATTCGTTAAAGGAATGACTCATATGTGGCTCTTCAAATAATTTTAAAAATTATTTTATGTTGGGTAAATATTTTTCTTGACAATATCCGGCCTTTGAAAGTAAACTTTTGCTGTTATTATATTTTTGTCTAAAAATTACAACTATCAAATCTCTTGCAAACGTGTCTCTATGCCTTAAAGCAGGACACGTTAAATAAGGTAATCATCCAATGAAAGTTTTAGCGTTGCCCGTAAGGAGTAGAACTTTTTACAACAAATTAAGCAATGAAATGTGAAGTAAATGACCACGCTTCTTCTTGCTAACGACCACTTCTGACACTCCTGGATACGTCGTCAGCAGCATATGGCAGACTGTCTTCTTTCTGTACGTGGTATACCGACTTTACTGAGAAGCCAACACATCGCGAGAGTTTTTGTTTTGCTCTATAACGAGCATGAAAAAGAAACAAAAATATGTTAATTGTTTTCACCTTGATACCAAACTTCTGGTACACAAAGGTTTGAAACCACTCAATAGAGTTAAGTCCGCATACGTACTACGTATCTTTCTTGTCAATTTCTGAATAATTTCTGATTATAAAGCCAAGTGCTTGGACACCGTGCTCCTCAAATAATAAAATTTGTTTTTGTATTTTCTGTATCATTAAAAAGACAATAAAAACAGGGATGTGCGAGGGGAGTGAAGCTGAATGTTTTAGTTTCCCCATAAAAAAACCTCTTAAGAATTTTTTTTCGTTGCTGGTTTCACACTAGTTATTTCATCATGCGTCTACTTTAAAACAGAAAAAAAGGAAACTTACCTTGACGTTTTGCATAAAGAGATTAACAAATTATGCGTCATATGTTCGAATCGATTGGTTTTGCCCCATTTGACTTCTAAGCTTTATTCAGATTTAGGAGTTGGTGCAACTATGCTTCGCGTTTTTACGTGACCTGGAGCCACAATGGGTCACGTGGCCCTATAAGCACATTACTTGCCGTCAGGTCCAGCACAAAACCACGTAGCGCGATGCCTTGGTTCACGTCGTGGTGTCCCGTGACGTCGTGCCAAGTGATTTCACAGTGCCGTGTGACACCAATACGTGAAGGAGTCAGATTATACTTCAACGTCTGGGTGTCACGTCGTGGTGTCAGGGGACGTCATATTTCGTCACAGTGTCACTTGAAATCTTAATGGCATTGTTACGCCGTGGTTTCACATGACGTGCCGTCAGTGTCACCTGACGTTACGATGCCACGAGACTGTGACGTCACGACGCGTTACGTGATGCAGTGTCACGTGATGTCATGACAGGTCAGTCAAGTTTTCTTGTAAGATTTAGATCAGGCGATTTACCAGTGTTATCTGGTTTTTACGACTCTTTCTGAAATTCTAGTCTTGGAAAGCAACCCAGGAATCTATTCTACGAGGGCGAATCAGAAAGTTTTTTCCCCTATTTTTTTATTAGCCAAAATAACGTACATACAGGTCATTACACAAATACGAACTATTCTACGTACCTTACATAATTTTTCAACATAGTTTCCACACCGGTTCAGACATTTGTTCCATCTCAGCACTAAATTTGAGATGCCCTGCGGTGGAATTCGTCCGGCTACTGTGGAACCACCGTCAGACTGCTGTCTTGGCTTCAGCGTTGCACGTGAATCGCTGTCCTGCCAGGAACTTCATAAGTGGACCAAAAACGTTGAAATCTCTAGGGGCGAGGTCCGGACTGTGTGGTGGGTGGTTCAGACTTTCCCCGTGAAATGACCACAGATTGTCGGAGGTTCTGAATGCCACATGTGGCCTCGCATTGTCGTGGAGGATACCCAGGTTGTCCACGTCGAGAGTCCCTCGGCGCTTTCGCCTGATGTCAGCGAGCAGACGTGACAATGTGGAACAATAACTGTCGGCATTGATGGTTGCACCTTGTGGCATGAAATACAACAGGAGCGGTCTACGGCGATCCCAGAAGGCCGCTAATATCACTTTCCCAACAGATGACACTTAACAATTTTTTTTTTGTCACAGGCGAACCCGGATGTTTCAAGACCATGCTCTGCTGCTTAAATTCCGGCGTGAAATGCAGTATCCACATTCCATCGCCAGTAACAGTGCGGTACAGGAAACTTTCACCCTCTTCGGCATACCGTTGCGGATGATTCAGTGAAGCAATCATTCGCTTGCCTCTCATCATGTCATCCAACTGCTTAGGCACTCACCGACATGAAACCTTCCGGTACCCTAAGGGCCCTTGAACAATGTCGTAAACATTCTCATACAAAATGCCAAGCCCCTGGGAAATGTCCTTGAGGTGCACACGCCGATCCGCTTTCACACTTGGATCCACCTGGGAAATGTCAGTCAGCGACAATCCCGACCTCTCCAAGCGCTTATTGTCATACAAGTCTTCACGGCCTTGTGCAAACTCACACCACCACCACCTCACATTTCTCAAAGCGAGATACCTTTCCCCATACGAGGACTACATTTCCCTACGGATTTCGATGGGCGTCCGTCTCTTGCTTCATAAAAAACAAATCACACTTCGTTGATCGTACGCCGTGAACGTGTGAAGCACAACCGCCATTTTCAACAACTGACAGCAGCGCCGTGTCGCGGAGCTACCTGCAGATAAGGCCGGGCAGGTTAAAGAAAGGTCCACCGCTGGGAAGGGATACGTTGACTTCGCATTTACAACCGCAATTTGGCTAAAAAGAAATAGGGGCAAACACTTCCTGATTTGTTCTCGTAGTTTAACGCTGGTCTATTTTTAATGTGTCAGTGGCTTTAATAATATATATATATATATATATATATATATATATATATATATACAGGGTGTTTTTTTTAAGCTTAACAGATTTGTTAAAAAAAATCCGTGAAAGTTACACTTATGCCGCTTGTGGAGGTGAGTTATACTGCCAGGGGGACATATTATAGGGGGCTAATCGTAACGATCAGTCGTCTAATTAATTAAAATTCGTTAATTCACTTTTTAATTAATGAAAATAGACATATGGTTTCAATTAGAAACTTGCTCAGCGTCATCGAAAACCACTAATTCAGTCATTTTCAGAAAAACTTTCAGCGCGTGAGAAACGTAGTATTGTACTAAACTTACCACTCATGGAGCAGGTACAAGGCTGGGGCTAGATAAGAGAGGGAAAAATCGCGCGGGGCGCCTTATTGCAACCGCTAGCTTTGTACCTTCTCCACGAGTTGTAACTTTAGTGCACTACTACGCTTCTCACGCGCTCAAAGTCTCTCTGAAAATGACTGATGTAGTGGTTTTTGATGACGCTGAGCAAGTTTCTAATTGGAACCATATGTCTATTTTCATTAATTAAAAAGTTAATTAACGAGTTTTAATTAATTAGACGACTGATCGTTACGATTATCCCTCTATAATATGTCCCCCTGGCCGTATAACTGACCTCCACAAGCGGCATAAGTGTAACTTTCACGGATTTCTTTAAACAAATCTGTTAAGCTTTAAAAAACACCCTATATATATATATATATATATATATAGATTTATTGCAGGCAAAACTTTACTTTAATAATTAATGTTGGCTTCTATCTAGTTTAATGACCAGCTTTTTACCTGTTGGATCGTCCACGAGGAACATATTTTCTTTTTCATATGATTTGTCCATCTTTCGAGCTTCGACACTCACCGATCTACTTACTCTGAAACAGTGCAGGGTATATGTTTTAAGCCACAGTGTGATTAATACCTCTATATAAAACCTAATAACTGGGGCATCATCAAATTTGATTTCGGCGCATAAGGAAGAAAAGAAACTCAAGTATTAAGAAATTAGCTGGAAATTACATAAAATGCTACACATTACAGTACAATGAAACTTACGTTCCAGAATCAGGAACTGAGTAATGAAACATGTACTTTGCCTTTTTTTCTCGGGAATGTATTTCATATCTCATTGCTCTCAAACAGGAATGGCTTTCGTCGAATTGAGGATTTTTGGAATGATACATGAGGTAAAATGTGTCTAGGAATGATTCAACAAGCTGTAATTGTAAAGAACATGTAAGTGTTTATTAGTTAAAAAAAAAATCCAGGTGTATCGACATGAATGCCGGTACTTACCACATGCCAGTCTTTCATATTTTAGAGCAAGAGCCGTGAAGTCAAAGGGAACATTGATGCAACACACAATATAGTAACACATAAATAAAATAAGCGGGTAAATAATTATCTTCTACGTGATTAAACATGACCACCCACATGTATTTAAAATGTAGAATTGGGGTTTTCAGCAGAAGAGTCTGTTGATTTCATTATTCTAGCAGGTTTTCACAGGCTAGCTTAACTAATCTCTGAATAGCCTTCGAGAGAAAGGTGATTTAGCGAACGAATGAAACCATGCTTGGATACAAGCAAATAGAAAAAAAAATTGAGCTACCAAGATCACTATATAATGAAATGACAGAGCACGTACAAGGCCAACAAACAAACTACAGGTTCGCGAGTAACTTTACTTAAAAAATAAATCTCGTAAAGTCGGCAGCAGAACGCATAACAACGAAGCCAGTCTGGCAACCACGGGAACGTCTAATACCCTAGTTACACGGGCACTCTCAACTGCCATTGAGTCAACGACAGTTAATTGACTTAATCGCGATCGGCCGGAATTACACGGCGAGCCGCTAATGACAGTTGAGTTCAAACTGAGCTCCCCTCCCTCAGTTCAGCTGAACGAACTTCCCCAACAGAGGTAAAATGGTGCCTGCCCGCGGGGCCGCTGCCGCCGACCATCGTACGCGAGGCACTTACTGTTTCGGAATGCGGGGGAAGGCGTCTAGAAAGGATCGTAGCAGCAAAATATCCGTGAAGGAATAGGTTTAGACGTCCGAGCTGCCGCTAAAACGATCCCGCCTAGCCGGCAAGCCACCGAACGAGGGAAGATGGCGGAGGGACCAGCTGTATAAATGGACAATAGTAATGGGTGCACCAATCGTAGCGGGTGGTAACTTGCACCACCTAGCCTATAATATGCGCAGCCTAGCCCTGAATCTGCTTTGGTACTTGTGTTAACGCCACTAAAAAGCAACAAGGTATTGAACATAATGTACGATATACATATAATGAATAAAAGGTGTTTCTCAGAATAAATTACTTTAGCAATTAGACTGATCATGTGGCACAAAAACTAGTTTCGTTTTAGCTTCAACTGGGCTCTAGAGAGCCGTGTAGCACCATCTCAGTTCAGTTCAGTGCAATCACATTTGGGGCCGATAACTGTGATTGAACTCAATGACACTTCAAAGCGCCCGTATAACTAGAGTATTAGTAACGCTTCACTATCAATCAATATACGCACACTAGTAGCAAAATTGTGGCTCCTCTAAATCGCACATGGAAAGGTCTGAGCACTGCGTACATACAAGTTGTCAAATAAACACAAGTCTATTCATTATTCTTGCAGGTGATGTGCGGATAGTTTGTGTGCAGATGCAGATATATTGCTCCGATCAATATCTAGATTAATGTAAATTGCAAATAATAAAAATTACATAAATCCTATGGACTCTTACAAGGCGCTCAAACTTTTTGAGTGTCTCAACGCCTTGTCGAGGCCTCAAAACTGAACAATAAAAAATAAAAAAAAAAACAAAAAAAAAACTTGCGTTACTTAAAAAAAAATTAAAAAAAAAAAACTCATGATCCATTCTACCCTGTGCAGGTGGATGGCCAGCGAAGCGGTTTTGCACACGACACAGACCCTCCCCGAGGAGCCGGAGGAAACTAGACACGCGCGACGGGACCGCCACCCGGGGAGAGCGGAAGGAAAGGGAACTAGGCACGCAAGCGCTTGGGACGACGACAAAGAGAGGGCGGTGCGAGCGTAGACATGGCCGACGCGGGTCGCACAGTGGCAAATCTCCGAGAAGCCTTTATTGTCTACTTGAGAGCCTACTGATCTTGAAAATGGTGGCTATTCATAACTAATCTACTGAATAGACCTATCGCTAAATTACTTAAGCACCAAGGAGGATGCAGGGAATGGTGTTTCACGAGCCGCACGTACCGACATCTGCAACAGTAACTGTTCTAAAGCAAAAGCCTAAAACAAAAGGCATCTTGCACGCGCGTTCGTCAACGCTTTATTTTGGTTATTTACTTGGAATCTTATACGGGGAAGGCTTGCGCGTGTGGCGCGCGCGGCGATGCCAGCGTAGAGTGTTTAGTCACTGCACACGAAGAGTCCACGGAACCCCAGCCATAAGAAACTTCGCTGTAAAACAATTTTAGGTAAAAGAAAGTTAAGAACTGCTCCACCGTGATCGTTAGATCTCACTGAAGCAATCCAAATAAAATAAAATCGCAAGGTAGAGTTTACTGTGGTCATGCCCTTGGCAGAAAGCAACGCACTAGTATGGTATAGTAACCTCTATTATGAAGCTCGTAAGAAGGATACGTAAGGCTCATTAGTTTACTGATAGCCATACTAAAATGTTATTCAAAATTTATTTTCAGGTAGTACACTCCGCGGCACTGTTAGTGCCAGAAAAACATTGCCAGTTTTATCAGTTTTTCGGTCAGTGTAGTAATCTTGATTAGCGATAGATGGCGCCAGTCGCCATCTTCTTGTGTTATTTTGTTTGTTTAAAAGATGGCGCCATGTTTCCTTTTATTTCTTATTACTGGCGCCACCTGGGTTTTTCTTTCAATAAAACTGGGGCTCACGAGTTTTCGTGAGCAGTCGTTACCAGCCATGGAGAATAGAAGGGTAGGAGAGGGCATGACGTCGGCCGCGTAGCCTCCACAAGCCATGCTCCCTTGACGCCTCGCCTCTTTCTCATTTTCCTCCTTACTCTCCTCACTTACCATGCCAACGTGACCACATCACGTGACCGTAGCTAGCATTGGTCACACCACAGTCTAGCCTTCGATCTGATAAAACCTACCGGACGGAGCGCGCGCAAGCCTGCAAGGAGTCCTTCTACAATCAACCATCCATCTCACACGTGACATGTCACGCGCACCAATCGCCAGAGAGATCTGCGGTCACGCTGGGCACAAAATCGTTTAAACTTTTTATGACTAGGCTTCACCAATATTGCAACGTGCCCCCTCCTAGTACTTCTAACCTCCTTGTTACCAGCCCACGCCCGGGATCGAACGTGTCTTTCTTTCGTCTGGCTCTTCTGGAACATCCTGTCTCTGATGGCCACGCCGGCCCGGAGTCCAGCGACGATGGGGACAGCCGGGTCCTCCGAACCGTAAGCCGCTCGCCGGTGCGTCGGCCATCACGTCTTTCTTTGTAGTTTGGTTATAGCGCGGGCAATTAATACTCGGCACTCGTTCCACCCAGCGTTCCACCTTCTGCGCTGTCTCGGGATTGGGCCCCCGAGCACGCAGGAGGCTGTAGTCAGTATTCGTACCCAGCGTCCAAGTCAAGTCTTCTCTCTTTGTAAAATACAAAATGGCGACGAGGTAAACGTTTTTTTTTTGTTTTTTTTCTTCTTCGCTCTCGGGCGATGGTACGATTCCGCGTCCCGGTGCATTGGTCTGGAGCACCGGCGCGTTCCATTTTTTTTTGTTCCGTTCGATTTGGGCCTCGTCGGAACGCGCGGTTAGCTCGGCGGCGATGTAGCCGAGGTCTGTCTATTTTTCTTGTGCACGAACAGCTTTACCGGGAGTGGGGCCCCGGTGAGCATTAATTTTTTTTATGAACTTTGTTCGTTGCATTGCTTTTTCTGCAAACGTAACCGTACTTTGTTGTTTGAGTATGCTTCGTCGGTGACGTGTCACCGTGTCCCTCGTATTCGAACGTTGGGTTGGGGCCCTAACGTTCGATTTCCATTTCCTTTTGAAGCTTTTGAGCCAACGTGCTACAATTCATGGTTTTCGCGTGTTCCAACCACATTGTTGGTTCCGCATGTCTTAAACATAGTCCTTCTTGTAAAAACAACTTGTTCGCTGTCATAGTCACATCAATGTATCGGTGTCCCACATCTTGTTTCATAGATTCACACCGCTGTAGGGGTGTGCGGCCAAAAGCTCTAAGTTATGAAAACAAACAACAGCTCACGCTGTTAGAGTTTTGAGGCCGCAACCCGTGTTTTCGGGGACACACCCTCATGTCGCAAACGAGTTCCGCCGTGGGTGTAGTGGGTCTGACGCCCCCGCCTGCATTTTTGGCTGTCCCTGGGGCGCCGTATCAAGCTTGGTCAGCATGGAAAAAGTCATTTTTAGCATTCCTTGGTGCTACTGGATTAGATACTGTCTCTGCCACTCGTAAGAAGCAGATTCTCTTCACGATGCTTGGGGTCGAGGGACAACGAATTGTCGATTCTTTTCGTCTTGACGAGATGCCGGTTCCCGAAGGAACCGATGAGTTTTCAGCGTTTCTCACTACTCTCGAGAAACATTTTGAATTCTCCGGGTCTGTTATGCTGGAACGTAAGAAGCTGTTCGACAGGGTTCAGCAACCGGGTGAATCGGTGACAGAATTTCTCACGGCGTTACGCCGACAAGGTTCTCTTTGCGCGTTCGGGGACGCACTCGACGCGATCCTTTGCGACGTTTTCCTGAGAGGATTGACTTCGAAGAGAGTACATGAGCGTATGCTCCGCGACTCCGTGGATGGGCAGTTGCCCACATTAGACAGGGCTTTCCAGCTCTCGCGGCAGTATGAGCACCTCGCTGCAGCGTCGCGCGAGTATCACCAGGGGAACCCTGAAACTTCAACCCTCGGCGATGCCGGCAGAGGCCCGGCAGACGTACGGAGAGTCCTGGCGCAAGCGGCCGTTCGAGCGCCGCAGACCCAGGAGGGCGGTCCCTGGCCACCATCCTCCTCGAGCCCTGGCCAAGATGGCCACCCTGGCCTCCCGCCCGGGCCTGACCATGGCCCTTACCCGTTGCTGCTCGACCCCAGTTCGTGGACACCGAGGTCTTCCGGCCACGTGCCCAGATACCCGGCGCGCATGAGCCACCCCACGAGTCGGGACCCTCCTCCGTCTCGGAGGGCCGAGAGAGCCAACGACGAGCCGCCGACGTGCTGGTTCTGCGGCAGGCGGAGCCACCCCCGTGAGCTGTGCCCTGCACGGCAGGCTTCGTGCTTCCTCTGCGGGAAGCCAGGCCACTTCGCGGTGGTCTGCCGCAGCCGGGCGCAGCCGTCGGCTTCGTTCGTTCGTGACCAGCGGCAAGCGGCGTTCCCGGTGCGCGGCCATGGAGCGCAGGGGATCAGGCGCTACCAGCGCCGAGCGTCCCGAGGCGGCGCGGCAGTGGGCGCTGTCCAGCCGGAGACGTGGCCTGACGCCACCCTGAATCCCGACGACGTGGTGCCTGTCCAGGCTACAGGCCACACTACCGGCGACAGAGATCGCCGCTGCTCCTTCACGGCCGACATTCAGCTGACGGAGGAGCCCCTCCTCGAGGCCTAGGGACGGCTGGCAGCCAACAACGACGGCCATTCACGGTGTCGTCGCACCAGCCGGGCCAGCATCGCCATCCTGATGGTCTGGGCAGCCGGTTCCCTCCAGCCACTTTCCCCACCTGCCTGTCCTCACGGTCCTCTGACTGCTGCGAGGAGACTATGCCAAAGGTCATCGAGAGGTCGGACTGCGAGGAGACCGTTCCAAAGGTCGTCGAAAAATGTGACTCCAGGTCGACCCCTGTTCCACAACGTCATCGTGATACACAAGGTAACATCCACACAAGTGTACATATCAAAGACACATCCAAGTTGCCGCCAGGCTTTGAAGATTTTGAACACCTATTTAGTCCTGGACTGGGTCTGGTTAGGAACCACACTCACAAAGTAAAGTTAAGACACAACGTGTCCCCTGTACAAGCGAGGCTGCGTCGACTCCCGATGACCCTCAGAGACCAGGTTTCCGAGGAGATTTTCAAGTTAGAGCGAGAGGGAGTCATTGAGCGTGTGGATGCGTCAGAATGGGTGTCGCCCATCGTTGTCGTTAAGAAGCAAGACGGCAACATCCGGATGTGTATCGACCTTCGGGCACCAAACCAGGCCGTGGTCATTGACTCATTTCCTCTTCCACACATCGATGAGCTCTTAAACTCCTTGGGAGGTTCCTCCTACTTTTCCAAACTTGACTTGGCGTCCGCGTATCATCAAGTTCGCCTCGACCCGGTGAGCCGCGACCTCACCGCTTTCATTACCCATGAGGGGTTGTTCCGATTCAAGAGGGTTTGCTTCGGGTTGGCTTCGGCACCCGCTGCATTTCAACAAATCATGTCCAAAATCCTGAAGGATTGTCCAGGTGTTCAGTTTTACCTCGACGATGTCATTGTGTATGGGTCATCCCTACAGGAACATGATGCCAATCTCCGTCGAGTTTTGTCACGTATTTCCCAGGCGGGAATGAAGCTAAACCGTAAAGGTGTTTTTCAGGTCCAAGAGCTCTCATTTTTGGGACACCATCTCTCCATGAAAGGACTAGCACCCCTCTCATCCAAGGTAGATGCCGTCCTGAATTTCGAGACCCCTTCTGATCCTCACAAACTAAAGGCGTTTTTAGGACTCGTTGAATATTATAGCAAGTTCATTCCTCAGTGCTCCACTCTTGTGGAACCCATGCGTCGTCTCCTGAGAAAAGGAGTCCATTTCAACTGGTCTCCAGAAGTCGAGGCCAGTTTCCAGAAAGTTAAGACTTCCTTGAAAAAAGCTCCAATTTTGTCCATGTTCAACCCAACGTTGCCCATTGTAGTAGCTACTGACGCGTCTCAGTACGGTCTGGGAGCTGTCTTGCAACAGCAGTACGGAAACCAGCTCCGTCCAGTAGCTTTTGCGTCTCGCTCGTTGACAGACACCGAGCGCAGATACTCCACTGGAGAAAAGGAAGCCTTGGCGTGCCTCTGGGCGTGCGAGAAGTGGCACGTTTACCTGTGGGGCCGTTCCTTTGTGATCCGCACAGACCACCAGGCGTTGGTTACTCTTCTTTCTAACAAAGGATCCGGGATTCGTCCGCTTAGAATCACCCGGTGGACATCAAGACTCCTCAACTACAACTTCAAGATGGAATTCCAGAGAGGCGCCACCAACGTTGTTGCTGACGCCTTTTCCAGACTGCCAGTGCCAGACACTGAAGAAGGTATGAAGTTTGATGAAGAGGTTGTCTCCATGGTAACGGTCCGCTTGTCGAAGGGAGAGTTCCAAGAGGCGACAGCCAATGACATCTTGTTACCGTCTGTCATCCGGTATACAACGTCGACCTGGCCAGAAGACATCTCCCCGGATCTGCGGCCCTACTTCCATGTGAGAGAGCAGCTCTCCATTTTCCAGGGCATGTTATACAAGGCTGAGAAGCTCGTCGTCCCTGCGCAGCTTCGGGACAACATCATACATATTGCACACGAGGTCCATCAGGAAATCTCCAGAACCACAAGTGTCATCAGGGAACACTACTGGTGGCCCCTGATGAACCAGGAGATCAAGATGAAGGTGGAGAACTGCGCAGTATGCCAGTCTACCGACAGGCCCGTGAAGACTGCCCCTGCACCGTTGCAGCCTGTCAAGTTTCCTGAGCAGCCCTGGGAGAAGCTGGGACTGAACATTGTGGGTCCAGTCGAACGTGCTCCACCAAGTCAAAAGTTTTTTATAGTACTCCTGGACTATCACTCCAAGTGGCCCGAGGTCCAAGCAACGTCTTCAGTTACATCTACAACGGTGATAACCTTCTTGAAGGACGTTGTTTCCCGAGAAGGTCTCCCCTGCGAGATAGTCACCGACAACGGTGTCCAGTTTGTTTCAAGAGAATTCCAGGAATTCCTGCGCCAGCAAGGAATCAAGCACCGGAGAACGGCACTGTACCACCCCCAGAGCAATGGACAGGTTGAGCGATTCAACCGGGTACTGAAGTCCTGCCTCCAGCTGGCTGTGGTGCAGGGTCGCCCTCTTCCGGACGCTGTCCGAGACCACCTTGAAGCTTACCGTCGGACGGTGCATCCCGCGACAGGTTTCGCACCGTCTCTTTTACTGCATGGACGTATTCACCGATCCAGGCTTGACGTACAAGACATGCCGACGAGAGAAGCCCCTGCCAATTTCTCGGAGCAGCGTGCTCAACTTCCAGAGAGGGTACAGGTGTACCAAGACAAAATGAAAAATTATTCTGATAGACGCAGGGCTGTGAGACGGCCACAGTTCCAGTCTGGTCAAGCCGTCAGAGTTTTCAAGCCTATACACCAGGACAAATTACACAGCAAATATACAGAACCACAGAGGATACAGACACAAATAGGACCTGCACCATATAGAATGGAAGATGGCAGGAGATGGAACGCAGCCAAGCTGACCAAGACTTCACAACCACCTCCTGACCAATCTTCAGTATCTGACTGGGACGATGACGACGACCTGTCGGCAGGCACAACTCGTGTGCCTTCTCAGGTATTCTACCCAAGCATGGTTGCACCTTTTCCAATCGTGGTTGGACCTCCGACACATGGCTGTTCGGGGAGTCTGACAGCATCTCGCCTGGCAGCGTCTGGCCCACCTGTGGAACCTGGTCTTTCTGCTGCACCGGCGCCTGCAGCGCTGGGTTCCCCTGTGGAGCTGGATCTTGCAGCTGCAACAACGTTTCCTGCTGTTGGCCCTGGTCCATCCGTGGATACAGGCCAGGCAGCAGATCCTGGCCACCCTGATGAGCCCGGGGTTACTGCTACTTCCGCTCGCCCTGGTCCATCCTTGGACCCAGGGCAGTCTACAGACCCTGGCCGCACTGCCGTGCCCGGGTCCTCTTCTGTCGCTGGCCCCTCTGAGAGGCCTGTTGGACAGCTTCCAGCTCCTCCCCTGGCTAGGGAGCAGGCAGGGACACGAAACGACTTCGACTCGCCCGTGACGAGCACTCCGTTGGGGTCTCGCCCAAGTACGCAGTCTTCGATGCCCCCACTCGAAGACCCCGCAGACGAGACCCCAGGTGATCTTCAGGTGACCCCAGGTGAACTTCAGGTCCCACCTGCAGCGCCTGAACCACAGGCTCCAAGTGGTCGACCCCGCCGGAAGAAGCGACTTCCAGCTAGATTCAAAGACTATGTAATGTCTATGCTAGATAGTAGCTATGAATCGGACTAAAGTGGATAGACATACAAGTTAAACTCACCACATTTGATTTTGGAACTTTGGTGAAACATGTGTCGTTCATGAGTATATTTTTTTTTAAGTGCACAAGTGTTTTGAAACGTGAAACTGTTTTTGTTACTTGTTGGCAGCCCATGGTTGACACTGTTGGGCAGCCTCAAAGGCAGCAGCCAAAGTGACTCATGCTTATAGTTCTGATGCATCATCATATCTTCATAGTAAAAATCCTTGGCCAAGGTACTTAAAAGACATGTCCATGACAAATGCAAGACACAAAACAACACTACTAACAAACTAATCAATACACTACAAGGGTGTCATGGACATGAACTTTTGCATCACTCATAAATGCTCTTGATAAAATATGCTTTGAATTTCGTCTTGTGGTCGGCTTCCGACGAAACGTGCTAGTTGGGCCAGTCCCAAAATGAACTCTGGTGTCCGTGCAGACAGTTTTGCGACGTTTCGTTCTCCTTATCGAAGGGGGAAAAGTATCGTGTTGATGTTGAACTTTCCACTGAGTATTTGGACAGTTAAGTATAATGTGGCAGAGTTTTAAAATATTATTGTTATTCAGTATTTGATCATTGTTACAAGTATGCATGTCTTCCAGTACTTCCCTCCGTTTTTCTTAATTTTTTAAGGAGGGAAGAATGTAGTAATCTTGATTAGCGATAGATGGCGCCAGTCGCCATCTTCTTGTGTTATTTTGTTTGTTTAAAAGATGGCGCCATGTTTCCTTTTATTTCTTATTACTGGCGCCACCTGGGTTTTTCTTTCAATAAAACTGGGGCTCACGAGTTTTCGTGAGCAGTCGTTACCAGCCCACGCCCGGGATCGAACGTGTCTTTCTTTCGTCTGGCTCTTCTGGAACATCCTGTCTCTGATGGCCACGCCGGCCCGGAGTCCAGCGACGATGGGGACAGCCGGGTCCTCCGAACCGTAAGCCGCTCGCCGGTGCGTCGGCCATCACGTCTTTCTTTGTAGTTTGGTTATAGCGCGGGCAATTAATACTCGGCACTCGTTCCACCCAGCGTTCCACCTTCTGCGCTGTCTCGGGATTGGGCCCCCGAGCACGCAGGAGGCTGTAGTCAGTATTCGTACCCAGCGTCCAAGTCAAGTCTTCTCTCTTTGTAAAATACAAAATGGCGACGAGGTAAACGTTTTTTTTTTGTTTTTTTTCTTCTTCGCTCTCGAGTCCTAAGTCTCGAGTCCTCGAGTCTCGAGTACTAAAGTCAGTCCTGAATGAGTGTGATAAAAACTACGGTATCGGTAGAGAGTGCTCAGTTGGGTTACTAACCTAAGTGGTAAATGTTAATGCCCACCAGTTATCGATTATCGAAGTAAAACGCGAAAAAGCGCGAAAGTCGTGTTCGCGCTAAGTGTCGCGCTCTGCACATTCGACAAGGTATTTCCAAGTGCTATTCGAAAGTAAAGCAATTCTAATAAATGTGACAATGAGCGAGATGCATTTAAACCTTTCACAAACGTGCATCTAGGTGGTACATTTATCATACACAAATTTCATGAGTGTCGGTTTCTTAAAACAAATACAAGTCAAACATTCCTGGCTTCTGGGACGAAAACGGTAAAAAAAAAAAAACGGACTGGTGGACACTGCTAGGCACAGATGACACATCACGAGAGAAATACGCGAAAGCTTCTTTGAAATGAACACCCGAAAGCAGATCTAGCAGATTCGAGCATGTATGGTACCATATCTGAGTATATCTGCTTCAACCAGACTGTTGGTTTACATTTTTGTTTTTTTCACTGTGTATATGAGTAACATAATTTTTACGCTTCCCCCTTTTCTTTTTTCATCATACCAATTTACACATAGAATATTTAAGTATGAAAAATACTTCACCTATATACCGCTTTGTAACAAAAGCTTAATTGCACTTCGTTGATTGGTTTGTTTATATTAATTTTTCCACATCCCGATCGCGCTCGAGGACACTCTGTATAGTTTCCAGGCTAGCTCGACGCGCGCAACACATCGCTCAAGCAGAAGCACAATTAAAGTACATTAAAATAATATTTCCGACATTGAGGGCAAATTATACTATATATGTGTATCTTTTGGTTTCATAAGAGAACATATTTTGAAAATTTTAAGTTGCTTGTTTTTTTGACAAAGGTGCAAATTAGCATAAAACACCACTGCAATATTTAAATATGTGATACTGTAAACGACGTAATTTTTGCAAGGACCTAATTTGCGCGAATTTCGCGAATGGCCTACAATTCGCGGTAAATAGTTCCCGGGAACATCTCCGGTAAAATGTAAACACATTGGAATCTATATTAAGATCTCACCGCGTCGGGAAATTTAGAACCCGCGAATTATTCCAAAATTTCAGCTTTGACCTAAGTCGCGAAATATTGAACTTTCGAAAAACAAGCCATTTACAGTATCTTATTCTTCTGCTGAGCTCCGAATCGCGCTTCGAGCAGGATCATTAGCTCTCGTTTCCGATTAAATTTTCGCCGCGCATGCTACAACAGGTCAGGGACAGGGTAACGTTCGACGGGCCGAGGAGCATTTTGAATGCCTAATATGAGTTTGACGTGAGCGATATAATTCAAATAGGAAAACGAATACCTTCCACGCATCTGGAGCCTCATCGAAATATTTTTCGATCTCGCTGGGGTCGCAGTCATCGCAGCGACCTTGTGTAACCAGTGTTGTCACTATAAACAGCAGAGAGGCAAGCATCGAGACAACTTCACACATGTTACTAACCATTCGGTAGAAGTTGAACAAATATTCCGCTCATCTGGCAAGCGCTTCTTCGATTCCTCGCAGTGCTCCGTTATGGTTCAATGATCACGTGCAGTTGACGTCAGAGTATCACTCCCACACAAAGGAAATACGTGGCTGTTCTGAACTATAACTTGTTGGCACTTGCCTGGGTTTCTCTTTTTTTTTTCGTGTGTGTGCGAACTCGTATATCGATATAAAAAAAGAAAGAACTGCAGAAAGGCTGCGTATTGTCCGCGCTAAAGGGCAAACTTGGATGATTGAAATGTATACAATGTACTGCATCGTACACCATATTTGTTGAGCGCCCAAAGAGGAGAAATTAAAATAAAATATTCGAGTACTTCTATGTTTTCGTAATGCACTCGGAGGGCAAACTTGAAAAGAAAATATCAGAGCCTATTTACGTTCTCGCGTGAGGTGTACCACAGCGATAGCAGCTCGGGCCTCGCGTAATTCAGTATTGTCGTAGCGTCGTTATCGTTTCAGCGCGTCTTAACACTCTCGGAAAAGAAGGGTGTATTATTACACCTTGCACGATACAAGACTGCCCAAAACGTCAGTTCGACGTAGAGCGCACTGTCGTCGATCTGACTCTACTAACTTTCACGAGGGGCTTGATAGCCGTGTGGTACAACTTATTAAAATAGCTAATGTACGTTTTACTGACTACAAAAAGAATAATCGGAGTTTTCTTGGCTTTACTGCAAAACCTTAGTGTTTTCTTTCTCTGGTCTTCAATACGTAGTTTAGCTATTTAGTAAGTTATATCGCGCCGTTATCGAGCCCCTCGTAAAATTTGGGGCCGCTTGTTCGACTATAGTGCGCTGTACGTCAAAATAAATGTTTGGGGTGCATTATATGGGATAAAAGGGTGTAAGGTGATACCCTTTTTTTACAGTGCGATTTTGAAGATTTGTACGCCAGTTTGGTTTCCGTTCTTGCTTTTTCTACTGCCAAACCTTGTCCGTACCTCGTCTACGATGAGCCTCTTGAGCGCGTCGTAACCGAAAGTCGCGTTCTTCGGCCCCGCTGTAGAAACTTTATGGGGTCTAGCCGATGTGCGAGTCCATTTTCACAGATGGTCGTGCACATGCGCCGGCACAACGGGGTGTCGGCTGCAACCACTGTTAGAGGAGTGAGATCGGCATGCTGGAAATATTTTTTGATTGCCTGGCCTCCAGGATGCTCTCGCTGCTTTATTTTCGAGCAACTGGCGTTCAGAGCGCGCTCGTTGCTTTTTATCGCATGCTCTTGCTTTTCGACGCATAAAGACCGGGAGTTTTCGTCTACGAGAACCACGTAATTCTCCGGGGAGGTTCCCATTAACGGCCGTCACTGTAAACGAGATGCTCGAGTTCTCAATGTTCTCAGTAACGTTGTTTCTGTAAGCATGACGTAGGATATATTTGCTGCAAGGACAGGGAAACACCCTATGACTAAGTGTCTTGACTTTAGTTTGGAAGTTAAATCCACCACGATAACAGGGAAAAAAAACAATTTATCGCAAAACCCTAAAAAAAAATGGTCGGTGCATATCTGCACTCTGCTGCATAAATTTCCGTAAAACTACGTGTGGGTGGCACAAGAAATGAGAAAGGGGGTTAACGCTTCGCCAAGTCGCGCCTGCAGGAGTCGCTTGAACCGCCCCCGCTGTAAAGGACACGAGCTCGGACGGTCGGCCGCTGTCCAGAGTGATCAGCACATAATGTGGAATCAGGGCTGCCGGAGCGGCATCTATCGCCATTTGAACCAGACAGGAGCGTATCGCGTTGAAGCGAGCAAACGAGCGTGCCAGCAGATATGAAATTGCTGCAGAAATCAGTATTGTTGGTTGTCTATGAATTGCGATAGGATTCGTCAAGGAAAACCTCAAGGACGGCGTCTAAGATGGCGTCGAGGACGATGTCTCAGAGGACGGTACCAAAGACGACGTCTAGGACGGCCTCTAGGACGACGTCTAGGGCGACGTCAAGGTCGTCATGTCTTTCGAAGAGGGTGCGAATGTGAAGGAATGTGAGAATGTGAACTGAAATGGTCTGCTGCGCATACCTACTGCGCATTAGGCGGCCAGAATGTCCAAGCGATCCGGGGGGGGGGGGGGGGGGGAGGTCAAGAATTCTATCGCATGAAAAGGACGTGCGTGCGCACTGCTCGGTTCTCGGCAGCAGGCACGGCGCGCCGTCAGGGAGCGCGGCGATGCAAATCGGGCGGCACTCCGGGGTTACCTGCGTAAAGTCACTTCCGTGACCATGTTTTCGTGACATCGAACTCCCAACTTGGCACTTCCTCCCAAGTGCGAAAGAAAAACGGGATTCTCGCTTTCTCATCGCTCGCTTCGCCGAGATTAAGCTCTTTGATTGAGCGATGTTCTCAGCTCTGACGCTACTCCCCGCAGAAAGCGTGGAAGTTGGTTTCGATTTCGGCATCGCTTTTTGTGGGCGCCGAGCCGCCGTCATTGCCGGCAAGTGATTTGCACATTGCACGTGAACTAGAGTGGACGTTCTTCGGCATGGTTTATCAGTGATTCAACCGCTTCTTTCATTGACGAGTGAACGCTATACTTCGTTCCAGCTTAGGTCCGAGCGCGGCCTATGTTATGAGCCGAAGGGCTAATCATACAGCGCAAAAAGCGCAGCGTCATGGTGTGCTCTCTGCGCTTTATGGAAATAGCCGGCAGAGGAGCACGAACAGAGAAACGGCGAATACCGGCTAGTCCTATCAACTGCAGAAAGCACGCCATGACATTGTGGCTCTTTTGCTGTTGGATTGGCCCTTCGGCTCATAACATCGGCCGCGCTCGCACCTAAGCTGAAACGAAGTATAATAACTGCGAACGCTAATAACTGTTCTTTTTAAGAAACGGGAAGGATAAGTTACTTTTTTTATTTGTTCCGCCGCTTTCCGGTTTAGCACATATCACAAAAAAAATTACTAAATCACATTGTCTACCGACAGCGTCTGATAGGCTCCTTCCTCAATCCTCGCGCTTTCTGCGGTGAGCAGCAGGAGAGCTGAAAACAGCGCTCGATCCAAGTGCTTAATCTCGGCGAAGAGCGCGACAAGAAAGCGAGCCGCCACGGCAGCCGCGTCATGGCGCTGGTAGCACGGACCGGTCGACGGTCCGGCGTTCACCTTCATATCGCCTGCGGGTGTGTTTCTGGGTGTTCCCTCACTGGTTAATCCAATCACTCACGGAAACATAGATCGTAGGAGCATGGCGCATTGGATGTGTGATCGCTTTAGTAGTTTATAGGAAAGGCAAAAAGGCAATGAGAACCGTGAGGATGCACTTTTGACGCTGTTTGATCTGCTCAGTAAAACAAAGTATAGACCTTTCCATCTTGTTGTAGGAGAAGCGCTAAGTAGATTCACTCACCCTCAAACTCACACTCACACTCACACCAGAAAAACGGTCATTCACGTCGCGCTGACTTTCAACTCAAATTGTATTTTCGTCTTCTTTCGTTTTTCCTTTACCCGTATTAAAATTGTCATCTCACTTCGCTCTCTTCTGTACAAAACAATTAGCAATGTCTATCGCACATTACCTTCGAGAATCAAGATAAAACAATTCTTTTTCCGTTAGCGTTATGGATGGACTACTAACACAGGTGTCACTTCTTTTTATGATGTGAGCTGCCTCTATTATCTCACGTGTTAACTGATGATGGTTCTTTCCGATTATGGTGCTATTTTTGAAGTCCGCGGCGCACCCACAGTCACGGCAGTGAATGCCCAAAAGTCCTGGGTTTGCTAATCGGGTGTTGTTGTTGTGTTCCCTTAATCTGTCGTTAATACATCTTCCAGTTTGTCCTATGTACTGTTTGCCGCATGATAGAAGAAAGGAATAAATCACTCCTTCTGAGCAAGGTATGTGTGGGGTTTTATGCTTTTTAGTGCAGACGGTATTAGTTTTTGCTGTGGCGTTAATTTGTTTACATAGGCCTGATAGTTTGATGGGGGTGGAAAAGACTACGTCGATATTTGCGCGATTCCCAATATTCTTCAGGTTATGAGAAATGTTATGAATGTAGGGGATGACTACCGGTCTCTGGTTACTGAATCTTTCGCGTGACTTGCGGGATGTGATTTGACATCCCGCAATGTGCTCGTCAAGTTTAGAACATGCTTAAACCCTTTGGAGATTACGCATGAGCTTCCAGAGCTAGGATCCTTAAGATTTCTGGACCTAAGATTGTCTCTTCAGCCCCGTCATGTCTGTTGGTCGTATGAGCCAAGAGGGAAAAAACCGCTCCTCAATTATAATTCGGCGCATTCCAAATTGGAGAAGAGAGGCGTAGTTAATGAGTGCTTCAAAAACTCTATTTTCAAGTCCTGCACGCATTCAGGCCTAACAAGCTTCACAGGACAAGTATCTAGGATAGTAAGTGCGGGATATCCTTCACATATATTAACTTCAGTAGCCGAAAGTCTCCTTAAACAGATTAAAAATGGTCAAATCACATCCCGCAAGCCACGCGAAAGATTCAGTAACCAGAGACCGGTAGTCATCCCCTACATTCATAACATTTCTCATAACCTGAAGAAGATTGGGAATCGCGCAAATATCGACGTAGTCTTTTCCGCCCCCATCAAACTATCAGGCCTATGTAAAAAAGTTAACGCCACAACAAAAACTAATACCGTCTGCACTAAAAAGCATAAAACCCCATACATACCTTGCTCAGAAGGAGTGATTTATTCCTTTCCCCTATCATGCGGCAAACAGTACATAGGACAAACTGGAAGATGTATTAACGACAGATTAAGGGAACACAACAACAACACCCGATTAGCAAACTCAGGACTTTTGGGCATTCACTGCCGTGACTGTGGGTGCGCCGCGGACTTCAAAAATAGCACCATAATCGGAAAGAACCATCATCAGTTAACACGTGAGATAATAGAGGCAGCTCACATCATAAAAAGAAGTGACACCTGTGTTAGTAGTCGATCCATAACGCTAACGGAAAAAGAATTGTTTTATCTTGATTCTCGAAGGTAATGTGCGATAGACATTGCTAATTGTTTTGTACAGAAGACAGCGAAGTGAGATGACAATTTTAATACGGGTAAAAGAAAAACGAAAGAAGACGAAAATACAATTTGAGTTGAAAGTCAGCGCGACGTGAATGACCGTTTTTCTGGTGTGAGTGTGAGTGTGAGTTTGAGGGTGAGTGAATCTACTTAGCGCTTCTCCTACAATATGAATACCCAACTCGCCCAAGCATCCATTCTAAGAATCTTTCCATCGCTTATCACCAGGGCGAAACATGCCCAGTCACTGAGCTGTGGACGCATGTACAGCGACCGATATACCGCACAGCAGAGCAACAGCGCATGCTCAGAAGGCCTTCCACAGCCCAGCAGGCAAAGATGGCGGAACGCAGAGGGCGACTTTTACGAAGGTCTATAGGTCCAAGTGTATTTTCGGGCTCGTCGTTAGCTCGGCTCTGACTCCAGGTCGCAGTGACTAGCTGTCCTAGAGTACTCCGCGGGCAGATAAAAGCGGGGAAAGTTTTGGATAGTTATGTTTAGAAAATGGTGGAGCGTAGGCATTAACTGCCATACAATATGCGTAGCTTGCTTTAGAAATGAAAGCAGTGTCAAAATGCCAATTACAATATACATAAATACTTTGCTATCCCGAAGAGCGTAAAATACCACGTTAAGGTTGAAATGAAAACAAATTAAGTAGAAAGCGTCATGGATATTCAATGTATTTGACCCTTTTAAAGCAAGTAGATGTTCCTGCGTTGTTGTAGCTAATCTGTACATGCGAGAATTAATAGAAACGGTATTTGTATTTCCCATGCGATGAATATTGGTACACAATATTAGCCTCCAAGTTTTCGGAACTCGGTATACTCGTGAGTAACGTCAGCCGACCAGGAACTCCGGCTTAGATTGACCTTTGTGGAACGTAAACGTCGCATCTAAGAGCAGCTTCTCGGTTGTTTATATTAAAATACAAAGGAAAGCTGCGCGCTCTTTTTCTGCGAACAGCTGGAAAGATCACAAAGCCAGTTGTTGCTCTTTAGCCGTATGGTACAACATAGCACGGAACTTTGAATGTGAACCTGCGATCGCCGAATTTTGTATTCCCCCTCAGACCCGAAATACTGTGATGAAAACTCCTACTCTGGTGTGAAGTGCCAATTTTAGGCACTCACCTAAGCTTTACACTTGGTGCCGCCAATAAAAGTTCAAAATAAAAATCGAAAAGAGCTGAAATTGCGTTCGCTCTGAAGTGTCGCGCGGTGTGAAATCTAGGAATTTCGACGCCACTATACTTTCTCATCGAGTATGTGTAGTCCACAGGGGAGAATATATCTCACGGGCTCTTCAAACATGTTAATCCATAAGCAGTCTTTGAAATACATCACGTGCATGTATAGTCCCGATTCTTCAATATGTTACTTGAGAAAGGAGGTGCGAAACAGAAAAGATCATGTGTTTATTGGTCGTTTTTTTACAAACTATGAAGAACTTGAACATAAGCGATAACATCTGAAGTTGTAAAACAACAAACACTGCTAGCAACAATTATGTTCTTCACAAAAACAAACAAACAAAAAAGTGTATGTTTCTTGCTATAACGGCAAACGTTTATTGGCTAGGTTATAAGGTGAAATCAAGCCTCAAAAATGGAAAGAAAAAGGGTAGAGTCCCGTTCACACTCTTGCGACTTCTTAGAACCGGGTTCCTTCAAACCACTTACAACGAGAGGAAGCACTCGCGCCATCTATTGAGTAGCAGTGTAAGCCTGGCGGTCCGGCATATTTTATATTTCTCTCGAGCATTATCCTTTCTTTCTTGGCTCGAAAAACTTTAGTCAACATCATAAACGAGCATTTATTATAGGTATTTCGCACCTTTGACTTCGGAAATCCCGCAAAACCTTCGCTCTCGTGAAATGCATTTCCAGGGTCACCGCATAGATGGCGCCAGGATGCCAGCGTGTTCTGTCGTCCTAAGAAATTTTGAGAGGTTTTAAAAAGTCCCGGTCCGTCTCGGTCGTACTCGGTTGCAAGAGTGTGAACGGGCCTTAAGAAGACGGAGAAATAAGGGAAAAGACAAACGCCTCAACCTCGGCTAACAAATTTTATTCCGTCCACGGCTTTTATAACCACCTCCCAAGGTCACCGCCAACGCGTACCGATACGCTTCACCCTTTCCAGTACAACCACAAAAAAGAGCTTCTATACCCCAAGAGTTCACCATTGTACTCTGTAAGGACGCACGCTTCATACAATGACCTCTTGAAGAGGTCATTGTATGAAGCGTAGGGTTCTCTCTTAGGAAGCGTGCTTGTTCGGGCGAGTTGGTTTGACATATTATGCAATCTAAGGTCACTGACGCAGACGCTGACAGACGCTAGCCTTCGAACTTAGCTCGTGCATGATCGAACGATACAAATCTGCCTTCATGGTCGCGTCCCGGAGACGCCGAAACCAACATTACATGGTCGCGTCATGTGGACGCGCTCGCGCCCTTTGGCCGAGTTCAACAGGCCTATGTGGAAAGCAAGTCGTCTGCTCTCTGCATAGCCGCCAAAGAAACGCCGCCAAAGAATTAATCACGAGGCATGAAGCATGGACATTATAAATCGCGCCCTGCTGCCTGTGACCGACAGCTCGCGCGGTTCGTTCTCTGACGATCTTATCTGCCAATGCCTCAATTAGTTTGTCTACGGAGCGATAATAAAACACTGAGAACTCGCCAGACCATGCGTTCTTAAGCTTAAGCTTAAGCTTAAGCAGCGGGACACATTAAAATTTATAAGGGTTTAAAAGCACAATGTTGTCATAGTGTTCAAGTGAACATATTTGAACCTCACAAAAGATCGCCAATGAATGGAATAAATACAACAAGTTAGGAATGCACGGAAAAATAAGTGAAGTGTAATGCGCCAAGAAATTGGGAGAGGAGGAAACGAGAGCGCGTGGGGTTGTCAGAACGCCGAGCTACGGTTGGAAGAATTAGCGGGTGGACCTGAAGCTCGCGTATTGTATTTTTTTTCTTACAAATAATGCGGAATTTATCCGCTCAAGCTAAACCATAGCCTCCTATATACTAACAAAGCCTGGCAGGTCGCCATGGGAAGCGGCCGCCGAAATGGAAAAGGTGGAGCGGCAGACAACGGATGAGAGGGGAGCCACGTGACTGGCGCCCCGCTGCGGCAAGACGCCCAAACACACTTCTCCCGAGCAAACAAGTGTGTTTTGGGTCCTCGCCGCTGCAAAAGCTGTGCGCTGCCGTCCAGGTTTCCCGAGAAAGGGCTCTTTGATGCTCTGTGCTACCCGATCCTCGCGCTCCAAATCTGCGACTGGGCACTCTATGGCTCCGTCGCCGAACTGCCAGGCTTTGTGAGTATACAGGAGGCTATGGCTAAACTCACTTAATTTATTGCGCATAAAAAATTGGAGTCACGTGAACAGAGGATGCTGCACCATAATAAAAAATTATGGTAGTGCCAGAAGGTGAACATCTCTTCATTTGTGTTTCTACTTTTATGTATATTTGTAATTAAAACGCGATTTCGTGTATTCGTTTAAATGTTTTTGCATTATTACTTGGCAGGTCTCTAACTTCGAACTCGATACAAGTGAACGCGAAAGTTCGCAACACATGTGCTTGTCCGCCGGCTGAGAGTTTTGAGGTATAATATTATATTTCAGCCTATGTGAATGACATTATTTTGAATCGAATTGACGTCTAATGTATGATGCTAGCGCAGAGGGGCATAGACACTCAGACAGCCTTAAGAAGCTGGAAGCTCAGCGATTCAGCCTGAAGAAGAATGTCGAATCAAAGTTAAAATCTAGTCTACTGCGAATCGTGCATTTTGAGTTCGAAGCGAATTCGTAGTGAATAGTGGTTTTGGCCAAATATTTCCGATTCGAATATCGAATAGTTTTTCCACGCCTTTCTCTACCACTATGGCAGCAATTTGCGGCAGTTGGTTCATGATCACCCAAAAAAGCGCAAAAAAAAAACAGCCAACAACACAAGGACAAGGATGTAGACAGTGCGCTGTTGTCTGTCTACTTCCTTGTCATTTTTCTTGTGTTTTTTTTTTTTTTTTTTTCACTTTTTAGTTGCTTTCACAACCATTGCATAATGCTTAGACGAAAACCCAGCTAAACCTGTGAAGGTTGTTCCACTTGTTCATTTATAAGCCGAGTTTAATCTATCTATATTTATAGACTTAGACCCCAGAAGGTCTGGTGTCTTGGGTTGACAAGTAAACGACGGATTTGACATAAAATGAATCCTATAAAGATGGCCAACTATACCCAATAGAGTGAATTGACAAATCTTGCTATATAAATATTCTTTCTCTAATCTCGAGTTAAAAAAGAAGGAGTCACGCATGATGAACGCAGGTTGTAAAGGCATCTCTGCCTAACATAGTGTACTCTTGCATAACAGTTTAATTTTGAAACTTTTACTACAGTGTAGATATACAGATTCACAAAGTTTCCATTCATTTTCAAATATAGACCATTCCATTTAGCGCTCTCTGGGCGGCACCATCTTGTTCGACAGCAGCGCCCTCTCCATACATCCGGGAAATTCAGCGGGTTCGGCGGGGTAAAACGAGAGAGAGGGCACAGGCCCGACTCCGCTAGCAGACGACGAAACGGGAGGTTGCCATTCTCCATCTTTGGGCTGTATCGGCGGGCTGTACGGAACATCGAACTCTGGCTCGTGGCTGCCGTTGTGAAGTGGTTCGCGTTCTTAGAATAGTTATAGCTACTCCAAAATCAGCCTAGAGCTCTCTGTAGTTCTACTTCGGTAAATGATCAACTGACATATCTTTTTTCCGTTACTTAAATAGCAGTTGAGTCAGCCGGCAGTACTACCCTCAACTACTGCGTGTATTGCGGCAGGAGAGCACGTTTTATTTATTATTTCAGACTTCCACTCATGGTCGCGAAAGGCCTACACCAGTACGAACTTTGTATAGTAAAAAAGGTACAGACACCGGATTTACTTTTCGCCGGAGAGACCGGCCAGTCCGACAGTGTTTTCTCTATATTTTGTTTTATTTGCACGCAGATAACAGCGCAATTGGACTCTGTTAGCCTTTTTTTATCTAGCATAGTAATACACGATAACTGACATGCCAAAATCTGCGGATCTGCGCTTGAAATTCCAAAAAATGACGCGATTTGAAACAGAGTTTGTACGCCAGCCGGGTGCTAGGTACTGCCCACTCGGCGGACCAGACGACACGCGGGCGAGAGGGGGAGGGCATTTTTTTCTCATTTTACCCTCTCTGCCTGTGACCCTAATGGAACGGTCTATAGTCGGCACGGGTGCGCCATCCCGCTTTGAATGTATGCTTTTCTTCCAAGCACGCAATATTCCTACTTTTCCAAGTGTTTATCGCGGCGGGTTACCTCGTTGAGTGCGCTTTTTAGCGAGCACCGATGTAATGCAGAGAAACAACCTACGCAAAGATCGCTTCCGCGGGTATTGCTTCTCCGCAGAGCACCGGTGTCTGGTAAGAAGCGCACTCAACGGGGCTAACCTGCCGCAATCAACACTTCCATAAACGCGAATAGTGCAGTTCTTCTCGAAGCGAATATCGAGTAGTGTATTCTTCGCAACTGCTATTCGAAATTTCGAATATTCACACAACCCTATTAAAATCAGAAAACATTTGAGGGTGCAAAACATTTACTAGCATTTATCGAATGCCGGGAAGAAATGACGCAAGTGTTATTCCTGCAACATAGTTCAGAGTTACAATAGTTTGCCTTAGGATTCGAGCAAAATCTCTCGCACCGATAGCGTTAGGAATTCTCCTGCGAATGAGCATAATCCTGTTGAACGATTCTTAATAAACAAGAGGTATCAGTATAAAAAGTTAAGGAAGTTTATCGTTTTCGGCCAAGGTGACAACGCGGCCTCCAGATTGCGCTAGTTGTCTTCCACCTTGTTCTGGCTGCACGTGAACGCTTGATGCTCACGAGACGCTGAAGCTTTATCGAAGATGATCACGCTTCTCAACTTGTCAGTCAAGATAGTTCCTTGTCAGTATCTTATTTTTTCAAGAGAGCCTTACACAAGAGGTGACGCTCACTGTTTGCACAAATATATAATGAAATATTTTCCTGTACAAAGGCAATAAACGACAGTGTAATCATTTGTGCACCTTTTATTTATTTAATTTTGATACTGGTGCTTGCTTAATGGTCCATAAGATGTAAAGAAAACCGAGTGTCCATTAAATAAGTGTAATGTAAGTATTTTTTACAATTTTCTTTCTATGCCGACCAGAAGCCAAACACTTCACTTTATGCAGAAGGCGTGTGCCTTGATTATCGATTGACATTCTTTCGCGTAAGATAAGCGTTATATAACCCTCAGACGTTTTTTCGTGCGTATTGGAGAGAGCGATAAAATTATTTAGAATTTATAGAAAATGAAATCACCAAACACAAGAAATAAATCCCACAAAAATAGTAAGTTTAAATATTTTTTGCTACATTGAGAAGTTGAGGGCACTCTTTCCAGTCATACACAACCTGTCTTGGCTTGTCCGTTGCCAGGTCGTACACAAGAGAGCATAACCAAGGAACTTCTCGGTCGTTCTTTAAATTAGTTTTGGACACCCACATTTGAATACCTGAAACGTGTGAGAAAGGGACGTGAATATATTGTTACGGAATCAAAAAAAAAAAAAAAAAAAAGCTGAAGTCTAACAAAGAAAAAAAAATTAAACAAATGCAATCGAAAACCAATCTGATAGACCCTGCATAGTATTTTGTCTCTGCTCTGGCGGCAATGAAAATCCCACGCGACATTCTGTGCGGTCCCCTATACCCTGCTAATAATTTTCCCGGAAGTGATCATGAGATGTCGCGCATGATTAAGCTGGCCGGTATTCGCTCGAGAATATTTTAGCGTTCAGTAGATATTCGTTCTTCTATTTTCAATTCACTTACCCAAAAAATCTGATTTTAAAACAGCACAACTCATGTAATCTGTATAAAGCAGCTCAATGCAGTTCCATTTATAGTCATCACCTGCAATAAAAAAGTTTAAGTTGCCGTGGATCGTATTCAATCAACTTGTATCATGAGATTTGCCTTTAGTGTTCTTATCTAATTTAATCAAGAGAAATGCATCCAGAATGTCGCTTTGCAAATTTCGGCTTCTCATAACAAGGATATCTGCGCATAAGCTTTTTGGTGTAGAGTTATTTCTCGCAACCCTTTAGTAACAGGTTTGCATTTTATTGCGATTAGCGTTACACATTTGTTCTAGACTTAAATGAAGCTCACTGTACTGGAAGGCCTTACTTATTCTTTTGGCTATCCTCCAGTCCTTACTGAATAAAAAGTTTCTGTGAAAGGAAGCGTTAACCAACTTGGTTTTTGCTATCTATTAATGATACTTTCCTTACTTGCAGCACTAGCATTCATTTACTACTCCAAGTGCGTTCATAACTTGAGCAGGCATCGCAGCAAAACAAATTGCGTCAGACTGGAAGCAATTATTTTAGCCTCACTAAGATTAAAGACCTGTTTACAATCTTGCGACTCCTTACGACCGAGTGTTTTTGAACCTCTTACAATCTCGTACGACGACAGAATACACCGGCACTCTGGCGCCACTTATATCCGGTGACCCATTAACTGCATTTCACTACAGCAAAGGTTCCGCGGTATTTGTGAGGTCGAATGTACGCACCACTTATGAGAAGCGGTAGCTGGAAAATTGACGCCACGTGACCTCAACACTTATTCAGTTTTCCCGCTAAATTTAGTGGTGAAATTCACTGACGTCACATCACCTCAACACCTACTTAGTTTCCCCGCTAAATTGAGCGGGGAAACATGAACAAAATAAGTTTCTCCGCTAAATTTAGCGGGAAAATTGACGTCACGTGACATAAACACCAATTAAATTTCCCACTAAATTTAGCGGGGCAGTTACACCGACGCCGACGGCGACGCCGACACCGCTTAACGCAGAAACGGGCGCCTAAGAGCTACGATCTAAAATCCATTATTTTTTATTAACTCGTTTTCTAATCTTATGCACTTGGTCATCTCACACGTCAAGCATACAACCAAATTTTATTTGTGTTTCAATCTCCAGTATGCGCAATGGATTTATTGGTCCAAATATCTGGAATAACTTCACGTTATGGATGTTAACAATAGTTTATCAATTACATGAGACCAATGCAATATAGATAAATTTACAGTTGTCTTCGCGAGTACGTATGACTTTTTGCTTGCAAGACCGAAACGGGCCCATATATCATTATCAGGGGATATATTTTACCCATATATGTCGTGCATGCGCTATTTATGGCTGTATTTGACCTTTTATACCGCGGTATGTGGCCGTATTCGCACGCATACTTGGCTATATATGGCTGTGTTTGCACGCGTATATGGCGATGTATGGCCGCATTTACGCACTTATATGGCCATAGATGGCAGTATTCGCCCACTTATAGACCTATTCCATAGGGGCGCCGCCATCTTGAATTGTCGTCACTTCCAGTATGGGCGAAAACATAACTTTGCCGTCGCCGCGCCAATAGAAGACATTTAGGACATAAGCCTAACCGTCACACATTCTCGTTTTGGCTCTCCTCTATCTTTTTACTGTTTACAGGTTGAAACGTTTTACTATTTTATCGTCGCCCATACTGGAAGTGACGACAATTCAAGATGGCGGCGCCCCTATGGAAAATGTCTATAGTCGATTCACACGACGGACCGAATCGCGATTTTCGTCCGCGGACCGCGTACCACGTGACCGGCACGTCACCTATTCCTGCGATCCGCGCCTCGTCCGTGGAGGCGCGGACTGATAAGGTCCAGCGCCTTTTTCACTCGCGGACGTTTGGCGGGAGATTGACTTGGAAAGCATTTAGTCTGGCAACGGTACATGGTTTTCTTGGTTTTTTGCTTCTGGGGTTCAAAACGAAAATGGCGCACCGTTGTGTTTTGTGCATTCGTTGGTTCATTTTGTCGCACGATTCTTGGTTCCGCGAGTGAAAGAAACTCCAGAAACTTTGTCCGGCTGACGGGAAGCAGGTTCCGGTACTCCTCCGGGTCCGTGTCAAGAAGCTCCCGTCAAAACTCGCCTAGCACGCCGCGATAATTCTTGCACGTCCAATCAGGATTTCACCGAGCAAGACCTCTCTTGTGGATGTGGTACGCTTGAGTGTTGTGCACGAGCGCGGAGTGCGTGAAGGCATCTCCAAACGCACCTCAGCGAGCCCAGAACTTCGTCGCGTCTACGCCGAAGCTCTTTTGAGCAGGACCACGCCTGCGTCACTGTCATGCTTTGGGTTAGTAAAGTTAGTGGCGCTTGGCGCGAAGCCTTTTCCTGTGTTATGTCTCGATCTGTACGTAACAGCGGCGTACGATTCTTTATCGCGGTAGCAAGCGTCGATTTCTCTCTTGGACAACGGTGCCACATTGCGATGTTGGAGTTTCACGGCACTGTGGGGTGGCGAACAGGTTCGGTCCGTCCTCGCTGGCGTCTGCTCGTCGTCTCCCTCATGTGGATGCGCTTGGGAGACGGACGAACCGCGGACATGTTGTCACGTGACCAATCCGTCCGCGGATCAGTCCGTCGTGTGAATCGGCCTTTATGTGCCAATATCTGGGCGTATTTTTCCCATATATGGCGGTATATGCCATATTTGACTCCTTATATTATCAAATATTTCCATTTATAAAATATATCAGGGCCATATATGGCATATTTGTACGGGTATCTATACTCGGCGACAACCGAGTATCTATACGGTTGTACGGGTATCTATACCCGCGTCCCCTCTCCCATTTTGAGTGTACGCAGGCTCTCCTCCTCCCCCATTTCCGGGGAGAGGAGGAGAGCCTGCGTACACCCAAAATGGGAGAGGGGACGCGGGACGTACCTTCCACTGCATTGCCAAGAAAAGTTGTCGCCGAGTATAGTGTACACGCCCCATTCGCGGTACTGCGGTAGCCTCAGTTGGGTCATATTTCTAGCTTTATAACTTCAAATACACAAAAATAGTGCAACATATGTTTGCAGATTATGTTAGTACCTATCATTGGCCTTAATGTGAAAGAGTTAAAAAAAATACAAGGTGTTTTTTTTAAGATTTAGTTTCGAGTTGACTTTTAATTATTAAAATGGCTCCATTTGAGTATTTCTCATACGTTTGCTCCCATACCCACGACAATAATATTTAGCGCCAATATTAACAAGATACAGGACAACACGCGGGCAAAGTTTGAAAGTTCTGGTATTTATAGATGCGGAGAAAAGATATAAAAATGTAAGTATTTTTGCGGAATGTGCCGTGTTTGCGATCTTTCTCTGCAAATTAACTTCGTCGATACTTAATTATATATATTTGCAGTCAATCCTCCTTGTACGTAGTTTGTGAGTAAATATGCCTAGACCCGCAGCCATGGCAGTTTCTTTTGGGAGAGGTGCCCGAAATGCCAACTTCGCGCAATTCGTTGAAAGCGCCTCGCACTAAGAGTGTGCTTGTTATTTTTGTTCTGCAAAGACAAACTTTTTTTTTTCGCAGAACAGATTTCGGTTTTGCTGTGATGGGCATTGAGTCTACTAAATTTATGTTTTTCGTAAAAATTGGAAATGATCGCCGGACATGGTCTGCCAAACTTATCTGAAAACGCCTTATAAAACAATTACGAATAAAAGGAGAAAACAGAAAATCAATGTGCTTCAGTAAACCTTTGACGTCCTAAAGTTAATTACCGTCACATGATACCCATGACTCTGCCTGTGGCGTATTTTTATTATATGTAGGCACCCACCCTCATGGTATTGCACAACAAACATATTTGGGTTGTTGTAGGCATCATCTTTCTTCTCAGTTTTCACCTCCTTAGTTCCCGTCAATCTAGAATATAAAGAAGCAACATAAAAACGTTTTTTTTCTCGCATATTTGTGTTTTTATTGATTGCAGCGCACGAACGAGTAATATATTAGTTATTGTTTTGCATCCTCGTACAGAACCAGGCCTGCTCAACTGGTTATGTTTACATATATACACTTAAAACTGAATTATTATTGTTGATACTAACAGTGAAGTTCAATTTGCGGTTAAATGTTCTACTTCTGAAGGTCTAACATTTTCTATTTACTAGAAGTGCGTAAAAACACCCAGAGATTAATGCGGAGAAATGTGTTTTCAAATTATTCGTTTTCACTTAGAGAGCCGTACTAAAAACAAACTAGAAAACGTTCGGCTCCTTGCGAAGTTTGACCAACTACAATTACTTGTATAAGCATTTGAAATAATTTATTAGCAGGAGGGTTTAACGAATAAACATTTTTACCTGCTTATTCAGGGACCTTATAGAGATACATGAATTTGTCTAAAATAGAGGGCGAGGAAGAACTGGTGAAATACTACCAAATTATATAATGATACCATTGGGGACACAATGGTTAGGATGTAAAAATCCTTTGCGACGCAGAAAAAGGACGTTCTGAGGAAGTCTTTTTTTCTTCTTAGATACATGTGATCGCCATGAGCTAACAGCAAAATTAGGCAAGGCACAACGAATCGCAGACTTATTTATAGCGACCTTTGATCACCACTTATTATGGTCACTGAAAGCTCAAGAAATACAGGGTGTGGTGAGTTACGAGCCAATAAGATTGTGGCATTAACCAATAAGAATGCGGAAGCACGAATAACAAAACGAGAAGCATAAGCACAATAGGTCACACCTTGTGCATCTTAACATGCCAGTGACTATGCAGTGTGCAAATTCGTCTGCTTCTTTTGCAGGGGTTGTGGTGATGTCATAAAGGCGCCAAGCCCTGATTGGCTCCCATTGAAGGATAGCGGGTAGACCTCAAGGCAACTTGCTTTGATGTCAAGGCACTATGCTTCAATCACAACCAATCAGAGCTCGGCGTTCTGACGTCACCACAACCCCTGCAAAGGGAGCAGACGATCTGGCGCTCCGCATAAGTACTGGAAAATGTGATATAGGTTATGTTTACCGAGATATACAATAGATTTGACATAACTGTGATACAACAAACCTAAAAATAGCATTGAGGTGCTTTATGCTATCTTTTATACTCAGGCTAGAGAATAAAAAAAATATTATTTAAATCGTGATTTAAATTCGACCAGTTTTAATATCGCGATTTGAATCAAAGCTTTGCAGCAAGAATAATCTTAAAATATTTTTATTCACCGTTTGTCTGTCACATTGATGTTTTCTATCTGTGTTTGTTTTGTATTTCAAATCAAAGAATCATCAAGCAAGAAAGGCTTATCTAAGGCTGAACGCAATCGAAAAAAGTGCTCGTCTGAGAAAATTTGATATTTAAGTTTGAAATCTTTCTTCCCTTTGTTCGTCAGCTACGTAACATCCTGCTTGAAAAAACTGATAACGCGAAAGAAAAAAACAACTAGAAAGTTAATGCCATATTTCGACAAGTCAGGGCGCGAAAGAAAAATAAAATAAAGCGTTTTACCTAACTGATAAAATGAAGTTGTCTTGTTCTAGTATGGCGGCGATTACAGCAATAATAAGTTGTAAATTAAACTGTACTTTATAGTTACAGTAATTCTTTTGCATTGTTATCAGTGGTCCGACCAATTCATGAATCAATCTGATATGCGAGATATATCTTGTGGTAGTGTTAAATGATGACTATATTCTAACTACAGTGATTAAAATGAAAATAATTTAATTAAAATGAAATAAATCTGATTTAAATAGAAATAAATCTCATTATGCGATTTTTTTTATTCTAATTTATCCACCCTGCTTATACATCGTACTGCGGGAAGTAGCAACACAAAATGGAACACGCAGCCAATAACAGGATTTTGTTTCCAGCACGAAGCGAGGTAACAAATATATATAACCTTTACGCAAGTTTTTTTTTTTATTATATTTAGTACGGAAGGAGTGGTACTTGGTGGTTGAGTACCTTAAATTGTACCGTCAAGAAGAAAGAAAAAAAAAGGCCGCTATTGGATATATTGGCGATTTATTTTTGAAAGTGGTGTAAAAATTTTCCTGATAAAGCCTATTTCATATGGGTACTCTTTTTGCGAATTTGTCGGTTAGGCCCTCCAGCGAACACCGAGCGAAATTTGGAGCTCACAAAACAGAATTGGAGCGATAGGCGAGACGCTGCAGGAAAACCCCCAAAACACCACTCGTACAGCGATATCTCTAACAGCTGGCCGTATATTTGGAAAACAAATGCGCGATTGACCACGGCCCACGAGGCTGACGCGACATATGTGACGTCGCGATTCTCATTCCCTTTCGTTTTCGCTTCGTCCCCTCGAGCAGGTGAACCGAAGCGAGAACGTTTCCCCTCATCCTCAACTGTTCCAGGAGAATCATGACGTCAGAGTCCTCGCTTGATCGCGCCCTTCTTTTCCAAAAATACGGCCATCCGCTTGAGATATCGATGTATGAGTGAATTCTTGGAGTTTGTAGTGTCCCGTTCAACTCTTCTGCGGCCTTCTTTTGCATAATTCATATTTCGGTTCAGTATTTCTTTAAAAAAACATTAACACGAAAACAAAAATATTTTTTTAAAAATATGGTTTACCATACTTCGAGAAATCCTACTCATAAATGAGATTTCCCGAGGTATGGTTGTGAGTGACTGTAGTTAGTAATTTCATTAATAGCACAAATATAGAGCGGAAGTGGTTGCGACATGTATTATTTTGTAACGAAATGTTGAAAAAATCGCTTGTCGCAGAGTAAGGACTACGCGCAAAACTAGCTTAATTCTGGAGGCGAGAATCGCACCCACAAATTGCCTTGCTGGGTAGACACAAAAATATTAAACACTTAATTTTGTTCTTGAAAAACATACTCACGTCGTCGTCGCGTTCGCATGTTTATAGACATATCGACCGATCTTTCTAGTTTCATCCAAACTTGACTTGTGAACATTGAGGCAAGGCAACGTATTTTTAATATCTGTGTCTTTAGAACAATAAACAAGATAAAATATGCCGTTGAACTTTTTCATGAGCTGAAAAGTACGATATGTAAATTTGAATTAAACATAAATTTTATTAAGTTTACAAGAGTGAATATTTGAACTTAGATATGTAACTTCTCTCAAGATACAAAGCGTATAGGCACTGTGAATGGTGAAGTTGGAAAGCGGGATTAAAAACGTCCAGCTGTTTCAGCGAAAACAGGCACAACAGTTGCTCAGGGCAGTCGTAACTGGTATAGGGTGTCCCAAATAACTTGCACAAAACTTAAAAATAACGGAGCTTTGTACGCGGGGTGATATCAAGTGTATGTTGTTAGAAAGCGTCTTATGAAAGTGCACACATTTTTAGTGCATCTGTTTATTTTAATAATTCAAATTAATTATCTCACTTTTTAATTATTCGTTAAGAGCCGAGGTATGAATTAAAAATTTGTGGAGGGCATTGAGGAATGCAAATTCAGACTTGCTACATGATACGCTTTGCGCGCTTCTTTTAATTAGTCTGAGAGTCTAATTAGTCCCGTGATATATAGAAGAAGATCACGTGACAAGACCCGCGCGCGTCGCGTTTACTGCGCTCTCAGACGTGCTCTCAATGAACGAAGGCCACCTTATCACTTGAGCGCTGTCCGAGATAGGGCTTTGAGGCAGCATGGTGCTCGCTTATCTTTGGGGCCTTCACCAACGCGAATCCTGGTCTCGGACTGTGGGCCAGTTAGAACTACATTACGCTCGTTCCTTCAGAGCACGTCTGAGAGCGCTGCAAGCGCGATGCCTGAACGCGTTATCACATGGCCTTTTTTTTTTAAAAATACTTCGTGGACTTTCTTTTTAGTGCAATAAAAAAAGCGCGCAAAGCGTATCATGTAGTCTTCATCCTAATCCGGTGTTTCCGAATGCGCTCTACAGCTTTCCAATTCACACCTCGGCAATGAAACGAATAATTGAAAAGTTAGCTGATCAGCCTTACTTATTAACGTAACTAGGCGCGCTAAAAAAATGTGTACTTTTCTAAGAGGATTGCTAATAAAATATACCTGGTTTCACACCCGCGGAGATGCCAGTTATTTTTTAAACGTTCGGTGCCATTCACCTGGGACATCCTGTATAGTCATTTACAACTTAAAGAAACCAGGTCGAGGAGACGTTCAACCATCATATTATCGCTCCGGAGGCAATGAAATTGTGGCATAAGCTGATAAACATGCTGAGGAACGGATCAGAAGGCGGAATGCGAACAAAATAAGCCACATCTTAGGTTTCTTAAAGTGCAACTCCGGTCGAAAACGAAACCAACATAAATGACCGGTATACCTTTTGTTGTACAAAATACGATCACAGCCGAAATATTACGGCAGCGGAACGCCGCGTACTCCACTAAAACGGATTTTAAAGATTCGACCAGCTGCTCTTTAGTAGTTGGCAAGCGGGTTAGCTTCTAGTCAAGCAACACTGGGCGACGCGAACCGCACCACCCCCTTGAAGCTACGTCGCGGTTGTGCTGAGGTTCATTCCGCGCACAGGAGCCGCGTACCGGAGCACCCCCGTGACGTCACGTCGCAGCCGTACAGCTGATAATCAATGTTGCCATCCCTCTCTAGCAGATGGTTTCGGTTTTGCCGTAGGGGTCCGAAACCAAACTTTGAGCTGTGACATTTAGAAAGGTACACACAATATCGATAAAGAAAAGTGTACCTTTGAAATTCGGGGTAACCGACTGAGCTGAAAACAGTCGTCGTTCAAAATTCGAAAATATTGACCGGAGTTGTCTTCTAAGTTGCCAGCGAATATGGGGTTTATTCATTGGCCCCCATATTTGAGTGCATTGTTCACGGACATGTTCAGAACGAGCTCACCTTCATAGGTTACAAAGATCGGCAGCAACCTTGATGCTGCGGAAAGCACGTTAAAATTACTGTGAGGAAGCTCGCCGTCGGCATGTTTTTTGCAGCAACGCGCTCAGCTATTGTTTACAGTACAAGAATAATTAGCGTGCCAATCTATTGTATTCGCAATAGTCGAATAGAAATATTCATGGATGAAACTATTTTTGTTGGTTCTTGCTTCTGTACTTCCATTATATTTTATATAGATGTGATCAAACATAGGGGGCAAGGTTCATTAGAAAGACGACAAAATCAACGTTTAGTACTTGTGTAGCTACTGCTGATTTCTGTGGCATATCAGCAATCCTGTTGAAGACAATATGTACATCTCTAAGATGAAACAAATTTTGTCCTTAGATGGTTAGGACCCGAACGACCTAAGGGCAATGATCTTATGATGACTTCCAAGTGCATGTCTTCTTCGAACCAGGTTAGTTCATTGCATCGATATTTCTCAGATGTACCTTTCCTAATTTTTCCCGAGTTTTGTATTACGGCCGCTCGTAGCAAACACATTTTCGTGAATTACGGGTATAAGCGTTTCCCACTAACTGTATACAGTACATTAGATACCCGGTCTCCCGAAAATTCCGGAACTGAGGAATTAACTTGTACTCACGTTTGTAGATGTTTGCTCATTCAACCCCTCTCCCCCCCCCCCCCCCCCCCGTTTTCTTTTTCGTAACCGCGCGCATAAGCTAATAGTAAAGGTCAATGTCTATTATGGTGCTTTATTATGGCGCTAATTGTATTTTCTTTAAATATGGAAAGTGCATATTGAAGTGAATGTTGCGATATTTGAAGAGTTTCTGCTTTCTACCTCCAACGAAGCTTGAGCATGACGTGGAATTACAATGCATTGGGGAGTGCTTGCATGCTGGTTTGTTTTTATGAGTCCCCGGCGCAAGGTATTTTATGTAATATTGTCACGGGTGGTGACTAATAAACAAGAAATAAACAGGAATAAATAAACGTTTAATGTGGCGAACTTGTGCCAAAAATAAAGAAGGAGACAGAAGAAAGCAGAGCGTCGCGGGCGTCGAAGTCGGCGTGTCAGCAGAATCGAGCGCTAGGGCGAGACTGACCCGACAAGGTCGCGGGCGGCCTCTTATCTAGAGTGCGCCGCTATCTCGAAGATTCGGCGAAAGCGGTTCGAGCGTCGCGTGATCGGGGCGAGAATGAACACGTACTTTCTAGAAAACAAAAGCAGGGATAAATGATAGAAGTTACGTGCGGTACATGAATAAACGGGAACTTTCTGGAGGACCGTGACCGAGCGTTTCTTTCTCAGCCTTGCGCGCGGCAATATGACATTGTTTACCATGTATAACCATGTATAACTTTGAATGGTCATGATACCCTTCATAAATTTGCAGTACAATAAACGGTTGTGGCATTGAATTGGATAGTATGCTTCATGCACGAGACATTACACTGCCGCGAGCGTGGCCGAGTCAATAAATAGTAAAATAAAAGCGAGCATGGCCGAGTGGTTAACGCTCTTGAACGCTACCGAAGTGTCTCAAGTTCGATGCCTGGGAGCCGCTCATCAATTCTGATAACTTGTTAGAACGTGTTTTTAGTTTCTTTGAGAAGCTTCTCGGTTGTTCTCGTTAGTTCCGGGTCAGAATGTTCTAGGGCCGAATATTCTAGTTCGGATGTTCGCGACATTTCTACTCTCGATAAAACGTGCTCCGCGCGGCTGTAGGCTTCTGCCAGCGTTCGATCCTGCCACCTCGCCGTCATCGACGCTCGCCTTCGACGTCTGTTATTACTCTTTTGTTTTGGCACAAGTTCGCCTTATAAAACGTTTAGTTTCTTTGCCAGTCCCCGTCTCGCCGATCCATCGGTGACAATATGCGTTTGACTTAGCAAGACTGCATAGACTAAATATTTATGTGAGCCGAAATAAATATATTTACGACAGCATTTTGAAACTGATACAAATTGAGGGTATTCAGATTCGCTTGCCTGATCCGATACAGGAATGACATGACTCAGTACGTGGAGGGAAACATCCAGATATGACCGGAATGTTTCATACGTGCAATCCAGATGTTTTGTATTTTTGCGTTTCTACTCTGAGATACCAAGTACCAAGCCTCAAAGGAGAAAGGAGTCAATTAGTTCGTCTCAATGTTTTTGACGAAAGCGTGTACGAAAATTTCATTACCTTCCAAGCGTTTGGTGGATGCCGCAGGTGCTGCTCTACGCCTTTCGGGAAACATTTTTGGTCTTCCGTTTTACTGAATGAGCATCCGAAAACCACGAATGTGGTACACAGAAAAAGGAACATGGTATATACTTTTTTTTTTTTTCTTTTTGCAAAATATTGCCTCTATAGCATTTAGAAGTGGAGAAGCTTCTGATGTTGAACGAAATATATTTCGCTGCCCAAAAGACGATCCTGAAAAGGCAAGCTTAAAACACACACACGCACACACACGCACACACTCACAAAAAAAAAACACTTCTCGCGAACTTCTTCTGTCGTTCACCCTCTGGCATTAGAAGACAATGTGCAGATCCGCCCAAGCAGTTGGAATATACGTCATCTAATTGTACGTAAAAAAAAAAAAAAAAAAATTGTTTATAACGTTTTGTGTAAAGCTGCTTTGCACAAGGACAATGTTAAGAGAAAAAAACACAAATAATGGCAGATGGCATGGAAACAACCTTTGCGAGTTTTGGGATCCGAATCGACTGTTACAAAATAAGATCTTCCACACGTTAACCTTTTCGTCATGTTTTTTCGAAAACATGACGAAAACATGATGATCAAGTCTCAGAGACACAAAGTAAACGGCATCGCTAGTACGAAACGACTTTTCTGCTTTGTCATTCGCAGAGCTTTCTCTTTTAATTGCAGTGATGGGTTCACCCAGTGTTCGGCGGGAAAGACCAGCAGCAAGCAAACAATTACCACCCGACCTCAGTGAATGTTGTTTATCGAACCTGATTTGATCAATAACTATAAACAAGGATTTTTTTCCCCGGTCTAGTTTTTTGTCGCTCTAGGAAGAAATCGGAGTTACATTTTCTGATCCTACAAATTTTTACCATGTGTTCAAAAATGATCTTAACTTGATTCGGCCTAATAAAAAAAGGTTTAAATAAGATGACGCTAACACCACCTATTTATTTTTTTAATATTTTCCAGAAGGTTTAAAGGGCCCCTGAAAAGAAAAAAAAAAGTTTTTTTAAAACAGTCTGGTTGGGACACGCGTGTCAAAAAATTAATTTTACGCGAAAACAAATTTTTTTTAGAGCAATATTGACGGCGAGAGATTTATTTGAAAATTTGCGCGCAAATTCCTGGTCATTCAGCTCGGCTTCTCATTGGTAACCATGGTCATTCAAATCGGCTTCTCATTGGCCAATAGAATGAGTGACAGCTTAGATGTTGGTTATAAAATCTTCGTGATCTCTTGAAATCGCCTTTTGAATTACATATTTTTAGGTTTAAGAAACAATCCATCGAATGAATGTCGCAATTTTTTACAAACGTTCTACAAAATCGTAACTTCCGTTCGGATACTTCAACAAAACAACAAACAAAAGCTTCGCCATTTTGTTTTCTGTCGTGGTCGCCGTCTTCGCGTTTCGCGTTCTGAAGAGGGCTTGCTGCTTGTGTTAGTTAGTCAGTCATAGTAAGTACTTAGGAAGTGGCGCGGGGTGACAGGTTTCTGTTTTTCTGCTCTTCTTTGCGCGGTTCGTGTGTCCCGTTTACCTCATCTTTTGTTTGTTTTCTGGCGCGCGCCAGTGCCAATTTTTGTTTAGATGTCGGTTCCCGTGGTTCCCGTAAAGAGTTTAGTGAGGCACGCGGCACCGCACTCAACGTTTAATAAAAAAAAAAATCAGTTACCACTGCGTGTCCTCGCGGCGGCTTGAAGGATCGTGCGGCTCGAACGAACTCGTCGAGGCACCCGCTTCGCCGCGGCGAAGCGGGTGCCTCGCGAGCGGTTGTCTCGCGGCGATCGGAGCGGACGCCTTCCGGCTGGCGAGGCGTGTCCTCGTACGGGCGAAGGCCCAGCTGCTGGCAGCGTTAAAGCAACCGACGCTTCAGGTCGGGGTCCACCGCGACGACTATGTACTGTGTGTACGACCACGGTGACCACGGTACGTGCATGATACGACGCGGTATGTCGTCGTCGTCAGACAGCCAGCCAGGGGCTGTGTTCCAAATCTCCAAATGGATCCGAGTTTCTCCGGCGGATCGTATCACGTGACAGCACAGATTGAAAAACGCTGTACGCGGGTAGGTTTTAGAACGCCAAGAGTACAAAACCCTCACCCTGGGGTAAGATCGAGTCGATTTTGGAACACGGCCAGGAAGTAGCAATGGCTCTCGTGCGGGGCGCAGCCAAGCCAGGAAAGCAGCCAAGCCGATCCACTACGAAGAGGCGGGGACTACCTCCCCTCCACGCGCCCGAGATGCCGAGAGAGAGAAAAGTGGAAAGGAGGTGACTGCCGACTAAATTGCGTCTGGCGCAATCAATATTGCTCTAAAAAAATTTTTTTTTTCGCGTAAAATTCATTTTTCGACACGCGTGTCTCAACCAGACTGTTTTTAAAAAACTTTTTTTTTTCTTTTCAGGGGCGCTTTAATATAGAGTCAGGAGATTTGATATGGTTCCAATCTATATTTTGCTACAGAGTTACGAATATTTTTAATAAAGCCAAAGAACCCAACTGCTCGAAACCGAAACCGAAATGTGAGCACGGATGCTCATTTCCGCTACATGTGGGCGATGTATACCGAGGAGGAGGAAGAAATGGGGAGGAGGTAAAAGTTGTCGAAAGTCACATGGTTACACCCGACCGCGTTTCCACTTCTTTGGCGTGTGAAGCGAAGACGACGACGAAGTTGCTTGCACCGTTTGTCGTGCAATTGTTTCGCACGTAAATCTCTTCCGCTCGGTGTTCTACGCTTGAAGATCGGTTGGCCGGTACCACGAACGACAGTTCCGACGTAGCAGTCCCACGTCCGTCGCAACGTTGGTACGTCGTGCGCCGCCATCGCGTCGTCCAGCCCGCGGTAAGTCGCCATATTGGGAATGACGTGAACATGTGCTTCCTTTGATCTGTGCAGGATTTTGTATTTTTTTTAATGCGAAAGCATTAATTGTCTTACGGAGCGAGCCGACGTCATCAGCTTTGAAGTCGCGCCATACGGCACCTTAAATCCTTTCTCCAAGTGGAGCCAGCGCCCAGCTGTGAAACCACGCGAAAAGCCTAGCGAAACGACACCTAGTTTCCCCGATCCCAAAGGAGCGGAGTAAAGCTGATGGATTTCGGCTTCGGTCCCATTGGCGGGCGTGCGTCGACGAGGCTCCCATTGGCCGCTGCGCGTCAGTTTCAACGACCGCCACCCCATGGCGCTACGTGTCCGCGAGGCAGCGGCTCACATCGCTCCACGCCTAAGGTCAGCGCGTCGAGGACAGCGCGCGCGCTCGACCGTCGACGCAAGTACGCCGCGCAGACGAAAGAGGGAGTGGAAGAGCGGCGTGCATGCTTTCGCATTCACAACTCATAAGAAGTGCTTAGGTGTACCTCGAGCCTTTTTCATCAACTTACTTTTTCAGTTTTTTAGAAACAACGAACATAAAGTTCCTATTTTTTTCGTTTTTAATATTGAATATGTTCCTTAGATGACTCACGACTTTGAACATAAATGGTACGCTTTAGTTTTGAACGCCACGTGACAATAGAAAAGAGAGTGAGCGGGTCTGTACCGGTCGATTCTTCACTGGCTATTTTCGGGCGAAAAATTTCGAATCGGAAATTGTTTTTATGGTTTCTTGGGCTCTTATAAGTCATGATCAAATAAAGGATTAACCATTGGTGTATTTTTAGGGAATGCGTTGGTATGATCCCTGGGAAACGTCACACACGTCCCCCATTCGGGAAACGCTCACGCGGACCCCTTCACTTTTCTGTTTTTGCTTTCTCTTTTGGCAACCTCTTCTGCCTCCTGTATTTTTTGCTGTCTCTTTTTGGGTTCATTACGGGGTCAACGTTAGTGCTTCCCGATAGGGGAACGTGTGTGGCGTTTGCCAAGGGTCATGCTATTGCATTCCCCAAGTATCCACCAATGGATCTTCCTTTAATATTTGTTCTGGCTTTGGGGGTTTCGTATGGAAATCTATTTTAAAAAGGTGCTTTAAAAAGCTTGAAGTTTTTTTGATGACACATTATGTGTTGTGTATCTTTTTTTGATGAAACAAAAGATTCTGGCTGACGCTGCTTTCGCAGTTCACCGGTTTCGGCAGCCCGTACACAGCCGTTCGTTCACAGCCCGTCTTCTTTTTCCGCCTACTTGGACCAGCGCTAGTACTTGGTTCACACTCCGCCCTCTAATACAAACCAAGGCATACGCATTTTACACATCTGCTAGTTTGAACTCGCTCCAGCATAACGCGCGGATTGGCTTCCGCCCCGTGACGTCGTCTCCCTCTCGCCTTTGCCCTTCGCTACTCTCCTCCTCTCTATGCGGCGCGTTTCCCTTTCCACTGTTTTGTCCACAGACGGACGCCGTCACCTTTTCCGCCATGCGAGTACTAATGCTAACCCATTAAAAACAACCTCGGTGAGCATAGATGCCCTGTCAGTGTCCCTTTAGTTATAACTGTTTAGTATGGACACAATTAAATATCTTAGAGATAGTTAAAAAAAAAACATCAGCAGCAAGCAAGGATTGTTGCTGAGGCAGGAAAAGACTATGAGTATGGAACATATTTTCCTTGGCTTAGTTGCTTGAGCCTTGATGTTCGCATATTGCCCAAGAGAAGCAAAAGTAGCGTGACCGGCTTTAACATCAATATCAACATTCTAGGAGTGACGTACTGCAGGTCATGCATAGCCCAAAACTAAACGTCTTTCGGTCGACTGTGTTTTATAATTTTTTTCCAGTGATCGAATATTGTTAGCCTTTTGTTTATTTGCTGTTTTGGTGGGATAGCAAGGAGGTTAAATAAAACTTCTGGAGTGGCGGTTTCCCACATTTCCTCATGCGATCAGGGGAAACCAGATTTTCCGGTTGGCGGCCATCTTACTCAGGGCAAAGAAGAGGCGGCGCTGAAAGTGGCGCTAGCAGTGCTATGTTGCTTTTGGGGCTGCGTAAGACTAAAAAAAAAAAAAAAGAAGCAAAGTAATGATTTTATTTTTAGGACTCGAAAGTCACTTAAAACTCGTTGGATTTTTTTTTCTTGGATATCCATTAACTTTGGAGTTACCTCTGAAATATTACAGAAGCCTCTAGGCCAAATGGAAGAACCAAAATGTTTTATTTTTAATATGGTTGTAAACACGTGTCATAAGTGTGTATATTTGTGGCTGCAAAGTTTCTACAAAGAGAAAAAGAAAAAAAAAACGATTTTTGTCTTTGTTGTGTTGTATGGTGACGACCTTGTTATTAAAGTGTCCACAGAGGTTTACTGGATAAACGTATTAGCTGAGTTTGAGACGTCGCCTGGCCGACTTCTTTCCCTATTTCTTCTACTTTTTTTTTCAAGTTTTTTTTTTTTTTATTCAGTTTCAGGTGTTTTAACGAAATGGCCAAGTTTACGCCATGGGATGCTTTACTCAAAATATTTCTCAATTATTTCTTTTTTTGTCACGAATCGATAATAATACATCAGATACTGATTAATTGTTTCCGGTTTCGGTTACGTATCGGGTTATTGACAGGTTTTTTTTACTGTCAAGGTTACCGAGGACATTTGGTTTATTTGGTTCCGGTTCTGGTTCCGGATTGAGTCCCTGGTTGTAAAGGTACTAGTTATAAAATTCAAGTCAGCGTTACATAGAGGTGAAAAAAACTTCAAAAGAGGGCTCCACATTTATTTTATTTTTTATGCTTTAGTGCTGTCCCCTCTATTAGGCACTGTTTTAGGATCCTTAGATTTAATTCGAGGGCATATAGTCCAATCGTAAGCCCAGTGTTTTTTTCGTCCAGCGCAGGTTTCATAGAGGAACGTGCAAAGGTACGGGAGGCCACTTGTCCCGATGGGGTTCTTTCCTGCAACCCAAACTTGGTATCCTATAAAAAGTACAGGTTTGATAACTTGCATACTGTTCTATTTCGCAAAATATTTGGAAATATCAGAATAGGTTCACTTTATATATTTCGAAGTTCTTGTTCATCGTGCAACATTGTTTTGACAAACAATAATTTATCTTTCGGTATGTAAAATAACGAAGCAACATCACGAAACATACATTTTCTTTACACAGATTACTTGCATAAAAGTGATGTTATTCTCATTGAGGAGGAGATTCACAATTCCAACCTGAACATAATAAAAACCGACACTTTAACAACATGCTGGAAGAAAGGGGGTACCCAGAGATATTGGAGATAGTAGAACAAAAAATGAGGTAATTGTCAGAACAATCAAGTTTTGAATAGACTTTTTGAACAGTTACTCGGGAAGAGTAGCAACAAAGATAAAGTGTTTTTTTTTGTACGCCTTATTTAAAACAAAAACAGAAATAGTGACTAGAACTGTCTCTTAAAGAAACTCTGGAGTTTTTTTCTTTTTTTAGATTGTTCAGTTATGACACAGATCTGTACGCCCTAAGCATCATAAAAACCCGAAGCTAATATAATTAGGGGAATTTTTTATTAAACACGCGACCACATAGCAATATCATGCAAGAAGCGGGCGTATACCGGATGTTTGGTTACGTTTTTAATAGGAAAAATTGCCATGGGCTATCGTACTTTTTGTTTGGTTGTGACTTCAAAAGTCGATTTATGTGATTTTACGGCCCTTTAAGAAACCATTGAAGTGGCTGTCGTCATCTCTGTACTTCGACCTAACATGAACACTTCCTGAGGTGAGAGACACCGGAGCAAGCCTCTACCGTGTTCACAATGGTAAGTTGGGCTAGTTGGTGTTGCATTGTTAAAAGGGTAAAAAACAGCGCGGAAAACGACACGGACAGAGGAGGTGTACACACAAACAGAGACCTGACTTTAAACTGTTTTCAGTTGAAAGTAACAGTTAAAAGTCAGCCCTCTCTGTGTGTGTGCACCTTCTCTGGCCGTGTCGCTTTTCTCGCTGTTTCTTATCGTTTTACAATGCTACCGTGTTCGTTACATGTCGCACGGACAAAAGACCGTTCGATATGTGGAGGATTGCCAGCAGTAGGTCGAATACAAAATAAACAGCGTATTCGCTGAATGGTCTTTTGCAACAAGCACCAGTAATACAAAGGTAATTAATAATTTTGTTAGAGCGCTTATTTGAACAAAGTTTCAAGGCCACGTTATATTAATAAGATGTTTTCTACTTACCAAGTAATTGTGAATAGAGAACTATGCATGTTTCAAAATTTGTATAAATTATTTCGCTTATGTCGTGTTTAAATATGTAATGCCCCTCTTTTACTGCAAAACAAATAAAACAAGAACACCTGAATTTATTTATAAACAAATGCCGGTACATCCATGCAGTTATATGCATGCTAGCGCTAGGTTAAATTTATGGCGCTTGAGAAGATAGTCTACTACTAATGAATCTCTTTTGTGTGCCAAACTTTGATAGGGCTCCGTTCATGTTGGAAGTAGGACTTGACACAGTTAAAACCTATTAAACAAAAATGGTGCAAGCTTGTTTACTCTGTGTCAGCATAATATAACTGTACTTAACCCAATATATATTTATGTTAACCTTATGCACAGTGTGCCTTAAAGGAAGATGGAGCAGTTCTGCATTTGAGAAAAAACAATTGTATTGCGCTCATTTGGCCTTTAAAATAACATATATCCCAATTATGTTTCAATGCGGCGTGCCGCAGAGCATTAAGAGCAATTTCAAAATAGGGCTGAAGCCCCGCCTCCCTAGCCTTGGGCAGTCAGAATATCCGTTGTAGACGTCACGTACAGTGACTGTACAACCACTGTCCTTCGCGTTTTCTCGTGTTTAACGATACTTGCGCAGCCAATGGTTCACGGGATAAAAATACACTAGAATTCACTTCTACCTAATTTTTTTCGAACACCTCGGTAGCTTCCCTTTAAAATAATAACATGTGTCTTAGGCTGGGGCTTTGATTTCAGACTCTTCTTTTTTCCTCTATATTTTTAAATTAGTTCCAGACAGTTCTCTAGTTCGAGTGTCTACCATCGCCACTGATTCACCACGGGCTATATCCTGTAATTTTTTCTGATGGCCGTTTTTTTTTGCAAAATAATACGCCCACCTCTTTGAATATCAAGGGCCCCCAGTTGTAAATATCTTCTTTTTGCGGTAATGATTTCACCCCATAAACGCACAGACGGGCGGCTATAATGTATTTTTAGGTCTCATTTTTTTCTTTGGTATTTACAACCAAAGGAACGCACTCACGTTTGGCATGCATCAACATTCCGGCAAATAAATACGTATAAAATTTTTGAAGTCTCTGAATTCTAAATAAATACTCTCACTTTGTTGTAACCTGTGGTGCGTGTAGCGCATTTGTAATATATTTTATTCAAATCTTGTAGCACTGTTAATTCGTAATTCATCTGCCTGAGAATAGTTGTTTTATGCATCATTGAATTTCACCTCCAGACGTTGACTGGTTTGCCTTTGGAACGTTGCATTTTGAAAGAAAATACATGTTTCTTTTGAAACTGATAGGTTTCTCTTGTGCCTTGGGGAGCCCTAGACCATACACGCCGAACTTTCTGCTGTATTCTCCCTTTGCATTCTCCCGAAACTGTCCTCAGCTAACCGAAAAAAAAAATGTATATAAATATATATATTTCAGTTGAGCAACGGAAGAAATGGCCACACTCTTTGCGTCTTCAGAGTTCAATAATACCATTTTAATTAGTTTTAACTGGAGCCTTGGTGATGTATATGTTTTTTTTTCTTAGTCCCGACATACTTTTTTGCATTGAAGTTTATGGACCACCTTTGCAATGTCTTGAATTCCTCCCTACCATTATAAAGGGACGTAATATTCTCGATGTTTATAATAGCGTTTGAGACGGTGCACGCATATAAATTGCAGTTTTATGGATTCCTCAAATTGCCTTTGAAGAAAAAATCAAAACGTCCCGCAATGTTGCTTTTGATGTGTGATGTTTTTTTGATAGTTGCATCGGTTTTTCCATGGTCTGCGAAGACGTAGCTTCTGGGCATACAAGTATCTACTTTTATACCCCACCCCGGCTTCACTACAGGGTGAAACAAGGAGACGGCAGGCTCTTTAAATCGACCGGAAAATTCGGTTTCTTAACCTATCGCGCTACGACTTTGTGCAGCGTTGCCCACAGATGGTGCATCTTTTTTGGTAAAATTTGCAAACAGCGAACTTACCTGAGGAAAAAGTAAAGAAAGAAAAAGGCTTAGCTCCTACGGAAACGCAACGACGCCACCGGTCTGCAAACAACACGGCGCCGTTTCGCACGCGAGACAAGAGATGGCGCAAGCGGTCGCGACGCCAACTGCCGCCAACGAACGAGCAGACGACGCCGAGAGCCGGCCCTTTAGCAGACATGGAACTGTAGTTCCTTGCTGTTAACGCGCCTGTCTTTTTTGTTTCTGCGACTATCGCCGCCTGCGGAACACGCGCCGCTTTTGAGTCGAAAAGATCGTCTACTAAAAGGCCTGCTCTCGGCGCCGTATGCTCGTTCGTTGGCGGCGTATGTTGCGCCATCTCTTGTCTCCCGTGCGAAACGGCGCCGTGTTGTTTGCAGACCGGTGGCGTCGCTGCGTTTCCATAGGAGCTAAGCCTTTTTTTTTCTTTACTTTTTCCTCAGGTAAGTTCGCTCTTTGCCAATTTTACAAAAAAAAAAATGCACCATCTGTGGGCAACGCTGCACAAAGTCGTAGCGCGATAGGTTAAGAAACCGAATTTTCCGGTCGATATAAAGAGCCTGGCGTCTCCTTGTTTCACCCTGTATGACCGCTGACGGGACGGCAAGGACTTGATGTCTCTTTCCATGCCTAACATAAAGCACCTTCTCGTTGTCCTTCGTCGTGATAGGAACTCCCGAGATGCCAAAACGTTATCAAAGGTAAGCTCACGCTGGTAGTGGAAGAGGTGAAAAGCCTCTCTCCGCCCTTCTTGTCCCAATGTAACCACAAATTATCTTGCATTTGCCGCTCATTATTTATGTTTTAGTTGTGGAGAGAAAAAGGTTCCCATTGCTCTATTTACCTTTCTCTGGGTATCTCGTATTAAAAGCATCGTCGAAAACAAGCGAGTCATTCGTCTTCTTTATGTCAACTTTTACTATGCCACTCAGTCTGAAAATAAAAATAAACGAGATTTGTCAAAAAAGGCAAGCTTTCTATGCACTACACGACCCACTCTCATGCATCGTTTCCCTTACTGTATAGCATCCCAAATATGTATTTAGAGACATTCACTTTTTGTTACATCCATTCAATATGGAAATAAGTTCAAGCTTATTTGCGGCGAGGTATGCAACGCCATCCGTGATTTCCCTACACACTTCCTGGGGGGGGGGGGGGGGGGGGGGTGCATTCCTTTGTTTTTCTGAAGGCACCCCCTTAATTCCCAACAACTCCTCTGTTCTCAATAACCCCCCCCCCCCCCTAAAAATTTAGACGCCTCCCTAATTTCAATTCTTGAGAAAGCCCTTAAACGCCATATTAGTGGCCACTGTAGAAATTCCACTCTGTATAATTCCCAACAAAACAGGTGTCGGGCCTATCACCGTGGTCGGCGAAGAAATTCTAACCAATGACGAGGTCGGAAAACAGGATGGCTGAATAAACGCCATCTGCACAGTGATAAGAAGCATTAAGCTTTGGATGCTCAGTTTGCTTGTGCGGTTGCGTTTTCGAGCAAATCGGGTTATTTACCACCTTGTCATTTACTGTACTCGTTTACCAGATTTCCTTGATTAACTGACCGCATTGTGTTTGGAAAAATTAACTCGCCGGGCACTCTGAAGAGTATAAGCTAAAACAAAAAATCTGTGCCCAGGAGGCCCTAACAACTTGGCCATGATTGAATACAATGTTTGCTACAATACTACGGCTTTTTTAAAATATAGTTTTAAATTGGGCCATTTCGACAAAGAAAAACCTCAGATGCTACAATTATAAAAAATATTAGCGTCCTAGGGTGCATAGGAGGGGTCTCGAGTTCTATTTACTGTAATACATATTTGACAATTTGTATCATGTTTACTTACAGGGTACTATTGTCTGAAGTGTAGCCATAAACTAAAGTGGTCGTCCACGGCAGCGACTCGTCCACTGTACGGCTGATAGTACGCAAGCACCTTAGTTGGGATCCTATTTCTGAACTGTGCGAATAATATGCCAAAAAGAATTGCTGTGTCAAGTTTCCGAGAATCTGTAAGAAGAGCACACGTTTAATGACCGTCGTAAATACATTAACCTCTTGCTCGTCACGTTTTTATTTATTGGCTTAATGCAGGTATTATAAAAATAGAGTATATCTTTCCGCTCTGTACACTTCCATTTAGATGAGTCCACGTGAAAAAATACGTTAATCTGAAATAAACTGGGATAATGACTTCACCATTGTACTTAAAAATTTTTTTTCTGTTATTTGTTTTTCGTGTTTGCCAACACTGCATTTAAGTGTAGGATGTCCAAGAAACGTTCCACATTACCCTCAGGATGCACAAATTTTAAATCGTACTTTATTCACTACAGCCTGTAGTAGAGCGCTGCGAACCCATTTTAGAGAGTGTTAAAAATTCGGTTTCTGAATGTATCACACTGCGATTCGCTAGAGGCTCGGCTCGGAAATAAAAGATTGAAGTAAAAAGATTAAAAAAAATTGCTATGTAAAAAAAAAAAAAAAAAATGTTTTGGATTGTTTTTGCTGTTTTGCGGTGGCATTCGCAGACGATGTCACGACCTTGTTTGCACATGCTCCGTTTCACGATAACTTGGCGAACTGTGGAGGCTAAGGCCCCGCGACCCAATAAGAGCGTCGGAGCGAGGCACGTGACCCAGCATTTGTGTCGCCACGCCAAATGCAAGGCGCGAGGCCCGGAGGAACCGGCTGTCGTCTGCGAGCCAAGCGTCGTCTGCTCCGAAACCAAGCACCTTCGGAGGAACGTCCATCGCAGCAGCATTTCCGTCCGCCAGAATAGCCAGCACTTCGGGAATAGTTCAGACACAACCATTCGCTCAATTTCGGCGCGAATCTGTGACTGGTGCTTATGCTAGAACGCATTGCGATGTTTTGAGCGGAAACGGTCAATTACATGGCTGCGATCGCCGGCGATTGCCAACGGCCACGGCGCTACAAGGCGAAACAAATCGAGCGGATACAGATGTGGCGTCACTTTTGTGGTTCAAATATAATTGAAACTATAAATTTGCCATTATTTATTCTTTATTCTTCATATCTTTTCGTTATATGTGGAATCGCCCCAGTTAAATTGCCGTTAAAATAAAAAGAAGCTCAGAACTACCTTTGTCACGGACGGCTCTGCTCCTGTTTCGGTAACAAAAACCCAGTGGGCTCGACCATGAAGAGTTATTACGTGCCTTGCTTTTGCGCTCTTTTGGGTCGCGCGGGCAGCAGCCCAGACAGTTCGCCAAGTTATCGTGAAACGGAGTATAGTTGTATGTGCTGCCGAAAGATGGCGCAGCGTGACGCACGTGAATATTATAAAGTACGCGGCGCCTCGACCGTTCATTCCCGTCTTCCTATTCGGTTTGTTTGTAAGCGTTAATAAATTATCGCACTTTCGGATTTGTACATTGGAGAGACGTGCGCCGGCATAGTGAGGACTTTCGAAAGATCGTACGCTAAGCTCGGCGGCGGCGTCCAGCGCACTCTCCACTCTTTGATGTTTGTCGGCAGCACATAAAACTAGGCTGGCACGGTCATGACAGCATCTGCGAATGCCACCGCTGCCCGAAAAAGTTTTTTTCTTCTATTTTGAACGAGGCAAGTTCATTGGTTGACATTTTTACTCCAAGCATTCGCCACCTAGCAGCACATCCTTTGCAAATGGCAGCGCGATATCTTGAACCATCTGAAATAATTTCAAATCGTTAGTGTACATGCTGTGTAGTCACAATTGAAGCCCCTGAACTTTCACTTCGAAGGCTCTTTTGAATATCTGGCATAGGATTCCAATGTATGTAATTCCGTAAAAAAAGTTTTCTTTGTAATACAATTAGTTGCCAAATCATAGTTATCTTTATGACAATTTTATATTAGTTCCGTCTGTTCCTCAAGAGGCGTATTGCATTGGCTTGTTAAACCGCATTTTCGGATAAATAAGAAACTTGCTCCTGGTTCTAAGCAACAGATAAAATAAGATAACTCTGGAAACTCGTAGGCACTTATCAGTTCCGCTTTGACTAAACTTGATGTGAAAAATTATTACATTATTAAATACCATAAAGACGACAAAAATATTTGATTATCAATCGTACTCACCTTCCAGGCGTCTGGATATCTCCCTAAACGTTGAGAAAATAGTTCTTTCCGACATTGTCCTGCTACTTCTACCACCAGAAAAAACACAAGTACAAAGGTACGCACAACAACGTAAATCTCCATCCCTGCTTTTTCTTAGAGGCAAAGAATCGGAGATCAAGACTAACATTGTGTTTTACAAGCAAGTGACTTTAACTGAACGTCGTGAGTTTTTTTATCTTCTTTTTTTCCGTTTTGTAGAGCTTTATTTTGATTTCGTTAGAGTGATGACGCTAAGCTTGAGTTCAATACTCGCTTTTTTTTTTTTTTAGATTGAGCGAGTTCAGTCTGTTGTTGCGGGTTCGAGAATCGCGCAGTCTTTCCTTGAGAGCTGTGCCCTTTAGTTGCCGTTTGTGTCTGCTGAAGAAAAAATCGCTGCCTCGCTGATAGCACGTGCCAAAAGAATATAAATAAGCGTTTCTAATTGCTGCGTTAAATTTGTTCCCTAGCTTTTTGTTCACAAATTTTATTTCCTGTTAGTGGTGCGTCTGCTTTTAAAGCACTGAATGCTTTATAACAAAACCTCCTACTTCCAGGAACGCGTCCACTCATCTGACCGTCTGTGCATTACGCCGTTAAATTCAGCGGTGTCTTCTGTCTAAATTTCGCTATACTTCTCGGAAAATTAACATCACGCGATATCATGCCATCACGCGAAGCCGTTACGTCACGTGACTCACGTCACGTTAGTTTCCTCCTGAATTATGTGTGAAATTGAATTTGCATTTTTATGGTAATATATATTATTCTGAAAGTGATCAGGGCGCACGTGATCTAAAATTGGGTATATTCGCAGACTTTAAAACACGAAATGCCTTTTAACGCTATCTCCAATCCCAAAATGTTGTTCCTACCATCCATCCGTCCGCCCGTACGCCCGTCCGTGCATTTTCCGCTAAATTTAGCGGGGAAAGCCACGTCCGGTGACGTCACGTTACCTTACACCTTTTGGAAATTGAAGACACGTGACCTATACAGCCATTCAGTTTGCCCGCTAAATATAGCGGGAAAATATACGCCAGGTGACACATCAGTTCCATCACTCCATCCCTCTCTTCCCCTCTCCCTTATTTTCTCTGCCAATCCCTCTCCTCCCTTCACTCGTTTTTTCTCCCCTTCTTTTCCCCCTCCTAGCAACACCTTCTACAGAACCGTAGGGGATGTTTCTCCCAGGGTGTTCAAATTAGGAATTTTATGACAAAGGTCGCTGCCAATTTTAGAATTAATTTTTTATAAAGGTACTTTAGATGACCTTGAGCACGGACTGATGATGTCTCCTGCATGGGAGATGAAACGTCTTAGTAAATTGTTGATATCGTTAATACCCCTGTCAGACGGGCTATAAATTGTAGAAGAATCTGGAGTTGGGCAAGTTGCTACATCTTAGATTCGAAAAGCGCCAGAAAACAAGGACAACAGAAGGAATAGACGAAACGATGCGCTACTTTCATCTGAATTTTTATTCGGAAAAACAAACGTATATATACACACCCAAGCAACTATTTGCTTCTAATCAAACTTCTCGTGAGATGAATTCAAATTTCTTTTGTGTCTCACTGGCTTGTAATGGCTGATCGTAATGATCTAATTGGATTTGAATTTGAATTAAAGCTCGCGACTTAGCGCAACAATGTGTGGTAACGTGTTTCTGATAAGACTACGAAGATATTTATAAAAAAATGCGTATGCACTGTAATATGTTGCGTGCCCATGACTTACCCATCGTTATTGCCATCATTTTGGAGTGACACTAAGTTTTTCCGTGTAGCACCAACACACATGGAGTGTGTTTCTACGGGTTGAAGTGCACTCTCTAATAGTGACACTAAACTAGCCCATCTGAGAGGGGTATAAGTCAAGTCTGTATCGTTTTTTTTTAGCATAATGTATATCGGCTTATAAAACTCTTTTTGCGAAACAAACAAAGCATAATTCTTTCACAGTTATGTACCAAATCTAACCGCTGAAGAGCTAGCCGCTGCAACGACCCATGAGTGTAGTTAATGTGGAGAGTTTGTTCTCCCACTGGCCTAAGGTGCCAGAGGGCAGGTGCTTCCGAAACACTTGTAAAATTGCTGGGCAATGCGAACGCAAGTTCCCCTGCTTCTTGCATAGGGGTTGCGATGATGTCAGAACGCCTTGCTTTTACTGGCTGATTGAAAAAAAAAGTGGGTAGAATTTAAGGCATCGATCATTTAGCTCTACCCATTCATTATCCTTCCAATGAAAGCCAATCAGAATTCGGCATCGTTCTGACGTCACCGTAACCCCTGTGCAAGAAGCAGACGACTTGCTCTTCGCATTGGGCACACACTCCATAGTCTTCTCACGCCCTGAAGCCCGTCCTGGTGGCTGATTGCGGTAGAGTAATTAAATTACATATCCCGAGTTTTGCCTCCCTTTCACTTATGCTGCCAACTCTTTATCGGTGGTGAAGGAGCCAAATGCGCCAAATTTGACTGCACAAGTTGCCTAAAATCGTCTCTTGCGGAGTGTTTGATTTGGGAGGAACATATTTTTCGTATCGTTCGCAAAATGTAGATCATACACTGAAATCTGACCAGCAGAAAGCTTCTCGAACCCTCCGATATTATGTGTGCTACTTGAGCATGCATAACTCTGTTCTTATTATAACTCCAGCACTGCTTTAAAGCGGCCGACCAACATCAGGCGACATGACCATAGCCTCCTCTATGCTGACAAAGCTTGGCAGTTCGACGACGGAGCCATAGAGTGCCCGGTCGCAGATTCGGAGCGCGAGGATCTGGTAGCACAGAGTATCAAAGAGCCATTTCTCGGGGAACCTGGACGGCAGCGCACAGCTTTTGCAGCAGCGAGGACCCAAAACACACTTGTTCGCTCGGGAGAAGTGTGTTTGGGCGTCTTGCCTCAGCGGGGCGCCAGTCATGTGGCTCTACTCTCATCTGTTGTCTGCCGCTCCACATTTTCCATTTCGGCTGCCACTTCTCGTGGCGATCTGCCAGGCTTTGCCAGTATATAGAAGGCTATGTCATGACAAACGACGATGCAGTGTGCGCGCGCGTGCGCCGACGCTTCCGAGAGGCCCGGGGGACGCACGACCGTGCATGCGCATCGAACCCCCGCGCCTCATGTCGTCGTGCCTGTCCTGCCTTCTGCAAGAGTCATCATCAGGGAAATTTTCACGACACACTTATAAAATATCGATGTTCCTTGGGGTGCTATTAGCGGCGAGATGTTTCGGTGGCGCCCACGTTTGGTTACCTTTCGTGACGTCATTACTTTGTGAACAACAAGTTCGATGCTGTTTGTAATGAGCATGGTGAAAACCTCAAATCATAGCGCTCTCAAAGCAACACTGCCTACACCGTCAAAATTGAAGTTCCTACATTCCTCTTATTTGCGTCGATGAGAAATCCTTTGCTGACGTCATAGTCAGCACTCGGCCAATTGCAGTGGGCCGACCACAGCGACGCTTTCGATCGCTCAAGTCGCCAATTGACGTTGTTATTGAAAACTGTAGTCACTAACAAGGAGAAAACAGAAAAGACAAGCTGCAGCCGCCCTGCCGCCAGCGCGAGCTTCCTAGCCTCGACAACTCTTCGGCGTCTCGAGCGACAGATGCCTCGAGCGCGCGCGTTCAGCCGAAAGACGACGGTGGTGGTGGTACAAACTTTATTAAGCTACTTTAGGAAAGTGCAAAGGTCGTGGTGAAGCCCTCAGTCCAGGGCTCCAGTGCTTTCTGTTGCAGCTCTTGCCCTCCGGATCAGGGCGAGCTGGTCGTTGGGGGAGGAGCTGCGCAGCGAAACTTCCCAGGCCTCGGGTTCGGAGGGAGGTGTGGAGGGGGAAAGGAAGGGGTTCAAGGAACAGACTCACGTAACGCGGTAGAGGGATGGGTGAACTCCACCAAAGGGACATTCGGCTGGGTATTGTTGAGGAAGGAGCTTGTGCAATAAAGCTAAGTGTGTGTATGTGTTTGTCTAAAGTTGTCGCCAAGCTGTGGTCTCCTGTCGGGTCAGCGTCTTGTGCGGCGGTGGGTACTCTCTTCTGTATTCCCCGTAGAATGCTAAAGCCTAGAAGGTCCGTGGGGTGTACGGGCGTGGCAAGGAGCTGTGCCTCCTCTTCTTCTTGTGAGACAAGGACTCGACTCGTTGAAAGGCCGCCGTTGGCCGTGGAGGAGGGGTGGCTCGGAGGATACCAGCTCGAGCCGCAGCGTGCACACGCCGAGTTTCCTCCACGTTGCCGTGACCGGGCGTCTAGTCGAGGGTAGCCCTTGGGAGGTTGAGTACAACAGTTCCGAGTACGTGGAGCGCTTGAGGTGAGATTCTTCCGGCGAGGTAGCGTCGTAGGCATGCCTGAGAGTCTGTCAGGAGCGGCGGTGATTCTGGGGTGGCGGCGGTGAGAGCTAGTGCGATGTCCAGCTCCTCCGCCACGACCGGGAGATTCGTACATAGCAAGGCAATGACCAGAGGTCCGCCGCACGGTCTGACGACGCATGCCGCCGCTATGGTTCCGGTGGGGTGCGTTGCTGCCTCTCTGTATCTGGCGTACTTCTTCCCGCGGTATTCTTTTGCGAGGAATTGGGCTCTCGCCGCCAGCCTACCTGCATGTAGTGTCGGGTTCATGTTGCCAGAGATAGGGTTAACCTGGATCTTCTCGCGGATTTCCTCCGGAATCTGCGTCGTTTCCTACATCTCTCTCGGGATAGCGAAGCCGAGGGTTCTCAGCATGTGTTTGCCTGTTGAGGTGGTCAAGAGTCGTATACGGTGTTTTTTGGTGTGCGCTTCTGCATTTTCCATGTCGTCTTTTGGACCCCTAGACTAAGCAGTCTCTTAGTCGACTTCAGGCACGTAGCCAGGGGGGTGGGGGGCATGAGGCCGCCCCCCCCCCGAAATCTTCCATTTTGCTGGGACCTCCTCTCTCCCCTCCCCCTCATACAGCATTTTGACATGAGCGCCCACCCCCCCCCCCCCCCCTCTTGAAACGAAATCCTGGCTTCGTGCCTGGTCGACATGTATATGAGAAGCCCCAGCTTCAACTAGTTGGCTTCCCTGATGATAATATTTATTTGCGCCTTGTCCTTCTTTGTGAGCTTGAGGTACGTGATGCGGCTGAGGGTGAGGGCATGTGTCATCCGTATGAGGTCGACCTCCTTGATGCTTTTACATCTACTTGGATGTAAAAGCATCTACACTCCTTGAATGGTTGCCAAGCATCGTGTGAAGCACGGATGTCCTGAGGACTCGCGGTCTTCGCTCGACGTAGGTAGCCAGACCAATGCCACTTCGAAAACAAGGCCAGCGCATGACGTCAACGTTAGTGGAACCCCGAGTTTCCCCATGCGTCAAGCATATTGAATCTCGATGAGAGTCGCCGCAAAGCGGCAGATGCGTCTGTCTCGGCGACGCAGTGTGCTGGCGTCTCACTTGTTGTGAGACGCTGCAAGACGCGCTGGAGGCATCGCTGACGCAAGCTGCAGAGGTGCCGCGTGGGCCCACTTGTGATGACGTGTGGGAGGGACAGACGTAAGTCTTGACTTCCTTTCAAACGCAATAAAACGGTCCTCTGTGAGGCCTATACCTATAAGGTGGTTAGCGAGCATGCTTGCAAAAATAGTGAAAGGGTTAGCTGGAGGATATGAAAAGAAGAAAATAAGCGGGTGTTTCGGGAAAAGCAGAGTAGCGAAATACGAGTTGCAGGGCTGAAACTGGGGTTCGCAATCGCAAAGGGACGTGAACTTTGCTTTCCTGTTTCGCTGAAGCACTAGCTTTCGTATGAGTGTCTTTGATAGACGCTACGCGGGGCAATGTTCACGCAGTTGAGGCTTAAATTACATAGCACGTTCATCTGTACAAGATTACCGCGAAGAAATACACAGTATAGTCTGTGTTAAAACTGCTTTTGACACGATAGTACGTGAAAGGGGCGAATTGTCTGTATGCTAAGAATGAAGAAGGCTTAGTATATTAAAAGCGTTTCTTATGTTCACACCCGTAATAACTCAAACACCCCTAAAATAGGGTGTCTGTTTGAAGATAATCTATAACTGAAAAATCTCTACGTAGTGAAGACTCAATCGCACGCATGTAGGAAGACCATACGTTTTATTTTCTATAGCTCGGTATGCTTAAAAACACCACATTTTTTCCAGTCATACGCGATGGTTTTGTTTTGGTCGGCTATCAAATCATAAGCCAAGGAACATCCATATGGCACATCATTGTGAGTTTTCAAGTAGGTATGCGTTACCCATACTTGAACTCCTGGAACATAGCCGAAAGGAAAGCGCTATTGTAAGTAAACTGGCATTGGTAGGTTATTCCAACTTTTTGAGATTATTTGAAACACTCGGCATGGTTGAAATAATCTAAAATTATCTGCAATGTTTTTCTTGATTATTTGTTGTGCGCCTTTTTTTACCAGGAAAATAACATGGTATGAGACGTACACATGCTGTGATTAAATTTTCAACTGGGCTTAGTTTGTTTGAATACTTCATTAACCCGCGCGCGCTCTCGTCTTCTACTGCTGCGTGTTTGTGAAATTAAAATTAGCGGTAGCAGAGTGTTCTGATTTTTTTTTCAACTTGTTTCCTACCATGATTTCATCTTCTCCTAGTTCAATCGATGAAATGTGTTTATTAGGACACTTTTATGTAAACTCCGCTTAGGGTGGTGCCAACTGTCTGTTTCCCTGCCCCATATCCTTCCCATTACATACTTGTTTCCTAAGCATATCCCCAAAAATGGAAAAAAAATAGAGTCAGTGTCAGTCTACAGACTCCGGCAAAATTGTGCGGCCACTTCCGTTTTCATAGGGCCATCTTACGCGGGGCGGTTCGCCGGCTGTGGGTGTGGCTGTTGTTGTACTTTGCGCTTTGTTTACTCCACCGTTTTGGATTGTGTTGGGGCAAGCCAGAAGAATAGTTGCTTCTAATAAAACGCGAGTATTATTGACAAGTCAAAATTGTAATTTCTGACGCCTAAGCTTCGATTTTGTTTTAGCTTTCTTTATTGCAAGCTGCCCTTACCAAAGCAAGCGTATTCCTTCTAAATATATCGCACACTTAACCAGCTTTTGTGTTGAGAATATTATGTCGGCTACAGCTTTGTCTGATCAGCGACTTGTAGTTGTTCAACGGAAGTTACAGTACATCCGGTACTTTCTAGCCCTGATAGGAATTATCGTGGTGATTGGTCGTGGCCGGCGAAATTGGCGAAAGTAACCAGGGCTGAGACAATGTTGTAACAAAATATTTTTTCCATCACAAGCGGAGTTCACATGAAGTCACTCTAGCTTTTATTACGACTTGCAATGCTTCGGTACACTTTAAGCTCGCTAACCTCCGTCACCGCCTAAGATAGACCACGTAAGCCTTCATTTTTATAGAACTGCGTTCATGGAACCTTTGACAATGGCAGAGTGCTACGCTAGAATGGCAGAGTACATTTGGAAAATGTGAAGCCTCAGTATAACATTCAACAACTTGGGATACAATAAAACAGTTTTTGGAATAAAGAAAAATCTAGGCTTAATCCTTTGGAATACACTTTGTTAGGAAATATTAACACTGACCGTATACGACTGATACCGATAATTTGTTATGTTTTGAGCGCGCACTCAATTGCTCTTAGCTTAGTATAGACAACCGTAACTTTCTTGCAACTCCGAGCATATCTTAAAACCCCCATGCAAAGTTGCTTTGCGTGCCAGTTACATTGGATATCAAAACGACCTTTCTAGTCGCGACGCGTGTTTTTCAAACACGCTAAATTTGTATTTAGAAAAATCGACACAACATTGATGTTTTAAATTTGTTTTGACCTTGATTATTCAATGTCTTTTCGAAGTTCGCTCTGCCTTGGGTGCATTGCTCGGGAGACATAGGCTAGTTCTCTTAAATATCATAAATATAACCTAATTATAATACAAGTTGATGTATAGGGTGGTACAAGTCACCAGGCTCGATGTAAAATGGACCGTAAAAATCGACGCCTGCACGTAGCAATCTAAACTTTTCGTCAAAGGTGTATTTCACAGGTCTTTTCTTTTTGTAAAATTTCGAAGTGTAGTTTTCTTTCTGTAAGAAAATAAGGCCAAGAAACTTGCCAGGGTCTACGGCGTGCAGCGACGCATACGACAGGGGTCCAGTAGCGGGGTGTGTTTGGCGTTCGTATTGATAGATGGCGCTACCTCCGTATAGCGACGGCTCGCCACCACCGTGGTTTATTAAAATGAACATAATCTTTTTGAAATGTACTATCGGGGAAAAATGAAATGCGAACAGAGGAGCGCTTGGATCGCGGTACAGGCAGCGCCGCCTGGAAGTGAGCCTAGGAGCGAGGGTGCGTGGCCTACTCCGACGTGTTCACGCCCCTCCCTCTGCGCTCCCCAAGCTTCAGCAGTGCGCCTCTTGGTGCGCTGAGAGCTATCACCGCTATCTTTGCTGGCTCAGCGCGTGCGGCGCAAAGAAGCTCACCGCACCGGCCGAGCAGGCAAAGATAGCGGTGACAGCTTTCAGCGCACTGAGAGGCGCACTGCCGAAGCTGGGGGAGCGCCAATCGAGGGGCGTGAACACATCGAAGTAGGTCACGCACCCTCGCCCCTAGGTTCACTTCCAGGCGGCGCAGCCTGTACCGCGAGCCACGCGCTCCTCCGTTCGCATTTCATTTTTCCCCGATAGTACCTTCGGTTAAAAAATAAATGCAGACAATCGAAGCAAAACGTCAAGTAAAAAAAAACGCGTCTGCATAAGGGCGGCGCTTTTGCTGCCAACGGATTTTGTCTGCGTGTCGTCTGCTATCTTTCGCTGGTCGGCTGCACTACAGTGGCTTAAAGGGGGTAGTGTAACGAACGAAACCGGAGAAGCGGCACAGCATTGGAAGACGGCCGCGGGTGGGCGCTGGCGCTTGCAGCACCGTCGTTCCGGCTATGGCTCCGGCTTGGCCGCTTGGTCAGCTTGGCTCCGGCCAGCTCCGGCCGATTCGCAGCTGTCGACTACACTGTCGTCTGCTAGTTTCACAGTTTTATTCTCCTTCAAACACAAATCATGTCGTTGTAAGTTCACTGGAAACAAATAATTGTTTTTGAAATATTTATATTAGTTGTGAAGCGTGTTAGGGTGCCTCTATCTGCCGGCCGATTGAGGCACCCAACGGAGCTGCGGATCGAAGCGCCACCTATACCGTCTTCTAAGGAGCGGCCGTTGCCGATGCATGGTGGAGGCTACGCGATAACCACACTACCCCCTTTAAGCCACTGTAGTTGCACCTTCGGACGCTTTTCCTGACGCCATCTATCAGTACGAACGCCAAACACACCCCGCCACTGAACCCCTGTCGTCTGCGTCGCTGCCCGCCGTAGACCTTCGCAAGTTTCTTGGCCTTATTTTTTATAGAAAACGAACTGCGCTTTGTAATTTTACAAGAAAAAACCGACCTGTGAAATACACCTTTGACGAAAAGTTTAGATTGCTACGTGCAGGCGTCGATTTTTACGGTCCCTTTTAGATGGAGCCTGGTGACTTGGACCACCCTATTAGTAGTTCAGATTATTCATATTTCATACACGCTGATATGTACGTACGTACAAAAGGAAGATGAAAATGATGCAAGTTTTTTATGCACTGAAGTACAGTAGTTCTTAAACCGTACATGCTTATTAAAATACCACTGATAAGTTTGTAAGAATTTAGCCTCTAGGTGTATCAACAGAGTCTATGTCCTTTAAGTAAACTTTTGTACTCTTGTTAAAGGATATTTTGTTTAGTGTTCTAAATGTTGTATTATGAAATACCCAAGTATGCAGATTTCAGAACAGCACATGATTTGTAGTCGGTGAAAAGCAACTGGTAAATCTTTTCTTCCCTTTTTCCACCTGTGTGAATAAAGGTAAAAACGCAATTCAATTAGCTTTTAACTGATTGAAAAAAATGGCAATAATATGTATCAGACGAGCAACTGACAAGGGTCATAGAATATGTTTCCTAAATAGCGTGCGTTTATATAGCTGAAAATAATTAAAATAAGTGTTCATAAAAAGCGTCGTTTCCTTCTGATAATGCTAATCATTATGAGACGTGAAGGCAAAAATGTGACGTCATAATCAGAAAACGAATCACCCTACCTTCGCTACTTTGCCCCTATGTTTTCGAATTAGCTGGTACATTTCATATTGGTTGCCCATTGCTGGTGGTGTTAAATACTGGAATCCAAAATTCTGCACCACAATATTCAATGGCGAACTTAGGCTGCCCGGAGATCTTTATACTGGCACTAAGTGGAAACAAAGCGCCGAAAGTTTCTAATTATAAGAAACCTTAGAGTACTACATACTTTTACTGCGACCACCTTTTCTAGGTATATGTCTCGGTCGCCGGATCGACTCGCAATTGCTCAACCGTTCAATAACTGAACCGATAGTGATGTTGTCAATTCGAGGCGAAATATCTGGAGCTATCTCGGCTCTACTAATTCAGCCTGGTATAGCGTAAATTTGCCACTGAATAGCTGAATCAGAATATTTTGTAAATCCAACAATTATTATGCCATGTTAGTACGACAGATAGAATACCATATTACACCAAACATACAAATATTTCAAAGATGAATTATTGCACTCACGCCGCATTCATGACCTCGCTACCACACCTTGGCTAATAAGGTTAAATGAATGAAATCATTAGATAGTTTTCATTTCCATTTGTTTTCAAATATTTTATCTCTATAGCATTTTGTAGAGGAATATTTGATTGCTCATGGTTCCTACCTTGGACCTGCAAGGGCTACTTTTTAAACGAATCTTATAGCTTTTTATTATAGAAAAAATATCAGATTTTTTGGCTTATTTTGAGTACCGATTTGTAAGAAAGAGGAATGTGAACAAGGTTGTAGAATGAAAATATAAACATTACTCTTTATTATTGTGTTTTTTATGAACTATGTAATGCCTATAGCTTTGTTGTAAATGCTAAATTTGAACTACTGAATATTTTGAGAGAGTTCTTTCTACATAAAATAATGAATCTCTACGTTTTACACAGGTTGCACACCAGTGAAACGCCTGACTTGGTCCAAGCTTGACAATCCTAGTGTCCTGACTTGGATCAGATACGGTTTTGCTCCAAGGTGTTAGTGCCAGCGTACTTTTCTTTGGCGTTCCTTTGGCTTTTCTCTGGCCCGCCGCATAATTCACAAAGTGCCAGAATTCAGCGAAAGATGCCAAGTATAAACTGAATAACCAACAGTGAAACCTAGATTTGGCACTTGTTTGACAATTTTGGCCCAAAGTTGCGGCACAAAAACCAAATCAACCCGAAGTGAAGCCTCAACATGGCACTTTTTTGGTGATTTAGGCCCAAAGATGCCAGATGACAGCCAAACAACCAGCAGTGAAGCATAACTTTGGCACAATGCTTTGGCGCATTAGGGTCAAGATACTCATACTCTGGCCACAGGAGGTGAAATTTTGACCTACCTTAGCGTTTTCGGGCTAGAGCCACAAGTTCGCAAAACTCAAACGAAGAGATTTGAGCCCAAACTATTGTGCCGCTGGGTATCCAATGTCGCATAACATGACACTATAAATTATTCTTTCAAAGACAGGGCTTACTTGATTGTTTAGCAGGACGTGCTTCCGTTGAATCATCTGCAATGAAAATGTGTAGGACTCGTTTACATTCCATAAATACATTATATGATATCAATGTCTTAAAAAATATTCAATTCGTTGCAAGTTTCTACATCGTAATATGCATAAAAATATGGCATTTTAATATGTATTAATCTACGAATGAGTATTACAGTACTAATTGAATATTTACACTCCTAAATCGATTTGAAATGCCCTTTTAAGGGACATGGGCAAGGTTCAGTGATACTGACATAAATAATTATTGTGTTTTTTTTTTACTGGCCGCGAAACACACTTACAGTCATTTGGGAATATACTCGTGATATTCTTCGAATGATGTGAATTTGCTCGAGTTAATTAAAATGCTTATTGCCAAGTCCTTCAATAATTTTTAATAACATTTCAGATTGATAAAAAATATATTTGTCCTGCCAAGCTCCGAGTTTAAACGTAAGGATTTTTAAATTAAACTTTTTCTTGCGCGGAAAGTAAAAGTATGAGCTCATCCTGTAACAACAACTTTCGTAACTTAAAATGGGACAGGTGAAAGAAGGTAACAAATACGTGTCTAAACATTCCTCATGAGGGCCAACACTTTTCGCAATAAGTAGCGCATTGCGATTTTAAGAAAATGCCAAGGCTTCTTCTGGGTAAGAACAGCTTGATATATTCCCGCATGCATCGTCTCCGGTCATGTGACAAGCTCTTGTTGCTGTACCATACTGTCTCTCACGATCAACAGTCTCTAGAATACAATATTTTTTTAAAATATATTTCAGACTGCACCTGATGCAAAAACGATAAAAAAATTATTTATATCGATTAATATATATGTTTGTAAAAAAATTCACCAGTCACAGAAAGTTTGGGAATAATTCAGTATTTAGAGCGAGGAAGCCAAGTGCGTATACCACGCATATTTCTCCACGATTTGTGAAAATATCGACTATAATAAGTCAAGTGCTCGCACATCGCGCCCCCAACAACACTTCGCAGCAATTATGACACGTAATATATATTTCTTATAATTTATGTGCTGTGAATATATAACCGTATTACAATGCCTATGAAAAAGTTCCAATATGCTTGCAATATTGTAATACTGTGGTGAGTAAGACTCCTTGTCACCCCTGCTTTCTGAACAGAAGTAAAAATGCGGCAAAACATGTGCAAATTGAACGATGTGAAAAGTTTTTTTTTTTCAACATAGTATAGGCAAGCAAAGATCTCTTTGTTACTTTCTGAGTTCCACATTTGATACTCCCTAAAGCGTCCTGTGTGAAGATATCTGGACGTCGTCGATGTTGGAATTGGGATTGGTAATAAATATTTATGGTTTACGTGTGAGCAAAGCACTAGTTTCCTAACTGAAGGTTGCTTGCATTAGTTTACTAATTATGTATATTCTTACCCACAAGAAAATAATTTTCCTTTTCATATGCTTTGTCGCTCTTTCGAGCTTCCACATTTACAAATCCTGTTACTCTGGAAGAGTGCGAATATATATATGATATCAAAAAGGCAAACAACGCGACGGACAAGGAGGAGTAAAGGATGTGAACAGGGCAAGTGCTATCACGCCAGTGACATTTCAATGCTAAGGCAGGGTCTATAATTTCGTGATCACTGAATCAAAATAAAGATTACAAAAATAAAGCGCTTTTGAAAAGTACGGTGAGAATAAATATAAAGGAGAGGAAACAGAAACGATGTAAATTTGGAGTTTCAAAAACTTGGACTCGATTTAACAAAAGTTTCAAGCATAAAACACTAAAAAAATTAAAACAGAAATTCACTCGTCTGTGTTTCGTCCTCTCTCTGTTTTACACTTTCTGTTATCTAGAAAAATAAGTTTTATATTTACTCAGCATTAGAAACTACAGTTCATATAGTACATTTTCTTAGTCAATGATGCTACCGAGGGCGCACTGATACTTAACTATGTGTCCCTCTTTGGCCATGACGGTTTCAGACGACCTCTCCCTGACTTTGGATATGACGCCCTTTCGGTACTAAAATTTAGGGATTACTGGTGTGCGTTTAAAGTCGACCGAATTGTATAGCAAGATATCCTGCCTTGAATGACTTGGGCAAGAGGCAGTGTTCTCTTAGTCTGATCTTCACACACCGGTCATGTTGTCTTTCAGACTGGCCCAACACACTTTTCCACGCGGGAGCGGGATTTTATAAATGACCGCACAGATGCATTTCGCTTATTGATTTGATGCATTACTGCATAATCTTAACAGTTTATCGGCTCAAATAATAGAGAGTAATTGCGCGTTTGTCGCGCTATTACGCTCTTGATATGGTACCCAATTAGCCCAGCAGATATTTTTGATACAAATTTTAATCGCAGATTTCATAATAAAAACTAGAAAGATGCAGCAAAATAATTATAGCAGGAGAAGGGTTCATCTGCGCATATAGCTAAAAACGGATTAAAACTTTCGCATTGCTCTTGAGAAATTTTCTGTAAATTGTGTAAAACGTTGCTAATAAACAGAAGCACTTACCTTTGTGAATCATTCCAGTAATAAAATATGTACTGTGCTTTTTTCTCTTGAGAGTTAATTGTATTTCTGAGTGCACCCAAACAAAAATGATCTTTATCGAATTCAATTTTGTTTGAGTGATACACGAGATAAAATATATCATGGAGCGTCTATCTCCAGCTGTAATTGTAAAAGAAGGGTGAAAATATTATTGAACAAAATAACACGTAGACTCCTAACTGTTAGCACTTCATAACACGTGAACCTTTCACACATTAAACCGTGAAATAGGCAGCCGGTGTGGACAATGGGGCGATATATATTATAATGACGTAAGTTAACACAACATGACAAATTATGTCTTTCATGCGTTTAAAGTGACACTGACAGGGAATTTATGCTCGTTAAGGTTTTTATTTGTACATGACACATGCAAAGCCAAACTACCCAGAACAAAATTTGCAGCTGGAAACTCGTTTTCTTTCTGCCCGAAAACCGCCGATCGAGAACTGGCCGGTTTGAGTCGCGCTCACTCTCTTCTCCGTTGTCACGTGCTGTTTTCTATGGTTTAAAACACACACAAAATATAATCAAAGTCGTGGGTCATCTAAAGCACACACTCAATATTAAAAAAAAGATATGATGCTTATTTTTGTGACTTAAAAATTGAAAGACGTATAAAATTCCCAGTAATGCCGAATTAGAGCGCAGCTCTTGAGGAGGAGGAGGGGAGGATACGAAGAGGAGTGTGTGCCCCTCCTCCTCTTTCCTTCTCCTCTCCTTCTCCTCCTCCCGCTCCTCCTTCCCCTCCCCTCCTCCTTCCTCCTCTTATTCTCCTCCCCTCCTCTCTGCCTCCCTCCCCCCTCGTGACGTCACTCGTGACCCTCGGAACGTCACACGTGACGTTACTCGTGACCGTCGTGACGTCACTCGTGAAGGCCTCGTGAAGGTCGTGACCATCGTCGTGACCTTCACGAGTGACCTTCATGACGTCACTCGTGACCCTCGCGAAGTCGCTCGTGACGTTACTCGTGACCCTCGTGAACCTCGTAGTGACCCTCGTGACGTCACTCTTGAAGGCCTTGTGAAGGTTGTGACCATCAATGTGACCTTCACGAGTGACCTTCATGACGTCACTTGTGACCCTCGCGACGCCAGTCGTGACGTTACTTGTGACCCTAGAAACCCTCGTGCCGTCACTCGTGAAGGTCGTGACCATCCTTGTGACCTTCATGACGTCACTCGTGACCCTCGGGACGTCGCTCGTGACACCCGTTACGTCACGGGTAGCGACACGTGTGACCCCCGTGACGTCACACGCAACGACACGTGTGACGTCATTATGGGAAAGGTCCCATAATGGAACGCGCGGTTACGCCGATGGCGACGGCGACGCCGCTCAAGCCGGAAACGGGCGCCTAAGAGCTGCGCTCTAAAAACTGCATATTCATTGATTGAACAAAAAAAAAAAAGAAAGAAACTTGCACCGAGAAACGGAAGCACACTGTGCATTCTCTGCGTAATTTGCAACATGGCGTTGTATCGCTGTGGTCGCGGGAGTTGCGGTTGGACGGCTGAACGAAGCGAGCTGAGCGATGGCGGCGGTCGACGGCCGTGAGACCTCTACTTCAGAATTGTTCGTTGTACCGGCGAATCTACCTAGGATTGGAAGGGAGATCGTTTACAGATCGAAACTATTAGGATCCGTACGGCACGCCCGACCACCAAGCTGATTCGCACGAAGACGTCGCCGAGCCTTCGCCCCTTCGCCTGGCCGAAGACGGGGCTCGTCGATCTTACGAACCCGAATGGGTAAGAGCTTGAGAAACTAGGAAACGTCAAGACGCACTGCTTGTCGTTTTCGTTCTTTTTCTGCGAAGTGCGAGGCGAGCAATTTTTGCCTGCTTCACACTAAAAAAAAAAAAAAAAGAGAAAAAAAAGAAGGAAAAAAAAATGCGGTTGGGTGGGCTTACGTGACTCTCGACCAAATCCCACCTTCTCTACAATCCTTCTACCCCAGTTCAGTTTCGGTTACGGTTTCAAGCAGTTTCGTTTTTTCTTTAATTCATTAAAAATATAAAATATGTACTAAAATATTGATTGCGTAGACTTCTGACACCATATTGTATCGCCTGGCAAAATATACAAAAAATGTTTTGAGGGGTGTCAGTGTCCCTTTATTTCTTTTTAGATGACCTTTAACATGAATTGCAATAAAAAGTAAGTAGTTTGAGTAAAGGAATTTGATAATTTTATTATTTATTAAGTATGAAGCAAGTGGTCGCAACTAAAATGGATAATATCACTCGAGGGAACGATGATGTTACATAAACATCATCGTTCCCTTGCACAGAAGTAAAATAAACAAAAAAACAGGGGAATGATTTGAAGCACCAAAGACAATTGCTTATTTCGGGTTGGCATCAGAGAGCATACCAGTCCAAGAGACAGTCTTCACGACCAGAAGCAGCGCTACTTGGAAAAGTAGTTCCGCTAAAGTCGGCGGCAAAGCACACATCGAAACCAGTCTGGAAACCAATGAATGGTTCACTTTCATTCGATCCATACACCGATGAGCAACAAGATGGCAGCGCCCATAGGCCGTACTCCACAAATTGTCACCACTTCTGTGCAAATGGCCAAATCACCGGAGATCTGATCGTCTTTGCCATGCTTGTAAACGTGGGAAAGTAAAGGTTATATGATGAGGTGAGGCGTTTCAGAAACCCGTAGTACTGTGTGTGATCTATAGATAGTGCGTAGCTAGAAATACATTATCCCGATCAATATAAAAATTCATTTGTTGCCAAAATAACATATTTTTAATTATCAAGGTGGTTACAAGACATTAAAACAATATCAACGTCTAAACGGCATGTCAAGACATTTCAAGTGAACGATGACAAATCCTCAGAAACTTACCTTTGTGGCGAACATATTTTGGTGAGCACTAAGTAAAGAATAGCTCTATTATGGCAAAGCCGACTGCACAATTTATAATTATAGTGCAATTAAATGCAAAGGGGCAAGCGAGCTCCATGCACAATTTAGTTTGGTTTGACGAGTAGCACCACCTTATGCGGCATTTTCGGCAATCTGAGACGCCCAGGGGTTGTACTCATCAGATACAATCTTGAGCTCAAACCTCTGAGTGCTCTGCCGAACTTTAAAACGGCGCTCGTGCCAAATTGTTTGGTGGTTTGGTCTTCGTAAAGTTGCCATTTTCGCTCCCCATCCGCGCTGACTAGTACCCGACCGAGGCGCCTCCCGTTCACTCTCTGGGAGCTGTAGCGACCTAGGGTGCCTTCATGTGCGCTTTGCTTAGGGTGGTGGCATCTCGCCATTTTGTCTCACACGTTTATTTTTATTTTTTGTTGAGAAGCGCGTGAAAGAGCGTGGCCCTGCACGCGTTTGTGGCGTTGACTGTATTATGGCGACATTTTGTTATCGTTGATTTCTTTGTATTTTCCCCGTGAGCGCGTGCTGTCGGCATAGGGTACTACAAAGGGTGGCATCACCCTAAACAGAAGGACATTGAGGCACCCTATAGCGACCAATATTGAACAAGCCAGAGTACCGCGCACAAGCGCGCGCATCTGGCATCAAGCCAAGCAGGAGCAAGGCTAGAGACTCGAGCAGCCCGACACCATCGCAGTCGCGAAAGAACGCCGGTCGAACTGCAGCAACCAGCAATGGATCTTCGTTCCCTCAGGCTGACCCGTGTTTAACTTTCAATGTAAATATGTAAATAATAATGTATATATCATTTGTAATGACTACAGAGCTACTAAACTGAGCGAAGTGAAAATAAAAATAAAATAAAAACGCAATACTTGTCATGGCTGCGACAATGCCTTTGGCATAAACCATGACCATATGCCGCGAACTGATATTTTATGAAACTTTTCTAAAATAATAAGTAAAGCATATTTTACTTTAGTGACAGTCGTCAAAATATAGTGTTAAATTTACTTTTAGTTGCCACATTTTCGTTTCCCGACTGGAGGGTGAATATGTTCGGAGATCCAGTAGAACGGGAAGTGCATAACATACAGTTTAAGAGGAACTTCACATGATGAAACTATAGTGATATATGTTAAACATATATATTTAGATCTAGTGTAAAATTACAAGATAATTTTTTACTGTACTGCTTTCTCGCTAATGCGCACAGTTCCCAAAGGCATAAACAAAATATCGAACTGATTATAATTAAATTTGATTATATGTGCCACCTTATTTACCTGGAGAGCTGCGGGTCATGTTTTCAACAGGCTAATTAGCTCTTTTTTGTGTAGAATTTTGAAGCTCCTTGTGTCTGGACAGTCCAGGGACCGAGCAAATACCTCCATAAGGAAGCGACCTTAAAAGGTCTACGCTAATGTTTAGGTCAGTGATAAGGATAATAATATAAAGCAAAATACCTTCCACGCATCGGGAGGCTCCTCGAAATACTTTTCGATCTCGGTGGGGTCGCAGTCGTCGCAGTGACATTTTGTCACCATTGCTGTCAGCGCAAGCAGCAGGGAAGAAAGCATTGAAAACACTTGGCTCATTTGGAAAAGTACAACGAAGTAGAAGTATTTCGACGAGCTAGCGAAAGCGCTTCTTTTCCTTTTTGTTGACCCCGCGGCGATATTATATTTGTTTGTAGATTTGACGTCACGAGTGCTTGCTTTGAAGTACACACAGCTGGAGTTAATTTTAACGGCAACAAGAAATGTCAATTTCAACTTAATTGAGCTTCGGTTGCTTTTTTTTTTTTGTAGTCTTTGCGGCGTTCCCGCTGCGGTAGAAGGGTGAATAGAGAAATGAGAGCGTTTCCTTCTTTTTGTGACAGAGGGCGCTCTTATTTTGGGCCGAGAAATAAGAGCCGAGAAACCGCGAAAACGCTAGCCGCTGCAATGACCCATGAGTGTAGTTAATGAGGAGGGTGTGTTCTCCCGCTTGCCTGAAGTGCCAGGGAGCAGGTGCTTCCGAAACACTTGCGAAATTGCTGGGCAATGGGAACGCAAGTTCGCCTACTTCTTGGATAGGGGTTGCGATGATGTGAGAACGCCATGCTTTTTTACTGGCTGATTGAAAAAAGTGGGTAGAATTTAAGGCATCTATCACTTAGCTCTACCCATTATCCTTCCAATGAAAGCCAATCAGAATTGGGCATCGTTCTGACGTTACCCTAACCTCTTTGCAAGAAGCAGACGACTTGCTCTTCGCCTTGGGCGCACAATCCATAGTCTTTGCACGCTATGAAGCCCCTCCTGGTGGCTGATTGCGATAGGGTAATTAAATGACATATCCCGAGTATCGCCTCCCTTTCACTTTTGCCGCCAACTCTTTATCGGTGGTGAAGGAGCCACATGCGCCAAATTTGACTGCAGAGGTTGCCTTAAATCGTCTCTTGCGGAGCGTTGGATTTGGGAGGAACATATTTTTCGTATCGCTCGCGAAATGTAGATCTTACACTGAAGTCTGACCAGCAGAAAGCTTCTCGAACCTTCGGATACTATGTGTGCCACTTGAGCATGCATAATTGTGTTCTTATTATAATGCTAGCACTTCTTTAAAGCGGCCGACCAACACCAGACGACATGACCATAACCTCCTCTCTACTGACAAAGCCTGGCAGTTCGACGACGGAGCCATAGAGTGCCCGGTCGCAGATTCGGAGCGCGAGGATCTGGTAGCACACAGCATCAAAGAGCCATTTCTCCGGGACCCTGCACGGCAGCGCACAGCTTTTGCAGCGGCGAGGACCCGAAACACACTTGTTCGCTCGGGAGAAGCGTGTTTGGGCGTCTTGCCTCAGCGGGGCGCCAGTCACGTGGCTCTAATCTCATCCGTTGTCTGCCGCTCCACATTTTCCATTTCGGCTGCCACTTCTCGTGGCGATCTGCCAGGCTTTGTCAGTATATAGGAGGCTATGTCATGACAAACGACGATGCAGTGTGCCGACGCTTCCGAGAGGCCCGGGAGGCGCACGACCGCGCATGCGCATCGAACCCTCGCGCCTCATGTCGTCGTGCCTGCCCCGCCTTCTGCAGGAGCCATCATCAGGGAAATTTTCACGACACTTTTTCACGACACACTTATGAAATATCGAGGTTCCTTGGGGTTCTATTAGCGGCGAGATGTTTCGGTGGCGCCCACGTTTGGTTACCTTTCGTGACGTCATTACCTTGTGAACAACAAGTTCGATGGTGTTTGTAATGAGCATGGTGAAAGCCTCGAATCATAGCGCTTTCAAAGCAACACCGCCGACACCGGCAAAATTGAAGTTCTTACATTCCTCTTCTTGGCGTCGATGAGAAATCCTTTGTTGACGTCATAGTCAGCACTCGGCCAATTGCAGTGGGCCGACCACAGCGCCGCTTTCGATCGCTCACGTCGCCAATCGACGCTGGCAGAGCCGTATATGTAGAGAGTTTGGCCATTCGTTGGGAAGTATAGGAGACAAATGAGGAGGCGCCATTGGCTGAAAGCGGGCTGGGTGTGTTCCAGGACGTCTTCATAAATTTGAATGTGACCGACCAGAAGCCGGAAATAATACCCTGGTGGTGGTCGCGAGAAACAAACCTGATAACTGCATTAGAGTAACTCTCGATGACTGAAAATATGGTACAGGTGATGTTTCAATCACGCTCATCCAAAATGATGATGGAGGAGTGTGACTAGCGGAACGATCGACATAATCCTTACGCCAAGCGCCGAGGACCGGGAATCTGCCGTCCGAGCAGTCACACTCTGTCCGAGCAAAACATAGTTGAGCGGCGCATTCGTTTCTTACATCTTTCTGCATGATCATTATCAAGACAACACGTGCAGCCTATTTTCAACCACGAAGAGTTACTACACTTCCACTCTTACGCGCTTAATAAAACCATTTACGAACATAGACCTTTGATCAGACTGTTTCTCGCTACCACCGCTAGGGGATTCTTTTCGGCTTCTGTTTGGTCAAGAGAGCATGCCAAGCCCTCTTTCCGAGTCTGGTGCACGCCCTGGCTCTGCCCGCGCCTCCCATTGACCAAACCCTCCACATATACGGCTCTGGACGCTGGTATTGAACACTGTAGTCACTAACAAAAAGAAAACAGAAAAGAGAAGCTGCAGCCGGCCTGCCGCCAGCGCGAGCTTCCTAGCCTCGACAGTGCTTTGGCGTCTCGAGCGACAGATACCTCGAGCGCGCGCGTTCAGCCAAAAGACGACGGTGCAGATTGGATGTTGATTTTGTTTTCTTCTGTCAACATCCAATCTGCGTTTGCTGTATACTTGACGTCACATCCTTCTTCCTAGTCTCCTGGGAGTCCAAAACGTGCAACATAGCCCCCCTGGGCTCCAGTGCTTTCTGGTGTAGCTCTTGCCCGCCGGATCAGGGCGAGCTGGTCGTTGGGGGAGGAGCTGCGCTGCGAAACTTCCCAGGCCTCGGGTTCGGAGGGAGGGGTGGAAGGGGACATGGAGGGGTTCAAGGAACAGACTCACGTAACGCGGTAGAGGAGTGGGTGAACTCCACCAAAGGGACATTCGGCTGGGTATTGTTGAGGAAGGAGTTTGTGCAATAAAGCTAAGTGTGTGTATGTGTTTGTCTGGAGTTGTCGCCAAGCTGTGGTCTCCTGTCGGGTCAGCGTCTTGTGCGGCGGTGGGTACCCTCTTCTGTATTCCCCGCAGAATGCTAAAGCCTAAAAGGTCCGTGGGGTGTACGGGCGTGGCAAGGAGCTGTGCCTCCTCTTCTTCTTGTGGGACAAGGACTCGACTCGTTGAGCGGCGGCCGCTGGCCGTGGAAGGAGGGGTGGCTCGGAGGATACCAGCTCGAGCCGCAGCGTGCACACGCCGAGTTTCCTCCACGTTGCCGTGACCGGGCGTCTAGTCGAGGGTAGCCCTTCGGTGGTTGGGTACAACAGTTCCGAGTACGTGGAGCTCTTGAGGTGAGGTTCTTCCGGCGAGTTAGCGTCGTAGGGCTGCCTGAGAGTCCGTCAGGATAGTGAGCGACGGTGATTCTGGGGTGGCGGCTGTGAGAGCTAGTGCGATGTCCAGGTCCTCCGCCACGACCGGGAGATTCGTACGTAGCAAGGCAATGACCAGGGGTCCGCCGCTCGGTCCGCCGACGCATGCCGCCGCTATGGTTTCGGTGGGGTACGTTGGTACCTCTGTGTATCGGACGTTATTCTTCCCGCTGTATTCTTCTGCCAGGAATTTGGCTCTCGCCGCCCTCCTATTGGCATGTAGTGTCGGGCTCATGTGCCGTGAGATAGGGTTAACCTGGATGTTCTCGCGGATTTCCTCCGAAATCTGCGTCGTTTCCTACATCTCTCTCGGGATAGCGAAGCCGAGGGTTCTCAGCATGTGTTTGCCTGTTGAGGTGGTCAAGAGTCGTATCCTCTGTTTTTTGGTTTGCGGTTCTGCATTTTCCATGTCGTCTTTTGGACCCCTAGACTAAGCAGTTTCTTAGTCAACTTCAGGCACGTAGCCGGGGGGGGGGGGGCATGAGGTCGCCCCCCCCCCCCCCGAAATCTTCCATTTTGCTGGGACCTCCTTTCTCCCTTCCCCCTCATACAGCATTTTGACATGAGCGCCCCCCCCCCCCCCCCCCCCCCCCCGGCCCGAAACGAAATCCTGGCTTCGTGCCTGGTCGACATGTATATGGGAAGCCCCAGCTTCAACTAGTTGGCTTTCCTGATGATGATATTTAGTTGCCCCTTGTCCTTCTTCGTCAGCTTGAGGTACGTGATGCGGTTGAGGGTGAGGGCCTGTGTCATCCGTATGAGGTCGACCTCTTTATGTCCATGTTTGCGACTGGTGAGCCGGCTCATCATGTGCATGATTTGATCTGCGGAGTTTCGCAGGAGTCGCATCGTGTGTGGGTCGATCGGCCATCCTGTTGGAGGTGATATGCGTCATCTACTTGGATGTAAAGCATCTACACTCCTTGAATGGTTGCCAAGCATCGTGTGAAGTATGGATGTCCTGCGGACTCGTGGTCTTCACTCGACGTAGGTAGTTAGACTAATGCCACTTTGAAGACAAGGCCAGCGCATGACGTCAACGCTAATGGAACCCCGAGTTTCCCCTTGCATCAAGCACATTGAAGCTCGATGAGAGCCGGCACAAAGCGGCAGATGCGTCCGTCTCAGCGACGCAGTGTGCTGGCGTCGCACTTGTTATGAGACGCTGCAAGACGCGCTGAAGGCAACGCTGGCGCAAGCTGCAGAGGTGCTGCGCGGGTCCACTTGTGATGACGTGTGGGAGGGACATACGTAGGTCCTGACTTCTAGGAGCTATCTTTCAAGCGCAATGAAACGGTGCTCTGTGAGGCCTCTATCTAGAAGGTGTTTAGCGAGCATGCTTGCACATATAGTGAAAGGGTTAGCTGGTGGACAGGAAGAAGAAAATAAGTGGGTGATTCGGAAAAGCAGAGTAGCGAAATGCGAGTTGCAGGGCTGAAACGGGTTCGCAATCGCAAAGGGACGTGAACTTTGCTTTCCTGTCCCGCTGATGCACTAGCTTTCGCATGACTGTCTTTTACAGACGCTACGCGGGACAATGCTCACGCTGTTGAGGCCTAAATTACATAGCGCGTTCATCTGTACAAGTTTACCGCGAAGAAATACACAATATATTCTGTGTTAAAACTGCCTTTGACACGATAGTACGTGAAAGGGGCGAATTGTCTGTACGCTAAGAATGAAGAAGGTTTAGTATATTAAAAGCGTTTCTTATGTTCACACCCATAAGAACTCAAACACCCCTAAAACAGAGTGTCTGTTTGAAGATAATCTAAATTGAAAAATCTTTACGTAGTGAAGACTCAATCGCACACATGTAGGAAGACCTTACGTTTTATTTTCTATAGCTCAGTATGCTTAAAAACACCACATTTTCTCCAGTCATACGCGATGGTTTTGTTTTGGTCAGCCATCAAATCATAAGCCAAGGAACATCCATATGGCACATCATTGTGTGTTTTCAAGTAGGTATCCGTTACCCATACTTGAACCCCTGGAACATAGCCGAAAAGAAAACGCTTTTGTAAGTAAACTGGCTGTGGTAGGTTATTCCAACGTTTTGAGATTATTTAAAATATCCGGCATGGTTGAAATAATCTAAAATTATCTGCGATTTTATGTTTGATTATCTGTTGTGCGTCTTTTTTTACCTGGAAAATAACATGGTACGAGACGTACACATGCTGTGATTAAATTTTGAACTGTGCTTAGTTTGTTTGAATACTTCATTAACCCGCGCGCGCTCTCTTAAAACCCCCATGCAAAGTTGTTTTGCGTGCCAGTTACATTGGATATCAAAACGATGTTTCTAATCGCGACGCGTGTTTTTCAAACACGCTAAATCTTTATTTAAAAAAAAATCGACACAAGATTGATGTTTTAAATTTGTTTTGACCTTGATTATTCAATGTCTTAACGAAGTTCGCTCTGCCTTGGGTACATTGCCTGGGAAACATAGGTTAGTTCTCTTAAATATCATAAATATAACCTAATTATAATACAAGTTGATGTATAGGGTGGTACAAGTCACCCGCCACTGAACCCCTGTCGTCTGCGTCGCTGCCCGCCGTAGGCCCTGGCAAGTTCCTTGGCCTTATTTTCTACAGAAAGATAACTACGCTTTGTAATTTTACATGAAAAAAAAAAACGACCTGTGAAATACACCTTTAACGAAAAGTTTAGATTGCTACGTGCAGGCGTCGATTTTTACCGTCCCTTTTAGATCGAGCCTGGTTACTTGGACCACCTTATAAGTAGTTCAGATTATTCAATTTTGATACACCCGGATATGTACGCACAAAAGAAAGGTGCAAAAGGATGCAAGTTTTTCATGCACTGAAGTACAGTCGTTCTTAAACCGTACACGCTTATTAAAATACCACTCATAAGTTTGTAAGAATTTAGCCTCAGCTTTGTGTATCGACATAGTCTATGTACTTTAAATTAACTTGTGTAATCTTGTTAAATGATATTTTGTTTAGTGTCCCAAGTGTTGTGGTATGAAATACCCAAGTATGAAGATTTAAGAACAGCACATGACTTGTAGTCGGTGAAAAGCAACTGGTAAGTCTTTCCGTCCCTTTTTCCACCTGTGTGAATAAAGGTAAAAACGCAATTCAATTAGTTTTTAACTGATTGAAAAAATGGCAATAATGTGTATCAGACTAGCAACTAACAAGGGTCATAGAATATGTTTCCTAAATAGCGTGCGTTTGTCCAGCTGAAAATAATTTTAAAGATTTTCATAAAAAGCGTCGTTTCCTTCTGATAATGCTATCCATTATGAGACGTGAGCGCAAAAATGTGACGTCATAATAAGAAAACGAATCGCCCTACGTTCACTAATTCGCCCCTATGTTTTCGTATTAGCTTGTACATTTCCATCAGATATTGGTTGCCCATCGCTGCTGGTGTTAAATAGTAGAATCCAAAATTCTGCTCCACAATATTCAATGGCAAACTTAGGCTGCTCGGAGATCTTTATACTGGCACTAAGTGGAAACAAAGCGCCGAAAGTTTCTAATTATAAGAAACCTTAGAGTAATACATAGTTTTGCTGCGACCACCTTTTCCAGGTATATGTCTCGGTCGCCGGATCGACTCGCAATTGCTCAACCGTTCGATAACTGAGCCGATAATGATGATGTCAATTCGAGGCGAAATATCTGGAGCTATCTCGGCTCCACTGTTTCAGCCTGGTATAGCGTAAATTTGTCACTGAATAGCGGAATCAGAATATTTTGTAACTCTAACAATTATTATGTCATGTTAGTACGACAGATAGAATACTCTGACCGTATTGCACCAAACATACAAATATTTCAAAGATGAATTGTTACACTCACGCCGCATTCATGACCTCGCTACCACGCCTTGGCTAGTAGTGTTTACTGAATGAAATAATTAGATTGTTTTCATTTCCATTGGTTTTTAATTATTTATCTCTATAGCATTTTGTAGAGGAATATTTGATTGCTCATGGTTCATACCTTGGACCTGCAAGGGCTCCTTTTTAAACGAATCTTGTAGCTTTTTATTATACAAAAAATATCAGATATTCTTAGCTTATTTTTAGCACCGTTTTATAAAAAAACAAGGACTGTAGAATTAATTTATAAACATTACTCTTTTTATTGTGTTTTTCTTGAAATATTTAACGCCTATAGCTTTGTTGTAAATGCGAAATTTAAACTAGTGAATATTTTGATAAAGTTCTTTCTACATAAAATAATGAATCCCTAGGTTTTACCCAGGTTGCACACCAGTGAAACGCCTGACGTAGTCCAAGTATGGCAATCCTATTGTCCTAAATTGAATCAGATACGGTTTTGATCCAAGGCGTGAGTGCCAGAGTACTTTTCTTTGGCGTTTCTTTGGCTTTTGTCTGACTCGCCGCATGATTCACAAAGTGCCAGAATTGAGCCAAAGGTGAACGTGTAAACCGAATAACCAGCAGTGCAGCCTAGATTTGGCACTTGTTTGACAATTTTTGCCCAAAGTTTCAACACAAAAACCAAACTACCAGAAGTGAAGCCTCACTCTGGCACTTATTTGGTGAATTAGGCCCAAAGATGCCAGATGACAGCCAAACTACCAGCATTGAATCCTAAATTTCGCACTTGTTTGGCGGATTAGGGTCAATATACTCATACTCTGGCCAAAGAAGGTAACATTTGGCTATACCTTGGCGTTTTTAGGCTAGAGCCATAACCTCGCTAAAAACAATAAAGAAACGGATTTGATCCCAAAAGATTGTACCGCCTAAGTATCCAATGAAACATAATGTAAAACTGTAATTTATTCTTTCGAAGACAGCGCTTACTTGATTGTTTGGCAGGACGTGTTTCTTTTTTTGCGGCAGGCGTTGACCCTACTGCAATTAAAATATTTAGGACTCGTTCACGTTCCATTACATTCCACCATATATAATATGAAATCAGTCTCACTAAAATCTTCAATTCTTTTCTTTCTACATCGTAAAAGACATACGATACGGCATTTTCATAGGCATTAATCTACGAATGGTCATTACAGTACTCCTTGAATATTTACAGTCCTAAATCTATTTAAAATGCCCTTCTAAGGGACATGGGCGGGGTTCAGTGATACTGACATAAATAATATTTGTGTTTTTTTTTCGACTGTCCGCGAAATACACTCCCAGTCATTTGGGAATATACTCTGGGTATTCTACGACTGATGTGAATTTGCTCGAGTTGATTAAAATGCTTATTTATTGTCACGTCCTCAAATAATTTTCAATATAATTTCAGATTGAAAAAATAAAATATATTTGTCTTGCCAAGCTCCGAGCTTTAAACATGGGGATTTTTAAATTTTTTTTTCTTTTGCGCGGAAAGTAAAAGTATGAGATCATCTTGTAACAACGACTTTCGCAACTTAAAGTGGGACGAGTGAAAGAAGGTAACATATACGTGTCTAAGCGTTCCTCACGAGGGCGAACTGCGCATTCACAAGTACGTCATGTTGTAAACTGTCTTTCATATCATCTCGTAGTTTACGTCTTTATGTGTCAAGTGTAACTTTGCCCCCAGCGCAGTATACATCGGAACTCTTTTCGTAATAACTAGCGCTTTGAGATTTTAAGAAAATGCCAAGGCTTCATGTTGGTGCGAAGAGCTTGATATATTCCTTCATGCATCATCTCCTGCAATGTGGCAAGCTTTTGTTGCTGTACCATACTGTCTCTCGCGACAAACAGTCGCTATAATATAATTTTTTTTTATATTTCAGACTGTACCTGGACACAAAAACGCTCAAAAGTGTATTCCTTTTGATTAATTAATATATTTGTAAAAAATTCCGTCAGTGACAGAAAGCTTGCTAATAACTAAGTATTTAGCACGTGCGAGAGCCAAGTGCGTATACCATGCATAGATCTCAACGATTCGCAAAAATATCGACTATACTAAGTCAAATCCTCGCCACATCGCGCCCCAACAATACTTCACAACAATCATGACAAATCTTATATAATATTTCTTATACTTTATGTGTTGTGAATATATAACCGAGTTAAAATGATTATAAAATAGTTACAATACGTTTGCAATATTGTAATACTGTGGTAGTGAAGACTTCTTGCACAATCACCCCTGTTTTCTTAACAGAAGTAAAAATACAGCAAATCATGTGCGAGTTAAACGAAGCGAAATGTATTTTGTTTTTTTTCGTTTCACTATAGTATAGGCAAGTAAAGATCTCTTTATTCCCTTCTGGGTTCCACTTTTCGTATTTCCTAAAGCGTCCTGTTTGAAGATATTGGGCTGTCGTTGGTGTTGCAATTGTGATTGGTTATCAGTATTTACGGTTTATGAGCGAGCAAAGTACTAGCTTCAGCATTGAAGTTTGCTTGCACTATTCTACTGATTAGGTACCTTCTTACCCTCGGGATCGCTCACAAGAAAATAATTTTCCTTTTCATATGCTTTGTCGCTCTTTCGAGCATACACAGTCACCGATCCTGTTACTCTGGAAGAGTGCGAATATATATATTTTATCAAAAGCGAAAACAACACGACGGAAAAGAGGAATAAGGGAAGTGAAAAGGGAGGTGATATCACGCCACTGACGTTTCAATGTTAAGGAAAGGTTGATGGTTCCGTGATCACTGTCGTCAAAATGAAGATTACAAAAATAAAGCGTTTTGGGAAAGCACAAATGAGAGGAAACAAAACGGATGTAAATATGGAGTTTCAAAAACGTGGACAAATTGAAAGCCTAAAACCAAATAAAAATATTAAAACAGAAAAATAAATTTTATATTTACTCAGCATTAGGAACTACGGTTCATATAGCGCATATTCTTAGCCAATGATGCTACTGAAGTCGTACTGATACATAAGTATGTGTCCCCCTTTGGTCATGAAGGTTTGAGAAGAGTCCTCCCGGACGTTGGATATGACGCCCTTTCAGTGCAAGAATTTGGGGAATACTGGTGCGCGTTTAGAGTCGACAGAATTGTATAGCAAGATATCCTGCCTTGAATGACTTGGGCAAGAGGCAGTGTTCTCTTAGTCGGATGTTCACACACCGGTCATATTGTCTTTCAGACTGGCCCAACACACCTTTCCACGCGGGAGCGGGATTTTATAAATGACCCCACAGATGCATTTCGCTTATTGATTTGATGCATTACTGCATAATCTTAACAGTTTATCAGCTCAAATAGTGGACAGTAATGACGCGTTTTTCGCGCTATTACGCTCTTGATATGGTACCCAATTAGCCCAGAAGATCTTTTTGGTATATATTCTAATCGCAGATTTGATAATAAAAAGTAGAAAGATGCAGCAAAAAATTATGGCAGGAGAAGGTTTCATCTGCGCATATAGCCAAAAACGGATTAAAAACGGTCGCACTGCTTTTGAGAAATTTTCTGTAAATTGTGTAAAAAGTTGCTAATGAACACAAGAACTTACCTTTCTAAATCATTCCAGTAATGAAATGTGTACTGTGCCTTTTTCTCATGCGAGTATATCGCATTTCTAAGTGCCCACAAACAAAAATGATCTCTATCGAATTCATAATTTTTTGAGTGATACACGAGATAAAATATATCGTGGGACTCTTTCACCAGCTGTAATTGTAAGGGAAGGGTGTAAATAGTATTGAACAAAATAAGGTGTAGACTCCTAACTGTTTGCACTTCATAACACGTGAACCCTTCACACATTAAACCGTGAACTAGGCAGCCGGTGTGGACAATGGGGCGAAATATATTATAATAACATGAGTAAACACAACATGACAAATTATGTCTTTCATGCGGTTAAAGGGATACTGACAGGGTATTTATACTCGTCAATGTTTTTATTTATATGTGACACATGAAAAGCCCAGCTACCCAGGCCAAAAATTGTAGCTGGGGGACTTTTTTTTTTTTTCTGCCTGAAAACCGCCGACCCAGAACTGACCGGTTTGAGTCGCGCTCACTCTCTTCTCCGCGGTCACGTGCTGTTTTTTTGTGGTTTAGAAACACACACCAAATATAATCAAAGTCGTGGGTCATCTAAAGCACACACTCAATATTAAAAAAAAGGGGTATGATACTTATTTTTGTGACTTTTAAAAATTGAAAGACGTTTAAAATTCCCTGTAATGCCGAATTAGAGCGCAGCTCTTGAGGAGGAGGATGGGAAGGTACGGAGGGGAAGGTATGCCCCTCCTCCGCCTCCGTCCTCCTCTCCTCCTCCTCCTCCCCCTCCTCCTTCTCCTCCCCTCCTCCATCTTCCTCCTCCTTCCTCCTCCTCTCATTCTCGTCCTCCTCCCCTCCCTTCCTTCCTCCCCCATCGTGACGTCACTTGTGACGTTACTCGTTACCCTAGTGACCCTCGTGACGTCACTCGTGAAGGCCTCGTAAAGGTCGTGACCATGGTCGTGACCTTCACGAGTGACTTTCATGTCGTCATCGTGACCCTCGTGACGTCACTCGCGACCCCCGTGACGTCACAGGTAACGACACATATAACGTCATTATGGGAAACGTCCCATAATGGAACGCGCAGTTACGCCGATGGCGACGGCGACGACGCTCAAGCCGGAAACGGGTGCCTAAGAGCTGGGCTCTAGAAACTGCAAATTCATTGATTGAAAAAAAAAAACAAGAAACTTGCACCGAGAAACGGAAACACTCTGTCCATTCTCTGCTTAATTTTCAACATGCCGTTGTACCGCGGAGATCGCGGGAGTACCGGTTGGACGGCTGAACGAAGCGAGCTGAGCGATGGCGGCGGTCGACGGGCGTGAGACCTCTACTTCAGAATTGTTGTTCGCTGTACGGGCGAATCCGTCTAGCTCCGAAAGAGGAATCGTTTACGGGTCAAAACCATTAGGATTTATTCCGTACGACACGCCCGACCACCAAGCTGATTCGGACGAAGACGTCGGCGAGTCTTCGCTTCTTCGCCTGGCCGAAGACGGGGCTCGTCTTACGAACCCGAACCGGTAAGAGCTTCAAAAAAGAGCAAACGTGAAGACGTACTGCTTGTCTTTTTCGTTCTTTTTGTGCGAAGTGCGAGGTGAGAAATTTCTAAAAAAGAAAAGAAAGAAAAAAAAAAGCGGTTGGGTGGGCTTACGTGACTCTCGACCAACTTCCACGTCCTCTACAATCCTTCTTCTACCCCAGTTCAGTTTAGGTTACGGTCTCAAGCAGTTTCGTTTTTTCTCGATTTTATTAAAAATATATACGTGACGCTGTACTAAAATATTGATTGGGTAGTCTTTTGACACTATATTGAATCGCCTGGCAAAAGATACAAAAAATGTTTTGAGGGGTGTCAGTGTCCCTTTATTTCTTTTTTCAGTGACTTTTGACATGAATTGCAATAAAACCTAAGTAGTTTGAGTATAGAAATTTAACCATGTCAATATTTATTATTTATGACGGAAATGGTGGCAACTGAAACATGTATTATCACCCAAGCGAACGATATTGTTTCGAGCAAATTAATTTGTTACTTGGTACAAAAAAGGGGAAATAATTTGAGGCACCAAAGACAATCGCGTATTTGGGGTTGGCATCAGAGAGCGTACTGATTAGGGATGCCGCGAACGTTTTTCGAATCGAAGTTTCGATGATCGAATCAAGCGGTTCGAAAGGTTCGAAAGATTTCGATTTTTCGAATTGTCTATATCGTAAAATTCGACGGAGGTCAAATTTTCGAACTTGTTAAGCTAAGAAGTTCGACGCTTTTCGAACCGTCGAACTTATTACGCTAAAAAATTCGATCTTTTTCGAACTTTCGAACTTATTGCGCTGCAAGGTTCGATGCTTGTCGAACTTTCGAACTTGACTGACCAAAAAATTCGATGAATTTCGAACTTTCGAACTTATTTATCAAGAGAATTCGAAAAGTTTCGAACTTTCGGATTCTGAAAAGTCAGAAGTTCGACGAACTTCGAACTTTTAGAGTAAAAGTTCGATGTTCGTCGAACTTCGAAAGACCGGCGGACGGTTTCATTTGATTTCAAGTAGTGGGGTACATTCGTAATTTTTTTTTCTCGAACTTTTACACGCGGTGCTGCGTTCCTTACGAAAGACAATGTCGTTTATTTCAATGTTCTGGCATGCTTAGGTTTAAAGAAATAAATCCCCGAAGGGGCGAGGAAGGACGACGGGCTTTTGACGATTATCGTTTGTGCCAGATTTGAAGCACGCTGCAACCGGAGCTATTTATGGTAGATATGTTATACTTTTTTTAAGAATGATCTATGTATAGCCTAGGTAAGTGCCGTCTTAAGATGTGATTATTGTTATTCAACGTGAGTTTCGAAGAAATGTCCAAACATGTATCTGCATGCAATTATAACCTAAACTTGATATTTATTTTCGTCTAAGTTGTTTGAGGTATCGCATTTAAATTAACACCACAGACAGTACATATCATTGCCATCTGCAGAATACGAAATAATATATTTATAGTTTTTTCACGTTAAGGAAAAATTAACTCATGGGAGAAGATTTCTAATAGTGTTCAAGTTCAACACGTCATTAAAAGAAAACTTTTTTTTTTTTTTTCGCTTCACGTTTCTGGGACGTGTTTCTTTTAGCCTGTACACATTTTGGTAAAAGAAACTTGTTTCGAAGTTCTGAACCTCTGAATATGCAAGAATAGAACACTTCCGACGAATTCTTGATAGTTTTTTTTTTTTTTTCCCTGCTTTTTATTCCCGCATTTATTCTTGTTTTTTTTTGTTTTTTTTTTACTATCGGCACAGGTGTTTAGGTCGAAAAGACAGCTTTGAACTTCCGAACCACTAAGCATGTGACGAGCAGTGCCTTCTGACAACGAGTTTCTAACAATGACCATCTACGCAACCTTTTATGCAGTGAAGAGCGACAGTAGCTATAGATATGCATAAATAATTTCAGATTAAAATAAGCTCGACCACGCCCTCTTTCCCCGTATTGTTTTCTTTAACAGTTCGAAACACCTGCAAGGGGGAGAAAAAGGCTGAAGCCTCCCCCCCCCCCCCCCCCCCCCGCTACCCTCTTTCCCCCCGTTTTTCCTCTTCCGACGCCACTTGTATGGTAGAACGCTCCTCGACCTCGAGTTGTGTCGGCTTTTGTGCTTTTTGCGAGGCGATTCCTCCGTTCCAGAAAATAAACCTCCAGGACAATTATAAACTTCACCGGATCGGATTACTATCAGCGTGCAAGGGGTGGCGAGGTAGTTTGCCAGGTCGCTTCAAGGTTTTTCTGAGCCTCAACCTCCTGCTCGCCCCTGGCCGTTTCGAACTGGATGAGTCTCGTAAAACAGAGTGTTCGTGCAATCACTACTGCGTGATGCAGGTTAAAGACCCCCCCCCCCCCCCCGGGGGCTGGCAATCACAATTCTGCACTGGCAAATATTCTAGCACGTCCGGGACACTGGTCGTCTCATTTAATTGCCTGACCAACTTCGCAGAATCTAGATATCACACCCTAACTTTTCTAAACTTGATTTCGTGAAAACCAGTGAGTCGTGAAAACGTTATTTGAAACTGAAACTGTGGAAAAACTTAAAAATCGGACTTCGAACTTTGAAAACTTGGATTAAAAAGAAATTCAAAATCTTCGAAGTTTTTTTTTTTTTTTTTTTTTAATTTAGCGTTAAAAGAGAATCGAAACCTTCGAACTTTTCGAACTTTATGCAAAAAGAAATTCGAAATCTTCGAATTGTTCGAACTTCATGTCTATAAAAATTCGAAGCGTTCGAAGTTTTCGAATTTTTTTTACAAAGAATTTCGAGATCTTCGAATTTATCGAACCTGAAGTAAAAAAATATTCGAAATATTCGAATTCGAAATTTTGGAAACCGTGAAAGCTTCGAAATTTTCGAATTCGAAACTCCGCTGTGGTCAAAAGTTGCGAATTTTTCGAAATCGAACCTCGGTCGGTACGAAAATATCGAAATTTTTCGAAATCGAACCTCAGTTCGCTTCGCAAATATTGAAACCTTTCGAAATCGAACCTAGGGTGGTTCGCGACATCCCTAGCACTGATCCAAGAAACACTCTTCACGGCCAGAAGCAGCGCTACTTGGAAAAGTAGTCCCGCTAAAGTCGGCCGCAAAGCACACAACGAAACCAGTCTGGAAACCATTGCATGGTTCACTTTCATTCAATCCATACACCGATGAGCAACAAGATGGCAGCGCCCATAGGCCGGACTCCACAAATTGTCACCACTTTTGTGCAAATGGCCAAACCACCGGCAATCTCCTCGTCTTTGCCATGCTTGTAAACGTGGGAAAGTAAAGGTTATAGGATGAGGTGAGGCGTTTCAGAAACCCTTAGTACTGTGTGTGATCTGCACATAGTGCGTAGCTGCAAATACATTATCCCGATCAATATAAAAATTCATCTGAGTTGCCAAAATAACATATTTTTAATTATAAAGGCGGTTATAAGACATTAAAACAATATCAACGTCTAAACGGCATGTCAAGACATTAAAAGTGAACGATGACAAATCCTCAGAAACTTACTTTTGTGGCGGACATAATTTGGTGAGCACCAAGTAAAGAATAGCTCTATTATGGCAAAGCCGACTGCACAATTAAGTTTAGTTTGACAAGTAGCACCACCTTATGCGGTATGTTCGGCAATCTGAGAGGCCCAATGGGTGTACGCATTATATACGATCTTGGGCTCAAACCTCTGAGTGATCTGCCGAGGTTTAAAATAGCGCTCTTGCCAAATTGTTCGGTGGTTTGGTCTTCGAAAAGTTGCCATTTTCGCTCTCCATCCGCGCTGACTAGCAGCCGACTGAGGCGCCTCCCTCACTTTCTTGGAGCTGCTAAAGCGAGCGAAGCGTCAATAAAAATAAAATAAAAAAACGCAATACTTTTCATGGCTGCGACAATGCCCTTGGCATAAACCATGACACTAAAATATGCCATGAACTGATATTTTATGAAACCTTTCTAAAATAATAAAGCGTATTTTACTTTAGTAAGAGTCGTCAAAATATAGTATTAAATATACTTCTAGTTGGCACATATTTGTTGCCCAACTGGGTGGTCAATATGCGCAGAGATCCAGTAGAACAGAAAGTTCCTAACACACACTTTAAGAGGAACTTCAGATAATGAAACTATAGTGATATATATTAAACGGATATATTTAGATATACTGTAAAATTACAAGATAATTTTTACTGTACTGCTCCTTCGCAAATGCGCACAGTTCTAAAAGGCATAAACAAAATATCGAACTGATTATAATTAAATTTGATTATATATGCCACCTTTTTTACCTGCAGAGCTGCGGGTCACGTTTGGGGCAGGCTAATTAGCTCTCTTTTGTGTAGAATTGTAAAGCTGCTTGTGTCTGGACAGTTCAGGGATCGAGCAAATTTCTCCATGGGGAAGCTACTTTAAAAGGTCTACGCTGATGTTTACGTCAGGGATAATGATACAAATATAAAACCAAATACCTTCCACGCATCGGGAGGCTCCTCGAAATACTTTTCGATTTCGGTGGGGTCGCAGTCGTCGCAGTGACATTGTGTCACCATTGCTGTCAGCACAAGCAGCAGGGAAGCAAGCATTGAATACACTTGGCTCATTTGGAAAAGTACAACGAAGTCGAAGTATTTCGACTAGCTAGCGAAAGCGCTTCTTTTCCTTTTTGTTGACGCCGTGGCGATATTCTATCTGTTTTTAGATTTGACGTCACGAGTGCTTGCTTTCATGTACACACAGCTGGAGTTAAAAGGGCAACAAGAAATGTCGATTGCAACATATTTCAGCTTCGGCTGCTTTTTTTTGTAGTAGTCTTTGTGGCGTTCCGGCTGCGGTAGAAGGGTGGAAAGAGAAATGAGAGCGTTTCCTTCTTTTTGTGACAGAGGGCGCTCTTATTTCGGGCCGAGAATGAAGAGCTCATAACCTAAAAGCAAAATCTGTTCAGGCTTCTCTGTTTCGGAAGTGCATTAAGAAAGGGAATTAAAAATTTAAAAAGTTACAATGATGTCAATGATATTACAGATGTGTATGATCGGGCCAGGAGGAGAAGAAGACGAGACTAACAGAGGAGGAGCGCACGACAGAGCTTCATCAAGAATTCTCAAATAAGTTCGTCTTAAATTATGCAAATAAATAAAGGGTTCGTAATATTTTTTCGTTTGGTCACCCGGACAAGACCTCAAGAAACTGAACTTTACAACCGACGCAGCTACACGGCGGCCAGTGAGTTGCGTTCATTTGCATTTCCCGTATTTGAGGCCTTACAAAGACTTACGCCGTGACTCAAGCTAACGCCGGAAATGAAGAACCGGTCACCGAGTAGCTGGCTTGGAAACTCGCCGCTGTCAGCGGACAACTGCCCACATTCTTGCCTGCTGACCCAGAATTCTTGTTCGCGCAAGTAGAGCTTGCCCGCATAAACATCACTGCACAGCTGACGATGCTTTGCGAGGTCGTCACATCGTTATCATCGGTATAGGCAATGGAAGAAAGAGACGTCGTAATTTCTCTGCCGTATCGAAATCCATATGAGCGTCTCAAGCAAGAAGTAATACGAAGAACTACAGCATCGTGACAACATCGGCTACAACTACTCACATCTGAAGGGCTTGGAGACCGAAAGCCATCACACCTTCCTCGTAGCATGAAGCAGCTCTTGGGAAGTCACGCCTCCTTTGTCACTTCCCTCATACAATAGCCTTTTTTACATCGTCTACCATCTGAGGTTCGGAGGGTACTGGTAACCTCCAAACCCGTTTTTTTCTAAGACCTCGCCGAACTCGCTGATAAGATTCTGGACACCGCTCTATCATGGTACCGGAGGCCACACATCTCACCGGTGATCATCAACTATCTGCGAAGAATTCACATCTTTTTCATTTTCAAAAACTACAAGACGATGTCACCGATTTCATGAATAATGCTGCACCCCTTCGACAGGGAACCAAGTCACATACGACGCTCTTCATCGAAAAGTTCGGAGCACCTCAAACATTCAGGCAAGAAATAGATCTGGCATTGCTACGTACGGTCAAAGAACTCTCACTCAATTTGGTTTTTCCGCAAATATTTCGTTGGGTTTTTCTTATTGCTGACGTGCATCATCCAATATTAAGGGTATATTCTTTGTCGTACTTTCACTTCTCCGTCGACATGCGTAACTCACATATTTTCGACTTCACGATACGACAGCTCTTCTCCGTTGACATGCGTAACTCACATATTTTCGACTTCACGATACGACAGCTGTTCCAGGGATAATTTCTAGAGTACCTCTCTCACGCTCATCATTTTCTCAATACATTTCTATCTATGATGACCTCCTCAAAAACTTTCCGGACCTTGCTCTACCATGCAACACTATGCGGCCACTTAAACAAAATGTAACACATCACATTGTAACGATTAGGACCGCCATTCTGTATTCGGGCTCGATGACTAGCTCCAAAACGTCTCAAGATAACCCGCCAAGAATTTGACCACATGTTAGACTTCGGCCTCGTGCGGCCATTAGTGAGCTCATGGTCGTTCCTCTCCACGTAGTGCTTAAAGTGACTGCAGGCGACTGGAGTCCAGGTGGGGATCAGCGTTCGTAAAAAAGAAAAATGTGGTCCAAGCCAATCACTACCCCGTACCATATTTCAAGGATCTCTGAAGCAAACTTCAGTTGATGCAAGTATTGCCGCGCGCGCAGCTGCCCAAGCAGCAGCGCACCCGTGGCCGAACGGTTATCGTGTTTGGCTCTTACACAACAAGCCGAAGTTCGATGCCTAGTACGGAGGCACCTTTTGTTATTTTTATAATTGTCGCGTCCTGCTAACTTCGAGAACTCTGTTGCATGTTCGAGGTCAGAATGTTCTACGCCATTTGTTCCGGAAGCCCGCGTGTGTACAAAAGGGGCTCCACGTGGCGATGTGGAGTCAGCCTCGCCCCAGCGTTCGATCCTACTGTTTCGCCGCCATCGACGCCTGCGGCGCTAGACTGGTATTACGTCGGTCTTTAAGGCCCCTGCTTGACGTCGTTGATGAATCAATTCGTCTAATAAAAAGTTCAACTGCGCCTAAATGACCCGCGTGGCTACCCGATTAAGAGTTCCCAATGAGGCCCAGTCGGCCTGGGTAAGGCGCTGAAACTGTGTGCGGTAAATAAGGCGAGGTTGGAATATCGCGCGGACCAACATCCAGGCAATCTAGCAACCCCCCCCCCCCCCCCCCTCCCGTTTCGAGACCCCACGGAAAATGTGCAGCATGCTGGAAGCTGACTTGCGGTTGGCGCGAAACCAAGGTGGCGCTGAGCCAAAGCTAGGCAGTAAAGTCCACGCCGAGCACGCGGAGTGTAGACACCTCCGTCAGCACTGGATCGGCGAGGGATCGTCTAAGAGGATTAGAAGGGAGCATGCGGCGGCCCCAACGATTAGGAATGGACATGAAGGCAGGCTTTTCGAGTGAGAGGGTGAGCCCTACCTAATTTCAGCAGATTACAGTAGAATCCAATGCCACTTGCAGGCTCCGTGTTCGACGTTCCACAGAGGGGTGAGTGGTCCGCACTGTTACATCATTTACGTATATCAGGAAGTGAACATCTGAGATATGCGAGTAGTCCTAAGCCAATGATACGAGTGCTATATTGAAAAGCCGTGGAACAAGGACATATCTTTGTGGCACCCCCCGCTTCAGTGTAAAGTGTCCAAAGCTTGCCCCGCCTAAGCACACCGTTAAGGAACGATGTTGAAAGAAGAGGTGGACGAAAGAGCAAATTTGGTCAGTTAGATGAAGCCGTTGAAGAATGGAAAGGATAGCCTCGCGGCTCACGTTGTCGTACGCCCGGTGTACATCCATGGCGAGCATCGTGCGTATGCGATCGAAGCGACCACCGATGAACACCGCAGATGAAAGATGGTCAAAGCTACCCTCAGTACCCATGTGAAGCCGGAATCCAATCTGTTCCAGGTTGTACCATCCAAAGTGCTCGAGCCACCAATTGTGGCGCGTGGCCACCATACGTTCAAGTATAGTTTGCATAGAATGGAGATAAGAGCGATGGTCCGGAGATTCGCAAGAAGGCCTGAGGGTTTGCCAGGATTGGGGATGGCTACTATCTCTGCATGTTTGATGTAGGTACATCTCCATAGATCCAGATCACATTGAGAGTGTCTAGAATCTATCTCAAAGCCTGACCGTCTATGTTCTTATTGGCTTCGTAGGGGACACCGTCCGGGCCGGGAGCAGTCCGCGCTGAGGCCTCGTCAATTGCTGAGAGTAGCTCAACCAAAGCCTGGATGACATCACGTTTGAAAACGTCTGGAACTCTTTCCACATTAAAGGAAGGGTGGAAATGTGAGTAAAAGGGGGAGGGGCGCAGTCAGAGCCCGTAAAGAAAGAACGTGCTGCTTCAGTCGCAAATTGTGGAGGGTCACGTCCGGAGGCAAGACACGCACTCAAGGCTGGATCGGGGGGGGGGGGGGGGGGGGGGAGGGGAGGGGCGCACTGCCCCCTTCATAGCGCAGTATGTACGCCACACCGAAGTCGTAGTTCTGGAAGGTCCAAGAGACGCACACCACTCAAGCCAACGGTTTCGAGACAGTCGCTTTTTGTGGCGCCGAGCCAAAGCAGTGAGACGGTGAAGTTCGGAAATAGCTGTGACGGAATACGGGTCGTCGGAGGCAGCAGCCCCCACCTAGTTAAGTTCATTCCATTGAAAGAGAAGGTGTAGCTTTGGTGCCGAGCGTGACTCATGTACTCAAGTACCTCTGGTAGCGGCAGAGAATACAGCCCAGATAAGTGAGAGAGGGTCTTCGGGTGGGGTGTCTTGTAAACTTGTATGCAAGGCAGTATTTAGCAGAGAGCCGAACATGTCCCAGTTCGTCACACAACACGGGCGGCGGAGGCACTACACGGGCGGCAGACCTAGGTGGAGGAGATAATGATTACTACCCCAACAGTTCGTTTTCCTTGATCCCAGCAGATGGGGACTTGGCCAAGCCACCAAGACAGTTCAGAAGAAGAGGGACAAGAATGCTGGTAAGCACCACGACATGTTGGCATGTTTGGGCGTTTAAGAGCGTGAATTGAGCGTCTACAAAAGTGTACATCACAAGTTGACCTCGTTGGTAGAGGAATAGCCCCAAGCCATATGGGGGGGCATTCAAGTGACCGGCCACCAATACTGGGCGGCAAGGATATACTTGCCAGAGATGGCGCAGCTAGCCTAGGCGGAGGCGAGCCACTCTTTCACTGTTGTCTCACCGAAAAGTATACTAAAATAACGTCCATGGTGAGGCAGGCGTACAAGAACGACGTGTCAAACAGAAAGCAAAAAGAGAGAGTTATTGAATAAATTTTGTTGCAAGATAAGATTATAATCGGCAAAGAAGCCGCAGATAAGATGAATCAGCGTTCCCTAAATGCAGGGAAGTACCCACTAGTACAGATAAAGAGTAGTGGCGAAAACCTGAGTATAGATAGGCTCATGGATTCCATAATGTTGATCCCGGTATCACCTTCAGAGATTGATGAAATCATAAAAAAATAAAAAAAATGAGTCGGCGGCAGGTGAAGATGGCATTAAGCCCCGACGTATTAAATATGTCGCGTCGATAATAACTCCGGTTCTGTCTAACATAGCAAATAAAGTGTTACAAAGCGGAATTTTCCCAAACAAACTTAAAATTGCCAGAATTCATCCTGTCTACAAAGGAGGGGGAGCAGACAACATAAACAACTATAGACCAATTTTTGTTTTATCGATATTTTCAAAAAATTTCGAAATTACTATTAAGAATAGGCTGGAATTATTTTTAATAAACACAAACTTATAACGTCTTCACAATATGAATTCCAAAAGCATAAATCTACGAAGCAAGCTCTTCTAGATATCAAAGACAAAATAATTGCAAACATTCAAAATAAATTATATACTCTTGGGAGCTTTTCCTGGACCTCAACAAAAACATTTGACACTGTGCAGCACGAAATAATATTGCATAAACTAGGTAGGTACGGTATACGTGTAATTGCACAAAAACTAGTAAAAAGTTATTTAACCGATCGATATCGATATGTAACTAATAATAAGATATTATTTTCCCACTTAAATATACAACATGGTGTTCCCCAGGGATTAATTCTAGGCACCTTATTATTTTTAATACATATAAATGATCTGACCAAAATATCTAGCCCGCAGGAAGTAATCATGTATACTGATAATTCTAACGTATTTTTTAGTGTAAAAACGAAACAAAATATTGAACTACCCGCAAACGCATATCTCTTAAAACCGTCACAATGAATAGCTTTAAGGAAATGAATTGCAATTAAACTCAGACAAAACAAAACACATAATTTTTAAACCAATAAATAAACGGGACGCCGATAGTATAAGCATAAAATTTGAACGCTTGAAACTGGAGCAAGTGAGCGAGCAAAAATGTCTTGGTGTTTGGTTCAGTGAGGAATTGTCATGGAGTACTCATATTACCAAGTTAAAAGGTGACCTGTCCAGAATTATAGGCACTTTGTATAAAATTAGAAATTTTATCCCGTGTTGGCTGCTTAAAAATATGTATCACTCTTTGTTTCTCTCAAAACTAAGCTGCGCAATTTCGGTCTTGGGGACAACAACGGCCTCAAACTATAATAAATTAATAGTCCTTCAAAACAAGATTCTACGTATGCTCGAGGAATACAAGGGGGATTAGAGGAATTCACGTATGAAACCCAAATATATTACATTCAACTGCCTCAATTAATCCACAGAAATAGAAGCTCGTTAACGCCAGAAAGTGAACTAACATCATTGCACGATATACGACGACCAAACGTAAAGTACCTATAATAGGAACAAATTATGGACGACAAACTTTAGCCTTCCAGACTGCTACAATTTTAAATCATGTGTTACTCGAATTAAACTTTGATGTATCAATATTCCAATTTAGGAGATTATAAAACAAATTTACTGTGCAGTGCTCTCACATTTTGTTAGATACTGCTCGTCTTTCTTGAAACTGCAATCATATTTTGTTAGCAATGATCTTTCCTTTCTCGTTACTTCGTCGTTTGTTCGATCTTATCAGTCCAGAAAAAAGTTATTGTATAAAAATGTTATTTGTATTTTGAAATTCTTCCTTTTGTAGCTTCATGTTTTTCGACATCATTTTGACAAATTATATCTTATATAAACTTGTGTAAAACTGTTGTGGTCTAGACCAGTGGTTCTCAACGAGTGATGTTTTGCGGACCCTTTGTATATAGCCGGATATGAGAGAGGACCCGGTTTGTGGTGAGGGGAAGGGAAAGGTATAGGTTAATTATGATATTGGTTAAATTAATGGATATAACCAAGGGCTAATGTGAAGTAGACTTCTCTTTTGACGTATACACTTGAAAACTCACCCGAAAACTGGAACGTTTCTTCTCAAGCTGAGAAAAGACCACTTTTATTGCCGGGATTGGCTGATGAGGTTGTGCTTTACGGACCCCTAGAATGCCTTCGCGGACCCCAAAGGATCCGTGGACCCCCATTTGAGAACTACTGGTCTAGACTATTGGATCATACCGCGTATATGTATCTAATACTTATCTGTTTTAGTATGTCTGGGCTATAAAACTGTATATTTGGCAGTATTATATTTTGCTGTTGAACTTATATGAATTTAACGTATATGTACTTGATATGTATGATGTATTATATGTATATGGTGTATTTTATATGTATGTTGATGCTCGATGCATACCAAGGGGAGGTTAAGGCCTTGCCAGGGACATGTGCCTTTATACTTAGACACCCTCTGCGGAACATGTATCCGCAGACACAGACAAAGAAAACAAGATTCTCCAACAATAGTGCAAGTTCTCAAGCTACACGATGACGAATTCTGGTAACCAAAGCCCAACCAAACCAAACCTACACGTCCACTTTCAACCTATAGGTCAAAATCTAAAAAAAAGAACGCGTCAAATTAATAAAAAAAAGAATTACGGTTGCAAAAAAGTTTGCACTCGTTTTTCTAGCACCACGGAAGGAACACTGACATAATTTTCTGAGGATGTGATTCTAATTGTTTCTTTAACTACGCGTTTGAACAAGTTCAACTCTTTGCTAACAATCACTGTTGAGGTTCACTCAGGAAAACAATTGTTGCATTCTTACAGATGTTTCCCTATTTCAGAGGTAGCAGCCTTTGACAACACTGCCCATTTGTGTTCTAATATTCTCTCGTTGACACAACGGCCAGTCTGCCCAACGCACGAGCCGCAAGCCAAGGGAATGTCATAACCGACAGACAGCTTTTTGGGGATCCACATACCATCTGCGTTTTGTCACACACCTCAGATACTCCCGAGAAAAGAGCCAGACGGCTGAGCAGAAAGTTAATTCTGAAAACTACTGTGACGACATACGCCGCCGCCAGGCACTTTAAATGTTAAGAAGCCGCATGAAAAAAAACAAAAAACGTTAGGTATTCCGAATGGTATGCCTTCTTCCTTTCTTCCCTCAAGCCCAAGCTAACCAAGAGTTTCTTTGCTACACTCACCAGAACTTCCGTGGGATAACCCGAACGAACTAACCGAGAAACCTGATACAAAATCGCGACGAAAATAATCCCTGGAGAAGGGGAACAAGAGGGACAAAGGACAAACACAAATCTCCAAACACACGTTTGGAGATTCATGTTTATCCTTTGCTCCTCTTGTTCCCCTTCTCCAGGGATTATTTTCGTCATTCTTGTCCAGCTCGCTTGCACCTTTGCATTTAATTGAATTATAACAAAATCGCATTACTTGAGAAATGCCTGAAGGACTTATCCAGGGCATTCGGAAGAAGGGGCGTCATCACACTTCTTTTAATAGTTATCTTACTGATCGTCAAAATAGTGTCCGTGCATTGAGCAGTCTATCAAAAGTTCTTGTATCCTCTTCCAGTGTCCCCCAAGGATCAAACCTGGGGCCACTTTTTTAAAATTATATATATCAATGACATCAACTTGTGCGTAAAGAATGCGCAGATGCCTTTAAATGCTGATGACATCAAACTTTTTATGAAAATTCAATCAGAAGATGACTGTGCTCTTTTGCGGGATGACATATTACGCATTTCTGAATAGGGGTCTGATAACTTTTTACTTGTTAACCCAGTTAAAACCAATGTAGTCACTGTATGTAGAAAACGCAAAAAACATTTCTTATCTGTACATACTTAGCAATTGTACCAATCGACATGTTGAACAAGTACGTGACCTTGGCGTTTATTTTGATAGCAGTCTTTCCTTTTCTAGTCATGTTAGCCAGATAGTTGCTTTAGCTTTTTTGAGTGATGGGAATGATGTCACGCGTGACGCATAATTTTTCAAATTCTTTATCCGTCGTCCGCTTGTTTTGCTCCTTGGTGCGAGTTAGACTTGAGTTTTGCAGTGCTGTATGGAATTCGCTGACTGCAGCTGACGCAGAGCGAATTGAAAGGATTTAAAAACGATCTGTTTGAATTTTTCATGTAGGTATTTTGGGAGGAGATGATATTAGGACTATGAGTACAGTCTTAGAGAACTTTCCTTGGGCAAATTTTTAAAGACGGACTGCTCGTAATGTTTTATTTTTACAGAAAGTTGTTCACGGCCATATATATAGTGAATTCGTGACGTCGCTGGGATTTCATGTGGCAGCTCGTGCTATGAGAGGAACGAGTGTATTTTATCCCTCTGTGCAAAAGCCATTGTCACCATTGGTGCGAATGGAAATTTGTGGTAATGAATAGCCGCCTCATGGTAATGTTTTTTTAGATTTTTTTAGTTTTTAGACGAGAGCTTGATTTATACCTTTTCTGCTATTGACCCACACCGTGTTTTGTAACAGTGGCGGACATCTTTATGGATTTTTCTTTTGTATTATGTTTTATGTGCCACCAGATTTTAACGTATTGGTTGTTTTGGGGCACGAATCAAATAAAACATTATTATTAATATTGACTGTTTTCAGTTGACAACTTCGGGACGGTAAGACAGGTTTTGGTCCATCTTTCTCATAGCAGACGCATACCCTGAAAAAAAAAAACTTTCAAGTACAAAAAGGGAAGAGGCCACTCACAGCTTCTCATAAGTAAAATAAAGTTCTAGAGCTTGGCCTTTTACAAAAGCCACCCACTCATTGGCATTTAGCCCCTCGAATACACAAATGATAAGGTTATCAACATACCTTCGTATGATCGCGCAACCAGGCGACATTGACTACAGTGTCGCAAGAACTTTTCAATCCAGAGCGGTATGATAAATCTCTGACAAAACTTGAGCCAACGACGACCCGATGCAAGCACCTTGTTTTTGAGTAATCATGCACCCATTAACTTCTACCTCCGTTTGCCTGAGATCCAGGCACAAACAATGGAAGCCAACTGCCTTTATCAATGGCCCTACACGACTGGAACCGTACTAAGTTGTCCTCTAACAAATCTGGTACCCTACGCATTAGCATCGACCTGTGTAAATAATAATACAAATCGTTTATCTCTACCGGGGGACGCCAACTCATAGTGCCTCGAATTGTGGTAGCCCAAGCTCTTTATCAATTCCTCAGAGCTCCTAAGCGCCAGTGGGTTATCATTATTGAGCACACTTATGCAGTTCTGAAGAAAATACGACAGGGCACGCTGCCACGTTTTATTCTCATAAACCACAGACATCAATGGGATGTGTGCTTTATGGTCCTTATGGTCCTTACCTTTTCCCCTGCGGAAAACAGATAATACATTTAGTGACCACGTGTCTTTCGTGGTGACAGGGGGTCGTCGGCTATGTAGGGAGGCTCTTGTGAATAAAACATTTAGCTGTGTCTATGACTGTTTTGTATACATCCTGTTCGTTTTTGTTTCCGTGTCTCCGGTTTTATTATATTGTCTGACATCCAACGAAAGATGCGTTGCAACCCGAGGTTGATAGTGGTGGGATAGTGATTGTTGCCACCTCGGTGCGTTTGTTTGCGATGTTCCTCATCCTGGTCATCACTTTTAAGGAGTCGTGCGTCGTGTTATATCCTGACTATTTATTTACATGTCTTACACGTTCATTTTAAGGACTGTCCTTGTGGAGCGTGATACGGCTGCCCTCTGACCACATGGGAGGGAGTGCTCGAGCCATTTTGGTGTTTCTTCTTCCTCTGCGGCCGTGTTACATGGGGTCGTCATATTGGCATACGCTTGTCAGAAACATATCAAGGAATAATAAGGTGGCGAACTGGGCCAGTTGGTTGACGTTACACAGGATGGGAAAAACAGCTAAAAAATGCGGACTACAAAGAAAAACAAACATGGCAGGACAATGTCGTACCCGACAGGACAGCATTGTCCTGTCGTGTTTGTTCTCCTTCGAAGTCCGCGTTTTCTGAGCTATCATTTATTAGGTTGCACTAAAAATCTTGATGAGAAGTAAAAATAATTATTTCACGTGTTCAGAATGGCACGTGACGTACGGAGTAGCACGATGAAAATTCAAGTATATCAGCCTACATGCTAACCTAAAACCGTGCAGTATTAAAGGTAAAATGATGTAAGTTAGATTAATATTACAGGAAATGCGTGGAGAAATAGAGCAATTGTAGCGTATAGTAGACATATATTACAGATTTTATTTACACCTCAGCAGTTTTATACAAATCTTAATAGTTCTTCAGAATGTTACGCTGAAGTAAGTCAGGTCAGTGTTATGTCGCGGTGTGTTCAGTACTTCGGCCCTCCCGAGGACGTGCAACCTAAGGGACCATATACGAGAATTATGCGTGCGTGGGTGATATATGTTGTTGTGTCCAGGAGCAGACACACGGAACGACGAGGAAGAAGCGAGCTCGAGCTGACCGACACGAGCCAGCGAGCCAGCCGAACGCTGCCGTCTGCCGATGCCGGAATTACTCTCATAGTAAATACTTTTTTCCATGAGTTTCGGTTTATTCGTAACGACTAAGATCCCTTCATTGCCTTAGATACATAACATATTTGTCTCACCATACGGTGTGAGTAGGTTAGGACAAGGTAGCTGACTCTGTAGGTACGTTTATTTGTTTTGCATTAGTTTGATTAAGGTTGTTTTCAGAATGAGTATAAAACAAGAAAATACCTGTGCGGGATTTGCAGCTACCCGATGACTTAAGAACAAGATAGCACTATTATTTCCCTTATTGGTTAATAAAAAAGGTGAAAATGTAAACAACATGCGGCTATTTTATTTGTGGCCTTACACATGGAAGCAAGTGTGAGGCGTGTTTAGAAACTTCAGTAGTTTTGCGAAGACAAAGAACATTCATAATATAGTTTTGATCTATTTTCTAGATCATTGCTCACTTTCGATTAGATACTTTGGGCATTTTTGAAAATCGTACACAAAGTATTTTGTTTTTCCCCAGCAAATTTCGTATAACAGTGTGCAGATGTATGGAACTTCATTGTGATCTTCCAGATAACTTGTTGGAACCCAGACTTGAAAACCTGTAAGTAATAAAGGCAAACTCTTAAGTCACCCTTGAGCTCATATGGCATTTCTTTTAAAATTTGGCGTTTTGCCGAGAAATATGATATTTCATAAGCTATCATATAACTTTCATAACGCTAACCACGACGAACGGTTAAGTCAGGCTCAAAACTCTGACACACGTTATGGTATAAAGGTGGTTTAATCAATTTCGGTGACGAAGGTTTTACTAAAGGTATGAACTGAAAACATACAAAAACGTCAAAGAGACGTAACAATCCAGCATATACAATTTAAGCTCTTGCGACTTTTCTTTTGTGGAAGCATTGGATGGTGAAGGATCTTTGGCAATTGATAACTGCCAAGTTCTGGACATATAACAGTTTGGAAGATCAAGGGACACTAGTTAAATGGACCTCCGGGCCGGCTAAATATGACTCTTGGAGTTCTCACCTCAAGCATCAGATGTGCGGGGCAGACAGATAAAAATTCATGCCAATTGTGCGGTTTTGATGAGATAAGATGTCTCCAGAACATAACGTCTTTTTGTATTTAACGGAAACTAAGAAATTTAATAATAATTCACGAATTTATGCTTTCACATTGTTCAGGGCGGTAGTCATGAGTCATGATCGACTGGATTTTCCGATTATAGGGGTATTAATTGGACGAACTTTTTTGGGGTCGTTGTTTGCAGCACTTACTCAGAGCTGATTCCATTTAGCGTGTGCCATGAATAACGATTATAGTTGGACAAAATGCACGTTGAACGTGCATAAAAGTACATTCAACCTCGTAAAAATATTTTTTTGCAACCGATAAATGGGAGCAAGTTCTGAGCACTGACGGTGAATAAATAATTCGTTGCTGACAAAGTCAATAAATGATTCTGCTGAGGACAGAAAATCTCACCCTGATATAATATCGGCGATGCAAGTGGGAAGGACCATAGACATTACGATGTAGCTATTTCCATCGATGCGGATCAAAAGTGCCGAATATCCAAGTGGCGACACAAAATCACCTTGACCCAATCGCATCAAGTATCCTTCTAAGGGCGGAGTTAGTACTACGTGCAAACGGCGATGTACGCGATCGCGAATGCAAGACTTGGCGGCTCCTGTGTATACTAAAGTGGTAAAGCATTGGTTTCTGTTTTCAAATATGATCGCATTTTGTTTCAAGTAGGGAACATTTTCTTCAAGTGATGATCGTACAGTGTGGTCTCCATTGTAGCTGTAGGCCGCTGTATTTAATGTGACTGTTGGGAAGGCCCAGGGACAGCGGCATTGAAAGGTGATACGGAACGGTGGCGTATTGGGTAAGGCGACAGTGTGCGGTTGCGGCGGAACAGCGGTGCGCACGTGCGACCACGAAAGCGACGGACACCTGAAGAATGATAACCGTTATTTGTGTTGGGTGGATAAGGGCCGTAGGAAAAGGTATCGATGTTGCAGCTGCGATTCGCGTTACGACGGTCAAAATATAAAGATTGCTTACCCAACATCTTTGAGTACATAAGGATACAGTAACGATCGTTGTATATAACTTGGGAGCGCGTTGAGGATAGTTCAGTGCTTGGGTCCTTTGCTAGAATTATATAAGAAAAACAACAACAGATGCCACCGTCATTTAATAAAATATAGTATACATGTTTAATTATTAGAAATAAACTATACTCGCGGTCAGCTTTCTGTGGCGATGCGGTCAATGCTAGGGGAGAGGGTCCATCAACCGCCGTACACGCGCTTTCCTCCTCGCATCCGATTGCCACAGAAAGTTGACCGCGAGTATAGTGGCTATCATATTAGAGTTTTCCGCGTTTTTATTATGTTTTCGGGGCGAATAAAATTACATATGAATATAACTAACGGCGGGAAAATCTGTGATAAAATAGGGGTTTGAAGTTTCAAACGGTGATTTATACCTTTTTACCACCATCTGGGTAGTTCAATACCGTGAATTTTAGCCGCTGTTTTGTTTGGTGAGCGGCCGCTTAGCGTTTGAGAACAAGCCAGTATGGGTATTACTTCCGTAAATAAAAGTTTATCTGATAGCAAAAGTCATACGTGGTCGGCATATGTAAAATCACTAAATACCAGCCGGTCGTTGCGTCGAAACAACCGGAAGAATAAGCCCACGCCACGCACCCAGTGTTTGGAAGCGAACAGCTTTTGAGTGGTAGCACTTGAGTTATTCCAATGGATAGTCTTCGACGTTAATAAGCCAGAAATCTGGCATCGAAGCAAGATGTCGACGCCTCTTGCTTTAAAACGTAACAGACGGCACCGTATTTACTATATTTGTTTAAGAGGGAGTGTTACCCGCAAACCCTATAGCTAATATATATTTTTTTCGAAAATGCTCCATCATTTTTACAAAATCGACACTCATATACTCCTAAATGTTTTGCTTAAGGAAATGTATACTTAATTGACGCTCTCAATAGTAGTTACTGAAGTCTAAGTTTGAATCTATCTCAAATTATTTCGTAGAATTGGTTGAATTTGCCGGTTATGGAACGAAATAAAATATTTCATATTAATTTTTGGAACCTTCCTAGAACAATATTATAGCACACACGCTTTCATATTCCTTTCTGCAAAAACATCATGCAATGTTAAAACTGTTTTTTTGCTAGATAAAACTTTTAGGTATAAAATAATTAAAAAAAAAAAAACGACAGCACGGGCTCCCTATAGGGAACTTGTTTAAGGCAATGCGAGACATTCAAGCATCTTCTTAACCCATTTACCGGAATAAAATCTAATAGTGTCATCCGAGATGGAATCCTTTCCGTCATGAAGTGTGGAGGCGACAACATGCCCGGTTATCCTGAAGGAAAGAAAATGACATCGAAGTACTTTTATTTGCCTTTGATCCCCATCGCAGTTTAGAAGTTACTTGGTGACACTGCTTCAAGAAAATATTGGAACTTAAGGTAACCTATTACAATCCCTTCTCCAAAAAACTGTGCTTAAAATATCGAAACAAAATAATATAAATGAGAATGCATACCAGCTTTTTAAAATCAGTGAATAACGCGAGTTGATGTTTTCTCAAATTGTGCTTTGTCGTCAGATTTCGAGTATAGTTGGCACAACATTCAAGCACTATACAGTATCACAAACTGCATACATCAGTGGAAGATAGGAGTGAGCAGTTGATCGATTAACCTACCGATTCATCAATTAATGCTTCAATCGGATTAAGCCCTTGAAACAGTTAATTGGTTAAATTTTTAAAAGAAATAAATGTACAAATTAAACACTTCACCCACGTAGACGTGGGCGAGGACACCTGTTTGAGGGCAAACTTTAGGTAAAAGTTTGACCTGAAGTAAACTGCAGTGGCGCGATATGTAACTCCAAACAAGTGGACAAGGTATTACGTGTCCCGGCAAGTTCAACGCCGTGCGAATTTCCGTTAAGTGCAGCGGAGACTATTGTGAACAATCAAAGGAGTTCGTTATCGCCGGAGATTTTCAACGAAGCTCTTTGCCTCCGCGGCTGAAGTGGTAATTTTTGAGTGTGGGTGTCTTTTTAATGTTCTAAACTACAGATTATTGTTGATTTAAAATTCAAAATGGTACATTGCGCTGTTTTTCAGTTATTGAATAAAGCAGTGGTTCTCAACCAATAATGTTTCGCGGACCCCTTGTGTATCGGTGGAGAGGATGGAGGACACCGTTCATGGTGAGGGGAAGGAAAGGGTAAATGTTAAGTATCATAATGATTTTATAAATCAATATAACTAAGTGACTGTGTGAAGTATACTTCTCTTATTGACATACACACGAGAAAACTTCTCAATTAAAAAAAAAATTATTGGCAGGTTGGACTGATGCGACAGGTTTTCGCAGACCCCTAGAATGCCTTCGCGGACCCCAATTTAAGAAGCAATGCACAAAAAAATTGTATATATAGAATTATGATATGTTTAAAACAATTAGACATGGAAAGGAGCGAAGCCAATAATCGATTAATGGATTGTTTTATGGGTTGAACATTTTTATCGACACCCAGACCTAGTTCAGGCTGATGTCAAGGTGTACGAGTAAGAGCACCTCCTAACCAAAACTCCATTTTGAAGTCCCACCTGTTACTACAAAATACCAATATTATAATTGATTACTATCTGACATCGTAGACTACCGCTTTGCTTGAAACGCATGAAGGGAAGTGAATATCTGTGAGATGGTGTAATTGGGCCTATGAATACCTAGGAGATGATATTGCCGCGCGCGCACGCCAAGTAGGCAGCGCGCACGTGGCCTAATGGTTATCGCGCCTGCCTCCCACGCGAAAAGCTAGGGTTCGAATCCTGGAGCGACATGTCTTTTGTTTATTCCTCTAATTTAGTGTTCTGGAGAATTCGAGAATCATGTTGCTTGTTCCAGGCCCGAATGTTCCACGCGTCGAAGTTTCTTCGCCGATTATTCCAGAAGACCACGCATGTACATAAGGGGCTCCGCGTGGCGAGCCGCCTCGCCCCAGCGCTCGATTCTGCTGACACGCCGACTTCGACGCCCGCGACGCTCTGCTTTCTTCTGTTTCCTTCTTTATTTTTGGCACAAGTTCGCCACATTAAACGTTTATTTATTTCTGTTTATTTCTTGTTTATTGGTCACGACTCACCACCCGTGACATTCTGGTGGAGGTGCGGGGTCGCGGGCGTCGAAGTCGGCGTGTCAGCAGAATCGAGCGCTGGGGCGAGACTGACTGCGGCTCGCCACGCGGAGCCCCTTATGTACATGCGTGGTCTTCTGGAATAATCGGCGAAGAAACTTCGACGCGTGGAACATTCGGGCCTGGAACAAGCAACATGATTCTCGAATTCTCCAGAACACTAAATTAGAGGAATAAACAAAAGACATGTCGCTCCAGGATTCGAACCCTAGCTTTTCGCGTGGGAGGCAGGCGCGATAACCATTAGGCCACGTGCGCGCTGCCTACTTGGCGAGCGCGCGCGGCAATATAATGCATAAAATAAAGAAGTAATTAAGGACTGCAGGCGAAATGTTTTGTCCAGAGACACAAAGATCGAGGAGCTTAAGTGTTGCACAATCTCAATTGCCTTAAACTCGCCATCAACAGCCACCAGCTTCCGTTTTAAACTTTCTGTAACATTTGGAAAGGGGCCCGTAATGTACAGGGTAGTTTTTCGTGTGAAACTGAATAATAAATGGCAGGCGCTTCTGTCAATGTATGTTAAAATACCTTGACAGAGGTAACCTTAACATACCTTAACTCCATCAAGGTATGTTAAAAATTCAAAGTTACCTAGACTGATCTCGACAGGAACTGCAAAATTGTAAAATGTCACACGCTTAACAACATACAACCTTCTAAAACGTATGTATGTCATGGAGACTTCTCGCTCCTCTCGTCCAACAACCTTCAACCTCCTTGGTTGCGTAATCATCAAAAGGAAGCTGCAAGACGACGGCGCGATAACTCGCCAAAATGAATGTTAATAATTAAAAAGCAATGGCACTTTAGGGTCGCGTGTTTTAATGTAGCATGCTCAAGTCCAAATAAGACCAAGCTATGTAAAATGGCGTATATTTGTTCATAAACTGCGTATTTAATGCGCAAAATACTTGTTTAAAATTCAATTTCACTTGGATGCCTTGTAAATGCTGTCATTGAGGTTGAACGTTAATAGCGCTTACTCTCCGCAAGATAAAATTGTTTTTTGGTTGTTGTCTGGACATTTATTGCGAGGACGATATAATTATTAAACGTTGCTGTAAACTTTCTGCGTTATTTATTCGTATTTTAGTTTTTTATCTGACGATTTTAAAACTTGATTCTTATGTGTGTCCAACTGGGTGCAGGCGACTTAGCAACAGACTGCACGAAAGCTTAAGTACAAATATTTTTTTTCTTCACAAAGCGTTGTTTTCGTATATAATACAAAATACCAATTCAAGAACTTTAAAGTCATGGCGCTACTGAAGAGACAGGCATCCTGGTCTATGCATATTTATGAACCGCTTTCACTGCGAAGGATGAAGTGACTAACAATTTTTTTGGTTAATTTGGTGATAAACGGCTTAAAAGGAAATTAGTCAGGAATGCGAGTAAAATGCTAAAATGCAAAGTTTCGTGATGGTATGTTCTCAGTACACTATGTTATGTGTGCTGACGACATGATTATTCTAAGCATTTTCTCTTTATTTTTAAAACTTTCGACGAACACATTTGTTGGTTTGAAAATATTATACTTATTGTTAAAAAAAACCATTTCAAAATGGTGCAAACAATTATTATGATATTAATATATAAGCTACTATAATTGATAAATAGTTGTACTTACCTTGTTACTTCCTTCTCTTCGCACTCATAATACTTGTAAGTCACTGTAGCTAACCAGGAACTCCTGTTAAGCTGAATATCTGTTGTATGTAAACATTTAGTCTCTGAGCCAGTTTGCGGCCGTTGAGATTGATATACCAAGGAAAACTTTGGGGGTTTGTGCGCGAGGACCTAGAAAAGTCGTTAGGATGTTTATTTGTTTCCTCGAGTACGGCAAGTAAAGATGCAAGCGCGACCACCCTCCCGCTGAGCATTTGGTAAACGTATTCTTGTGATCTAAGAAGTGCATGCTGCAAATCGGAAGGACAAGATAACTCGGGTTTGAAAGTGCAATTCGTGTAGTGTTTTTTTGTCCTTCAAACGCAAAATGTAGTAATTCAAGTCCAGTTTTTTTTTGTGTGTGTGCGTGTTTTGTCAATATGTGATGTGTGGGAACATTGACATGCAGGCATTGTTTTGAGTGTAGCCTAACCAACATAAAGAACTTTATGTGTTCACTTTTTTTGCAGAATGCGGAGAGACCAATCAAGGGGAAGAGTACAAGATGGCCCAGCTAATGACGAAGCTTAGAAGACAATTAGATCTGATAAAAAAAATCACAATGTGCACAGTGTCAATGCGCAAATCAAACGCCATGCTCGCTGGCCCAGCACACATCGCATGTTTTTGCTTTAATCGTTTTTTCTATTTTATTTTGTTTGCCGGCTTCCTTCTATTTCGCGCCATAATTGGCTGTCTCCGTGTTCTCCAGGAAAGTCAACTCGTAGATGTTTCAAAGTGTAGTCTCTGACAACTTCAAAAGATGCAGAGCATGGCGAGTCCCCGAGCAGTTTATTATCGCACCGCAGCCACTGAGATTGCCGGAATCCTCAAAAGAAAAGCGGAAGAGCGAATTACGAAAAAAGAAGCGTGAACATAATACCCTGCATTTTTTAAGCTGTCGGTGACTATAATTGACAACATATTTTTATGGTTACTAGCTTTATTATTCAAAACGTGCCCATCTAATCGTCCTTAGCACTACATACCTCGCAACTGGACCCATCAGCAGTGACGAAACGTTAAATTTAATTTTCCGTGCGGTGCGTACATTCTAGAAAAGCTGGTGAATTTACATTCCTCCAAGTCACAAAGACAACCAATCAGGAAAAATGCTAGAAATATGTCCGCAAAGGACGAAACTAAGATTGCGTTTAGACAAAAAAAAAAAAAATGCGCCGTGCACTGGGACAATGAGCGTGGCGTTTCATTTGCTCAATTGTCCCAGCGACGTTTCCTTTCTATTTTTAGTTCAATCTTATTCTGAGCATTGTCATTTGTCGGGATGCATTCCTCTCCACGGTTGGCCGCCTTCATGTTCTGCAGGAAAGTGAACGTATAAACTTGTTTTTATAGTCGCTGACGTCTTAAGAAAGGCAGGACGTGACAGTTCCTTAACATCTTATTTTCTATCCTCAGCCGAAGACTTTGGAGTATCAGCTAATAAAAACGCCAAAGAAAAGATCACGAAGAAGCTAAGACATAATCAGCCACGCCGTGGGTCTCTTAAGTTAATACCCATAGTCTGTGAGACACGCAGGACAGATATTTGGCCGGCGATTTTTGAAACATTTAATGATCCGTCAGTTTATTTTGTCAAAGACATCATGCCGATTAAGAATTGGGCTCTTTGATAAGATAAACAAAGGAAAACGCAAAAAAATATTCTAACTGCATGGATGCGGAATACAAAAAAATGTAAGCAGCAGCCCTCCCCCCTCCCTCCCCCCCCCCCCCCCCCCCCCAATATTGCAACTTTAGCAAAGTTTAATTTCTCTAGCAAAGACAAAAAGCTTCACCTTTTTAGTCAAGTTACTTATGAACGGGGTTCCGTGTTTTCGGCAAATATCGATAACTCCCCAAAAAGAACCTCCGAGCCGCTTTCATAAAAAGCGGCGAACACGTAATAACTATAAATTCGAGCTGCCCTTGAATATATATATATATAGATATATAGATATATTTCATTATAACAGAATTTTTGAAAAAAAGTCGTGAAAGCTACACTTATACGGTTTATGTGGGTGAGCTTCACGGCCAGAGGTTCATAGTATAGGGGCCCAATCGTAACGATCAATCGGCTAATTAACTAATATTTGTTAATTAACCTTTTAATTTGTGAAAATACACATCTGGTATCAATTAGAAACTTGCTGAGTGTCATTGAAAACCACTAAATTAACTCTTTCTAGAAAGGTATCACGTAGGGGCAGCGTTTTAGGCATTCCGTAAAAACGCTCAATTCGGACGGGTTGTTAGGTTTCAGTTTATTATGGGAGCGCATGCCTGCGCCCGCGGTCCTGTTCCCCAGTGACCGAGACGCGCAACACACGTGCGCGATCACGGCCTTCGAGATCCCGAAGCGCGCTCGCGAAGGCTTCTCCGACCGCGTCCCATTTGTTTCGCTCCTCAGCAGTACGAGCCGTAATGGCGCTAACTCCTTCGCTCGCCGCGAGGTGGTGATGTCCTTCTAGTCATCACAGAGTGCCAGACTTGGGAAGTAATGCGTTACAAGTAACAGATTACTTGTAATCCGTTCCTTTTTCAAGTATTGTTTTAATTGCCAGGTTACTTTTTTCGGAAGTAATTTGTAATGTAATTTCGTTGCAGAATGTTGTTAACGGATTACTTTAATTGCTCGTTAATTTAAAAAATGAGCCTAATACAGTAACTGGAGCAATACGAGCAGAACATTCAGCTGCATAAAGAGAGCAAGTTGAACAAAATAGGAAACATCAGTAAGGGGGAAATAGCCGAAAAGAAAACACGATATTTTATATGACCGGTCGCTAAGACCACTAGAAAAACGGGCAAGGCATGTACAAATATACGAAAGACAAAGATCGAGTAAGACAGCGCCTAGTAAGCTCTCGGTTGCCTTCCATAGTGTTTTTCTTCTTCTCCAGGGCAAGGGAAAGCTCTTCGTGTTTTTTCTTTTTTTTATCTTTTACAACGTTTCACTCTTTCCAACTTCTTCGACGTCTCCCGCCGCCTGCGCCGACATCAAACGCGGGTCCGTACCCTCTCGATTCGCGGGTTCACAACTCGCAGACGATCTAGCCTCGCGCGAGGGGGCCGAATTCTCTTCGTCTTTGATTTGCGCTACTATATTCTAGCACGCTTTTGAGGCACGGCTGAAAAGCGCACGGCGCGAGGCTAAGAGCATCGTCTTCGAGGGTGCAGACGATATTTCTTTAGGTCTACTTGTCTGGCCATGGTGGTCAAGTCCACTCCTCACTTTACAGTCGACTGTCAACATAAAAGGCGGGGGGGGGGAGGTTAGGCCCTTAGGATTGCCGACAGAGAGAGAGATCACGTAAACGTGGTATGATCCGCTATTGTTTTGTGAAACCGATGGCCACTGCTTCTCTCGCTCCCACGCCTCCCCCCTCCCCTCCCCCCTCCCCCTGGCCTCCACGAATATTGGTAATAAAGTGAGAACCGATGAGCGATCGATAACCCGCAACCGCCACTATTTCTTTGACTGGTCGAGTTTTCGGACATGGAGTGTTCGTCGTCTCCATGGCCATCTCTTAACGAGATGTTCAAAATTCAGGGCATTTAGAAGAATGGGAACCTAGAGTTTCAGTGCAAAGTTTGCTTGCCAAAAATACATATTGTCATCAGCAAGAAGAACAAACTCTCATTTACGGAAACACATCAAGGTAAGCTGGGACACCTGCATTCTGCATTGACTATACATTGTAACCTTAGAACCAAGTTTATCTTTTCTTGTGAATAACAGGGAGCTTCCGAATATCGCTTCCTTAGCTCCGAATCTGGTAGTGAAAGTAGACGCTGTTACTGAGCATGCGCACCGCTAGCTTTGTCTGCACAATTCCAGGGATTATTTCCGGATTTTCGTAAGCTAGTGGGATCCCAAGCAGCACGGATTTTGGCCAAGCAATGGCCAATGTCTGGCGATGGTCCTTTGGCCAGTGGCCATTCATTGGCCAATGCTTGGCCGATGGCTGATGGCCAGTGGCCATTGGCCAATGGCCAGATGAAGGCCAGTCAGCGGCCAGTCTCTGGCCACTGTCTGTCGACTTGGCCAAGGGCCATTACCAGCCATTGGCCGATGACTGGCCAACTCTGTGCTGCTTCGGATGGCGGGTGTGGTTGCAGCTTTCAGGTCTTGGTCAGCTTCCAGGTGAACGAAGTGCACCTACACTGTCTCTTAAATACAATATTTTATTTTTACAAGGACGACCATAATACGGGCGTATGAGAAATGAAAAGTAGTGGTTGCAAGAGATTTTCGAAAAATATCAGAATTGTGTCTACTATCTTCTGGATAACTGTACGGAAAAAGTAACGTGAAAGTAATTTGTAACGTAACAAGTAAAATAATCCGTTAGTTTCCATCGAAGTAATTTCTAACGATAATTCATTACATTCGAGGCTCGGTAATTTGTAATTGTAATCCATTACATTTCTTAAGTAGCGAGCAAAAGTCCGCAGAGCGGTGAACCATCAGCGTCGCAGGCAGAGTTCTACACTGGTACGGGCTAGCCCGCAAGCAACGGGCCGGCCCTGCCGGCGGGCCGGGCTCGCGCTTCACGTCTACATTCATGAAGGGCTCGGGCCGGGTACGGGCTTTGCATTCAAGTCTAGAAAGCAAGCCAAGCCGGCCCTTACACTTTTTTTTTTTTTTTAGCAGCATGTTGATTGGAAGCGCTTTCGGGGGTCCGGGAGAGGAACCACAGTGGGGGAGAAACAGATGCTGAAGCGTGTGTCCGTGTATATGTCTTTGAACGGTTCGGTGTGTGTGTGGCCAACGCTCTTCCAGTGGACTAGCGGCACGGCGTTCCATTCCGTCCCCGGAAGCGCCGCAAACATACCATCGCTTCTCCCCATGAACACGCACACATACGCGCCTAAACGATGCGCACACTTGCGGGCGTAAACCATCTGTAGCTACAAGTGCCTGCATCCCCAATATAGGTTGTATCTTACCGCCATAGTTTTTGTTCTAAACAAGCTTATAGTGCAAGCAAACAACAATATGACCAGCATAGTTTGCGTAATAAATATTAATAAAATATGAAAAGGACGGCACGAGGACTGCAGTTTTGTAGTATCCAACCTTGTACTCAGGATCAAAAATCTACATTAAACAACGTGCAGAGATGACAGAAAAAGTGCAGCATGGTTAGATTTTTTTAACCATGTGGTACTTTTTTTTATAATTTAATATTCTAAAATATGAAAAGGACGACCCTTTTTTATTTCGATAATATTTGTTACGTAAATTATGCTAGTCATAATGTTTATTTGCTTCTACTATAAGCTTGTTTAGAACAAAAATTATGGCGGTAAGATAGACCTATATCGGGGATGCAGGCACTTGTAGATACAGATGGTTTACGCCGGCAAACCTCGTTGAGTTCGGGTCCGTCGCCGACGGACCCGAACACAACAAGGTTCACAAGAAGAGCATTTTTATTGCAGCTCTATTTTGTGTTGATCCCTGACATAACCTCCAACGAACTTTCCGCGAGGCTGCTGGTTTGTTCGGAACCACACCCATTATCTTGTTTTCCTAGGATTCCACAATACGCGCGTATGTTTCCCGGAGGTTTGGGAATCCGATGCCCGCTCTTATTTTCTCGAACATAGGCACCGATAAACACAGATAGTTTGTCCCACACCGAAAATTTACACCGAAAATCACTGGACCTGTGAAATAAAGTATACCCAGAAAATACGGAACCCTAGCGATAACGCAAACAATTGATAGCTTTCATAAGCACACACTGGAAGGAAATAATTACCTCTAGGGCGTCAGGATATTTTCCGATGCGTTCGGCGAACCAGTGCGATCTGCAGGCTGGAGGCAGGGCACTTTGAGAGCGCACTCCTAAAGTCACCAAAAAGAGCAGCAAGAAGTGCCTCATATCTGTGTAGTAGTGCTTGAGGATATTACCAAATGCGTGGAGAGTCACTCTTTCCGTTGATTCAAACAAAGAGAAATAAATATACAAAAGAAGCAACGGCAGCTGCGCAGTTTCGTTTATATGTCTACAATAGAAATAGGGTGCTAGTTCGGCTTGCCGCCTGGCGCCATATTTATGCTCTTTTCTTGGAAACGGTATCTGGAAATGCGTTCGATTGACATCGACGAACACTCTATTTGATGTATAGCGTTCGGTATTTTCGGGGTTGCGCTTTTGGTACATTTGAGAGTAATTTTTTTTTTAAGTGTAATATTATCAGAAATTCGGCGTTCACCGAATTTTATTTCCGCTAAATTTCATATTCTTACTAAACTCGAAGCTTATCTGAGCTTACTTTCTAAGATGCAAAAAATATGCGAGCTCGTGAATGAAACAGATGATCTCCATAAACACAAATTATATGTGGTCCTAATTAGGCCCCATAACGTCTTAAAGGCCTATCTACAAAATCATTTTCCTCGGCATAGGAAAATCCTTTTTGCCACCCTTCCCATTTCCCTTGCTCCAACTACTATCTTGACGGCAAGGGGACTCCTTTTGTTGCTGCATCTTGGGGCTGGATGAGCGGGGATAAGCTCCCGGCATATCCGGCCCCAAAATGCAGCAACAAAAAGAGTCCCCCCGCCATCAAGATGGCAGTGAGAGAGGAAGAAATGAGAAAGGTGGCGAAGAGGATTTTCCTTCCTAGCGGAAAACCTTTTCGTAGGTCGGGCTTTAATTTAAACTACTGCAAACCACTCCAAAGCACATATTCTTCGCTTTACAGACTAACTTTCGAGGTTGTGAATGGACTAATTCGTCATCCCAGAAGAAATCAACGCTGAGACAAATAAATTCCTCAAGGCTTGCCTTAACTTTAATCACACGCAGCTGGTATTGGAACCGATGCGCGTTGCAAAAGGATCGGCACACATTTTAGACCTAATACTTACCAATCATCCTGACAGTCTCTCGTCCATTACTTTCCTCCGGAAAATCAGTGAGCATAAGGTCATTCATGCTGCTTTCGAGTTTTCCCCTTTAGTGCTCCAGACTTACCAGAAAATGCATACGCTTGTACGACAAAAGAAATTACCAGGCGATCGAAAATGAACTGAGCACCCATTCTGACAAAATATCAGAACTTGTAAATAATTTAAATCTAATTTTATTCGTGCCACCTGTGGTTTACCAAATTTCTCAACCGATTACCAAAAAAAAGGGGAAAACATTGTTTTGTGTTGCCAAGCTAAATGGAAAACCTTGCTGATAACCAGTTATCAAATTCCCTTCCAGTGTCATCCGGCGTCCCCAAGAATCGGTCCTTCGTCTCCTTCTGTTCCTCATATGCATCAACTATTTACCGCCTCATGCCTTCTTTCATATCCTGGCTTTTGCCGACGATTGCGTATTTTACCTTTCTGTTACTAACGTTTCAGACCAATAAGCCCTACGAGATGACATCAACAATGTTCAGGATTTGTGAAATTATTGCCTCATGACACGTAGCATCAGTAAATGCAAACTCAGGAGATTCCATCACAGCCGTAACCCGCTTCCATTCCCCTATACCATCTCATACCCCCGTGGAATTAGTAGAATCATATAATTACCTTGGTCCTACCTTGTGCAACAATTTATTCTGCCGCAAGCATTTTACTAACAACATATCATCCTGTAATAGATCTCCGGGTTTCCTGAAGTGTCATCTCCACCCCTCCCCACAGCGCGTAAAATTGCACGTCGTATTCAAATCGCTTATCTGATCAAAGCTAGAATACACGTCTGCCATCTGAAGCCCACATTAAACATATCTAATCAACGCACTCGAAGCTGTTTAAAATCGCGTTACTTGGTTCATTCATTTTCATAGTCACACAATATCAGCATATCATCCTTAAGAGCGAAACCAGAGATCCCGCCTCTCTCCAGTCGTCGCCGCATCACAAAGCTCTCTTTCCTTAGTAAGCTTTCATCCTCCGCCTTGTCAACCAACCTATATTTAACGACGGTGCACTGCATATCGCCGAGCACTGGTCGATCCCTCTAAGGTTCTGGCCCATGTACCCACACTACTACATCTTCTGCTTCATTTTTTTCCCCCGAGCAGCTCTGGACCGCAACAGTCTTTGTGACGACACTGCTGCAACTACCCCGCCCATCAACATTATACATGTTTAGCATAATTTGTTTAACTTAACACTAACACACATGTTTTAAGTATTGCTATATGGTAGCTGCATTTTTTAAAAGAAATGGCGAATATCAGCTTTTTAGGATATTTTTAACGCGTCTGCACCCTCAAAGCACTTGGAAATGCGTAAAAAACACATTAAATATTGCATAAGAACTTGTGAACCAACCAGAAACAGGGTTCATTTTGCAGCCTGATTTCAAACCTTTTTAAAGAGATATTAAATAGACAGCTTTACGGGAGACCCTTCGCAGATTTTTCGACTCCGTCTCCTGTCGTCGCCGCTGCGGAAAAACCCTTATTCCTTTCTGGGCGCGAGACAAGGAAAGTCGGGTTTTCCCCCGTCGGCCACCCCAACATCCCGCCAGTAACGATGCGACGAAAGAAGTGTCTTCCGTGTCGTCTGCTTGAAAGACTTGTTTTCAAACATTACTCGCGTTGTGTGAAATTCCACTTTGGCTGTATCCAGTTGCTACGCGTAATGTTGGATGATTTGAGAAAATTCTACCGCGCTTATCGGATTACTTCACGGATCACCGAGCACTGGTGGTGGCCGTTAGTGCTATCCACGACGCTAACCACGACGGCTATGAGAATTAACCATGTTGCACCTCCTTCCTCAGCACCATTCCACCCTTAGCGCGGCCGTACTACAGCGATTGCTCTCGTTCCTTCGCCTCTTGTTGGCGATAATATAACTTTTTTTATTGTATTTTACCTCTTGTGGGTTGTTTTCCACAAAACATAAAGTGTCGTCACTTTTTTTTATTAAAATTATATTAAAAAAAAGGTCATTGCAAAATTATCTTGGGATATGTACTTTTATATCACCAATAACACATACACTTCTTTAGACTGAATCCGTAAGCGTCGATTTCAGGTCTGGATCGCTTGGCATGGAATGCCCCGTCTGTTACATGGAAAGGGTGCATGGAAGCAGATGAATACAAAATAATATTACGTACAATTATTTCTAATAGTCGAATTTAACGATACAGATGTCCGGCACAACGCCTTTCAGGCTCCTGTATCCAGGGTACCGCCATGTTGATGAGCTAGGTCCGCCAATTTTGCCGCTTGTTGACACGCAGGCACTTAGTTAAATGGGTCGGTGTTGGTGTCGGGGAAACGCTGACGTATGGCGAGGGGCTCCATTGAAGAGAGAACCAGTCATAAGGACCGGTGACGTATTTGGTTCACTTTTTTATTTGTGAGGTATAAAAGAACAGTCAAACATACAAGGTAAGGACTACAATACAGTACACATTCAGCGACATCTACTTAAAATTAAGGGGCTGAAATAGCACAAACATTCAACATATTATCTAGCACTGAACAAAATGAATTCGCAGCACTCGAAATCTAATAGTTATCAAAAATATTATAACTACTATTTATCATTCCAAATCACACATATTCAGAAGGGCGCTCTCAAATTCATCTAAACAGTCCAATGACAAAATATTTTGTGGGAGATTATTTCAGTATTTTACAGTTCTAGAGAAAAAAAGGAAACTTATAAGCGTCAATATTACACTTGGGCGCTTCAAACTGATTAGCGCTAATGTATCTGAATTATCTCGATGCGCGATGTCAATATATTCAACCGTACTCCAAATTGTTTGCTTTCAGAGTCGTCCCGGCGGCACCAATTGGGGTCAGTTTGGACGCCGACGGGTCGACATCCTGGTCGTCGGCTCCACTTAACTCCGAACGAAGACGGGCATGTATTTAAATCGAGTGCAGTCCGATGGCCATTTATGTTTCCTATCACTCCGGCGGACGCGGGCAATCGCAACGTAAAATAACTTGACCGAGCTGGAATGCATTGCCTCCGCACATAGAACGACATAAGGTGAAAGTTCACAGCGTCCGGCGATATTTCGAGCCGGAAGCGGATCACGAACCCTGCTTTAGCAACTGCTTCCGCTGAATTTCGGTAATTGTAATCTGTGCTCCATTAATGTTCAGCTGTGCTGCGTTTAACCGACCACACCTGTCATATCGGATCACTTCAGAAGTTGTTTTCTATATCCACAGCAGCTTCATGATATGCTCTTTCAAGGCACTTTATTGAGTCTTTTTCCATGACGTCAATCGACAATGTTTTTTTAAAGAATTGAACCGGTGTTATGTTGTTAAATGTCAGTGCAATGAAACTGGATGCAGCCCAGCTCATTCACTCTGAATATATTAACTGTTAAATCAAAATTGATCCAACGAAATCGAAACTTTTAGGGACGGAGAAAAGCCGGCGGAGGCGGGGTCCTGATATTGTCACAGATAAAGGGGGACAAGACAATAAATAATGCTATAAAAGCGTTCGTCGTCTTTCATGTGGGCGCCGGAGAATACCGATCGCTTGTACGGTGACCATTTTCGCGATGAGAACTGTATTATGCGACCCATTGTGCTCAGGATTCTGGGGCTTCCTACTTAGAATATTCGGTTGCTGCTAGGGGTTGTGTCGAATATTTTTTCCAAGAAAAGAAAAGCAAAAGGGTTTAGCGAAACGCACGAAAAGCGAAGCAAACTGGTAAGTGAACACGCTGTTAATGAAACACCTAATTCCGCATAAGTTGACCAGTCATTATTAAATGCGAGGTATTTCTCCTTGACCCCGACCACTTCACATTTTGTCGGGCGGATGGTCGGTCTGTCGAATGGTTCGTACGGTTCTATCCCGAATCGCCTGTCAGTCGACATGTACGAGGGTGACTACTCCTCCTCGCTGACATCTTCCGGGTGCCCTTGGTGGTCGAAATCCTCGTCGCTCTCGAGTTCAAAGATCATGGCGGAACGCACCGCGGACTACAAGGGCGGAGATGAATACGTCACGACGGTCATTGTGCAGCTGTGCAGTACTCCGCCACGCCGAGACGCGAGATTGTAACACGCGAAAGCCACCGCGTGGTGGCGCTCGTAATCTCGCCATCCTTTGGCTGTGCTGAGGAGACTGACGTCACGATTGCGGTTGAGCGCCCTCGACGCATCGCACGCCTTGATGGCCAATTCGGAAGCGCTCGCTGGAACTGGACCCTTGAAACGAAAAATATGGCCACCCGCTGAAAATACGAACGTGCGATTGTCATTTACGGATATCATAGGCGATAGTTCACCCATTTCGGAAAGGTTTCCGTATATTTTGACTTTCGTTTCTGTACCCCTTTACGGCAAGTGTTTTTCTCTATAACAAGAATAAACGACAGTGCAATAATTTTTGCGGATTCGATATATTTTATTTTGATATTGGTGTTCCCTTGACAGCCTTTCTGGTGTAAAAGAAACGAAGTGCCCATTAAATAAGTATACTTTATGTATTTTGTGTCATTTTTGCAATGCCGACAAGAAGCCAAACATATACCTTAATGCAGAATGTGCAGAATATTTCTGCCTTGATATTGCGTCGCATTTCTTCACCTAAGATAGGCCTTATATTACCCTCAGATGTTTTCCCGTAGCGTACTAGGGAGAGGAAAAAAGGATTTACAGAGTATAAATAAATCAAATAGCCAAACACACACACACACAAAAAAAACTACCTAGAGTGTCATTTTTTTATTCCTTTTCTTTATATGAAGACGTTGAGGGCACTCCTTCCAGTTATACAAAACCTGCCTTGACTCATCTGTGGCCAGATCATACACAAGAGTGCACAACCAAGGAACTTCTCGGGCATCCTTTAAATGAATACTTGACGCCCACATTTGAATACCTGCAATGCATGAACAAGTAACATGTATACGTTGCTAAGCGATTAAAGACAAACCGAAGTTTATAAAGTTCCATAGACGCCGCAAAATATGCAATCCAGCTTACTTCTGAAAGAAAAAACTGTAGGCTATAATTACTGACACGATTAAAACAGCACGGATACTCTTTGGCATGGCCACGGTGGGAGAAACACATTTAGGTGATGACTCTGGCCGCTCTTCGCGCGGGGAGCGAGTGACCAGTTCGTGCTCGGAACTAGCCTCGAACCAGGAGTAGTTAGTACCGCGCCGCCGCGCAGGGCGCTGCGGTGTGGGGTCCCCTAGAGTTCCTGTATATGCTACCTACGGTAGCAGAGTTGCGCATTCAGCCTCGGCGCGTGGCCGTAGCGCCGGCTTTCCCGCACGAGCTGGATGCTTTGCTCCTCACGTGACTAAATTTGGCGAATAGCGGCGCCGCCGCGCGCGCCGCCGCGCATGGAAAACAGGAGAGGAGGAAAAGGAGGCGGAAAGCAGGGAAACATACGCCGGGGCAAGAGAAACGTCGGCGGAGCGACCGTAAAGGCGGCTTTCTTGCACGCCAACGGATGCTTTGCTCCTCACGTGATGGATCTCGGCGAATAGCGGCGTGGCGGCGCGGGGAAAACAAATGCGCAGCTCTGGCTCCCGTAGGGAGCCTATTCGCGACTCCAGCGACCTATAGGGGGCGCCACCAGCAAACAAACATGGCGGCTGAGTCCAGGTCCCGTCGGCTCGGCCGGGCCGCCTGAACAGGTGGCGCGTTCAATTTAACAGATTTTATTTTGTTTAATGCCCAATTTTATAGGTGTCTGAACTGAGACGGTTAAGTGTAGCCGGCCCAGATAAACTTGCAAAGCATAGTTTTGTTTTGCCGGTGTTTTTTGTTCTTTTCATGTCAAACTTTCGTTTCGGAGATTTCGTTCAAAACCGAAACTATGGGCTCCGGAGAGGCGGTAATATACTAATCAGTTTTGATCATCTAAGGAAAGCGGCAATGACAACAGAATTGTTCCATAGAAAGTAACTTTTCAACTAACTCGCATGCCTCTACCATGCGACTTATCTGTCCGCGAAATCGAGCTTTTGTGCGTATCCGCGTTTAAGAAACAGCTCCAGTCGTCTGCTCGGTCAACAACACAGGCTGCAGGAAAATTACGAAAATTAAGCAAGCGCTTCTTGAGTCAAGCACCATGTTAACCCGCTGGCGCCCCACTAAGCAGCTGATACTCGTATTTCAATCCAGATTTTAGCGAGAAGTCATTTTGACGAGCGGGTTATGTATTACATTACGTAGTATGTCCCCCTAAGGTGATATAAGTATATCTTCGGGTTGAAATATGAGCTTAGTTGACTAGCTATTAGGTGAGCTGCTGAATAAAAGTATATTTGAGAGACAGAGAGATACTACTCAAACTTAGCCAAATGGTTCTATAGCTGGCAGCACGGAGACAAACTGAAGAGAGTCTTCATCGAACATTCACGCAGAAACTCTCTGCATTTAACTTTGCTTCGAATCCTGAACGGAAAAAAATTAGTATTTTTTGTGGCCGGTCAACCTGACCAATGTAGACGTATAATGCTGCTGGCTTCGACGTCCTCGTAATATAAATATTGGAGGCGCGATAGGTCAAAATGCCGTGACAGCATCTTATGTCGCGAGACTCGTCCCCCACCTTTTGAAAACAGATGATTTCCCTCATTCATCATTTGCAGCGAGCAGGCTTTCCTGAATCAAGTAATTGCGAAATCAGCCAAACACCTTCAGTATGGTCCAGAGGCTTTTTCGCCGAAAAGCAGCCAAGATGAATAGCCAACGCCCCGACCGGCGTGAGTGGCTCAATCTTGAAGCTAACCGAACACAACCAAACTCAAGAAAAGCAGCTATCGAACCTTCCCATTCACTTGACTGCAACATTGATGTTTCCTCCAGTGCAATGCCTCGTTTTTCATCCTCAGTTCACTGTTCTACATCCTTATAAAGAAGCCACTTATCAGTTACCAAGTAGTCGTCACTTTGAATGTGATTCGAGACAGAACAAGAAACCAAAACGTTTTTCCGTGATTCCTCCCCATCCAAGAAATCGAAAGCACGCGACCGTGTGTTGTGGAGTAAACGGGCTTTCAAACACGTGATGGAAGGAAACAATCTACTGAGGCCTCACCACACTAATGATCACTCAGGCAAAGTTAAGAAATATTCGGAACTTCGTCAAATTACATTAATTGTTCGCCACCGCGCCGACTACACGTCTCCGCGAAAGCCACCAGAGACGCGGAGGGGCGCGGAGCGACCTGGACCGGCTGGTTCCTGGTTTTCCCGCTTGGTGGCGTCCGTTTTGCTGGAGTCGCGAATACACGTTTGCAAGTCCGGTCTCAGGGCGCCGCCATCTTCCTCAGTGGGGTGCGCTCTCGGGAGCGGCCATAATCCGATTACGACGCCTTAGCAAGGCTTCGTAGTCGGATTATGACTGGTCCAAGCGCACCCCAGACCGGCAAGATGGCAGCGCCCTGAAGCCGGACTTGCAAACGTGTATACAGGAACTCTAGGGTCCCCCTTCGGCGGTCAGGGTGTCGGCGGCGTGGCGTGCTCGCCTTTTTCGCGGTGTGGTGGTGTGCGGCCAGTGGCTGGCCTCGTATTTTGCTTTGGTGCTGTGCCGATCACAGGTGCCGCCATCGTGCAATTTTTTTTCTATATAAATGTCTGACTCGTCTGGAAGGCTTGGACCTTTCAATAATCAATCTGGTTCTCGTGAATACTTAACTGGGCCCATTTCGTCTGGCAGACCCGGGCAACACGTTCTTACAATCACCCACAAACGAGTTCCATGCGTGTTGTTGTGTTTGCCACCGTAATATATCAGTCGGTGGCGAGCGTTACTCTCACTGACAACAAATTTGGTGGGAATAATCCCAGATGACGACTTGCAACGGAAATTACGAGAATTCATCGGTGGAAACAACAGAACATGTTAGACCGTTGGAAAAGAACGCTAACCTCACATAACAACCGCAACAAAATGGCGGCCACTCGCAAAAATGGCAATTTCTCAAGTCTCCACAACGATGGAAATGACTAAATTTGGCAAGAAAACCACCAGCCTGGCAACACTCGCAACATGTCCAAATTGTCTAAATATTTAGTTGAAACCTACTAATTGTATTTAGGCGAGAATTTAGGAGTCATAACTGCATAATCGAAAAACGGCAAAATCAGGAAAAAAATAATTTACAATTCACTTACGAGGATGTTTCGAAAAGTACAATGCCTGTGCATTCATAACCACTTTATAAGACGACTTGTAATAGTATGCTTTGTATATATTATGCGCAGGATAATTTTTCTCTAAGGATCTTTTTCTCCATGTTGACGAACTGAATTCTGGATGATGTAATGAATTTGGGGAGTGTCAGGCGTTGGGTTTTAATGTCCAGAAGGGAAGAAAGCAAAATCGTCGACAAGCAAATGAGTGGCGTCAACTTAAATCTGTGGTGCAGGGTATATGAGGTGTTTCAAAGAGGACACTTTTATAAATATGAAGATATGTGTATTGTCTACATCTTTGCATTATTTAAAATAAAAATCCAGATAAACAGGCTAGCGGTGAACTTGTTCGGTTATGCATTAAAGCAGTCACACAAGCATGCATAAAAAAAAAAGCGAATAGTCGGGCACGTATATAAATAAAAAAAAGTTCTGGAAACGGCGTAGGTCGACCTAGTGATAGTGTGACCATATGCCTCAAGGTAGAAAACGGGACATCCTAGCAAGGGGGGGGGGGGGGGGGGGGGGGGTGGAGGAGGAGGGGGAGGGGGAGGGTATTAAAGTTTGAGATTGGGAGAAAACATTTAATGAAATTTTACATGCGTGCTATGTCTGCATGATTGTACATCCGTGCTATATCCAGTAACTCGGAAAAATATTTCTACACACGCGCCTTCGCGAGAGAAAAAGTGTGGGCAATAACAGTTCTACATTTTACTCTCTGGGTAAATATTTTAAAGTACCTACGGTTATTTTTGTAAAATATACTTGTAACGAGTTTCGGGATGTTTCTACTCGCTTGGTGCAAATTTCAGAACTGTGTACTCCGGCGAAAACGGGACATGATTCTATATTGATATAAAAGGACGGGACGGCAGAAATGGACCTCAAGAGCGGGACTGCCCCGGCCGAAACGGGATGTTTGGTCACCCTACCTAGTGACGTTGACTTCGGTTTAAGAAATCAGATTCACAGGCACCAATCGCGGCGGTGCACTGGTTCGGTTAGGAATTAGAGCAGTCTCATTAAACTGCGAACACGCCACTAACCGGGAAAGTCTCAAATTCGTCACACAAATATGCATTAAAAAAAAGAAAAAAACACTTTGGATATGGCGAGAGTCGACCTACTGACGTTGACTTCAATTTCAAAAGTTAGGCCTAGAGGAATGCGAATATTTTCGCCCAGATTAACGTATTTCGCGACTACAACCGGGATCAGCAGTTGCGATATTTTTTTCCCCCAGGTGTACAAAAATGAGGACTAGGTCCAGATGTATCGGCCGGGCTGCCCCATGGCGCCCATTCACAAGTGCGATCCCACTACTGCAGGACGCGGGAGCTTTTGCCTGCTGCGTTTCCGCCCTGGGCCGGTTCGCTCCTCCTTAGGCGACCTGGTCGCCCCGGGGTCACCTGGGGTCACCATATCGACGCCCAGCTTAGCGCGGACACCCGATCAACATAGGTCGCCAGGGGACAGAACTCCCAGCCTCAACCCGTCCGTCTAGCCCAGGCCTCCAAGCTGGATTACAGGGGCACGCCACAACCCCCAGCCGTCTGCTCTCCTTACTCAGGCGGCTTTTCTTTCTAACACTGCCTACTTCGAGGAATATTATCTGCTTGTCGAGTTTACGGCGTTCCTAGACTTATGATGCGTGATTTTATAGTTTTTTTTCGTTCGTGTTATTCGTTTCGCTCGCCTGCGCTACTGTAAAGAAGATGGGAAGCGAAACCGAATCAACAGCGAATGATTTGTGACACTTACGTTAGATGGCGCCACGTCCCAGACCTGATAGGTAGAGGACCTACATTTAAGAGGGGAGGCAGCTTAACTCGGGGAAACCATAGAGGGGAAACTGTTTGCAACCTAAAAGGCGGACAACTTGGGAGCCCTCCTTGTTGTGAGCCTTGCGAGCAGATTGGTCGCAAGTACGAATACGTTGCGTTGTCGCGTGGCGAAGATCAAAGCGGGTGGAGAGGTAGAGACGCTAGCAGACGATCATTGGCGGTCGTCACCTCCTCGCAGATCGTAATCTAAGCGCGCCACACCGTCCGACCACGTGACCCCGAGCCAGCAGTTGGAAACACTCTAGGCGCACCAAGAAAATATGGAGTTCATCTTTGGTGAACTCGTACTATTTGAGAGTGTTGGTGCTTTTTAAACGTTTAGAATGTGGAGACACATAAAGAACGATACAGACAGGACAATCTTTTACCGAAATCCCGAAGCGCGCGCGCTTCGGGATTGCGGGCTTGTCCGGCCGTTCCATTCGACTCGCTCGTCGCACGCCTAGAGGTGACGCCGTCCGCCCAGTCATAACTCATAACAAAGCGGCGAGCCGTCAGCGGCCCCCGGGCCACGGGCCGGGCTCGCGCTTCACGGCTATATTTGTGGAGTGCCCAGGCCGGGTACGGGCCCTGCATTTAAATCTACAACGCGGGCCAAGCCAGGACCATTATTATTAAAAATGTTTTTCTTTTTTTTTAGCGGCATGCGATTCGGGGCCTGGGGCTGGGAGAGGAACCAAGGTGGGGGAGAAACAGATGCTGAGGCATGTGTGTGTGCGTGCATGTTTTTGTACGGTTCGGTGTGTATGCAGCGAATGCTCTTGTAAAGGACGAGCGGCGCGGCGTTCCTTTTCGTCCCCGGCAGCGACTGAATTATACCTTCGCTTCTCCTCATCAACAACCACGAATACGCGCCTACACAAAGTGCACCCCGGCCAGCGTAAATCATCTGTACGTGCGAGTGCGTGCATCCGCAATATGGGCGAAGAAGTTCCCCCGAAGGGTGCTTTTCCTGAACAATGTCTCGCAGACCGCCACAAAAGACGGCAAAATTGTTTTTTTTAAATTTTGTTTTCGGTTGTGCGCAGCGAGAGTGCGCAATTCAGTACTTTGTCCGTGCATTGTCCAAACCCGTCGCGATGTTTCCCTTCCTTCTCAACTGTGAAAGATGGTTTTGTTTACTGCTGCTTGTCATTTTTGTTTTTCCGTTCTTCTGCGCGAATTTGGTTGCAGAAAAGGACGTCAGGGGTGATTTTTCTTAGCAAGCTGCCCAGGCCTTCAGATTAACCTGTCGTAATAGCAGCAAAAAAAAAAAAAAAGGATGCTTCCAGCATTGACTACTGGGTACCTTAATCAAATTATGTGTAGCAGTGGCAAGCGAGTTTTCCATGCGGCGCGTTTCGTGAGCTATTCATATTGGAGTAAAATGTAGCAGCAGCTGGCTCTTGAAAATTAGCGTCGGGCCTGGCCAGGCCGGCTGTCGGAATGCCTAAAGAGTTGACAGCACTGATTTTTGCCATATTTAGAGGTGCCCCCTCCTAGCGTGCCCAACAAGAGATGACCATGCGGCACAAACTTCGAAGAGAGTAATATAGAAATTTGTACGGCCATTCCTAAACATAGGCACGACTGTGAGAAACAGGGCAGCCTATCGAGAAAAACTGTGTTCGAGGCCACTGCATCGAAAAAGTACTCCGCATCTAATCTCAAACTTCAAGGTTTGGAATCTGTAAATAAAGCAGGGTGAAAGTTGGAATAACATAAACAAACAGGTCGGAACATGGTTAGAATATATAAATAAACAAGAATTATTTTTTTTAGATCTCATTGTCTCTTTGCATAACAAGTTACATCACAAAGTTCTAGCTATATAACGGGATGTGATGGTTTGTGCTACATGGTGCCAAAAACTAGACGGTTACTAGAAGACTATCTACCTGCTGTATTAGTATACTTTCAAATATGACGAAGTTCATAAAAAAAATGGCAAAATCATTGCGAGGCGGTCGTATCTTACCACCATAGTTTTTACCGTAAGCGTGCATATAGTACAAACAAACAACAATATGACCTGCATAATTCACGTAATAACTAATAACAAAATATGAAAAGAAGAAAGACACGATGACTGCACTTTTGCAGTTCCAAACGTTGTGCTTAGGATCGAAAAACTACGTAAAACAACTGCAAATATAAAAAAAAGGTACAGCATGATTGTTTCTATTGAGGAGCGAACCTTTTTTTTTTAGTTTCATTTGCTCTACAAGAGATGACCATGAGGCAAAAAATTCTGGGATTGTGATAGAGAAGTTTCTTCAGCCATTCCAGGTCGACATAGACACGATTATGACAGACAGGGTAGCGTATCAAAAGAAACTGCTTGAAGCCATTGCATCGCAAAGTACTTCGCGTCTAACTTAAAAATTCTAGGCTTGGAATCTGTAAATATACCTGGTTGGATGAACGAATAAGTCAGGTTCGAACGAGGTTAAAATTTATAAATAAATCAGATGACTTCTTATTTAAGATCGCATTGTCTGTTTTCATATTAATTAAGTTACATCACAAAATGGGATACGGTAATCTGTGCTACATGCGCCAGAAACTAGACGTTTACAGTCAACGCCCAACCTTTTGAATCAGAACCTACAATTATCAAGAAGTTTATAAAAAAAAAATGGCGAAATCATTGCGATGTGGTCGTATCTCACCACCATCATTTTTTCCCTAAAGTCCGTGTCACACTGCATATATATCATACAAAAGACAGTCTGCAAACACTTTCGAACGCGAGTCATCACGAGATCTGAGCTTTAAACCCCGCATGGCAATGAGTTCCAGGAGACACTTGACACCGGCGTTCGAACCTCGGATATCGTTGTGACTGATATCTGCAGACTGTCTTTTGTATGATGTATAAGCAGTGGGACTCGCGCTTAGACGTGCGTCTAGTAAAACAAACACCACAATATGACCCGCATAAATTCCGTAACAAATATTAAAAATATTAAAAGGAGGACTACTCGGACTGCACTATATAGCATCCAACGTCGTGCTCAGGCTCAAAAAGCTACGTAAAACAACATTCGGAGGTAATAAAAAAAGTACAGCATAATAAGATTTTGGGGGGGAATTTTATTTTTTTTAATGTAAGGAGCTAAATTTTGTCTCGAGTTTTGCACGCGCTACGGATTGCAGTCAAATATATCAAAAGCCGCGCTTGTAGCTTGCAGGAACATGTCCAGATGAATTACCCCGCTTGCTGCGCGACATGAAAATTTGAACCACGTGGTTAGAGCATGTAGGTGACGACACAGGAGCAATGTTGCCCCTCCGCCGGCAAGGTTTTGGTTTCGGTTTGTGGTAAGTTTTAAATAATGATGTCGCGAAAAGTATGACACTTTATTTTTGAAATAAAGAACGTAGAATCGTTTATTACTTCCCCGAAATATATAATCAACAATTGACTGAAATTTCTTGGAATTGACAGGTGTTGCCCCTTAAGACGATGGAAACAATATAAATAAATATTGTCAAATGGTTGGGGGAAATTTGCTTTCGTTCTTCTAACTTCGGCATCACACTTTGCAAAGTATGTATACGTCTGCATTTCCGAAGAGCACTACGAAAGACAACGCTTGTTTAGAAAATCACATGCAATAAATTTGGTGAAAAAGGTAGCAAAAAAAAAAGACGCTTTAAGATAAAAAAAAAATGGTTGGCGTTGTGTCACTGAGAATCATGTGGGCGCATGAAGCGTCTTGCTTGTTAATGACCGAGCTAGCTCATTTCGCTGTTTTTACTGACTGCCAGAAGTATTATATGCGAAAAGAGTCACCTCTCCATGAATTTCAGAGATGAATAAAAAAATATTACAGAGATCGTCAATTTTAGTTATTTTTTCTAATAACTGAATGGCACTTATCAACACTAGTAATCGAGGAAGCTTGCTTTTACTCTGTTGTGAGTTGAAATTTTGTGTCCAGTCCATAAAAACATTATTTCATTAAAATGCTAAAAAAAATGTTTTGCCTAAATCGCTGCACAGATTTGTTTTATATCTGCGATAGCATTTTGAAGCATCTTGTAGTGCCTAAACTATTCTTTATAAAAACTGATCACTAACTGTTGTATGAACTATGTAAGTATTTTTTGTCGATGTGCATTAACTTGATTATAAACACTGACAGGTTATGAAATGTGGGGCATGGCAAGCTTCGAGCTCCCCCCCCCCCCCCCCCCCCCCCCATTACGTCTCCGCGGCAAATAAAATGCAAAGATTAGCCAATAAGAATACAGAGGAACAAGAACTAAGCCAGGTACATGAACTGAATTAGGCTCACCTAAGGTTCCTGAATAAGAAAGGTAGCGACATCTTCTCCCTCCTGCTCTGACGCGCACACATTTTGTCTTTATGTTCCGCTGTTTTACACCCGCGCGTCGACCGCAGCGCCGGCTGGATCGCCCCAAGTTATACTTGGACTAAAGAGCATGTCTCGGTAGACCCTTTGCGTGCAAGCGGATGAGCCGCGAAGCGCATTCTCGAAGAAAGACGCCGGAAGCCGTGACGTGACACTTTCGGGCGTTACTTGATTGGAGGGCGACTGCTCCTTGCCTGTGTACGCTCCTTTAATTTTTGCTCATTCGCAGTCTTGCGCGTCGACGGTAGCACCGCCTGGATCGCTCGAAGATATCAGGCGGCGTTCTTCAAAGGATGTCACTACTTTTCGGTATAAAGGGACTTTAGGCCCACTCGGGGGTTTATAAGCTGTCAGTGACAAAATCATAATTAAAACCAATAAGCATATTACTGGTCTAACTCTCTACTTCCCTCGACTAACCAACGACGTTTGTTGTAGCATTGCGCACTACCCCCTATATACCAAATTGTAGTAAGTATATAACAGATGCATGGCCGCCTGCCTCGTTGGTTACAAACCGAGCAACGGACCCTTAAGTGCGTCCTGTTCGATAATAAATGCTGTCGCATTTAGAAGCGCCAATGCCTTTTTAGTGTCTTGTGACGCAATGTACAGTGCTCCCAAAACTTATACGGAATTCCTCAATGACCTGTTATCTTATGGTGGAGCTATCCTGGCCACGTCCGAGGAACTGGCTCATGACATAGCGCTCGATAGATCCAACCCTAGCAGGCCAAGCCGCTCTCCCAGCCCCGGAATCACGCCTGGACCATCAATACCACAGCCATTTCGCCTGATGGGCAACCCGTGCTATTCGCCACCCCCTGGTACTACGATGCCTTGGAGACTGTCGAAATAGTTCGTTCCTGAATGACTCATTGAGAAAGAATCATACAATTCCTACTGATTGTGCAATCTTATTACTGACGGCTTCAGCAGTCGCCTATGCACCTTCGTCCTGCCTGCAAACTTATAAGTTTGCAGGCAGGAAAAAGTGATGCAGAGACCATTGTGCAGCTTTAATTTCTACCTTCAGCGAGCGGCCTCCCCCAGCTCTGTCGAGCACCGGGTCATCGAGCAGTTCATCGACGGCCTCTAGGTTAGCGCTCCTAAGAAATAAGGCGTTTGAATGTTCCGTATAAGTTTGGCAACCACTGTACAGGGCTCACCAAACGTATGTGGAAAAGGTGATCTATATGTCTTACGTACTAAAAGCGCTATCCTGGTAGCAGCGTAAACAAGTTCTGTAGGATGTAGTACTCGGAGGAATAGCAAGCGCAGGGGAGGACATTTGCTGAAGGCAGACGTTTGCATCTCGGGGACGCTTTTTGTTAAACCCCTCTCTTTGCGGTACTTAAGTGACTGCTGGAATCATCAGCATGGCTCGATCATTCACTAAAAACATAAATTTCCTACTGATTGTGCCATCCAATCATTGCCAATTCAAGCCGAGCCATGTGCAGCTTAGAGTGAGGGGAATGACGATACGTGGAGGTTGATTGTCTGGAAATATTGCTGCGTTGTTCATGGTCCAGCCTCCCTTTCAACATTAAGCGAGCGGCCTGCCCCTGTTCGGGCTGATCCCCTTATGGCTACGTCATGTAGAAGTTCTTCGGCTGCCGCCAGGATAGCAAAGTCTGATAAGCACTGGACATACCGGGTGTATAGTGGTTACAAAACTTTCAAAATGCCTCGGAGTTCTGGTGAACACCAACAGTCATAACAGCCCGAGTTATCACAACACTTTATTAAACAGAGTCTGGGTGTCTCCACAGTTCAAAAGGTGGAGAGAAATTCATTGCAGGCTTCGGTGTTCTCTAGTGAGCCCGCTGTTGGGACTCTTATGTTTAATTTTAGAACATATACGCCTGTCATATGCAAAGTATTTTCTTCGTCCAGCGCAGGCTTCGAACAGGAATGTGCAAAGGTATGGGATGCTACAGGTTCTGGTTGAAGGATCTCCTTTGACCCAAACTTGGTATCCTATAACAAACCCATGCATATACTTTATATACATACACCTATATTGCGGTTGTTTCTGTAAATACTTTTCAAACGTCTCTACAAAGAAGGTGTTTGAAAAAATAAGAAACTCTCTTCACTAGCGCGAATTAGCAAAATAATTACTGAAAACTTTCGGCTTACGTTTTTAATAAGAAAAAATAAACATATGGCCCAATTGAGAAACTGGCTGATGGTCATCGATAATCCCTAAATCGGTCAATATTAGGAGGACTTGAAGCACATGAAAAGTGCGGGGGCACGCTAAAGCTCCCACTTGTACAGCAGGGAGAATGCCGATCCAAAAACGCCGATATGTTTTATCCGCGTTGTCGTATCGCCAGCCTTCCGCCTGTTCCACGAGCGGAAAGTTTAGTGCACTCTCGTTCTGCATGTGGTTTGAGTCCCCCAAAATTTATCATTTTGGCGGTTTTCGATGACATTTTGAAGTTTCCTAATATAACTGTGTTTCTTTTCACGAATTAAGCCATTAAATAGTTAGTTAATATTAAGTTATTATTTGAATAGTTAGTATGTTCTTTGCTACCCCTGACGTGTCTCGTGGCTAAGACTTTGTTTCCAAAAAGTTCCTTTTTATTTCTTCCGAGTCACACTATTAGTAGGAGACTGAATGTTCTCGCAGAAACACTCGTCATGTGGAAAGAAAAATTGTCATTTTGTGACTAGGTATAGTTTATACATACCATGGTTAGCGTAATCAGTAATTGTTGGCGAAAAGAAAACCAAGAAAGAACAAAATAACATATCTGCAAATTTATTTTCCTAGAGTAAAGTTTTTGTATGAGTGGATAACTCCACTAATCAAAACTTTGAACGCAATTAAAGCTGTCACTTTAATAATGTGCAAGTTAATAGAAATAAGAATAACCCTTTTAGACATGCTTCGAAATATTCGGGAATGCCTCGTTGCAGGGAACACATCATTTCAGATAGGCCGTTTGAACTTGTATTAAAAGTAAAATTGAAATAAAATTAAAAAAAAACACACCATTGAATCAAATTTGGGGTATGTTTTCATATATCATATAACAGAGACCATCGGTCTCTGTTACGAGAGAATTGAATATAAAAAAAAAGATTTCTTATTTTGTTTGACCACATTCCCCCAAAAAATGAAAGACGTTTACAACAAGCTGTAACGCCGAATTAGAGCGCAGCTCTTAAGAAGGAGGAGGGAAGGGTACTGAGGGGAGGGTATACTCCTTCTCCCTCGCAACTTCCTCATCCTCCCTGCTACTCGTCCTCCCCTCCTCCCTCCTCTTCCTCCTCGTCCTCCTGCTTCCTTCCTCCTCATCCCCTCCTCGTCCTCCCCTCATCCTTCAAGCCCTTCCCCTCCTCTCATCCTCCGCCCTCTCCACCTTCCCTCCTTATCCCTCCTCCTCTCCATCTTCCCTTCTCCTCTTCCCCTTCTCCTCCATCCTCCTCCTCCCTCCGTCTCCTCGTTCCTCCTCCTCCCTCGTAGACTCCTCCTCTTCCCATCCTCCCCCTGCTTCTCCCCTCCCCCTTGTCCTCCTCCCTCCTCTTCCTCCCCGCGCAGTGCATTACGGGAAATGTCCCATAATGCACCGCGCGAGACTCTCGTGACGTCACGAGTGACATCACTATACTTCGTTTCAGCTTCGGTCCAGACGCAGCCAAAGCTACAAGCGCGAGCTCCGGGCTTTCAGCATCCCTGCCAAGCACGCGCGCTCGTGCAGTGCAAGCACTGCTCTGGGCCACATGCTCGCGCTTGTAGCATCGGCTGCTTCTGGAGCGAAGCTGAAACGAAGTATAGGGTCCCGCGCGGGGCATTATGGGACATTTCCCATGATGCACCGTGCAGTTACGCCGACGGCGACTGCGACGCCGACGCCGCTCAAGCCGGAAACAGGCACCTAAGAGCTGCGCTCTAAAAAAAGGTACTTCCACAGGCGACTAATTTTACAACTAGATTCCACGCCTATCTTTCCGAACAAAAGGGGGTTTAGATGCTCTCTATAAAAAAGGTCGGTGACAGTTCAAAAACGACGTGGAAGCTCCTCCCACCTCTTTCCACTTTAGTAGAGCGAAGGCTGGAGAGAAGGCGACCTCCTCTCCACCGCTCGCTTTGCTGAAGTGGAAAGGGGTGGAAGGAGATTCCACTTCGTTCTTGACCTGTCACCGGCTATAGTTTCTTTCAAAATATGAATAGGCCACAAAAACATCCCTGTCAACGTTTTATCCTTTCGATTCCTCAGGGGTGCCACTGCAATATTGTATGGCCAATGGAATATTCCGCCCAGGAGCATATAATAGTGGTAAAAAATCGCACGGTGAGGGTTACGATCAGTAGAAAACATGAAAGAAGTTCACAAATCCCCTGAATGCGAAATTAGAGCGCAGCTCTCGAGGAGGAGGAGGGTAGGGTACGGAGGGGAGGGTATGCTCCTCCTCCTCCCCTCGTCTTCTCCTCTTCCTCCTCCTCCATCCCCTCTTCTCCAATCCTCCTCCAATTCCGTTTTCCCGCTAAATGTAGCGTGGAAAATGACGTCACATGACTTGTTGTAACCTCACCCATAAAGAAATTCAGTTTCTCCGCAAGATTTGGCGGGAAAATTGACTTCACGTGATTTCTACAAAAATTCAATTTCTCTCTAAATACAGCATGGAATTGAATTGGCGTTAAGGTCACGTGACGTCAATTTTCCCGCTATATTTAGCGCGGTTACGCCGACGCCGACGGCTATGCCGACGGCGACGCCGCTCAACCCGGAAACGCGCGCCAAAGATGCTGCGCTCTAAAACAAACCATATATGTGCACAATTCACTTAGTAACTAGAGCTTTATAATCATAAGCTATTGAAGACGCGCGCGACCAAAAGTGTCGTTGTGGTCGCAGTTCACGATTGGCCGAACCATAGCTTCCCGTATTATCTATCATCATGCCTGCCATGTCGCCGGTTCACAGCGAGGCAAATCCTGCCAATCACGGCATGGCAAATCCCGGTCTTGACGTCACGAAAGGAAACCATAACAGAGCGCCACCAAAACGTCTCGGCGCTATATAGCTCAGGGCGTGTCTTTCGGATGTCAACATCCCGCACATGCTCGTTGTCATGCGTGGTGCTTTGACTTTGGCGTGCACGCTCGAAGGTCACGAGATACCGACCTGCTATCGAAGATAGGAAAATCACGCTAAAGGCGGGACAACCGGCAGTCCACTCGGCCTTTCTGTTTCTTTCAGTGACTATGGTAAACAGATTTGTCAAAGAGCAAGAAATGAACAAATTTAAACAACGTTTCGAGATAACGCTATGCGTAATATGTTATGTGACACTGTCACTTACCAAGTAATTCCGAATGCATGACTATGCAGGTGTTGAAATTCGTGTAAATTATTTCGCTAATGTCTTGTCTGTCTTCAAATCTAAAATCTTTGCCGCCAACTATAAAAGATGGAGCAGCTTGGTTACCAAATGAATAACAGTTAGATTACACTTACAGTACCGATGATGCATCGTTACTCTGGGTATAGTTGAGCTATTTATTTGACTTTTGATTGAAGAATGCGAAGTTTTGAGTCTTCCAGAAAATTACGCAAACGTAATTAAGCTACGCTCCAAGATTAAAAGAAGAGTAATATCGTCCAATACTTCGTTTCACTTTCAGTCCAGACGCGGACGACGCTACGAGCAGATATGACCATTCAGACAGCGTCAAGAACGCACCATAATGGTCTTCGTCACGTTTCTGTACATGTTTAATGTTCGGTGAACCCATCATAAACAGAAAAAGGTCCAGTGTCTTGAGCTTTTGATGCTGCTTGATTTGTCCCATTAAGCTCGAGGTGTCGGCTGCGTTTGGACTTCAGCTGAAACCAAGCATAGGAGTGTGACCCTTGTTGAGTACAACTAAACATTGGCAGGACGTGGAATCTTTCTCTTTGTCTTATCAAATAGCTTATCTGACCTTTCAAGAAATTTGAATACGAATGATATATCTGTTACTGCTTCTGGTAAAGTAGAATCTTGCTATAGGCAAGCTCCTAGCGTTTTAAGGTGCTTTGACGCCGATTTGTCAAGCTCCTTTTCTGTATTATCTTTGTTGCGAGTAGTGTTGGCATGGAGTAAACTAAGAGCTACACCCACACAAAATATAATAATGCTATCCGGTCGTCAAGAAAGCATTGTACCATCATAATTGAAAAAGAAAAAAAAAAAAAAAGACAAGGGAAAGGAATGGACAAACACAACGAAGTCTGTGTTGGTCCCTTTCTTTCCCTCGTCTTGGGATTTTTTCAAGTATGAACGTTCACCAGCTAGCCTGCGCCACAACTCTTATTTCTGCTATTCTACCATAATGGTTTCTGGTTGGTTTACATGGCTTGGGGCTTGTCATGCTCTTTTTCACAACTTTTGAACATCGTTTTTGTTGTAAAAGCTTAAGGTACTATTATTAAGCAAACCCACAAACTCTTCGCGCTTTTTTTTCTGATGCATCGGTGGGGGAATTATGGGTATAAGGCACTTTTTTCGCTGAATTTACAGTGCAAATTTAATTTTTTTTTTTATTTTTTTTTTTGTAAATTAAGAAAGGGGAGAGAAAAAAATGAGGGACTTGGTAGTTTCTTGACAAAGCCTCTGCCTTTCTCAATAACAACACCAAAAGCAGACCAGAAAAATAAGGAAACACAGTTTAACAGAATCCCAGTCATAAAAATATAAGAAAACAAATTAATGTACAATAATAGTAACATGCATTCAGTTTGCATTCGAGTATTTAAACTCTGACAGATCCCTAAATAAATATCTTGCCTATATATTTTCCTAGTTGCACAAATATTATCTATTCTCAGTGTGTCTAAACGATTTAAAAACAGGGGAGCGCATACCGTAGCATTTGATTTCCGAAGTTTCTTCTGGAGTGCGGCACTATTTATTTTTCTACAGAACGGATTTTGTGAATCACGTTCCAAGTCCTTTCCACAAAAAAAAAAAAAACTGACATCTCACCCGCCTTAAAATAAAAATATTTATAAGAACAGTTTTACTACGGATATCCAAAGTAATTATTTTTGCATCAGTAAACTAATTCCTCTGTAATTTTGTACTTACAATGCATTCGACATAGAAGTACATTACCTGGCGTTAATCCATTTGGAAGTAACGTAGTTTCTATGGACAAAAATGCTTTATTCGTCATTGGCTTGTCATTCAATGTCGATTTCGGGTGCCATTCACAACACAGGCGTCGTGCGGTTTTTGTTCTAACGTTGCGTTTTGAGATAAACCTCCTGGACACCTATATAATTTCAATTTCAGCGTAACTAAATTAACAACAATTTGTTGTTGACAGTTTGCAGTTTGTAGTAGACATTGCATGTTATTTACCTCGTAGTTTGTATGTCGTGTTAAAGGCGTCATCAAAAACGAGGGACTCATTTGTTTTAGTTATTCCAACCTCTACGTTGCCACTCCACCTGTAAAAAACAAGAGAACGATATTTTGTAAAGCTGATACTTTCTTGGTATGAATTATTTGTAACAGTCTTGTATTAAAATCCCACTTTATAAGACACCCCTGACCTTAATTTACGACAAGTAGCAGGAAGATGTGCAAGTCGTTAAAAAAAACTGTCTCCGCGTTGAATATCACCTAACACGAGTGTTTGGACCAATCAGGGAAACCTGCAAACACCATCTAGCAAATCTTCAACTAAAAAAAAAAAGGCTTTTATCTCAAAAATGCCTTTTCTATAGCGATATTGAGGGTGACATTTCCCTTGCTCAATCTTCATGCGACAAACATATCTTAAACATAAACCTTCATTTTCCTCCCGGAACTTTGCTAGACACATTTTGAAGGTTACCTTTGATTGTTGCTGTTCCGCGTACTCTGCGGGGAAGTAGAAGTGTAGGCATATTTAAGTCCATATACGCTGAAAGTAACACGCTTTACCCAGAAGGCACTCACGTGTTCCCCCAACCCAGTTTGAAGGTAAAGTTGGCTATGGTGAAACCTTAGTTTATCTTTACAATGTCAGGGTAGCCTGATGACAAAAACAATAAGTCATCCACAGTTGTTATAATAACTACAATGACCCTGGGCTGCATATGATAGTTTTTGTTTTTCATTTGTCCAGGGTCATATAATGCTTACGTACAAAGTGGTATTGTCCAGTGTATGTCCGTAGACTAATCTGTACATCCAAGGCTTCGTTTGTTCGATGGTACGGCGAATTGTGTGCAAGCATGTTTGGCTTGATCCCGTTTCTGAACTGAATGAATAAAATGCCAAAAAGAATTGATCTGCCGTGTTGTTCAGAATCTGAAAAAAGACGTGCTTGCATTAATGACCTTGGTAAATATAGTAACTCGCTGTGTGTAGTGCATTCCTCGAATCGAACCATGTAAGCTGGAAAACTCGATCCGGCCTTTTTCTGCTCGTGCAATTCTCATAACTTTCCTTTACCTCTCATTGTGTCGTAGAACTCAAATAATGGGATCCAAGCTCGCGTCCCATCAAATAGTTTGAACGAAGTTCTTTTTTAAACCTGCAGCAACTCCAGAAAATGATGGAGGTATGTTACAGTTCATATTGTACGGGATAGTATACTTTGTTCGTTCGCGCTCACCTGTTTTACGAAATGTTGTCATCTGGTACGACACAGATGATAAAAAGTGATTAGTCATTGTGGGAATTCTAGATAATGATTGTACTCATGATTATTTAAGAGAAAACTTTAGGATGTCTTACAAACGCTAATATGCGAAGGTGCAGCATTGTAGTCGTTACCAAGAAAAAGTACCGACATACGTTACTCATTACTTGCAAATAAAAGGAACGCCTTACCGACCTACGTTACTTCAAAGTAAAAGGAACGCGATACCGTTACCGATAAAAAAGTAACGCAGGTTACTTTTGCGTTACTTGTTCAATTATAAACTTACCCGTTTTGCAGCTTTGACGGTACAGGTATGCTTAAAGAGACAATAAAGACGATTTTATTTAATTTTTTAAACTGTGTTTTTAGACTTCTTGGAAACCTAGCACGCTGCCTAATTTTTTGCAGACATTTGAGACGCGTATTTCTGTGCCTACGAAAGAACTGAAGAAACCGAAACTGAACTATCTACATTCTTATTTCTGGACTTCCGAAAACGGAGGTGACGCAGGGAGTGACCTTAAGTATCAATAGTCGGTACCGGTAGTATTTAGGAGTACGAGACTCTGGTTACCGCGGTGGGTCATAGCAGCGCGGTGGCGCAGTCGTTTCGTCGAATCTGTCAACATGGACGACAATGCCGCTCTCACGAGCGAGTTCGGGCTTCCGTTCAGTGACCCAACATCAACGAAACGGGAGTACGTGTGTGGCGGCCTCCGCCATCACCCAACGGAGACCGCCCAGCCGGCAACGAGCGGCCCGTAGGCTCCGACAATAGGGAGTTTTCGTAGACCGCGCTGCCTCCTCCGCTAAGCGTTCCGCAACGAAGAAGTTGATACTGCGCCTGCGCGCCCGTAGCCTTGACTATGGAATTCCCGCTATCGTAGCGGGTTGCGGAGGGCCTTGCGGGACGGCGAAAACGATCTACGAAAACTTCCTATTCGCGCGGGCGAGACGAGAGCGGCGCGTTGCCGAAGGACAGGGACGCGGGGGAGATGTCGAGGGGAAAGTGGCAACGACCCGGCCGTTCCGGAAACCGGTTCCTCCGCAGGGGACGCTCCCCAAGAAGGAGAAAATAAACAGCACCATTTATGGTTTTCACCGAAGTTGGACGTCCTCTCTTTTCGTCGTCAAAGAACACGTACAGCAACACACACGTGAAACTAGCGTCGCCCGAACAAATACTGGTCTTCAGTCGACCGTTAGAACAGCCATCTACAGCGCACAAATTTGGCATGACTACGATTTTGCAGAATCCTTCCCGAGTACAGTGTTCCCAAAGTAAACACGGCACCGACATCTGAAACCGTGTTCCTTTTTTATGTTATTTTTTGCCCATAGTTGCTCGTTGCCCGTTTCGCGTTCAGCGTAGCAAAGAGAAAAACAATTATGCTGTTTGGTTTAGTAATCATTTCCGGTCCGATTTATACTTTTCATGGTTATTCAAGCGGAAATTAGAACTTGTTTCCTAAGAATCGCGAACCAAAACGTGACCGAGGGCACATCTCTCATTTCGACCAATCACTGACGCGTCTCTTGTGACGTCGCACTTCTTGGCCCCGCATCGGTCACGTGAGCTCCGCTTCTCCTGGCTTCTCTTGCAACTCTTGGGGCGTCGCCCCAGTCGATCCCGGTACGATTATTATCTTGACTGTTTAATTGATTTGTGTGGCACACAAGCGCCGGTTTCGGCTGAAATTTAGGCAACGTGGCCTAAGGCGTGCGTGAAACCCTGTTCAATCAAATCGCCAAAAAGATATCCGAAAATGCTTTCAAGAAACAAATGGTCCCATGTCGAAACTAAACATAATTACCTTTTTTTTTTTTGACGGCTTCACCTAAATACTCACGAAATGAAACACAAAGAAAAACGCAGAAACCTCGAAAATTCACATGAATTGACGCCTAGACAGATAAAAAATATTTCAGTGCAATTTGTTTTTAAGTTTTGGGAAGTATATGTACGTAAATACGTTACACATTACTCGAAATATGTAACTTAAGTATGTTACCCGTTACTGTATTAAAATGTGACGGGTGCGTTACCCGTTACCGAAAAAAAAGTAACGTGCTACTTGTAATGCCGGTACTTGTAACAAGTTACCGCAACACTGCGAATATGTTAAGAGATCGCCTACTTCGTAGCTATTCACTGAATGGTTTGGATGTGAGAACTCGCTTTTCCTTCTTTTGTTTGTATTTTCTATATTGTAAAATAGTATGCTTTGGTTCTAAAGGTAAACGTGATTAAAATTGTTCGTAGGATATTTCATGTAAAATATGTTTTGCTTACAAGACGTTCCCAAAATAGGTTCACATTCTTAATTTAAAATACACTCCACTACGTATGAACGAAGAAAAAAAAAAGAAAAACGATGTGGGGATAGATAGTGTTCGCGTTCTTTATTATTGTGTCTTAAATAATGCTCAAGACCCGTGTGGAAGCTGCAAAGTGGTAAAGTCTTTAAGTTCTAGTGAAAAATTTAAATCATTGAAATACCCCTTTTTTAGAAATAGACGGAATATATCTCAAATTACTCTTGCAGTAAAGCCGAACTTAAATTGAAACGTTATATCTTAATTTGTATTAAAAATAACGGAAATTAATGTTCATCTTTTTACCAATTTACACGACCTTCAGATGCACCTGAAACACATCAATGCATTGTCTCGTTGAACTGTGATGTAGATTAAAGGAACGAAGTGCTATTATTCCTAAGAAAAGAAAGAAACGATAATTCTGAAGTCTTTATCTGCTCATAACCTCAATTTTCATTCAACTTGTTTGATGATTTAAATAGCTTTTATATCAATCATAAATATGATAAGGTAGAAGTCGTCCATCGGGACTTACCCTCCAAGCGTCTGGGTACCTTCCTAAACGTTCGGCAAATAGTTCTTTGCGACATCGTGTCGTCCCTCCAACTGTCAAAACTGCGATTCCCAAAATACACTGAAACACAGGATTACTCATGTCTGTTTCTTTAGATAGAATAGCGAGGAATGATGTCAATAACGGATGTGCTCCTAAAGCAGGAAATTTCAACAAATCATTTCTTTAGAGCTTTTTGTATTTTTGCTAACTGATGACGCGAATGTTCGTTCATTTCGGAAATATTTGTTTTCTTTTTTCACGATTTTTCAAACTAACATTTGTGATATAACTTTCCATTTTCTTGCTATATTGCCGCATCCTTTGTTTAGGATTCTTGCTTTCTATGTACGTGGCAATACTAGTCCTCGACGTGGAATGTGCAAGCGCTCAAATGGTAACTACCCTGGATCAAGGCGAGTTTTTTTGTAAGAAAATGTAGCCAGCGCATTGCAATTAAAGCCACGTCATTGGAACGCTAGACGAGTTTTTGCAATACCGAGTTGATTTCCTAAATAGCTTCGAATTTGAAATACAAATTACCACTTTCACATGTACGGGAGTTATTTCTGTATTTCTGTCGTTATAGGAAACAATATGTTGACGGCTTCGGCGGAATTTGAGTTTCGAAAACACTTGCTACGAAAACAAGCTGGCAAGGAAGTTCCGCTTCTGTTCATAACTCCGCCTCTCATCCTGTCAAGCCTCTAAATGTCAAGTCTTGCAAACGCCCTAAGGATCTAAGTTCAGTATTTCTGAGTTTCAGCTATTCTTCTTAGACCGGATATTTTATTTATTGTATGCGGTGAGAAGTGGGAGCCCATCACCGATAGGCAGAGTGCTATGGATATTTTAACTTGGTGCCGTAGACGAACTTTAACCCACATTATTTGGAGATAACGAGTCCAGGCGTCAGCGCATGCCAGTCGCTTCTCGTTTTAGCTAGCTTCGCCACTGTGACTGCGATAAAAAGGCGTCTTGAACTGCAAAGGTTCTTATTTTCAGTTTGCGTACAGAGAAGAGTAGAATTTCTTGTTTTGCTTCTTAAACCTCGAAACATTCACAGTGGGTGCCGTGTTCTTCCAGATTCCTGCGATCAAAGCGTTTTCTAAATTCATTGGTGCTCTATAGTTAGTAGGAACGAAAGTCAATGACTGGTCGCTGAAATGCCTGTTTGAGAGTCACAGGACGGATGTTAAAACCAATATTTTGACCTACTCTTTTTGCTTCCAGGTTCATCGAAACACACTTTAAATAAATCAAATATTGAAAAACGAGAGGAAAAAGAATTAAAGACGTTTACAATTCTCTGTAATGCCGAATTAGAGCTCTGCTCTTGAGGAAGAGGAGGGGAGGGTACGGAGGGGAGGGTATGCCCCTCCTCCCCCTCTCCTCCAGATCCTCTGCTCCCCTCCGGTTTAGCGGGAAATGCTCGCTAAATTTACCGCTAAATTTAGCGGGGAAATTTGTCCGCTAAATTCAGCGGGGAATTATTTCAGCTAGAAAGTTTTTGCGCTAAAGTTTGCGGGAATATTTTCCCGCTAAATTTAGCGAAAAAACGTTTCCGCTAAATTTAGCGGAAAAAAAATCCCCCTAAATTTAGCGAGGAACTTTTTCCGCTAAATTTAACGGGAAAATTTTCTCGGCAAATTTACCAGGGAAATATTCCCGTAGGCGCCCTGTGACATCACGTGTGACGTCATCATGGGAACGTCCCATAATGCAACGCGCGGTCACGCCGACGGCGACCGCTACGCCGTTTAAGCCGGAAACGGGCACCTAAATGCTGCTCTCTAAAAAAAAAATCAGCTGAAGATTTTTACGTCATCCAGAAGTGAACTAAAATAGTTCTGCCTCGCTATCGGCAGTACAGTAACGCTGTTCGGTCCTTTTGTATTGTTAGCTGGTTTGCACTAATTTTTTTCAAAATGGCAGAAATCCATGCACTAATAGACCTATTTAATGCATTGTAATGTCGTCACCACTTAATCCCCGGAAGACTATTATCCCCGGAAGACTTGATGGTTCATCACCGTTGACTCAAACTTCAAACGTATCCTGCGAAAGAAAAAAATAAGATGCATAATTATGATTGCCAGGACCAAATCTGTCGCAGGGCCATGAAGCCGCCTCGGTGGCTCCGAGGCGAGAGCGTCGGCCAACGGATCTCCATGTGGCGGGTTCGAATCCGGGCGAGGTGCCCGCAATCTAACGGAGGCTTATTGCGGAGAAGACGCCGTGTAACCGAGCTTTCGGTTGCACATTAAAAGATCCCCAGGTGGTCCAAATTAATACTCAGTCCTCCGCTAGGGCGTGCCAGATGCCCGTCGTTGGTTTGGCACCTAGAACTCCCAAATTTGACTTTGTCGCAGGGCCGTGACGCCGCTCTGAGGCAGTTATCCGAATTGCAGTAAGAGCGGCATTGGACGTACATTGAGTGAATTGGAAACATTTTAAACTACTGAGTATTTACGCAGTGTCATATAATAAATTATTTAAAAAAAGAAAAACATTTTTTTTTTTTTAGAATTAATACAAAAAGCAATTATTCTGCGTTCGGTATGAAACGCCCCGCTTGTACCAGACCGTAGGCACTAATTTGTTTTTTTATTTTAAGGTATGCTGAGATTTGTAATTTCGTCGTTTCTCGAGGTTCCTCTGTATATGGCAGCGATTGGCTTTCCGGCGTGCATTGCTGAAAACAAGGCGATCCCGATACCTTAGCCTGTAGAAATTGCTTCCAGAAAACATCGAATAATAGGAATCATAATCTTTGCATCAATTATAACGAGAAGAAATCTGGGCTTATAAGAGGAGCGCGTACAATGAGGAGTTAAACTTAAGAACTACACTTTTTCGTGATCGCGGCCTGCTTGAATTTTGAATGAACGATCACCCTTCAGTTCCATCTAAAGCACGTTGTTTCATTGATTTTTCAAGCAATGTGATTTTTACTGTCATTGCTCTATGACAAGCTCAACATTCTGTTTGAAATTTTCGCCCGTTTGGACGTGATGCCAGGTATGTAGCTTAGGGCTAAGTATGTACGTCTCAAGATGCAAACATTATAGTAGCAACGCAGGAGCATAAAATGCAGCTTAATTATTTGCAAATAGCTCTGGAATTTTAACACGTCGATGCGGCTTGATTGTGGGTGTTTTAAGGGAATTATTTATTAAAGCCGATGGCCATCGTGCATCGGCTAAAAAACTTGGAGGACGCTGAAGCTTCACCTTTAAGAGTTGAACGAAATAGCCTTATCGGGCCCCCTTTCACAGAGCCTTCTATATTTCTTCTCACGCTCGGAGATGCGATCTCACTCCGAGACGAGAGACGCTATCTCATCTCCGGATTGTCTCGTCGCCACTGTCGCCTCCCTTCGGCTAAACGGGAACAGATATAAACATATAAACATATAAACTCACGCTCGCTCTCAAGCATGCAAGCGTGGTAACATGTCTGGCTCCCAACCGAAGGGTCGTGGGTTCGAATCCCGCCTAAAATTCTTGAAATTTTTCCTTTAGTGCAAATGAATTACTCTATATAGTGAAATTATTTGAGGCATGCGGCGACCTTTAATTCGATTGACGTGCCCTGCTTTTTAATCACTTTCATTTCAAGCGTGACGTTAGGTTTCACGTGAGCGTTGTGGGGTGTTTGAAATTTCCGAGCGAGGCTGTGACGTCGTGACCCTATCGGCCAATCAGGATTTTCGCGTCACGCCAGTGACACCGGGTTTTCTGGGACGCGAGCTCCTTAACGCTATCACGCTTAAATTGAGGTTCCGTGCGGCTTCCGTCTTCGCTCTCTGCCTGTCGTCGACGTCGACCCTAACTAGTGTGCCTAGATATCAGAGCGCTTCCAACCGCTCGATTGTGGATACGCGGTTTATGGGCAGCGTTTCCAATAGATGAGTACTAGGAGTTGGCGATGGTGTCGATGCTCTGTAAGCGTCTCCTTGCTCAACTCGGCCTCTCCACTCACTGTCCTCCTCACCACGCGATAACTCAAGCGCGTGCTAGTCCACCGACGTTTTGTGGGAGGCGTCCGCGATTAAAATGCAAGAGCTCTCTACGGCTTTAGTTGTTTTCTCTCGCAGATTTAGGCACTCTATCTCTCCCTCCGAATCGCTGGCTCCATCTTCCGGATGGCTCTTCAACCTGTCTAAAGTGGTCATGGTTTCCGAGATCCCGGTCAGCGACGGGGAAGAGTGCGAGAAAAAGTCGTATTACGTCGAGTTACTGTAGCTTCTATTTATAACTTTTTGTGTTTCGGGTAGAAATGTGAAAAAACTGCTCTGGAGAAGTACATATACAGGTTGTGATGCTTATTTTTTTTTTTTATATTCATCTCGACATGTGGCGGCTACCGATACAAGCGCGCCCCTACAAAAATGATCAGTGAGTTTCAATTAAGTTTCTAATGTGTTCCTATAGAGTCAATTTAAACTCAATATAAACTAAGCGTCTAAGGAGTTTGATCACAAGAAGCTCAATATCGATTCTATTGAATTTACTCATTAGGAAAGCAATCGCAATTGGTCATAAGAAACTCAGTACAGATTATCTTGAATTGACTTATTAGGAATGCAATTAAGTTTGGTTACAAGAAACTCAATATCGATTCTATTTAATTTACTCATTAGGAATCAGAGATGGCAATAATGACATTACTGTAATTTAATTACAGTAGTTAAATTACTTTTTTTGAGTAGTGAGTAATGTAATGAATTATTTCTTTAGGCAAGTAATGTAGTAATGGAACGAATTACTTTCGGGCAGTAATTTCGAGAAAATTACTCATTACTCTTCAAATTACTTTTGTTCTAAAGATGAAAATTCAGTTGCAAGCTTTAAGAAAGACGAGAAACATTATTTTGTATGGTAAAACCTTTGAAAGAGCATCAGAGGAAATAATCCACAGCCACCTGAGAGCAAAGTTTCGTACCAAGAGCTGAACAGACGCACAAAGGAGTGCTGGAAAGACGAAGGAGAAAAGCTCGCGTCTAGACATCGCTGAAGGGCAACCGCTTACGAACTCCAGGCAGGACAGATTCACGGCGTCGCGTCATCACGACGATACTATACTTCGTTCCTCTCTAAGCTGACAGTACTGTGGGAGCCTGCAAGCTAACCAGAACCAATCAAACACGTCCGTTAATCACGCGTCTTTCCTTTTTCTTGCGCGTGGGTATACGAACGAGAGCGTGATTACGTGGCGAACGATAGACGTCTGACTGCTCCAACAAACACGTAGCTTCCACCGTCCATCCCTAAGCTGACAGTGCGTCAGCTTAGGGATGAACGGCTCATAGGCTACAAGACGACGGGCACATCACCAGTGAGTTAAACATAATTTAAAACCCGAGAGGACAGGACAAACAGATCCCGAGCCTTGTACTTTCGTCAAGGTCAAACCATAAGCTTCGACCATTGTGAACAACAAACGACCGGAATCAATAGCGGAACCTTTTTCCAGTAAGGAGCGCCTCATGACGGTTTCGCCGCCTACTACAAATGGGGGGCAACCGGACTCGCCTTCTCCCATGGAAACAGATTAGTGTCGCAAGAAAACAGTGCCCCCCAAGAATGGCGAAAGGGCGGTCAAGGTCAAGGGAAAAGGGTGTGCGCGTGCGCAGACGCTTACTGGAAAAAGGTCCATTCCAAGTGCCTTGTCAAAGCCCCGGAACGTTTCGTGCGTCCTCGAGCAAAGCAGGTGCCACTCGCGGTATGCCTCGCTGCCTTCTCTTGGGAAGTTTATTCGGGAATAATCCTATAAGTAGATGTCGCCCCCCGCTTGTTGGGTCCCCAGCTCGCGACGCTTCTGCTTAGCAAATTATCCGCGCCCTTTGTATGAAAATGCGCAAAAACTTGGACTCTTCGCGCGTTTCGGAAAAAGGCCCCTTGAAAGGGATGACGCAGTTCAAGGTATAGACACGCGTTCGCTCTCCCATTTTGAGCGCTGAATAAAGCTGTGCGCGGGCTCTCCTCCTCTTCACTGCATCGTCAAGAAAATTTATAGAATTAGATTGCGTCCGAGGAGGAAGGGAAATGTTTCACGTGACGACTCCTTGTAAGAGCAAGCTGCCATTGCCCGATTTAACAAACTGACACGGACTACAGCTTCTACATCAAGAAGACGGAAACATATCACCCTTTTAGTAAGAACTTTCACCGCTGAATGAACAGCGAAACCGGTGAATCGACTGTATTTCTGAGTCACATCTCAAGAAGCTGTTCATCATGTTTAACGCTTATGTCGTGTGCGCCAGCAAAACTACTGTTCAGTATGGTTCACTTTGAGGCACATAAGATAGTTGCGGTGTAAACAGGAAGATCTGAGTTTTGGTATATATAAACGAACTCAGCTCTTTTACGTCACATCACTGCGGTGGCGCTGCTGTCGGCACTGCGCATGCGCAGCGCCTCGCTTCTCCTGGATCTGGTTCCTGCACACGCGCTGTGTGGGCAAACGAGGGCTTGTTTCGTACACACTGTGTTGGTGTATAGGGTAAATAAAATGAGCGTGAATTACTGCCTCAAGGTATTCAAAAGTAATGTCAAAGTAATTTCAAAGTAATTTCGTTACTTTTAGAAAGTAATTGTAATGTAATGTTCTTACCTTTAGTATGCGATAATTTGTAATGTAGTTTAATCACATTTTTGCAGTTTTGGAGAAAGTAATTAGTAATGTAATTCCTAATTACTTTTCTGAAAACGATGTTCATACGTGTACTACCTCTGATACAGGTGTTGCTGGGCCTTTCGGTGTCTTTACTGTCCGTGGACCTGCGCCTGCCGCGTTCAACGTCTTCGGTGGAACACGGGCGCCTGGATTCGTTTCCCGCCTTCTCCCTGCTGCCGAACGTGATTACGCCGGGCGCGAACATTTCTGCATGCACCGTCAACATCGGAGATTTCAACGTGGCTCGTCTAACAACATCGCAGCCCTGTGACGCACTCGGGACTATTTAAACAGCTGTCTTCGCTACGCCACTTGGGGCACGACACCGGGTCCGGAACGATGTTCATACGTGTACCTGTGATACAGGTAGGTTCACGTTCATATACATGTTTCAAAAGTGATGACTTGTTCTTTATTACGGTGTCGTGCCCGACCCATTTGCGTTTTTTGTGCCACAGGCTTCGTACCCATGTTTGTTCCTTGTACATGCGTCTCCTGCTTCTCGTATGCGGAGATACTGAATGCAATCCGGGTCCAACGACTAAGGAACAGGCGGAACAGCTGGCTTCCGTTTTCGCCATTGCCCAGCAGCTGCAAATAGGGCAAAGGAACGTAATCGAAGAATTAAAGACACTCAAAAAAGATCTGCAGAGTACAAATAAATCGGTTACCGAGCTGTCCTCTAGAGTTACAGTTATTGAAACGCAAGCGTCCGCTTGCGCTTCAACACTAAAAGATTTGCGTGGAGAGATTGTGACTTCTGGGACAGTGTTATCTGGTGTGACGGGGCGCCTTTCTGTTCTTGAGGCTCGTTGCGAAGATGCGGAAAATAGACAAAGGCGTAACAACTTGATTATTCATGGCTTACCTGATACAGATAGTGAAACGTGGGCGATCACCGAACAAGCGGTCCTAAAAATGTGTTCAGAGGAGCTTGGCCTTAGTTTAGATCAAAGCTGGATTGAACGTGCCCACAGACTGGGTCGTTTTGGTCCGAACAAAAACCGCCCAGTAATAGTAAAAATTTTGTCTACTAAGTACAAGGATGCAAAAATACTCCAAAAGCCGGGAGACGTCATAATTAAAATAAGAACGCCGACTTGACATAACAGAAAAAGCAACTTCATTAGACGTTTCGCCTCCCATGCGGGAGGCATCATCAGTAGTTACACAGCAAATGCAGGGTTCAACCTAAACTCAACGCTATTTATCACGAACGTCCGTGTAAGCTTCGTGGAGAGGGCCGCGGTTTTTGTTGCACACGGATGTGTCCCTGCGAAGAAACCACGATTCTAGAAGCTTTCGGGGCCCCCATCTGTCCTCTCTCGCCAAGGTCGTCGCGGCCGGAAAGTCGAAAGAATGCCCCATTGTCCACGCATGGTCCACCAGTTCAGTCTTCAGTCGCGTCGCGTGGGATGCGTACGTGACGTCACGCTTGTGTTCTTTGAGTCTGGTATCTCTCCTCCGTCCGGTTTCACCAATGTAGGACGCTGGGCAGTCACTGCAGGGGATCTTGTAGATAACGCCTCTTTGGACGTTTGCCGGGGTTGGGTCCTTTGGTTTGGAAACGGAATTTCCAATAGTTCTGTATGGCTTGAAAACAGTTCGGATGCCAAGAGGCCTCAAAGCGCGACTAAGAGGTTCGGAGACTCCTTTGACATAGGGGATGCTGAAAAAAGTTATGTTCCCGGTCAAATTTTACCGCCGATATGTGGATGACACTTTCGTCATTTTAGATAAAAGTCATGCTAATGATTTCCACCGGGAGCTAAACAGTGTTCACCCCGCGATACAGTTTTCTTGCGAGGCAGAACAGCAGGGCAAATTGCCCTTCCTAGATGTATCTGTAATAAGGACAGGCGAGCCGAACCACAGGATTGAAACGGGGTGTACCGCAAACCATGTGAAACAGATAATTTTTTGGATTTTTTGTCCCATCACCCAGTGCAACACAAGAAATCAGTAGTGCGATCGTTTGTACAGAGATCAAATACCGTGTCATCTAATGAGCTCCATGGCGCAAATGAGATGACTCATTTACAGGAAGCTTTGGTAAAACGTCACTACCCGAGGCGTTTTGTTGACGAGGTCAAAAACAAAATGAAACAAAATGTGGAACCGTGCGAAAGGGAAAGAGATAAGAATGTAGTGTGCATCCCCTATGTCAAAGGAGTCTCCGAACCTCTTAGTCGCGCTTTGAGGCCTCTTGGCATCCGAACAGTTTTCAAGCCATACAGAACTATTGGAAATTCCGTTTCCAAACCAAAGGACCCAACCCCGGCGAACGTCCAAAGAGGCGTTATCTACAAGATCCCCTGCAGTGACTGCCCATCGTCCTACATTGGTGAAACCGGACGGAGGAGAGATACCAGGCTCAAAGAACACAAGCGTGACGTCACGTACGCATCCCACGCGACGCGACTGAAGACTGAACTGGTGGACCATGCGTGGACAATGGGGCATTCTTTCGACTTTCCGGCCGCGACGACCTTGGCGAGAGAGGACAGATGGGGGCCCCGAAAGCTTCTAGAATCGTGGTTTCTTCGCAGGGACACATCCGTGTGCAACAGAAACCGCGGCCCTCTCCACGAAGCTTACACGGACATTCGTGATAAATAGCGTTGAGTTTAGGTTGAACCCTGCATTTGCAGTGTAACTACTGATGATGCCTCCCGCATGGGAGGCGAAACGTCTAATGAAGTTGTTTTTTCTGTTATGTCAAGTCGGCGTTCTTATTTTAATTAAGTACAAGGATTCGATGCCCGCAAGTTAAAAGGTACGGGATACTCCGTAAATGAGGATTTTTCCCCAGCAGTGCGGTGAAGCACGACGGATGTTGCTTATTTTTGCAAAAGCTCAAAGTGAAAGATTTCAGCTTCGTTATAATAAACCTTCCATTGGTAATAACGCTTTCGTTTATGATCTTGTGAGCAAAACTGTTGTGCCTGAGATTGATTAACTATGCGTAGCGCCTTCACGTATCTCTGAAAAACCCATTTCTGTTTTATTTACTAACATAAGAAGCCTCATGCACAAGCGCGATGAATTACAAAGGTTTATTGATTCCACCTGTGCTGATATGATTGTTATCACAGAAACATGGCTACATGATTCTATTGATGACAGAGCACTTTTTGACTGCGTTCCCTCTTTTAACATTTATCGTTGCGATAGGATTGATCGGCGCGGAGGAGGCGTCTTGATAGGAATCAGAAAGACCATCGCATCTGCTTCAGTTAACATAGCCCCTAACCTCGAATTGCTTTTTATATGTATAAATACCAAAGAGTCGCGCCATCTTGTCGGAGTGTGCTACCGCCAGCCGAATTGCGATGCCTCTTTCGTTGATGCGCTGCATGATGCGCTTGCCGGGCTCGTTGCCAATTATCCCAATGCATCCATCACACTATTCGGTGACTTATTTTCCTACCATTGACTGGACTAATCCTCCTCTGCCACAAAGAAAAGAACCGGGAGGGTTTCTTGAGTTGTGCCTTGAATTTAATCTTACCGAACTCATTAAAAGTTTTGTTAGAATTACCCCGGATTGTAGCGCTATTTTAGACCTTCTTTTGACTACCCTCCCTGACGTGTTTTCAGATATATCATGCCACGATGACCTAAGCGACCATAAGCTTGTCCACCTTCATGCCATGTTCCCAGTGCCTAATAATGTCACTTCACGAAAAGTTATCAAAAATTACGCAAAAGGTAACTATGATGCAAATAATGGTAATCTGACAGTGTTCGCTGAAGATTTTCTTTTCGATTTTTCTTCACGTACTGCGGAACACAACTGGCTACTGTTTAAAATACAATCCTTGACCTAGTTGAATAATTTGTTCCCATTATCAGTATAAAAACAAATAATTTTGCGCCCTGGTTTAACCGGGACGTGAAGCTAATACTAAATAAAAAAAAGCGTCGCTTCAGGAAAGCCAAGCGAAGCCGCTCCGATTCTGACATGGCGAGTTATAAGGAGTGTCATCGTTTGTACAAGGGGAAGAGTCGGGAAGCTCGTAGAAAATATTTTACTCAAGATTTGCCGTCACTTCTCTTGAATAACCAAAGAAATTTTTCGAAGGTGGTTAATCCGAAAGCTAATGCCTCACTTCACTTAACTGATAACGGGAACATTGTATCTGAGGAAGGGTGTGCTTCGCTGTTGAATACGACTTTTCGTGACGTGTTTACTAAGAAACACTGGGGGCAATCCTTTCCTTTTCTTCGTATTTAAGCAATAACATGCCTAACGTAAACATTACACCGTAGGGTATTCTTAACCTCATTAACAGCTCTAAACTTTCTACATCGTGAAGACGGCATTAGCTCGAAATTATTGATGTGTACTAAGGACATTAGCTGTATCATACTATCCGCAATATGTTCTCAGTCATTGCTAGAGGGCAGGCTGCCCAATGATTGGAAAATCGGGCGAGTCGTTCCTGTCTTCAAGGGTGGTGATAAATCATCTGCTAATGACTACAGGCCAATATCTATAACCAGTGTGTCATGTAAATTACTTGAACAAATAATCTATACTAACCTTGTTACTTTTCCTGAGAACAATCATTTCTTTTCACCTCATCAACATGGTTTTAGAAAAGGACTGTCTCGTGAGACACGCTAGCTGGTTTCTTACATCATATTCACACTAATTTGGACAGAAATGAGGTTACTGATGCTATTTTTCTCGACTTTTCTAAGGCATTTGATCGCGTTTCTCATCAGCGTTTGCTCTCGAAATTACCTGCAGTAAATATTGACCCGCATGTATTCAAATGGATTAAAGACTTTTTACCCAGTACACTATCGCTTACAACCATCGTTCAAATCCTGTTCCCGTCACCTCCGGTATTCCTCAGGGTAGTGTGCTAGGCCCGCTTCTTTTTTCTATCTATATTAACGATTTACCTAACTCCTTGACCTCACAAATTCGTCATTTCGCCGATGACTGCGTTAGTTATCGTCGGATCAGTAACCCATCAGACTCTACTGCCCTTCAAGAAGACTTACTAAATATTGTCACGGGTGGTGACTAATGAACAAGAAATAAACAGGAATAAATAAACGTTTAATGTGGCGAACTTGTGCCAAAAATAAAAGGGGTACAAAAGAAAGATAACAACAGAGCGTCGCGGGCGTCGAAGGCGGCGAAGCAGCACGATCAAACGCTGAGGCGAGACTGACTCGACAAGGTCGCGGGCGGCCTCTTATCTAGAGTACGTCGCTATCTCGAAGATTCGGCGAAAGCGGCTCGAGCGTCGCGTCATCGGGGCGAGAATGAACACGCACTTTCTAGAAAACAAAAGCAGAAGATACATGGATATAAATAATAGAAGTTACGTGCGTGCGACCTGAAAAAACGGGAACTTTCTGGAGGTCCGTGACCGAGCGTTGCTTTCTCAGCCCTGCGCGCGGCATTACTCCCCCCTTTAAAAGTGCATCGCCCCGATGCAGTGTAAAACAAAACAAAATAAAAAAGAACGATAAACTCAAGAGTCTTTTGGAGCATGCACATAAAGTCCACAGTCCTATCGAGCGTAGTACGGCTTCAGGCGCACGACGTGGACAACCTCAGGTCGTGGTGGGCGGCGTGACGATGTTCGTGTTCCGTCGGGCATCACCTCGTAGTTCAGCTCGCCGAGGCGACGAAGTACCTTGTATGGTCCAAAGTACCGTTTCAGCAGTTTCTCACTGAGGCCGCGGCGACGGATGGGCGTCCAAACCCACACCCTGTCTCCGGGCTGGAAGTGAACGTCCCTGCGACGAAGGTTGTAGCGGCCCGCGTCGGCGCGTTGCTGGTCTTGAATCCTGAGTCGGACGAGCTGGCGGACTTCTTCGGCCCGTTGAGCAACCACCTGGGCGTCGTCGCTCTCACTGTCAGCTGGCTCATGGGGCAGCATCGCGTCCAGCATGGTCGTTACTTTGCGCCCATGCACCAGTTGAAAGGGTGTCACTCCGGTGGTCTCTTGTACGGCCGTGTTGTAGGCAAATGTGACGTACGGCAACACCTCGTCCCATGTCTTGTGCTCCACGTCGACGTACATGGAGATCATGTCGGCGATGGTTTTGTTGAGTCTCTCCGTCAGCCCGTTGGTCTGCGGGTGGTACGCCGTGGTGCGACGATGGCTGGTGTGGCTGAGACGAAGGACTTCTTGCGTCAGCTGGGCCATGAATGATGATCCACGGTCTGAGATCAGGACTTCGGGAGCGCCGTGCCGGAGGACAATGGACTCGATGAAAAACTTGGCGACTTCAACAGCCGTTCCTGATGGAAGGGCTTTTGTCTCGGCGTACCGCGTGAGATAATCGGTTGCGACGATTATCCATCGGTTTCCTTGCGTCGACGGTGGGAAAGGTCCGAGTAAATCCATACCGATTTGCTGGAATGGGGCAGATGGCGGCGCAATAGGCTGAAGAAGTCCTGCCGGTCTCGTCGGTGGCTTCTTCCTTCGTTGACACTCGTGGCAAGATCGGGTGTAGTGGTGTACTGTCTTCGCAAGCTTGGGCCAGTAGTACTTTTCGCGTATCCTCGCAAGAGTCCTGCTGTAACCAAGGTGTCCCGCCGTCGGGTCATCGTGGCAGGCTTGAAAAATTTCTTCTCGAAGACTGGAAGGGATCACCAACAGCCACGCCGTGTTGCTGTCGCTGAAGTTCTCCTTGTACAGTACGCCTTGTCGGATGGAGAAGGTTGGCAGTGTTCGAACAAAACCGCGGGGAACGGCGCTTCCTTGCCCCTCTAGGTGTTCGATGAGTGCTCGCAGCTCAGGGTCGTCTCGTTGGAGTGCTGCCATGTCGCTTACATCCAGAGCGCCGAGGAAACACTCATCGTCGTCCTCTTTGGTGCAGGCAGGACCGGCCTCGACTGGGGCCCTTGACAGGCAGTCGGCGTCATTGTGCTTCCGGCCGGACTTGTACACCACGGCCATGTCGAACTCCTGCAGTCGTAAACTCCACCGAGCGAGGCGTCCGGAGGGGTCCTTCAGATTCGCCAGCCAGCAGAGCGAGTGGTGGTCTGTGACTACGCGAAAAGAACTTCCATACAAATATGGGCGAAACTTTGTTATTGCCCATACGACAGCGAGGCACTCCTTTTCGGTCGTTGAATAGTTCCTCTCCGCTTTAGACAGCGTCCGACTTGCGTATGCGATAACTCGCTCGGCTCCGTCCTGCACTTGGACTAGTACCGCACCCAGTCCGGTGTTACTGGCGTCGGTGTGGATCTCGGTTTCAGCAAACTGGTCGAAATGGCCAAGAATCGGGGGCGTCTGGAGTCTTCGTTTGAGCTCGTCGAATGACCTCTGGTGTTCTTCTGTCCACTCGAACTTTACGGCGTCCTTCGTGAGGTGTGTCAGCGGTGCGGATAGCTTGGCGAAGTCTCGAACAAAGCGCCTGTAGTAGGCACAGAGTCCGAGAAATCTTCTCACGGCCTTCTTGTCAGACGGCGGCGTAAATGCAGCTACGGCGCGGGTCTTCTCGGGGTCAGGTAGAACACCCTTGTTGTTCACGACGTGGCCAAGGAACTTTAGTTCCCCATAGGCGAACCGACACTTTGTTGGCTTGAGTGACAGGCCGGCGGTCTTGATGGCTTGAAGCACGGCTCGAAGTCGTCTGAGGTGTTCGTCGAAATCTCGTGAGAATACCACGACATCGTCCAGGTAGACGAGGCAGCTCTGCCATTTCAGACCTGCCAGCACGGTGTCCATGACGCGCTGGAAGGTGGCTGGTGCTGTACAAAGTCCGAACGGCATCACTTTGAATTCGTATAGTCCGTCGGGAGTGACGAAGGCAGTTTTCTCCCGGTCACGTTCGTCGACTTCAATCTGCCAATAACCACTCTTCAGGTCCATCGACGAAAAATATCGGGAGTGGCGCAGTCGGTCTAACGTATCATCGATGCGGGGGAGCGGATAGACGTCCTTCTTTGTCACGGCGTTCAGTCGACGATAGTCCACGCAGAACCGCAGGGTTCCGTCCTTCTTCTTTACAAGGACGACTGGGGACGCCCATGGACTTCTTGAGGGTTGAATGATGTCGTCGTCGAGCATTTCTTGGACTTGATCTTGAATCACTTTCCTTTCCTTTAAGGAGACCCGATACGGCGACTGGTGGACAGGAAGTGCGTCGTCGTCGGTAACAATGCGATGTTTCGCCATTGGTGTTTGGCGAATCTTTGATGTCGTGGCAAAACAGTCACTGTATTCGGCAAGGAGATCAATCAGTTGCCGGCGCTTCGTAGCTGGGAGCTCGGGGTCAATGTCGAGCGGCGGCGGCGTCGTGCTTTTCTGCTGTGGCGACGAGGTTTCCTCGGAGATTGCGGTGACCACCGCTGGCGCTTGAAGCTCCTCGACGTGGCCCACGGTGGTACCCTTCGTTAGGTGCTGCGGCTCCTCTCGAAAGTTCGTCACAAGAACAGTTGTACGTCTTTCTTGGAGATCCGTTACGCCTCTTGCGACGCCAATTCCTTTTTCGAGGAGCAGTTGGACGCTGCCTTCCAGAAGAGCTTCACCGTGCATGGCGGCGTCGGCCATAACGGTGACGAAAACACTCGACCGCGGCGGTAGGTTCACATGGTCGGCGATAACTCGGATCGCGGTTGATGTTGTGTTGGTCTCCATCGGCGGTAAAACAGGTTTCCGCAGCGTCAACTGGTTTGCCCCGTGGTCGATGACGGCGCCATACTCGCAGAGAAAGTCCATTCCGAGGATAACGTCCCTCGAACAGTCTTGCAGAACGACGAACTTCACAGGGCACGTTTCACCGTGGATCTCGACGCGAGCAGTGCATCTCCCGACTGGCGTGATGAGATGTCCTCCGGCGGTTCGTATTTGGGGTCCATCCCACGGCGTCATGACTTTTCGCAGGCGGCGAGAGAGCCTCCCACTCAAGACTGAGTAGTCTGCTCCGGTGTCCACGAGTGCTGATGAGTCGAGGCCGTCAATAACAACGTTTAAGTTGTTGGACACCGAAGCAGGAGCGTCGTTGTGATGCGTATCGTCGGGAGAGTGGGAGCGCTCCGTCGTTCGTGGAGGCTCTTTACGTCGGTCGTCTTCGGCAACTCCACCTCCAGGGGTTGCCGCGCCTAGTTTCCCCGGCGAGGAGCGAGGGGCGACAGGCTTTCACGTCGGGGTCGGTGCATCGGCGAAGCTGGACGTCGCGGCGATGGCGACCGGAACTCTCGGCGGGACGCAGGCTCGGGGGACTGGGGTCGTCGCAGGTACTCGTCGATCTCCCGAGGGCGTTCACCATACCGGGGGCGCGGGTCGTTTGGGTGGAACCCGCGCAGCCCGAGTCGTCGGTATGGGCATCGGCGGTACACATGGTCGGGTTCCCCGCAGTGGTAGCAGAGCGGGCGTCGGTCGGCCGTTCGCCACACGTCGGTCTTCCTCGACGAGGGTTGCTCCGGGCGGACGTCCTGGACTTGCCCTTCCTGGCGTCGAGGATACTGTGGCATCGGAGGGTCTCGTCGGGGTGGCGCCGTGGCCTGGCGGTTAGCTTGCGGCGGTCGTCGGGCCATGGCGGCGTAGCTCAAAGTCGGCTCCTCTGGCGTCGACATGTTGATCGGAACCTCAGGTTGGAAGGCCCGATGAACTTCATCTCGCACGACCTCGGCGAGCGACAGGGAGGACGGGCGATCCATAGCGGGGAGCATCTTGCGGATTTCTTCCCGGACGACTTCACGGATGATGTCACGGATGCCTGGGAGGTCGGTACCGAGGTTGTATCCGGATGTCGCCAGAGTAGTCACGCCAGGGTGTCGCTCGTAGTGCCTGGCGCGTGCTAGTAGGGCACGTTCCATACTCGTCGCCTCCGTGACGAACCCGTCCACAGTTGTCGGGGGATTGCGAATGAGACCTCCGAATATCTCGCTTTTCACACCCCTCATCAGGTGTCGCAGCTTCTTCTCCTCTGTAGCCTGAGGATCGGCGCGGGCGCTCAGGCGAAGAACATCCTCGACGAAGCCGGTGACGCTCTCGTTGGGGCCCTGGGTTCTGGTTCGCAGTAGGTCCTCGGCTCTCTCTTGGCGGTGGTGGTTGCTGAACGTAGCCTTGAGATCGGTCTTGAACATGTCCCACGACGTCAAAGAGGACTCATGATTCTCGTACCAGTGCTTGGCGGTACCCTCAAGCGAAAAATAGACGTTGTTCAGGCGCTGCTCGTCGGTCCAGCAATTGTGGCGGGCAACGCGTTCATACTGGTCAATCCAGTCTTCGACGTCTTCGTACTGCTCGCCGTGGAATGGAGCCGGTGTCCGAGGAGCGACGGGTAGGTAGACGACGGCAGGAGCGGCGGGGGTCTGCGACTGGTTGGCCATCGTCGGCTGCCTGGTCCTGGGTGGTAAAGGTCCGTATTCCGGGTGTAGCCCTTGGGTTCGGCGACTTGATCGAGTCTCGATCTGGTCTTCGTTGGGTCCTCGGGAGCTTGGGTTCGGACTTGCAGTGCGGGAACTTGGGGGGCTGCGCTGCACGAACATGCGGTACCCCGCACCTCCACCAAAATGTCACGGGTGGTGACTAATGAACAAGAAATAAACAGGAATAAATAAACGTTTAATGTGGCGAACTTGTGCCAAAAATAAAAGGGGTACAAAAGAAAGATAACAACAGAGCGTCGCGGGCGTCGAAGGCGGCGAAGCAGCACGATCAAACGCTGAGGCGAGACTGACTCGACAAGGTCGCGGGCGGCCTCTTATCTAGAGTACGTCGCTATCTCGAAGATTCGGCGAAAGCGGCTCGAGCGTCGCGTCATCGGGGCGAGAATGAACACGCACTTTCTAGAAAACAAAAGCAGAAGATACATGGATATAAATAATAGAAGTTACGTGCGTGCGACCTGAATAAACGGGAACTTTCTGGAGGTCCGTGACCGAGCGTTGCTTTCTCAGCCCTGCGCGCGGCAATATCAGCTCATGGTGTACTAACTGGCTCATGATTTTAAACTCTTCTAAATGCAAGCACGTTCGTTTCATTGGTCCTAATAATTCTTGTTTGTACCCCAGTCAATATCACATTCAAAATACCCCGTTGAAATTAGTCCAATCTTACAAATACCTAGGGATTCACGTAACCTCCGATCTATCATGGAACATGCATATTAATTACATTCTTTCAAAACCTAACTGTAGTCCCGGTTATTTAAAACGTAACCTCAAATCTGCCCCATCTTCTCTTAAACGACTAAAATACGTCACGCTTGTTCGACCGATCCTGGAATACGTTTGCAGCATTCGGAACCCTCATTATCATTACTTAGCTGCCTCACTGGAAGCACTCCAAAACCGAGCCGTTCGTTTCATTTTTTCTGATTACTCACGTCGTACCAGTGTAACTAACCTTAAAACTCGTGCTGACCTTCATTCACTTGAGATACGCCGCAGGGTATCAAAGCTATGTCTTCTGCAGACAATTTACTACTCACCATCCACTTCATACATCACTTCTCTTTCAACCGTTTTATGTTGCAGCCAGCATTGATTGACTCATGTAAGATTAAACTTATTTCTTGTAAGTCATCCTTGTTTTTCTGCTCGGTTTTGCCATCCGCCGTTGCTGACTGGAATGACTTGCCCGATAACATTGTTTCTCAACGTAATCAAGTTCTTTTTCGCCAAGATTTAACTACTTTTTCGGACCCTTCTTGCATGTCTACTTAAGTGTGGTTGATTTTGTTGTTTTCGAGCTCTGTACTTTTGATTTATTCTGCTTTGTAACCCCTCCCCCCTTACATAATGCCCCTTGAGGGCGTGTAAGGTATTTAAATAAAAATAAATAAATAAATGTAATTTAATTACTTTTTGAAAGTGATTTTGCCGTCTCTGTTAGGAATGACATTGAATTTGTCATAAGAGCATCATCATCGATTCTATTGAATTTACTCATTAGGAATACAATTAGGTTTGGTCATAAGAAACTCTATATCGATTGTATTTAATTTACTCATTAGGAATGCCATTGAGTTTGGTCATTAAGAACTCAATATATATTCTTTAGAATTTACTCAGTAAAAATGAAATTGACTTTGTTAAGATTTCACTAAATATTCTTCTGAATTTACTCACAAAGAATTCAAGTGAGTTTGCTCGTTATGAACTACCTATTTATAATAATTTAGTCATCGGATGTGTAAACCAGTTTTATCATTAAGAACTCAATATCGATTATTTTGAATTTACATATTAAATTTGCAAATAAGTTGCATTATTAAAATATCAGTATTGATTAATTTATGTTTACTCATTAATTATATAAATGAGTTTTGTGATCAATTATTTTGAGCTGTCCCATGCCATGCACTTGAGCATTGTTGATTGACAGAAATTTCTTTATCTCCGCTACCGAAAAAAAGAGTATCACTTTTAGCTAACTGGATTAGGGAACAGGAAGTCTAACTAGATCTCTTGTTGGAATCATAAAATCCAGTTAAATTTTCTGTTCCATAATCCAGTTAGCGGAATGTTATACTGTTTTTCGGTAGGGTTCTCATTAGATTCAAACGAGTTTTTTTTTTTTTCATTGAGTAGATTGCATTCAGCTGATTTGCGCCCTTTGCTGTCGAGTAACCCAATGAGGGCACACCTGCAGACAACCATGTCTCTCATGTCTCTCAGAATAAACATATTTGCTCAGATTCATTTCTGCAAGAAATGAAATCCAAAACTTCTGACACCTTCGAGAGCATAGCATGCATTATAATAACTATAAGGTCACTAACAAGGTGAGAACAACCGGGAGTGACTTCGCTTGTCTTTCCTCAAGCTTGAATCTCCCGCTCAAGCTTGAGTCTCTCCGTCAAAAACGCTTCAAAGTCTCGTGGACAAGCGCGCTCGCGCTTTCAAAACACGATGGAAGGCATGGAGCGCATGCTGAAGGTCGGGTGTTAGAAAGACCCATTATGCCATTCTCACTCTGTCAGTGACTATAGTGACTATAGTGACTTTATTAAGCCTATTCTACTAGTCACTTCGTAAGGAAGTGAAGCAATAAAATATTTTAAAGCGAACAATGACCGTGCCTTGTCTTGTCCTGAGTGGTGCTATACAGAGAAGCGAAAACAGATTAGCTGCGAACCTCTTTTGCGGATTTAACGACTGCACCGAACGATTATCGCCTGTACCAATGTTTTTACTAAGGGATAGAGGCCAATGGACGTCGAAACGCTGTTTATAATTTATTAGAATGTCGAGGAGTGAATAGCATACTGGGAACATTAATAAATGCTAACGCCAACTGATTACCTTGCATACCTAGGGTAAGTAATACGGCGGAGTAGTCGAGGGAGGGGGATCGATGGACAGTGGGCTAACGCGTCTCGGCTCGGAGGTCGGAGTGTAGAACCTCCTGGGTTCGATCACCAACCCCAGCCCTTTTCGATCTGGGTGATATTGGTACTTCAGTAGCACCAAAATCACCCAGATCTTTTGGTATTTTAGTAGTGATTGCACGCGTTCCTGCAATCCCTACTGCGTGGTGCAAAGTTAAAGACCGCAGGTTAGCGGCTGTACTGCACTGGCTAAATTTCTCATCCCCAGCTAAGAGGCAAGCCACCCGCTGGGGGGCACTAGCATTCAAGGCTGTCTAAACATACAATATCTCTCTCTCTCTCTCTCTCTCTATATATATATATATATATTGTAGTCGAGGGGAGCGTGATTAGTGTGTTGTGAGTGTTTTATGGTGGTTGTGTTCGTTTCCTCCATGTTTCATGGTTTCAGGAATTATAAGACAAAAATTCCCGACAAGTTGCAGAATATTTTTAAGCGCAGTTGCAAAAAAAAAAAAATGTTTTTGCAGCACACTTGCAAAAACTTTGTTGAAACTCAACTGCGAACAAATCCATTCAAACTAAATTGCAAGAATTCTATTGAAACACTATTGCCAAAAATTCGGTTGAAATGCAATTGCGAAAACTTTAACTGAAACACGGCGGCGATTCTATAGAAACTCATAAGGAAAAATCGATTGAGTTTCAATTGATTCTCAACGCGGTGTATTAAGTGAATGCTTTACACTTTCAGTTGAAATTCGTTTAATTTTTTGGAAGGGTTATTTTTTATTGCAATCTTTACGCGAATAAAACTCAAGAAAACAATTCGCTCCCTACACAAACAAATAAAAAATTGAATTTTCCCAAATAAAAATGTTGTACTTTTTTTTGTTAATATTCGCACGTCGTTTGACGCAACTTTCCGAGCTTGAGCGAACAGCCCGTGGTCCGAGCACCCGAGCTGCCTGCGCAACTGGGAAAAGCTTGTTTGTTTCGAAAAAAAAAAAAAAAAGCTCAACGCCATTTAAGAAGAAAAGGCTACAAATAAATCGCTAGCGAAACCTCTCTAACTTCATAATTAGTAAAATTTAACGCATGGTTCTAATTAGAAAAGTGGATGATCGTCATCATAGCCACTAAAGCAATAAATTTGAGCAAAGACTGTGTACGTGAGAAGCGCGATATAGGGAGTATTCACTGGGTGCCGTAGATGTGTGCGCGACTGCTGAGTGCGTGCTCACGCCGAGCTTCCACAGCTATTTAGAAACGTGCGTTTCACACCATCAGGATTTCCTGTCTTATCGACCTATTCATGGGAGCTCGTTCTGAGCATGTGCTCTAAACAGCGCGCTCAAATATGGCGTCCAGTGAATGAGCCCTAATACCCGCAAACAACCTTCTGGGGCTATGAGGTGAAACGGGTGTTTCTCAAAACGCCCCATTCGTATTTGCGCCTATTCGCATTTGGTCCCTTCGCACTGCGACCGTATGGAATGTGGTACATTCTTAACCTAATTACGTCGTATTTACAAGCGTCTTACCAAAATTTAGCGATCGAGGAAACGAAAAATTCGAGTTTACGATTCTTCGACTCTCAAAGGCAAAGACAAAGCTTGCCTAAAGACAAATCCGGTACAGTTACGGTTTCCTCAGCCGGCACGAGAAACGGAACAAAGTATGTGTCTACACATAATAGTAACTACTCAAAAAAAGAAAAGAAAACACAGGTACAGAGAAAATGGGACAAAGACAGAAGTTCCGTTTTTTTTTTTTCTTGTCGTATTTGCCACCATGCCTAAGTACCAACTAGCCCAACTCGCAGTGTTCATGCGTCTACGGTTTTGGCATTCGACGAGAGTCAATGTTTGTTCTGCAATTCATTCTTTTCTGCTCACAAAGCAACAATCACTCACGTTCACTTCGATTTTTCAAACAAAATGTCACACTTGTCGCCCACAATCTGCGAAGAAACGAAAGCTTAGCTGTTGCACGATCGCATAATAGGGGTAGGTCCTTTATAGCCCCTGTACTCAGATTACTATCGCTCAATTTTTGCACCACGGAAAAAGCTATCGGAATTTCTAAGAATTTTATATCCCGTCGTAACAATGACAGGCACAATAGCCACGCGCAACTCGTCACAATTGGTTCCCGACGAGTAGGCGGCAACAACTGCTAACAGCAGTGAACAATGAGAGAGCCTGTATTACAGAGGCTTTACAACTGCTCGATTAGGGTCACGTGGTTTAGGGGCCGCGTTTGCAACACGAGCTGCAGGTGACGAACGCGTTGGTCGTCCGCGAGCGTCTCTGCCTTTCCGCCTGCTTTCCTTCTAGACAGGCGATAACGCTGCGCATACGCACTTGCGACCAACCTCCGATGGAGGCGTCCGCCATTAAACTGCAAACGCTGCCCACGGTTTCAGTTGCGCCCTCTCTACAATATAGGCTCTCTGCAACTACAGCGTTGGCTACGAGAGCTTACCGGGCCCCAAAAGTATCGCGTACCTCGCATCTTGCGTGAAGGAACCATTGCCAATGTCCGTTCGGAGACTGACAACACACTCATCGATAAAACTATAAATCTAGATGATCTGTCACGCGACCACTCGCGTAGTCACGTGATGTTATGAGGTCATCTGATTCTATAATATCACGTGACAGTCTGGTGTCACGTGGCTTAGATTCTATCCGGAATTAAGTCTGGCCCCTTTGATGACTATCATCATCATCTGAAAAATGGCATATGTGCTATACTAATGGCGGCCTTCTGTTTACTGATGAAGGGAGAAGTTGAAGATGTTCTTAAGCAGATGATTCGAGGCCTATTCATTATAGACGTTAGTGCGACGTGAAGCAGGAATTGGATGCAAGAGCTGCGCAAGCGTTCATTTTTGACTCGGGCCCACTCAATCTGGTAGTAGCACAAACTCGGCTTCAAAGCCCCTTGTTGTATAGAACTTTGTCAAGGCGTCTATCTAGGTTACCGATTCGTTCTGTCTGGTTGTATCTTTTTCGCCATCGAAAGTGAGAGAGATTGAAAAAGAACTGTTCAGTGAAGCGCACATTCTCGTTTACCGTTGACTTCCAAAAATTAGGTGCCTCATAAATTACTGCAGACCACAGGTTCATTGCCGCCATTAGTATGGTAAAAGTTAAACCGCCATTTGAGTCAGCAGACGGCACTGATATCCGGAAAGGGTCTATTGTGACGTCACATAGACCATGCACTCACGGGACGTCATGGGCTGTGTTCCAAATCTCACCCAAATGGATCCGAGTTACTCCGGGGGATCGTGTCACGTGATAGCACAGATAGGAAGACGCTGGACGCGGGTAGGTTTTAGAACACCAAGGGTACAAGACCCTTACCCTGGAGTAAATCGAGTAAATTTTGGAACACGGCCATGGTGTCCCGTGACAACAAGGACGCCCTGCATCATTTTCAAACGGGTATTGGCTCATAACAGGTAGTGCTAAAAAAGCGCAGTGCACGTCAAATGAGCCTTGTAGAAAGCTGTTTCGGCAAATGAAGGAAAACCACTTCGGCAGTCCCAAAAGAACAACCTTTCCTTTTCTCCCCACCAAAAAATTTCCTGCCACCCCCCTACCCATTTCGGCCGACTAGGAAGTTGCCGAAAACAAAGCGAACCGCTGAGCTCGGGTGTACGCAAGATGAAGCCCGACCACATAACTGACACCATGACACCCGCGATCCTGCCACGCTGGCGGCTCGTCGCTCTGTGATGACTGGGAGGACATCACCACCTCGCGGCGGGCGACGAAGTTAACATCTTTTTCTGGAGAAGGACAGAGTGTTAATCTTCGGACTACAAAAGGAGGGCCGCCCAACTTGCCTCCGACCGTCAGAATACATTGGTATCGTGCCGTTGTATTGATCCTCGCTGCCTTTTCTGCCCCATACCAGCGTATACTCAAACAGGAATCGGTAACAAAGAGGAAATAGGCGCGAAGATAGGTGCTGAATATATGATGGTCCACCGTATCTTTTCCCTACGAAAATGGCGACAGCGGGAAGCAAGGCCAGGGAATTGGGTGTACGCATGCGCAGAAGCTTACGGGTGAACGGTCCATTACGCCCGTACTGCTTGGGAGCGAATCGAATGGGACGGCCGGAGAAGCCTTCGCGCGTCGGATCTCGATAACCATGAGGTGGCTGTAATTTCTTTTCTTTTTTTAGTTTTTACCTGGTCGATTACGTCTGCTACAAAATGAACTATAATAAAAAAAAATAAAAAAACGATTACATAAGTATATATATATATATATATATATATATATATATATATGTGCGAAACGAGCTGATTACTAAGCCACGACCTTATTCCCAGTCACATCCTTCTTTTTCTTTTTATTTTGTATTTTATTCTCTTGACTCCTTTTCTTCCTCATCTTCTCTCCTTTTCCTTTTTTTTTTTCTTTCTCTGTTCTTCCTTGGTTAACTTTTATTTTCTTCTTTTTAGTGCGTAAGAGTAAAACATAACGAATATGATGTTCAATATATCCGAGAGTTGACTGTCAGCGCTGCGTGAGTGTGGTTTCTTTGTGTGGATCTGTTTTAATGGTGTGTTGTCTGTTTTTGTGCGCTGTGAAATATTAGTATCCTACTTTGCCTTTTTTTTTATTTTTTATCTCGTTCTTTTTAGGGACTAACAAAATTGTCGCTATAATATGACAAATTAGAATCGTTTTGTTTGCAGTCGTTATCGCATTTGCAGTCAACTTGTGCAATCTCGGAGGAAGAGCCCATCCGGTATTATGCCATTAATTGGAAGGCGTGAAAAAAGCACCTCCTCGTAAGGTTGTTTCCAGTAGCTGTGCGTGCAGGTACTCGTAAGGAAGGATGAGATTTCCCAAACTCCTTATACAATGAACGAATGCTGTTGTATCTAATCGAACTCTCCGCTCTTAATTTAGATTCGTTAACACTTTCCAGGATCCGTGACTTTTCGACCCTTAGCCAACAGTTTACCGTAACCGGGGATTTTTTTATCTTCAACTGCTAATGTTGCATCTGGAGTCCCACAAGGTACAGTTCTCGGGCCCCTTCTTGTTCTTACCTATATTAACGATCTTCCAACTACTGTGTCATCTACCATATGACGTTTTACTGACGACTGTATGTTGTACAGAGACATTAACAATGCAAATGATCATGACGTCCTCCAGAATGCTATTCATAGGGTTTTCGACTGGTGTACCGCATGGCAAATGCAACTTAACATCTCTCAATGTAATCTGCTTTCTTTCACTAGAAAGCGTTCAGTCTCGTCCTTTACTCGTTTCTTAAATGATGTTCCTTTCCCCTCTGTCCTTTCTTACAAGTATCTGGGTGTAAATCTCACTTCTAATCTCTCCTGGATCACTTATATTAACACAATTTCCGCTGACTCCTTAGGCACTCTTCGTTACTTAAGACGAAACTTAAAGGCCGCACCGTCCCATTTACGTCATCTAGCTTATAATACTTATGCTCGCTCTAAACTCGAGTACGCTTCGCCTATTTGGAACCCCCATCAGAAGTACCTAATTAATCAACTAGAATCTGTCTGAAACCGTGCCGCTCGATTCCTATCACCATCGTATGCTCGATTTGCTAGCGTCTATCTCATTAAACAGCGAACTCTATTCAGCCCCTCGAAACTCGCCGCCTAATCTCACTACTTTGTCTGCTTCATCGGCTGAATTTGAATCCCGATAAATCAGGCTCATTACTTTTCGAACCGCCGAATAGAATATCTAGTGTCTCATCTATCTCATCGTCAAAATAATATCAAAAGCTTTAAGCGCATGTTTGGTTTCACAGCCGCATTTAATAACTCAGCACTTCCTAACGCAATCAAGAACTGGAACGGTAATCCCGAAGCCATTGTCAGTATATCTGATAAAAAAAAAATATATATATATATATTTCGTAATTCTCTTTCCAATTATTTTTTTTCCACCGTGATCCCCGATTGCACAATAAATTTTGCTGCTTTGTTCTTCTGCTGCTTTTTTTTACTCTGCCATTTTTGCGTCAAAGTGCATATATTTTTGTTTTGCTCGTGATTTTCTGTAATCATTTATTTTAAATCGCGACTTTCTGGGTTCATGTCGCGCATGATAGCAATATAACTTTATTTGCGCATTAGTTCTTTTTTTTTATCTACATGTTTTCACTTTGCATTTCCTTTTCTCTCCCTGTAATCCAGATTTTTTTTTTCCTTCGGGGTGTGTGTGTGTTCTTTAACTTTTTATTGACTTTCTTTTTGTTATTTTGTTCTCGTTGATGCTTACACTGAATGTACCCCCCTCCCCCTTAATGTACTTCTCTTAATTTGGTCTTTGAGGCACCGTGAATAAATAAAGAAATGAATGTCGTTAGGTAGTAAAAACAAGTTTACAGCTATCGTTTTGCCTCTTCCTCTATTCTCATTTGAACGCGATAAAAAAGAATCTTATTGGACAGCCCATTAATTCGTCCCCACATCCAATCCCAGTCTCGACCAGGAAAGATAGCCAGGTGGGGAAACGTGAGCCGATTGCACGACCTGATTCTGTCCCCGCATCAGGAAGGCTCCTGTCACTCCACATAGATAAGGTCACGCGAAAAAAAAAAAAAAAAAAAAAAATATCATTATTAATTTTGCAGGCAACACGACCCACCGGCAATTTATTTCGTAAACTGGACATGAACGAAGCAAGTTTAATCGAGCAAATTAATAATGTATTTAAAATATGATATCACGAGTTCAAATAATCGTGAAGGCGCGCAGCGTGAAAAAAATAAAAGAAATAAAGGCGAGTTGAGCAGTCAGTTGAGGCGTGTCGCCAACGCATCGATGGCGCCGATTCCACTCGGCCTGTAGGTGTGTTCGGCGATCTAGCTGATAAGTTTCCGCTGTTTACGCGCAAGCGAGGTAAGTTTCAGTTCGACGGGACTGAAAGCCAGCGGTACGCCATAGCACTACACTGCGATCACGCTGTGCCCAGCAGAACAGAGTCACCCGAAGTTAACTTGGACCAGGTTAAATATAACCGTTTTTTTTTCTTTTTTGTTTTTGGGCTGTAACCTTAGCGACAGCTTGGAAGACAACAATAGCCGCCCATACCTCAAGAATCTTGGTCGTACCTATATATGGTACCTGGAGTGCGTCTCCGACTGGTGTGGTTAGAGTCCTATCCTGCCCACAAATCAAAAGTGGTTCAGAAGTGGCATCAAATGGCGTCACAGAAGACGAAGTGTCAGGTTGTTGCATGTCGCGATCCTGGCGGTTGGTCGTAGAAATGCCAGCGAGAAGCTGCGAGTAGCACAACCAAACGCGAGTGGCGCTGTCGTCACGGCGTCCCAATTTCTGGCTGCCGAAGCTTCCGTGGACTGCCACACTGGAGAGCGACCTGCAGCAGAACAGGCGCCTGCCACATACACCAAAGCTATTGAGACGCCGCCAGCGTCGCGACCGGCGACAGCATGACACTTTTATGACGTCATCAGACGGAAATCGAGGGACCACTTTTTTGGACGCGGTTAACACAGCAGTCGGGGAGACACGTTCTAGGCACCATAGTACCCAGGTGCCAACACACGGCGAGAATGCCCATTTCGTCTGCCGCCGCCATATTTGTCTGCTCCAAGCGCGTTCGGCGGCAAAACAAAGAAAACGAAAAGCAGAGATCACGTCAGGCGTTTCGTAGACGACTTCACATTGCCAGCCTTTCACACTGTCTGGAAAAGACCTCTAAGTTAGGAACAATGTCGAGAAATAATCGTGTGGTAACTTTATTTGGCGAGAATTTCGTAAATTCCACTTTGATTTAAAGAATATTCCTGACACGGTGCGTTCTCTCGCATAGTTGCGTACAAACGCGACTCCATCGCCTTCCGTATGGCACAGCGCCATCTATCGTAGGGCTAACGTATTTGCCGAGCTGAAGCCGCAGGAGGACACAATGAGGTCGCACGGCTGCGGTAGGTTTTAGTGGCCGTTTCTCCAGATGCCTATCTTACACCCTACTCCCGACACAGACGTCCATATCCCAGTGCATTGGTCTTTCCGCGTTATCTCATAAATCGGAGACGCATTCCTGGCACCATAGCGGCCTTGCTCATATCGGCGCACTCGTGCGTATCTGCGTATCAACTACGCAACATCTTTATATTGATGGCGCATTCGATGGCCGCACTACGTTATCAATATACAGATAAAGTAATGAAATGAACTAAGTCAGAAATCAATAAACCAGGAGAGCATTAGAAACATGCGCATTTCATTTTTTTTTTAAGAGTGCGCTTTTATTGGCGTAATTCGCAGCGTGGTGTACATTTACTCAGCGAGGCGGCAAGGATGCGTGCTTTTGTCTCGGTTGAAGATCGGTGTGGCGGTTGACTTGATCTCGATGGTGTAGAAGGTGATGCCGTTGTTGGTGCGAATGGGACTTGTATGTGGTCTTGTATGTCTACCGACCTGCTCATTACTTGACTGGTCATACACCTGAAAGAAAAGTCGGAAAAAACTTGTTTGGTTTTGTTGTCTATTTATTTGTCGCAGTGGATGATTTTAGATGTTACGCTTTCAGACTCGGAACCTGCACTGTAGCAACATTTACCGACTGTATGGCCCTCCTTCCTCAAACACGCATATTAGAAAATATGAACTGTTGTCTACATTATATTGCACGGAATTGTAACCGCGTACAAAAATAAAAATAAAAAAGGTGTGGTTGAGCAATATCGATTTCCGCAAGGTGGGTAGTGCAGTTCTGCCAAATGTAGCCCAGTTGTTTAATCCAAACTTTGGTTTTGTCTGACATTTTATGGCTTTAAAAAGTCCGAAGAACCTACGATAAAGCCCAAATTGTCCTTCCTTTGACAAAGTCGGGGTATATCGGCACTCATTCGCCAAAAAGCGACTATTGGCCAAAAAAGGCCTATTGCTAGAAAAGGCCGAAGTGGATATTCACTGCCAGTAGCTTGGCTCTCCTTAGGCATATTTTGGGCCTAGATCTCCAATTAAGTGCCAGAATTGGGCTGCACTGCTGGTTCTTTGGTACTTACGTCACATCATTGACTAAAGTCTGGCGCTTTGGGAAGCCTTGCAGCAAAAGCGTTTAAAGCCCCAGTTTGAACCTTGGGATTACCAAGCTTGTACCAAGTTAGGCTTTTCTCTGGCTTGCTACCTGGGACAGTATTTTAGTACTCCTACTATGACAGTAGAAAAAAACAAAAACTCGCATAAAAACATCGTTTACGTCGATTCCGGCTCCTAAAATACTGCCTAACTGCATACTTCAGAAGTGCTTAATTTTATACCGCGCCTATCAAGCGCCCGTGACTAAAACGGAAGTATTCGAGCATGAATTTTTTGGGGAATAGTTTCGTGGATCATATCAAACTCCATTACCTAGTGACTAGAAATGACATAATATAAATGATGTTGTTCGGCAGCGCAGGTCATTCACTCGAAACTATTAAATAACATATTCGCACCTATTGTTCTAAAAAAATCACTTTTTCAACTTATAATAGAGTCGAAAAATACGTTTTTTATATGTCAAAGTCGGTATTTTTTTTTTTTTTTTTTTTTTTTCAGGAGACTTAATCCTTTTACACTTGCAGAAAAATGCTTTGATCATATGACCAACTCCAAAAAGGAAATTACAATCTTGCACGTACCGCACTTACTTGGCTTTCTTCTTTTTCTTTTTTTTTTTTTTTAAGATTCACAGCTGTTTGATTTGGGAACTTTTCTCGTGTCAGATTTATTATCAAGTTTTTTTTTTTTTTTTTTTTTACAGTTGAAGAAACTGCTAGAAAAATATTGTGCCCCTGACGCAACCACTAGCACAGATCCTGTAAACACGAAGAGTGCAAAACTGTGTTCTGACATATTTATGCCTTCCCGAAAGACGACAGATCTCGTGGTTTCTTATTGCTGTCACAAATAAGAAGGCGCCCCCTATTTTGACAGGGCTGACATTTCATATCCTCTACGGATTTGAGAGTTGCTATCAATTCCACACTTTATAGAAAAATCAAAACAGCTAGCGGCGAAACTCCGAAGATTTGAAGACAAATATAATAATTTCCTGCTGGAACCAACATTAGGTAGAACTGGCGGCACCTAAATAATAGCCACGTCAAATATAAAATTGTTGCTATAAAAAATTGGCAGCGATCTTTACCTGTACATTTCTCTAGTGCATGAAATGCATTATTGAAAAGTGGTTCGTCACGTGATGTATATTTCCCCGCTAAATTTAGCCGGTAATCGAATCGGGTGTTTAGGTCACATCACGTCAATGTCTCGCTAAATTTAGCGGGGAAACAGAATTGATGTTTTGTCCAAAGACCCGAATTTTCCCGCTAAATTTGGCTGAGAAACTATTCGCGTATACGTCTCGTGATATAAATTTCCCCGCTAAATTTAGCGGGAAATGCGTTGATGGACGGAAGGATGGACACATTTTTGGCTTTGGGGCTAGCATTAGAGAGCATTTTGTGCTTTAATAAGGACAATTACATCCGATCAAGTATAACCATGAGATTCGGAAGGAGGGACGACGATGAAGGAGAGAAAGAACCGGAGTCTTAAACACAGCTGTGTTTTGAGACTCCAATTCTTCACCTTCATCGTCGTTTTTCTCCCTAGTCTTAGGGTTATAGTTAATCATGTTTAATCATCGCCAGCTCGTTTACGCCCAAACATTCTGTTCATAGCTTTATACATTTTATTGAGGATGTTAAGGCAAAAATATACTAAGAAGTTTGTCTGGCCGTCGGGCCCATACAATGGTCTTCGGGCCCATACAATGGTCTTCGGGCCCCATACAATGGTCTTCGGGCCCATACAATGGTCTTCCGGCCCATACAATGGTCTTCGGGCCCATACAATGGTCTTCGGGCCCATACAATGGTCTTCAGGCCCATACAATGGTCTTCAGGCCCATACCATGGTCTTCGGGCCCATACAACGGTCTTCGGGCCCACATAATGGTCTTCGGGCCTACACAATGGTCTTCGGGCCCATACCATGGTCTTCGGGCCCATACAATGGTCTTCGGGCCTATACAATGGTCTTCAGGCCCATACCATGGTCTTCGGGCCCATACCATGGTCTTCGGGCCCACACAATGGTCTTCGGGCCCACACAATGGTCTTCGGGCCCATACCATGGTCTTCGGGCCCATACAATGGTCTTCGGGCCCACACAATGGTCTTCGGGCCCATACCATGGTCTTCGGGCCCATACAATGGTCTTCGGGCCCATACAATGGTCTTCGGGCCCATACAATGGTCTTCGGGCCCATACAATGGTCCATTGCTTTTTCTACTATATATAAATAATGTAGTCAACATACCTTGCACTCCCGAGATAGTTCTATATGCAGATGATACCAATGTATTTTTTTTTTTACGGAGAAGGATCTATTTGTCAAATACGTGGCTTCGTGAACTAGCGTTCTGGCTAGACTCCAGTCAAATAAAACAAAATATTAACAAAACGAAATATATTACTTTTAAACTGGGTCATAGGCAACTTCGCAGTAATCTTAAAATAACTTTTAAGAATTCCGAATTGGGACGAGTGACGTTCCTTGAATTCTTGGGCGTCCGATTTCAGGGAACATTATACTAGCCGCGTCATATAGATCATGTTCGCTCCAAAATATCTCTATCTATTCGCGTTTTATACAAACTAAAAGAAATCCTTACTTGTTGGCTTAAGCGTCAGCTCTATTACACTCTGGTACAATCTCATCTTCATAATTGTTTATTGTTCTGGGGAACCACTACGAAATCTAATTTGAATTGGTTGCTTTGTCTACAAAAGAACGCGGTTCGTTCGTTGTATTGAGAACTTGGGTTATTCTGATCATACAGCTCCATATTTTGCAAAGCACCTACTTTTGGAGATCGAAAGCCTTTTTATATTAAAACTTACAATGTATATAAGTATATAGTGACTGGAACAGATATGAAAATTCATTTATTGAGACCTACTATCCGAAGACAACGCCATATAATCTGAGAAACGAAACCTACATAAAACCCAAAAATACGAACAAATTACGGTTCCCAAGCATTAACTTATAAACTCGCCGAGTTAATAACAAAGTTCGACTTTCACTTTTCACCTTTAAGAAAGGTATGAAACGTTATCGTTTGCCATTTTATGAATCGTGTAGTGAAACTGTTTATTTAATCATTTTCTCTCTATTTATGGGGCTGATATCAGTTTTTTTTTCTGTATTTATTTTTGTTACAGATACTTTACTTTGTAAGCGACAATTACCTAGCGATATAATAGTGCCAGTTATTTGCCTCTATGAAGCGCCTTATCATGGAAAATATTATTTAATGTGTGCGATTTTATTATCACTCTTTTTTTTTGTATAAGATTAATGTTTTGTGGGCACGATATTTACTCCATTGTTTCCTGCGCGTTTATCGCAGTACGCTGCTGAGCAGTGTACAGGGTAGTGGTTGCTTGTCACGTAAAATCTGTTTATCGTTTGCCCCTCCAACCGCGACTCAAGGAGTCCAAATAAAAATTATTATTATTATTATTATTATTATTATCATTATTTAAATGCTTAATTTATACGTGTTTATGTTTTTGTTTCTTAGTGGAGCCCATCTTTGCGTCCGCTCTTCTGCTTTCCACTGACGGAGACGTGCAACAGACTTGCGCTATACTTCTATACTTCCCTCCATCCTACGGCAAGGCGGTGGCTTCGCACCTTGGCTAGACCGGGCCGCAGGACCGCGGCCGCGAAGTACGAAAGGGACTATTCACGAATTTTACCACGTGTTTTTGAATCTATATTTTTGCGGCTTCGTCTTCGGCCTGCTATCTGATTCGCTTGAGGAGGCTGCCGAATGAACCTGCCGTCAAAGCTTTCTGTCCTACACTCTAAGAAAAAAAAAAAGGAGTAGTATTTCCTCCCTTAGAGGAGGAACACCCGTGTCACCTATGTTCCTTCAGAAAGAGAGGAACGTTGCTTCCCCAAAAGGGGAGGAAAATTTCCTCCCATAAGAACGGAGGAAGGTTGCCTCCTATTTTTGCCTAAGGAGAAAAAGTTGATCCCCTACAAAGGGAGGAAAGGTGCCACCTTTTTTCGCCCAATGGAGTAAACTTTCTCCCCTCGTGTAATTCACATAGCTTCCACCAGATGGCGTTCGAAAAAAAAAATGTTGGTGAAGCGACAATATGTTTTTTTAATGTCCCCCAACTTTTGAAAGCTACATGGTAAATACACCTACATCACTGAACGCACAGAATACAGGAAACACAAGCAGAACACCCCACAATAGCAGCAACGCAACGACACCGAAACCCTACCCCTCTCCACGTACGCTAACTTTGCACTCTCTCTATATGTGGCAATCTTAGTTTTGAATCCGACTTGGCCGGGACTGCAATCATTTGTCGCGTAAACATGGAGAGACGGAGCAAATTTTACTCGTACTGGATACATTAATTGAATTGTCTCTTGGAATAGCCCCCATCTCTTGATTCAACACCCTGATCAAAGCAAATGTAGATCATTAGGTTAATTAACAAAATTTAATAATTACCTTTTTAATAAGTTCGAAGAATCATGTTGGCAATGTAGTGTTGAAATGCAGTACACTGGTGCTGAAACTCGCAACCAAGCTATTGCTTCATTGGAGCGTTCAGTGTCAGTTTAATCTATTTTCAGTTTTGGTGGGGTAATAACTAATTTTGATTGTTGCAGAAGTATTGCAATAACCTTTTCGAGCAAACAATATTACTGGTTTTAACAAGACTCGTTGCAACAGCAGAGAATATATTTTGTTTCATGCTTTGTCAAACGTATTAGAGAAATGTAATATTGCTTTAATTTTCTAACCTGAAGCGTTTTTCCTATAAAAAGTAAGTGCTGGAAGTGATAAGGACCCACCAAACATGACTTTGGTATCGCAGCAGACAACTAAAATGAAACTGTATTTTGTGATAAAATGCAACCGCTTGACGACATCACAATGCCAAGTCAGAAAGTTAAAAAGCCCGTATTGAGAGTTTTAGTAGATCGGTTCAGCCACTTCCTGAACTCTATTAGCGACAAGATGTTTTTGTGGCGCCCTCCTATGGTTCCCCCTTGTGACGTCATTACCTTACAAACAACAAGTTTAATGGTGTTTGTAAATAGCATGGTGGAAGCTTGAAATCATTGCGCTGTCAAAGGAACACTGCCAACACCGTCAAAATTAGTCTTTCATTCCCCTTATTTCCGTCGATGAGACATCCTTTGCTGACGTCATAGTCAGCGTTCGACCAATCGTGGAAGGCCGACCACAATGACGCTTTCGGTCGCGCACGTCGCCAATAAGCAATCCGTTATGGGTATGGTCTCCGCTATATGTACCGTAGCGGAGCCGCGTCTTCATGTTTTAGAGAACGTTTGCAACCTGGTGAATATAGCGTTACGAGAGTTAACGCAATGCAATTATTTCGGACACTAAAGCTAAAATAAAAGTTCGTACAGCAATTGTTAGTAATCTTCTATTCATGTCGCTATCTAAATAAAACGTTAATTTATTATCGAGTAAGTTTATGTTTATCCTTGCTTCTTTTAAAAGTACGTCAGTACATTTGCGACGAGTAAACTTGAGATCCACGTTGTTGACGCTGGGTTGGTTTGGTCGTGTACTACAGCCGCGCTCGTTTAGCTAGACGAGAGGAACCTCGCGATAATGGACTAAGTCGGCCGCTTAAAAGAAAACAAAACTCCGACGTTCTTTGTTTTTACTTTTGTTTTCTGAGTGCGTTGTTTGATATGTAGCACACAGTATCAGGAGATGCGGCACAAACTAAACAAAGCGGCGGTGAACCGTCGGCTGTGGTGAATCATCCGTTCCTTCAAGGCCGCGGATCCGGCCTCCCTCCCCCACTTCGCCCCGCAGCCAGAATGGAATGTCTGTACTACCCTTTCTTCCAAGTGAACTCTTCCCGAATGAATGGTTGACCTTGTTTCCCAGATCCGTTGCTTCGTCCCTTGGCCGAATCGTCATTTCAGTGTCATTTCTTGTGCGGGGCTATTGTTTTCCGAGAAAACGCGTTTTCCCGCAAGCCGGTCGTGGTCCCGGGGTGTAGGAAAAAATGTCCCCGGAATAAATGTCCCCGGAATAAATGCCCCCGGAAAAAAAGGCCCCGGAAGAAAAGGCCCCGAAAAAATAGGCCCCAGACGGAAAGTAGGAAAAAATGTCCCCAAAGGATTTTCTATCTCTGGGTTTCCCTGATCCTCATGTGCTTCGGGCGGTCCGGTTATATGTCCTGGGAAAAAAGGCACCGTGTGGGAGGTAGGGGAAAACGGCTCCGAAAGAGGATTAGTGAGAACGAATTTTTACCGTTTGCATTATATCCCCAAATAAGCACCTTCAATAGCCATAATAACTTTGATGACAATTAACCTCTCGTTTCTATAAAAAATGACCGCATCTCCACGTGGTGAATTATGTTGATTGGGGCGAAGCTGTGGTGCTGCTGATGATACTGATTTTATTGTTCATAGGTAGTGCTGATGGTGCTGATTTTTTTTTATTGCTCATAGGTATTGCTGAGTTCCGGGTTGCGTTTCGACTTCATTATTACTGCTTTATGGTCGGTGAAATGCAGAGCCAGTGGTTCTTCCAGCGGATCAGCTTGGACCCGCTGGATGCCGTGGGAAAGCATCTCCACGCCCATGTCAGAAAGAGAATCTGTGGTATAGAACGTGGTTATATACGTATTTCAGCATTTGACCGCAGCGCCCTCCGCCCTCTCCTCTATAAACGTTGAGCCAATGCATGCAAAGTTTAACGCGATTACGTACGCATTTGACCGCAGCGCCCTCTGTTGTATAGACGTTGAGCGGCTACATGCAACGTTTCATCCATGACATCCCCAGCTCTTGAGTTACTACCACATCTCAGAGCCCCTACTCGTCCCGCAGTTAAGGCGATGGACTAGAAATCCATTGGGGTCTCCCGCACAGGTTTGAATCCTGTCGAATGCGGAAACATTTTTTCTTTTTTTAAGAAGACAGATGGGATGGCAATCGATGTGAGCACGGACGCCGGACGGACAAGGCTAGACCCTAAGGAGCTTCGCCCCTTATTAAAAAAAAAACAAAAAAACTAGCGATTGCTTGTTCGTGTTAAGTGTCGCGCTTTTTACCTATTTGGAAAAGGGTACACAAGTACCTCTCAAATTTCCCGACACAATAATTCGGTTTTAGCTAGAAGTGTTATGAATGTTTTATTCACAATGAAAAACAAACACAAACAGTTGAGATGCAATGTTGCAAAATCAGGAATGAAATGACAAACTCTTGATTCATACAAAAAAGTCAAAAACAGATTGTACTTGAAGTGGAAAAAATGTCCCTTTGGGGACATTTTTTCCTACTTTCCACCTGAGGCCTTTTTTTCCGGGGACATTTTTTCCGGGGCCATTTTTTCCGGGGACATTTTTTGCGGGGACGTTTTTTCCGGGGACATTTCTTCCGGAACCCGTGGTCCCGATGTTGACGGACTACAGGGTGTGTCGGACGCAGTCGCTCACCGCTACGCAGTGCTTGTTTCTATTGACTGCATATGCTGTTATGTTTTACACAGAACTGAAATAAACGCCGCACGGATTACCTTTCGCTGTATGGTACGTTCGCTTTATTTCAAGAGTATGTGTTTCTCGCGGAGATGACGGGGTTAGGAACGTAGAGACGGGTCGACTCGAATAGATCAGCGATCTGAACAACTACGTGATAACGCAAAAAAAGAAAAAGGTTCCAAGATCATGACGATTTATTTCTTGTGCAACCTACTTGTTAATGAAGTAAATCAAATAAGCAGGAGAGCTGGTTAAGGAAAGATAGACATAGTTTCGTGTCTGTCCGTCCTTTTTTTGTTCCCTCGCTCCAGGGTTACTATGTCTACTTGTCATGTAACAAGTAAGCCGACGACAGTAATCATATTAGCCATGCCAGTGATAAATCGCCACCTGTACTTATCGCAGCTGCAAGGTTTCATCCACCATGAACAAGCGCGATCTCGAAGCAGGCACACACGGCGTGATTCTCGCGAGACACACGCCGTGCTACGCGCGTCGCTTTTTCTTTTTTTTTTTTTTTGTTGTTAAACTAGTGTATATCCGCTAGCTACCGCAGCTCCACTTTTTTTTTCCATGCACCGCGCATGGGCAGTACCGGGATCGCTCTAGGTGACGGTAACCAAGCCCTCAAGTCGCCGTCACCGCCATTGAACATGTTCGCGGCGGCAGCGGCGGTTTTGACCGCCGCTGCCACCGCGAGCATGGGGGAGGAATTTTCGTCCCTTCTCAAGCGCCACCAGGTGGCGCTGCATCTAAATCGGTGGAATCGAGAAACGGCTGCGATTTCCTCCCTTCCGTTGGCGACAGGAAGGAACATCGCTTTTTCCTCCATTTCTCCTTCCTTTTTTTTAGAGTGTAGCTTCTAAGTGGCCGTCGATTTCGCTGGAGCCGCCAATATATGGAGGGAGAAAGCGCAAACGTTTGGTCCGGAGTTGATAACCGTCAATCGAATGTGGGGCGGAAGATCGTGTGATGTTCCGTTCCGTTGTTGTTTCTTTTTCTTTATGGTGGTGAAAGAAGAGGAGGTAAAAGAGCCGCTCTCCACGCGAACAGTCGGGCAGACAATCCAGAGTCATGGACCTTCATCGACTAAATGATTTGGCTACGACATCATTGCTTTCTAGTCGACGTGCGTAACCTTGGTTTCAGAGACACGTGGTTAAAAAATAATCACCTTTCAAGGAGCTCTCTTTCTCGGTCCCTCAGCATGGGAACAAGGTTCGCCGGGTACCCGTCGGTGGCGAAAGATTTCAAGCCCCCGGAAGGCTCTTCTGGGCGTTAAGCCGTCCACACACAGATACACTAATGGCGTATGTAACAGCCTTTGTCGCATTTTTATTTCTGCGTCCCACGTGTCCGCCATGGTGCGGCTGATGCACACCCAACCACCACAACTTGAACCGCAGTGCACGCGCTAATCAGCAAAAGTAACCGTGTTACAAGAAGCGCTAACAAGGCGATACTTAAGCGCTAATCGTGCGCTATATTAGAACTTAGTCACGCGCTAGGAAGCGCCACATGAGCGCTCTTTCGAGCGCTCACGGAGCGCTGACCTAGCGCCCTGCTGTTTGTGTGAACGGGCCTTAAGCCTGAAATGTTTCGTCAATAATGTGCTCATTATACTTTCTTAATCGGAATAAATATTGTCTTTGAACCCGTCGCAAGCATTCACTTTTATGGGTCTCAAGAAATGGATCGCACGAATAAGTCCGCGTACGATTCGCGGCCGATTCATTCGCATGGCCTATATTACGCGGTCGATATCGTAGTTGATTCATTCGCGCCATTAACACTAGCCAAAGCTTTGAACGAATCTCAGATTATATTCGCAATCAATGGAGAAGGGCAAGTAGGTGCAGCCGGCGCGGTGACGGGAGCTCCGAGTGTGACGTCACGTTCTCCACTCTCAAATGCTTTCCCTCTTTTTTTTCGTCGAGGGGGAGGAGCTTCCGCGCTACTTTCAAAGCGATTTATTTATAGCGCCATCTCTTGGAGGCCACGGCTACTATCAGAGTCTCGGCGCCATCTTTGAGGCTTCTTCACCGTCGCCGTCGCCCGCCGCAGGACAAACCCATCTCCCCGCGTAGCTAAAGCGTAGCTTTATTTAGTGACACTACGTGTAGCGTTCGTGCATGTTGTTGTATGTTTTTTTTAGTTTCTTTCTTTAGTATATTGATGGTGTTAGTTGCTTGAGAATAAGTTAAAAATATTAGGCGCAAGTTTGTTTTCAATGGTTTCACTAAGAATCTCTTTTTAGAAAAATGAGCTTCATTCCGGCACCAGAGCAGGCCGACTCACGCACTTGTTTTAGAATTTTGCAATAACTTGCCTGAGCAGCTAATTATGCCTGCTCGCTCATGGAAGATTTGTATGATATATTTAGCAGGGCCGTCGGCCCCTATGTGATAGTTTTCTTCTTTTTGTGGCATTCGCGGTGCGGGTCTTAAGAATGCAAGCAGGTCTTTACCCAGTGCGCCTTGACAGCTGGCGTGTGCAGACACAAATGGCAGAGTTCTGTGATGGGTGGGTTGAACGCTTAATCTTGGATCCCCGTTGTCTTAACCTTAGGAATATTCCAAATATAAATGCACACACACACAAAGAAATATTAAATTTATTAAATAAATTTGTATTCGGTTCCTTGGGGAGATCACCAAATGGTAGCTCAAAACAGCGTTATAACTACTGCGTGTGATACAGGATGAATTTACGATAGTAGTATTTTTATTGCAGGTAAAAAATAAAAACTACGCTGAAGATCTACACTAGCATACTCACACAAGCGTATGCGATGCACACAAGTGTAAAAGGAAATTACCGGCGTGTCGCCGCGGTGCAATTACGCGGAATATAACGTATTAAAAAAAGAAAATCACCATTCTACGGAAAGTAAAACATTTTACTTTTATAATCATAATACTATTACTAAATCACAATAGTAATACTTTCCAATAAATTCAGTGCTTGCGCATATATACTCCTCGACCCCTTTAGAGAAAATGCACGAATAAATGTCAGCGACATTTTCATGTGTTCCTCCTGGTAGTGCGGTCACATAGCTCAGCGCGCTTTTGAATTTCATGCTTATACTCGCCATACCACATGACCAGTGCTCATAAAAGTAGACTTCTTCCAAACCCGACGCGCCCCATCGCGGTGAAATACCACGCAGTGCACTCTGGGAACTAGTTGGCCACTCAGTTTCGGTTTCGACTGAGCAGCTTCATCTCATGCTATCACGCCGCGACCGAACGCGCTGCTTTCGTTCGGTCGCGGGTTGTAAACGTCTTTCATTTTTTTCTTCTTCACAACAGAACCGCTTCAGCTTCCCTTTAAAGGCGCCCTGCAAACCTATTTAAGCGTCAACCATTTTTGCGGTTTCCGCGTCTCTTGTGGTACGGGCCACCCAGCGGGCGCGGAGAGAGTAACTAAATATCAGTGCATCATATTTCATCTGCAGGGACGACGCGGAAACGTCCTCTTCCTCCTACGGGGGCGTCCCGTGGTGTCGAACGCGCGCAGCATGTGACGAAACCGTGACGTTGTTCGTACTGAATCTTATGAGCTGAGGAGAGAGAGAGCTGCCCCGTTCCCGCGCACCTCTCTCTCCTCTGTCTCACCTCCTCTCCCCGTCTTCCCCTCCCTCCCCACAATCCCCAGTCACCGAGGTCCGCGGGTGCGGGAAAAGGGGAAACAGAGGACCAAGGATGTTATGAAGGAGGTTATTTTTTTGCTTGTTTTTGTAATTTTATTATGTCAAAAACTTTTAAAATAAAGCGAATTTAGAGAAAAGAAAAAAAGAACATTAAGTTGCCAGTGCGCCCAGGTTCGGTGCAAATTAAAAAAAAAAAAAAAACACCAACAACAAAAAACAGTAAAGAAGGTGTGGCGGGCCCCTTTATGCTATCAGTAGCCAGTTTCAGAATAGCGTTGGCGAGGTCTTTGGGTACGCGAAGACACAGTGAAGTCGCCGCGCACCAATCTAAAATTGAATTGGGGCTCGGCGTGTGCGTAGTGGCAACGACGTTATTTCTTTTGCGTACACAAAGCTTTCGCGTACGCTAATTCTAAAACTCAGCGTGCTCCGTTTCCCACTCAGTCGGACCGCGGCCGTCGATGCGTTCCGATTTCGCCGACCAAGATGCTGCGTCCAAACTGCATTGTCACTCGGCACTCGTCGCATGCTGCGTTGGCCACTATACGGCCTAAACCAATCACTCGTAGTAAATGCGCCGCGATACAGCGTTTTGTGTCATCTCCGTGATTGGTTTACTCGAGTACAGCAACCCTACAAAAAAAAAGCAAAAAAAAACACAAAAAAACAAGCGACATGACGGTGCATTTTTAGTGTTACTTGATTGGCTCCTTCGGACTGTAGCATCGGCTGCTGTCGGCATACATGTGAAACGTGGTGTAGTACGAACACTCTGTCGATTTTAGCCGAGGGAGTGTCCGAAGGCAGATAGCACAAAAGACAACGCTTCTTTCTTCTCGGTCTTCTTTGGCCGTGTTTTAAAATTTACTCGATCTTGTTCTAGGGTAAGGTGTTCGAAAACCCCTGCGGAGGGCTTGTCGTCTGCTTCTGGTTCAGGAGAGGCAGTGACGTCATAACGACGCCGGGCTCTTATTGGCTAATTGCGAAACAAAATAGCGGGGTGGACCTCAATGGTAGATTCCTTGAGGTCTACCCACTATTTCTTTCCATCAGCCAATCGGAGCTCAGCGTCCTTCTGACGTCACCGCCTCCCCTGCGCAAAAAGCAGACGACTTGCTCTCCGAGAGCATACCCTCGTCCGCCATTGCTCCGATATATTTTTGTCGACACGCGACAAGATCCAGCGGAGTACCTCGGATCCGTTCGAATAAGAGTTGGAACACAGCCTTAGCGTGTACGTGTCCCGGGAATTGGTTTTCACGGCCCCAGCGCTCATTTAGGAACATCAGCGAGAACCAGTATACATCCCACTTCCTAAAGGCACGTATACTTGAAGTAATTTCCTAAAGTGCTATCGATTCGCGCAAGCCTATCCCCAGAATGGAACCTTCGCACGTTTGCGCGGTTCCACGCACTTAGCGCCGCTTCGTTACTTAGAGACATTGATGCAAAGCTGTTTTGCGCCAAGTCCCGAAACCTAATATAGACGACTCTGACAAAACAGGAAAACGTGCTTAGTAGAGTAGATATTTCTCGCGTAGAAAAGAGAGCAAAAATATATTTGCTCTATTGCCAGGCGATCTCTTTTCCTTTTCTGTCCACCAAATGACACTCAGCTTTTTATTTCTTCTTCTTTTATCATCCAACCTTTTCTTTTTTTTTTTGTTAATGTTTTATTTTACACTTCTAAGTGCCCCATTTCTTTCCCTTTTGGAGAAGCCGCGTGTCAGCTGCAAATAACGCGCAACATGCTCATGGACACATGACACGCGACAGAAGGGGATAGTGTTTTATTTTTATTTTTTTTTTTGATATACGAAGCCCCTGATGTTGTGTAAGTACACCCCTAACTTCGTTTTGAAGTAGAAGGTAATGCTTTTGTTTTGTTGAAAAAAATAAAGCAACGAAATAACCCAAAATAGAAACTGCGGAAGAACTCGACGTCAGAGACACCGGAAGTTACGCAAACTGTTTCACTCCTTTAAATGCGAGTTGAAGTTTTCTTTAAATTCAGCAAATTTTTGACGTTTTGGTGGTGTCGTAAAAATCGTGTAATAGATTCAAAATTTGTGATAATGAAAGTGTGTCCCATGCGTCTTGTCACTTTTCACCTGCCCCGATTTTTATACATGTCGTCGCACGTGACCGTAAAATGTCATGTACGATTACTATTTATTACGTCATCGATCACATAACGGCTACCTTGATGCTATTACCTCTATCACAAGTAATGCTTGTGAGAATCATATGACATGTTATAAAAACTAACGTTTCTATATAACCATACCTGCTATACCCTAGAAAAGTGAGCTAAGCCGTTGTACCATATAAAAAAAAATATATGCATCCACACGACCGATATTTTATATTACCATATGAAAGAACCATATTATATATATATATTCTTTTCCGGATGAGGAACCCACATGTGTATTTTAAATTTGGTCATGATTGCCTAGCATAGTTCCTTGTCAGATCGCATTAAAAGGCTTCGTTTTCTTCTCGTCTCGAAATATTTTTCAATTAGCGATATATTAATAAGTAAACCGATAGTATTTTATGCGCTTAAATTGTACAATGCGTGTATAACATAAAAAATCGTCGTGAATCAATTAAATTGAAAAATGCGATTAGAAAAACGTACTTGTAGATAAGACTGTGATGGCGGAGGCGAGGTGGTATAGATTTACCATTTCTTGAACCACATGAGACTGGGTGTAGAAGTAGAAGGACCAAAAGTGGAAGGGACAGGAACTAAAAGACAGAAGCCGTAGTCTCGAATCCAACTCCAACGCCTTGCCTCCCAACTACGGTGTAAACCAGTGTCGCTCCTACTGGCAGACCGACCTTACTCTGTATAAATCACTAAAACGTCCAATTTGACTTTGATTTGTATCCCAACTCTTTTTTTTTGCCGACTTTACTTTTTCAAGTTTTCTTCTTTCCGTTGGGGAATTCCTGCCCAAGTGAGCTGGTGTAGATTTATCATTTCTTGAACCACCTGAGACCGGGTGGAGAAATAGAAGAACCAAAAGTGGAATTGACGGGAACAGAAAGTCAAAGGGAAGGTGGCGTCTCGAATCAGCTCTAGCGGCTTGTCTTCTATCTCTTTTTTTTTTTTTTTTTTTGCCGACTTTACTTCCCCAGAATTCCTTCTTTCCGTTGGGTAATTCCTGCCCATGACTTTTTTTTCATTCTACCCATGTTTGATCTATGGATGCCACCCTTTCAGTCAGCCCGGATGAAAGGTAGGCATTTATAGATCAAACGCCTTTTTTGCCGAAGTCGGCTAAAAAAAAAAAAAAAGTTGGAAGACAGGTCGCTTGAGTTGGTTTGAGACGATGCCTTTCCTCCTTCTGTTCCTGTCCCTTCTATTTTTGGTTCGTTTAGTTCTCCACCCAGTGTGAAGCGGTTCAATAAAATGGATACTTTTTATATTGTTTTTATACCCATGGGTCTTTCGTATGGTTTTGTAGGAGACAGGAACAGAAAGGGGTGGGGCATATTTTAAGCAAATAAATAAATAAATAAATACAGGTTGAGTGCTAGCTCGAAAATGGGAAGTACCAAAAAAACAGTTATCGTGAAAAAAAAAAAAAAAAATTGAGTTGTCATTTTGTAGGTGACGTCTTTCTTCAGCGTTAGCTGTTAGTACCCTTTTTTAACCGAAATTTCAACGGCATTCGTATGCAAAAAGTACGTCGTCCCGGGGAGAGAGTGATAGTGCCGCCAGTCGTTAAAACTCTTTCCATCGCCGTCGCTCCTCGCGTTGGCTGCCCCCGTTCGTCCGTTGGCGTTGAAAAGATTTGTAGGACAACGGCGCTGTTTTGGCGCGAAAGCGCGCCATCTACGGCCCCACCCCTCCGAACACAAAGGCCAAGCAAGGTTTCGCGCTCCATCCGAGGAAAGGGGTGAAGCAAGCGCGCTGCGCTCAGAAGATTAGATTGAAGTCCGCAGCGACGCGAGTACAGCAAGGGCCTACCATGCGGGGACACCGGAGCGTAAGCACTTGAACATCTCCGACAACAGTCCAACTTCTAACAAACCTCCTAGAGCGGAGAATCTCGCGGCGTACATTCTGACAACGCACCAGCTGTCGCTGCCGTTTGAGGCACTTTTTGTGGTGTCGTTTACGATTTCTACGCTTCAGCGGTTTACTTTCCCAATTCTGCTAAATTCATTTTCTCAACTTTTAGCCTTATTTCAATAATAATTTACTTTGTATGCTGTCGCAGAAAGGTTTTCTTTCTGGCCAAATTCACTGGCAGTTTGAATTAAAAAAAAAAAAAGCAAAACAAAACAAAGAGTACTGGCACGAGGATAACCAGAAAAACTATGCAGACACTTTACGGTAAGACGGGAAGATTTTATTTATAAAGTCTTTTATCTATCTTAAACGAATAAAAATAATTATGTGCTAGTTGGAATACCTTAAGAATACTAAGAATGCAAAAAGAATTACGACTGAAAAAAGCGCGTCGTTTGTGGTATTTTTTTATAGTCCTTGTTGCCTGGTGCTTTTAGTATTCTTTTAACTTTACCGACCGCTCTCTTGTAGTGTTGAGATTGTAGGGTCCCGTCACTTTCACCCACTGTTGCTTTGGGTTACCCTGGTCTGGTCGACACTAGCACAAATTAGATTCCAGGGGACTTGCGAAGAAAAACTTGAATGCGGAAGCACCACGTCCACCCCGACAAAAGAGTCTTTGAAACAAAAAAAAAAAGAGAAAAGAAATCGAAAAAAAAAGCTTAATATCGTGGGCTTCCCAAGAGTAATAACAATATAAACAGAAATGGTGCAACAGGTGTTGATTATTTTTGAAAAAGAGAAAAACCTTGTACGAGGAATAGGTTATATTTTATATATTCCACGTTTTCGGTATACAAGGTGTCTTTTATATGGAGCAGTATTTGAAAGTAAAAGAGAATTTGAGTGTGGGTTTCTCTAGACCTGGAGCTAGGTTGAGGGCCAGGCAACCAATAGAAAATATGCAAAATTGGTTCATTAGTTAGCTGAGTAACTGGACAGTTTTGACAAATTTTTAATTAAAATTTTGCGACACGCTTACATAGTAAGAAGGTCGTTCTTACAATGCATCATTGTCGCAAAATTTTATTCAAAAAGTTTGTAGTGGGCATTACACATACCAATTTAAAAATGCCAGTAGTTCATTCTTGAAATCCGAACACGGAAATATCACAACGGAGTTTTGCTAAATTCTGGTGCAACTTTCGTATTAGAACAGTGCACAGTGTGTGGAGTAAGATGGTGTTCAGTTTTAGGGATATCCTGTCTGATGTCAACATGGTTAAACGTTTTGCACTTTCAACTTACACTTGCACCTCAAGATATTGTATTCACGAACGAAAGCAGATTGTTTATTAATGCGAAAGCATTAACTGTCTCATGGAGCGAGCTGACGTCATCAGTCTGAAGCGCGAAAACGGCAGATAGTTTCCTTCGGTTCCATTGGCTGGCGCAAGTCGACGGGGCTCCCATTGGCCGCTGCGCTCGTCAGTTTCCACGACCGCTCACCCCATGGCGCTGCGTGTCCATCAGCGCGGAGCGTCCAAGGTCACAAGGGGAGCACACGCGCCGACCGGCGACAAAAAGTACGCAGCAGACGAAAAAGGGAGCAGACGAGCGGCTTGCATGCTTTCGCATTCACAACTCATAAGAAGTGCTGAGGTGTACATCGATCTTTTTTTTTTTAACATGGAATATATATCATTATTCGAATTTAGTAAGACAGTTACTACGAAGAACCGTCACGTTACTTTACCCACTAAAGTCTTCGATTGGGGGAAATTGAAGTCACGTGGCTACATCATATGACCATGGTAACGTGACTTCATGTGACCTGGTCAAGAGACGTCAATTTCCCGGCTAAATTAGGCGGGAAAATTAACGTCATGTGACCACGTCGTGTGACCGGGTAACGGGACGGCACATAACTACGTCACGTGACCTCAAACGACGGGACGTCAATTTCGGCGAGGTGATTCTGCGGGCTGGTATTTTACGTTGAACGCATTCTGTGCTCACCGGTATTTGTAAGCATCATAAAGCCCGTAGAATGTTTTTTGTTTGTTTTCTATTTCTCGAGGCAGGGTATTGTCAAGCTGCAACATGCATCGTTATAATAATTAAAGTTTTTTTTATTATTTAAACATTTTCGTTGACGGCCTTTTAAGTTCTAGAGCGCAGCTCTTAGGCGCCCGTTTCGGGCTTGAGCAGCGTCGGCATCGGCGTAACCACGCGTTGAATTATGGGACGTTTCCTATAATGACGTCACACGTTACGTCACGTGTCACGTCACAAGGTTGACAAGTGACGTCACTCGTGACGCCACCGCGCGTTGCATTATGGGTAAATTTCCCCGCTAAATTTGTCAGAGGAAGTTCCCCGCTAAACCTAGGGGAAAAAATTCCGCTTTAAAATTAACGGAAAAATTTTTCGCTAAATTTAGCAGAAAATTTTTACGCTGAATCTAGCGGGAATTTTTTCCCGGTAAATTTAGGAAGAAAAATTTCCCGCTAAATTTACCGGAAACTTTTCCACTAAATGGGCGGAAAGCACACCCTCCTTTCCAGACCTACCCCTCCTCCTCCTCAAGAGCTGCGCTCTAATTCCGCGTTACAGGGGATTGTAAACGACTTTCATTTTTGATAAAACTGCCTAAAACTGACTTGCTTATACAATGGGTGTGGAATTCTGAAATTGTTTTATATGAAAAGGCTTCTTATCATTACCCTTCTCTTTGAAATTGATCGCAATTAGCTCGCGCGCTCTATGTACTCCTCCAAAACCACGTCTAAAAGTCACCGACAGTTCAAGAAACGCCTCATGCGATGCGTTTCTTAAGTTTTCAGTGACTATAGTTTCTGGAAAAACTCCATATTTTGCGAAAAGTTTTCTTTTCTTTTCATCCTAGCTTGGTTACTTTTGATGAGTATTATTGGCCGCTCACGACAAGATGGTAGATCCAGGTAGCGACAAGAGCGCCCTAGCTCGTCTTCAGAAGTTAAAATAGTTAATCTTCACAATAGTCAAATTTTGGGCAGATTAATAACCAACTGCACTTTGAGACAAGGGGTGTTTATTCAGTCCCGATGCGCGGCTGGTGTGTCCGCTGTAGATTAGAAATGCTGCCACCGTAATACAACCTGTAGTAGTGATACACAACCGCACGCCAGCACGATGCTTGTTCAGATTGCAACGGCACAAGGGGGGGGGGGGGGGGCAAGGGGGGGGGGGGGGAGGGGGGCTCGAAACTTTTGCAGCGCGAGCTTTCTTTCCACCTGCTACAGGCTATGGTGCGTTGAAGTTTCAAAAACGTAACTTGCTGCAGTTACAGTTACTTTTAGACAACATAACAACGAAGTTACGGTCGCACTTACTAGATCGAAAAAGGTATGCTCGGTGACAGTTGCAGTTAGTTTTAAAAAGCGGCGGCGTTACTTTTCAGTGACTTTTTTTTTAACACGAAAGTTTGGATAGGTCACTCACTGCTCATGTGTGGTTTCATGGCTGCTGTGTCCAGAAAGCAATTACCTAGAAGCAATAAGAACGGCAGCAAGAACAGTGCTTAAACCGATCAACCTGTAACCGTTCAGTCACCAAGAAGAAGCGCAGGCGTAAAGATGACTAAGTTTTCCTGATCATATTCACAGGTGACAGTTGTCGCGTCGCGGCTCGCGAGAGACTAGGTACTCACAAGTCGGTGCAGGGTGAACATGGCGCTCAAAATTTCGGAACACATAATTTGAAAAGTATAAGTAGGGGCCGAATTCGACTCTTTCAGGGATGTCCTAATTTTCAAGAAACTGGAACAGTAGCGACAAAAGTAACGTTCATTCATTGTTACTTCGGAGAAAGTGACAAAACTACAGTTACCATTCACTTTCGTCACTAGAAGTAACGAAGTTATGGTAACACTTAAGGTGTAACTCGTTACTACTCAAGACTGGCGTTAGAACCACCCTTAATTCCATGTCGGGGCGAAAGGGCCGAGACATAGATGTCCGCTGCATGCGATTGGTCAGTGTAACTCCGCTGACCAACCGTCGCAGGCGGAGTCATCCCGGTTTCTTCGTTCAGGTCTGTTTTGGCCCCTATTAGCACGGTAAGCCAGCAATACCCCCCTCCCCCTCCCTATTTCGAAATGAACTAGTTAAGTGCAGAGTTACTGGGAATGCGCGTTATTCAGGAGTTTACAACGGGCCGCCGCATAGAAAAATACTCGAGCTAGGTTATATGCCGGATTCTCCGAGTGTTTGCAGTGTTCTGCTTTGCTGCACCAGCAACTTGCTGCGTGTTCCCAGGTTCCTTTTTTCGCCACATCAGGGTGGAGTCAACAGTTGGCTTGGGGGAGGAAGAGTCTCGAACATTTATTAACCGTACCCGACTGCCGCTCATTAAATTTTCCATGTATTATGGCCAGCCACCTTTTTTTTTTTTTTTTGGGGGGGGGGGGGGGGATTACTGGCCAAGTCTGATCGCGCACCACCGCTGTGAGTACGTGGAGAAAACCCTCCAGCTGCAGAATCCAGAGATCCTGGGTTCAAACCCCACCCGTGCGTGTTTCAATTTGCATGTCCGTACCGGCGTACGGTTGTGTACCCCTGCTGCGTAACATATACTTTGAACACCCCAGGAGCAGTGGTACTGTATTGGCTAAATTACCGCATTCGAAACAAATTAAAAGAGCACACTACTTGCTACACCCTTTTCTCTTGGATTGATCTTAATCGGTTGCAGTGCGCTTGGGTTTTGTTTGCACGCCATATACCGCAACTCAATATATCAAGGAATGAACCAATTTCTCAATAAATTAATGAATGTATCGCTCATTTCACCGGATTAATATTTAATCTATCGAGGGAGGAAACAAGAAATAACAGCTAAATCAACACTCGCGGCTTGTGCGCAATGTGTCATACCCATAATAAAAGGTTATAACAAAAAAAAAAAAAATACCGAGTTCGTAGCAGCCACGCAGAATAGATCTGAAGATAGCAGAAAATTAATGGACTGCAAGACGGCTTTATCTGCAGTTTGCAGGCACGTCACGGGCGGCTCGTTAATAGGCCAAACTTTGGCTAATGCGTTAGAGCTCCACTTCGAAAACGACCACATAGTCGTGGCCGATGCTAATGACTTGGTCGTTACTATCACTGGAAAGCGAGCACGACGAACCTGGGCTTTTGTCGCATATCTTAATACGCTCTTATCTTCTTGTTTTCTTGTCTTCCGTCTTCTTGGTGTTGTTTTACTTCTTCGTTAATTGAAACTAAGTCAATAAAGAGCGCCCCCCAATTTCAATCCCTACGATTTACACCGGCTCCGCGACACCACGTGTCCTCGCGACAGATGGCGTCCCCAGTGCGAGACAAGTTAAAAGTAGCGCAAAGTGCGTAGATGCACGAGGCACGTGCAACGTGCTGCCCTTGGGAAGATCATGGCGGCACAGCGCAGCACTGAGCTAGATTTCGGACGCCATGAATTTCACAGAAGTGGCGTGTGGCACGTGCCTCGAGCATTTGTAGAACAATGAATGGCGCAACTCTTTCGAGGATAAAGGAGCTTTAGAGACAAAAGCCGAGCAAAGAATCGGTGTTACGGGCGCTTTCTGTCCGATTGTTTCGGTTTGAAGCCGTGTGCAAGAGAGGCACCACTCGCCAAGCCCCCACTAGAAATTGTACTGCTTGTTGATTACTGAACAGTTTTGCAGATGCGTACCTCTTGGCTTCTCGGAAACATAATGATTTAATTATAAACCCTAGTACGCTGCCTTGAGACGTTTGATTATTTTTGTGCTACCTGAATAGTTTTTGTTTTTGCCTGCTCAATGTTTAATTTTAACATATAGATTGTCAGGCTAGCACTCAAGTCATGCGAAGTGTGCTTCAGTTGTCTGTAATTGATTCTGTGGGCATGTTAATAAGCAGTTTTATTTTGGCACATGGCACGGGTGGTTCCACACCAGTTCAATGTGACATTCCAAACAAATACAAAAGGTAATTAAAACGGCAATAATGACCGTCAGCTACTATCAGGCCTTCTCACCTTCCGCAACTTACTGATTTGATATGTAAGAGTTCAAGCAGGGCACATCCATAACTTAACGTTTTTTTTTTAAGTGATGGCATCGTATTTTTAGTTACGACACCTTCTACCGAAACTGACATTCTTGGTCCCGAATCAGGCTTCCAGCCAAACTGAGCTCAAGCTTAGTCTCATTGAAGCGTCTGAGCGAATTGTAAACAATCGGTGAATTGATAATAGGGTTTAATCGATGCTTTCGGCCAAATAAAACATCATGCTCTCAAATTAGGTTCATTTACAGCGTTCGAACCAAAGGGAACCTTTTAGCTATTGAGGCTGTGGCCGCACTGCCATTTGAGCCCTATTGAGATCACGCCAAGCTGAAAACACACCGCACGATACATTGGAACGAAGGGATTTAGTCTATTCGTGTACTTTAATCAAAAGCCAGTGCTAGCGAATGCGTTTCTCTTTCTCTTCTCAGAAGTTTTATCTTTTTTTCCTATCACGGGTAAACACACTCCGCTTCATTGTAGATTCGGTGTGATGTATTTCTTTGTTATTCCTGCTATGTAGGCTGGTTTTCCAGAAGACGTTCCCGAAAGAGTGTGGTAGCGAGAGCAAGAAGACGCGCTACCCAACAACGAATCATCAGCTGCTGGAGCAACGTCATCTCTTTGCAGGGCGCAACAAATTGGTCAAAACGGAAGCACAATGCGGTGGACGACCACGGCCGACTCTTCAGATTCACCGAGTCAGCAAGGAACGCCACCAGGGTGCACCCCCATCGGGCTTCTACAAAAGACCGGAAACAACGCGCGCTTGGCTCAGTGCGTCAGCGAGAACACGAAGACAACTACCTAACAACGAATTATTTGACCTGCTTGCTGGTGAGAACTTGTTACGGTAGGTGTTTCCCCTTGCTGTTTCATTTCTGCCTAGCTGCCGAACAGACCATTTTGCTTTCTTGTCTCGCTCGTGTCTTCCGAATCTTCCGATCGACTGTCATGACCAAAAACGGGAAAAGGCAAAAAGAATATGTGAAGGTTCTGAACGACTCACGTAGAGAAATAAGAACGGAAATAGATGGCCCGAAAGAAAGTGTAAAATTCACGGGTGACACATATGTCGAGATCGAAGGAATCACAGATGAACTGAGGGAGCCAAAAAAGGAGGTGAAGAAACTTTCAGAGTCAAACGATAGCCTACGAGTTGAAAACAGAGCACTGCCGCTTAAAATTGGAGCACTAGAACAATACCAAAGGGCTAATAACCTGGAGGTAAAAGGGCTGCCCCTCGTAGCTGATCCTTGCGAGATTCTTAAAAAAACTATGTGAAGTTTTGGGGGAGCCTATTCTGGGCACCTACATCGATGTCTGTCACAGAGTGACTATAGCGAAAGACTGTGAAGAAAACGTTGTCCTACGTTTTATCCGACGAACAACGTAAAACGCAGCTTTGGCGAAAACATAGAAGAAGAGGCTCGATACCTCAGTATTGGGTTTCACGAATCTAAGGCATCGAGTATACTTGAACGCGCACCTGAGACGACAGAAAAAGCTACTCCTGGGCGCCTTAATTGCGCAAAAACGATTTTCAGGCTAGAAATACTGCCACACGCGTCGCCGAGCGAGCGCGTCCGTGGCCGAATGGTTACCAGGCTTGACTGTCGCTTGGAAGAGGTTCGATTCCAGTCAGCAGAAAGTCCTTTTATTCATTCTTTGAACTTTGCGTTCTCGTAAGTTTGAGAACATTCTCGTCTGATCGAGTTCCGAATGTTCGAAGCGCCGAAAGGTGTACTCCGAAGGTTCCAGGAAACCACGAGGGCACATAAAGGACTCCACATAGAGAGTGGAGTCAGTTTTTATTTTTTGCTGCAGCGCTCGATCCCGCTGTCTCGCCGACATCGACGCCTGCGACGCTAACGTTCTTCTATTTTATTTTGGGCACAAGTTCACCCCATAAAACGTTTAGTTTTTCCAGTTAACTCACTGCCTCAATCTTTGTCATTCGTGGAAATATGTGTGGACCTGTGAAAGAAACGTTAACGCCAGCCGAAATGACGTCGCTAATCAAATAAAGACTAAATGCTAAGACGATGTGGCGAAACGTTTAACCTTTCCACTCTCATGAAGAAGGAAAACCAGCGGAGCTGTACTCGATACACTGTGTGCTTCTTCTTCGTCGTCGCCTGCTTTTCGCGCTGTTTCCTACGATGAATTGCCACCAACGTGCCCAACTATCCATTCTTCTATTACAGCTGGAAAGGTTGGCGCCATCTACGAGCGACGGCGAAAACCATACTGGTTGTGTGCTTGCCGCCGTCGCTTATAGATGGCGGTAGCTGTCCAGGTAGGTTTGTGTCGACATACACGGACATGATCCTGGGAAACCTAGCCCTTAACAGCTCCGCTGTAAAAATATACCGCGTAACACGCCTATTTACCGGGTTCGACTGAGCGTCGGCTCCTTTGTAATGGTTGCCAACCCATTCAATCGGTGCGAATGCTGCCACATACCTGCTTTTCGACGCACTTCACAACAATACAAATCCTGCTTTTCTTCCCTTTACATGAACATACGCAACATAAGGACTAAGTTTGATTCACGTGACCTATTTCTCGCTGCTTTAGGACATAGCTTTGATGTCCTCATCTTCAGGGAAACTTGGTTTACTAGTAACGACCAATTACCGCTGCTGTCGGCCTACAAAGGAACGGGCATGGTTAGGGATACTAAAAGGGTTGGTGGGATAGCGATTTTAGTAAAGAAAACTGAAGCAATCAGTTTTATAGGCGAAATATCAGTAGGGAATACAGATCCCGAATGCATCGTAGTAAACACTGGAAAGAGAGTTATTGCTGTTGCCTACAGACCACCTAATTGAAACGTGCCAAATTTTCTTAGCCTTTCCGAAAACATGTTAGCTTATCTGAGTGCCTTACTCCTGTTTTTTGTGATCATGGGCGTTGTAAACGTAGATACCATATCTCATGAACAAGCTGCAAGCCGATTTCAAAATCCGCTGCCTTCCTACAGTTGCACCAACGTGAAAACAGTGCCGACCCGAGTAACCGCGACGAGTGCGACATCACGATGCTTGTGTTACAAATGTAAATGTCACCGAAATAATGCCTGGCGTTATAGCCCACGGCATAGTGATCACATGCCTAGGTTTTACTTGACAGCTATCAAACATGCTTACAATGACCATAATAAAGGAAAACACGGAAAACATTCCGTGACGTCATGAACTTTGCGAACAAAATTTCAAATAAATCTCTCGCCGTCAATATTGCTCTAAAATGTTTTTTCGCGGAAAACTTATTTCTTGACACTCGTGTTCCAATCAGATTGTTTAAAGTATTTTTTTTCCTCGTGGGCTGTTTAAAAAAATAAATAAATAATTCACTTTTAAACTTTCGTGATTTGAAGATGTATATAATGCTGTTCAGCTGTAGCGGGCAGTAAAGGCTCGTCAGGCAGAAATGGCTTTTTCTTCTTCTGTCCGGCCGGCCTCGGCCTCCAAAATAAATAAATAAACAAAATACTTTTCCGATTTGGCAATTCTTATTTGAGCGCTTATTTGTCAACAGAACCCGTGGAAAATAGAAATGTTTTTATAAGCATATTGAGTATGCAGGACATGGTATTCAATGAAGGTCTCGAATGTTTATTCAATAAAGCGAACCGAGTCGTATTCCCAATTTTCTTTGTAAACATGTGGCCACATCAACCCTTTGATGCTTTCTGCATTGTAAGCAGCGAGGAACATTCAATTTCGGCGGAAAAGGGTGCATACGTAAACAAGGTTAACATTTTCTTATATTTGTTACTTTACACGCATCTTTTGAGAATAATATTTGGCACGAACCACTTTACAACCACTGAAATGGGCCCTTATCTTTTCACCAAGTTTTACCGAATTCGTTTGTGAAGTCGGATTTATTTTCCTGGTGTACTAAGAAGTTTTGGCTTGCTGTTCTTTGCTACGAAAGCAGCTATTTCATTTATTTTATTTACTTCCACTTTAAAGGCCCAAATAGGGCGTTACATTAGGGGAGGCTGATTAATACAATGAAATGACAAATCAACACAATATTCTAGAAGAACAAAAAGTAGAAGTCATACAAAACATAATACAACTGAAGGAGCACCTACACAGGATGCGTTTGAAGAGCCTTTAGTAACGCTGTTGAGTTGTTAACGCTAAGTATATATGATGGTAGCTGCTTTCATTCGGAAATGGCGAAGGGAATAAAGGATACATTGAAACCATTGGTCTTACCGAAAATTTCTTAGATGGTACAGGAGTTATTTAGGCGAAAAATATTACTTCTGTGGTGGTACTTGAGAGTCCGTAAGGTCTTATCTGTTGTTATAAATTTTGGGAAGGAGTCAGAGTTGGGAGAATTTTCTTCGGTAGTGCAAAGCGATCAATGTGAATTTATTTTTAAGTCAGAAACACTGGTTAAATTATCGTATGATGATAAGATGAAACGAGTGGGTCGGTTTTGCACTGCTTCTAATCTGTCGACAAGGTATGGTTGATAGGGATTCTAAATAGATCCAGCATACTCTAGTTTAAGTACAATGTTAGCTGCATAAGCCATTTATTGAACATGAGTAGGGCATCTCGTAGGGTTCGGCTAAAGAATTCGAGTCTTGGGTGCTTCTGCAGAAATGGTTTCAATATTGGTTTACCAAAAAAGGTTAGGAGTTAACATGATGCCAAGACATTTGAACATGGAAACGCGTTTAATCACACCGTTTTATATAGTATACTGATATGCTATCAAGGACTGTTTTCTGGTGAATTAAATTCATTTGCCCTTGGATTTATTTAACGACACTAACCATTATCGCACCAGGGCCTATTTCCTCTAGATAACTTTGATTTTGATAGTTGTTGTTTACTGATGAAATCTTGATATATGGCACAATCATCTGCACAGAGGGACGGAAGGCATTGGCACGGAAGTTAGTTAATGAAGATTAAAAAGAAGCAGGGGGGCGAGAACGTAACCCTGCGGAACCCCTGACGTAACGCTTGTTAGTCTCAATTCGTGATTGTTAGTGACTGTATTGAATATGAGATGTGAGAAAATGAGTGATTCAGGAAAGTACTATGGGCTCTAATTGTAGAGTCGATAACTTGGAGAGAAGACGCTGATGAGGAGCGCGGTCGAAGACTTTTGAGAATTCCAGAAATATGGCGTCAGTTTGTAGATGACATTCAAGGATAATATGTAATTCGTGAGCAAATTCTCACAGCTGGGTTTCGCAAGATAAACCTCTGGGGAAGCCATGTTGATTTCAGAAGAGCAAATTGTTTTTAGACAGGTGAGTCATGACGTGTGGATACATGATATCAAGGTTAAGGTGATGGGACGATAGAGGCTGAAAACCGAATTCCCTGCTTGTAGACGGGGACAACCTTACCGATCTTCCACTCAGAAGGTAGTCAGCGTTCGGAGACTGAGTGTTTAATGGTGAGATATAGAAATTCAATAGAAATAGCAGCCGTATTTCTAAGAATGTGTGCACTGACATTGGCAAGGTCTGCTGAGGACGAAAGTTTAAATTTTCTGAATACTTTTAATTATTCCGGTTGCATTAACAGGAATTGGTGGCATCAGATCATAACCCTCTTCAGGTAGGGTGTTTATATTATGTGAGCATTCCTCTGTAAATATCGAAGTAGTCATTTAAGACTTCAGGGCAGTCACTCTCCTTGACTGCTTTACCGTTGTCGTTGTTCACATTTATGGTTTGGGAGTGGTTTTGGGGGACATAGGCTTCTAAAGGTTTGTCGGATTATTGCGCAAGGTCGTCGGTAAGTCATGAGAAAAAAAAAAGTTATTTCTATTATCAAGGTTTCGTAGTAGTTTCTAAGTGCAGATTATTAGTGGCCCCACGCACATAAGTTAATTCACTCTGCTTCAGCGAAAAGTATTTTTGTCTTGTTACATAACGGCCTTAAAGCTTTATCAAACCATCGGTCGGATAAGTCAGTGCGAATTCGTATAGTGAGTACATATGTTTGCACCATATCAATACCGTCATTTTGGAAAAAAAATCTTTTCTTCGACAAATTTTACTGTAAATTAGGGTTCGAAGATATCATAGGAAGCTAGTACTTAATTTTTGATTGCTTCGTAGTTGGATTTATTGTATTCGTGAGTAGTTTTCAAACCCGGACTTTTCACCACAACAGGCAAAAAAAGAACAAACCTTCAGAGAGTTGGATTGACTTGACGAGATCGAAACAATGTAATTAAGATTATATCAAGAATGTTATACGAGCGTGTGGGCTTGTTTACAAACTGCGTTTGGTTATGCCTGAAGCACATATGAAGGAAATCTGCTGATGCATGAGATTCTTCGGATTATTAACACCCAGTCAATCTGGGAAAACTGAAGTCACCAAATAGCAGGTCAGGTTTGGAAAAAGCGAATTTTAATATCGACCGAAATGGAGGACACATGAGCAGAAAAAATTACGCCATAGCTAGGTGGCTTGTAGCAAGCAGCTATAATTATCTTGATAGAGTTCTGACACCAAAGCAAGAAGTATCCTTTTCTATAGCGATAAGCACACTTCCCCTTTTGGGGTATCTTTGTTGTGACGAAAGATATTCCAGTGGGCATGACAGAAAAAAATCTCGTAGCCATCACCGGAATTAAACCATATTTTTGTAAAGATAACGGTATCTAACGATCTGTCCTTTATAATACCATGAAGTTGGTCACGTTTCGGAATGACCTTTTGTATGTTGGCTAATAAGCCTGAAAGAAACTTTTTTTTTTTCGCGAGATTCGAGTCGATAAAAAGGGATAGGGCCATCACGTGTTGTTTGGTACGAATTAGGCTCGGAGGCATAAAGCTCGCCGATAGATATAGTTTTTTTTTGTGAAAAAATGGGGTTCGTTACCAACAAACAATTTCCAAAAAGTACCTTGAGAGGTACGTTAAGGATTTTTCCAGAGTCAAAAAGTCTGATGGCCTACACATTGTTTATGAACCTTCGAAACAAAAACTCAGCCGTACTGACGCGGAGAAGTCCTCTCGGATACCAAAACCAGTACCTTTTAACATAATTCCGCAAGCCAACGCAATTTTATTGTCCTTGAAACGAGAAAACTTAACAAGAATTGGTCTGTTTTTGCCTTCTTGACATCTACCAAGCCGATGCGACGGTTCTAGATTAGCGGGATTCAAGAGGAACACCAATTTGTCTGAACTATAAGCTATAGCTTTTTCGTCAGATTGGCGCTAAGTTTCGGAGGGAGTATGAGGAGAGCCAAAAAACAGCAGGTTAAACCGTCAAAGTCTGTTTTTTTTTTTGGTCTACGCATTGCTTACGAGCATTCGACAGCTTCATCGACACACTGCACAGGGAAGTGGGAAGTGGGACTAAGCACGGCGTTTGCGGGAATCAACTCTTCCTCGACAGCGGCTAATCTTGCGGAAAGTTGGCCCACTGATCCTTTTGTAATCTTTGGTTCACTTTCTAGAGCGCTAATTTTAGTCATCCTGCTACTTTGAGACGCCTCAATCCGTTGAACAACGGCTAGAATGCTGGCTATCTGCTTGCTATCGCTGAGGGGACAGGAGTTTGATTCGAAGTCCCTCCGACATTTCCCAAAAGCAGTAAAAATTTAATACTGCGGCTGCACAGCCACCTCAAGCAAGAGCGGACTTCGCTGTTGGGGCATGACACCGTAAACAAGCAGGGATTGCTACTGCGCAGATACTGAACATTGGTGAAGTAACGAACGTGTATGAACAAACAGGTAAGCGTCATTGCGTGAACGACGGTGACTCGCCCCAACTGGTTCGTCGACGGATGGTGCTTCTGTAGACACCCTTCAGAGTTTCATTCAGGTTGCGAAATCAAGTAGGCGGATGCGTCCAGTTCCAGCAGAGGCGACGGTATCGGCACGGACGCCGAGTCGTTCTCCGGGAAACCGGTCCCGTACTCGTGGTTGCTGACGATGAACATGCTTACCTTGGTGGTTTATGTGCACGCCAGTCCCAGGAGCAACTATATGAACAAACGAGTAGGCGTAATCGCGTGAACGGCGGTGACGCTCCCCCATTGAATCGGAACAAAACCATGCCAGCGAAGGCGAACCAAAAGTACGGTACAGCTTTACAAATCTACGACACCACCTACAATTCACGACTCGCATGATTAAAAGTGAAAACAATACCTGAGAACACCACAGAGTCCTTCTTTTGAAAGACATAAGAGGACAGCCAGAAAACATTTTTATTGCGTAGCAGCGATCCGTGTATACTTCATCTGGTGTCGGTAAGCGAGGTTTGTAAATAACACATCTAAAACTAATGTGGAGAGTTGGCTGATCAAATATTCTTGCAGATGTAGTACGCGGGTGTACAGAATGAAAAGCACAACAGACATGGGCGGCGTGTCTGTCTGCTCTGAACTCACTCATAGAGACGCTACTTTTGCTGTTGGTTTTGTCGAACGCCACGTTCGGTTAAATGCACTTGCGTGGGTTCATCGCCGTAGTTAAATCTTCAGTGTCGGCTGCGATGAAAAAAAAAAAAAATACGCTGTGGAGGCTGAGCGGTGCTACACCGGCAACGCGAACTTCATTTCGCGGAGCCTCGTTCTTTTTGTTATGGCCGAGATGGCAATTTTATTTATTAAAAGGGAGATGTAGATATAGTTTCAGGAAAGTCGTGTTTTGCAAAATTGATACTGTAATGCTGTCACTCCGCCAAGGATGAACAAATCTTCGTTTACCGGCGCGACATCCGCCATCTCTGTTCGAGGTCGATGCTCTCTCAAACCAACTCGAGCTTTTTACAAAGCCTGCAAAAAATACCGCAGACACAGTTTACTTAGGAAACCTCAGAGCTTCACCGATTGCAGATTTTACCAGTTACAACTCGAAAGAAAAATAAACACACCTTCAGTCGCATGAATTTGCGTGGAGCTAATATCGTGGACGATATACTTCTACCGCTGAACAGTATGACTTGTTCCACTTTTGCATCGAAATATTAAGTGAAAGTGTTTTCAGAATTGCAAAGGACGACGGCCTGGCCATTTCTTTTCGTTGGGTGATCGCAAGTAAGAAAATCCCGCCGTTGCTACGTCAAAATATTTGGCAGAAGATCCCTGCCCTCAAAATTCGGACAAGCCGAAACTCAAGACACCTGATGCTACCAAGACGGCGGGCACACAGTGTAACCGGACCACCAAGCAGTTTTGCATATCGCCTATTGTGCTTTCTTAGAGATCTGCAGGATCTATTTTCCTGCAAAATCCCGAGAGAGTCAATCGCGGCCATCTACAGAGGGAGTTTGGATATTGACGAGGCTGATATTATGTTTAGACCTAAACAAACAAATCCCGCTTGTCCAAAGAGCAAGGAAAAGCGCCGTGCTCAGTGTTTCAAGACAAACTGATTGTTTGGGTCTAAGCACAATAGCAACTTCCTCCTACTCCGCGCTCTTTCTGTAGAGTTAAGGGATTGGCGTTTCTAAGTACTTTACGAAGATTAAGCACTCCAGATTTCATGCAGTTTAAGCCATGAAACAACTACAAAAGCTCATACTCAGCTGCATCGTAATAAAAATAACAGCCACTGTCTGAGAACTGAGTAATATATAAACATTTTGATATTTTATTGACTCAATACGTGCTGGTGAGTTTTAACGGGAACGCTGGCGTTAGCATGCAATTGTTTTTGTAGTTTTCTGTGAGTAATTAGGTGATGGAATATCGCTAACTCGGCAGAAATGTTCCCATCCCCTTATACTCCAGCGTCAGCTGTGACCAAGGGTCAATCAACCCGTCCATTCAACAAATAGCCGTGAAGCAGGGACTATCAAATCCAGACCTTCGCAAAATTGTTATCACGCAATTTATTCACTGTGCTGCGTATTGGCACCAAAGGAAGTAAAAGTATAACTCAGAGTTAATTATGAAACTCCAATGACGCTGAGGTTTCGGTCAGCAGAGCGACGGGTAAAGTCAGCAGAAAATTCTCGAACACCAGACACTGAGGTGTTAAAACCTTAATTTCTCAACTGATGCCTCTTTTAATTTATAGGTAGTCGTTATAAGGGTGGTTTTCTTTACAAAAAACGTAGATGGGACGTTCATTAACATTACTTCAAGCGTCGGCGTCAAGCGGGCGTTGGATCAAACGCCGATATTTTTCGGAGTTGAAAACAAATTGGGCAAATCTCTCCACTTCTCTTTTACAATCACAAAAAAAAAGAGGTTAGTTTCATCACACGATTGTCACGAGCAGTGAGACTAGAATAATATTGTCGTGCCGCCTGCCTCTAATGTACCCACAGAAAGTCATTGAAGTAAGGTTTTAATAAAGATCGCTTTACAACGTCCCAGTTCATGTTGTCGCATGCTTGACTTGAAATAAGTGAGCAGTCCTCCTTACCGTGCTTCAAAGTTTTCTATAAACATATTCTTTTCGCCGACTTGTTGTGCACTCGGTAAAATTTTCCTCTAATATCTGCCGAATATGATTCCGAGGATTAGCGAGCTCAGTCCAAAGAATTAAAATGTGAATATACGTACCATTGCACATATAATGGGGACTTTTAGCAAATCGTTACCGTGTTCCGCATACCGCACTACCGGAGCATTTAAAGCATCAGTTTAAGCGGCGCTCCGCTCTCACGTATAACCCGGGCGTGCTCGCTTGAAAGCGTGCTTCAAAAGTTCCCGTAGTCCAGTACGCGGAATACGCTAGCGGCTTGTTAAACTCCCTATCAGTTGCGGACCAACTGAATTAAAAAAATATTGTTTATGTTGACGCATTTCTACGTTACCGGAAGATTAGAGTCCAAACATGCTCCTTCAGCAATGGTTTCTGGGACTTACAGGTTATCCAAGCAGAAATGAACTCGGGGAAGAAATACATAAGACCGGTTCATACTAGAATCCAGACTGAGAGCGATGGCCTTCAATAAAGCAAAGTTTCGTTAGCCACCCGTACTAAGCTTATTTTGGGAGTACCCAAGGTGGTACGCTTGTCAGCATGCTAATCAAAATCTCTAAATTCAAAATAAATAATAAGTGGCAAGTGAAGGTCACGTCAAACCCGGTATGCAAATTTTCCCGTGCACTGCCATAAGGTGACGTCCCATGCTGCATATCTCGCAAGCCGAGCAGGCAGTCCAAAAACACAGTGTTTTTGTTTTGCTGCCATAAGCCTTCCAGCAATCATTTCGCACTTTCAAACATATTGTAACGCGTCGGAAAAGAGCTGCACTCCCCCAGTATCATGTTTGACGTTACGCTTTCAGTGTTGTCATAGAGCCTCCCAGCCTCTAAGACCAAATTTAGAAACTTCGATGCTAGACGAAACAAAATTATTGCGACTTACAATTGGTGGCTACTAGTTTATATGCATTTATTAGTATGTTGAACCAATGTTAAGGCGAATCAATGGTTATCAAAATTTCGACAGAGCAACCATTCAAAACAACTTCCATAAAGTATTAAGACAAGATCGGCTAAAAGACATGCAGTTTCAGTTATTTATGGAAGAAGCGGTGCTCACTAGATTTTTCCGCCCTCGAGTAGAGGGAGTAGGGCTTCTTAAATCTTGAATGCACTTCCACTTCGAATATGCAGGCTTTAACATAGGTTATAGGCTTCAATTTATAATGCTCACGTTTACTAGACTATTAGCATAAAACATAAAAAAGTAGACAATTACCTTTTTATTTTGTATTTTTCTGCCTATCGAGCATCGCGACCATTAAAAAGAACATATAAACTGAGAAGAGCTAATGCGAACTTGTTCACCGCAAAGAAAGAAATAAGAAATATATAAAAATATTTATGGGTTCAACGCCTATGGTAAAGTTACCAAGAAAGAGGGTGATTTTATCAAAGGAAGGTTTGAAAGCGCTGTTTCCACCAAGGCAAGAAAAAAAAATGCTCTCAGAACCTTTATGAGTCACCAAGTTTGGGTCTTGAAATAACCTAGACATTGCCTTCCTACGTATTGATTTACCCAGGTACGACAGTTCTTTTTGGCCAAAATTAGGTTTTCGTCCGGGTATTTAGGGCCTTAAAAAGCCCGAAGAAGTCGTGGTAGAGCAAAACTTGACCTTCTTGAGCCAGAGTTTGGGTATCTTGACCCTAATTTGCCAAACAAGCTCCAAAGCTAGGCTTCACTGGTGCTTTTTCGGTCGCCATTTGCATGTTGGGGCCTAAATTTCCAAGCATGTGCCAGAGTTAGGCATCACACCTGCTAGTTCGGGTTTCATGTGGCAGTTTTGGGCCGAAACTGTCAAACATGTGCCAGATATGAGCTTCACCGGTTCGGTTTTTACGTGGCATCTTTTGTTCAAGTCGGACTCTTTAGCAATGATGCGGTGAGCAAGAAAAAAGCCGTAGACACATTATAAAAGTACCCTGGCACTAACAAACTCTTTGGAGCCAAACCAAATTAGGCCGAGGTTAGGCCCCTAGGATCGCCAAGCTTGGACGAAGTTAGGCGTTTTTCTGGAGTGCTGTTTTCACGTTTTCACTACACCGAAGACGACGACGACGACGCGCGCATATGCGGCACGTGGCAGACATTTGTAATTAAATCTAAGCTGGTCTAATTTGAGAATGGATGTCACGGGCCAAACCGTAACCCTAACAGAATATTAAATAAATGGTCATCGAAGAGACTCGAATAGAGGCAGACGAAACATTTTCAGCTTTTCCACCCTGGTGAAGAAGGAAGACCAGTGAAGCTCTACTATGGTGGGAATGAAATAATGGCCGGCCGGAAGTCGGCAAGCCAGAGTGGAAGGGCTGGAATGTTTGCCGCCTCTCTGAGCGACGGCGGGAACCAAATAACCGGCAAGCCGGTTGTCTGGTTGCCGCCATCACTCATAGATGGCGGTAGCTGTCCAGAGTTCTGTGTCTTCATTTGTTTGCTGACATATGAACCTGGGGAAACTAGCCCTTAACGCCTCCGCTATAAAAACCGGTGATTTTGGCGGAGACATCCATTTTGCTTCTTGCTATGGTCACTGACAGGTTGAGAGACACACGGCGATCCGATCCCGGAGCATCTACCCAGAGCGCAAGTTCGTCTGCTTCTTGCAGAAAGTTTGCGATGATGTCAAAACGCCAATCTCTTATTGTCTGATTGAAAAAAAAAAATAAAAAAATTGCGGGTAGACCTCGAGGCCTCTAGCATTGACGTCTGCCTGCTATCCTTCCAATCACAAAGCCAATCAGAACTCGACGTCGTTCTGACGTCACTGCAACCCCTACGCAAGAAGCAGGCGACTGGCTTTTCGCATTTATTTTTTCCTTAGCCAATGGGATCGTGACATTCGCCAATAAGAACATCGGTGAATGAAGCACGAAGCAACAGGTGTCAACAGAATAAGCCACTCCCTGAGTTTCTTAAGTCGCCACTGACTATTCGGAGAGCAAGTCGTCTGCTTCTTGCACAGGGGTTGCTGTGACGTCAGAACAATGCCGACTTCTGATTGGCTTCGACTGGAAGGATAGTGGGTAGACCTCAATCCTAGAGAGGTTTAATCGTTATTTATTTCAATCAGCCAATAAGAGCTCGGCGTTCTGACATCATCGCAACCCCTGTTCAACCAGCAGACAAACTTACGCTCCACAAAGAAACAAGTCTCCTTATCTCCAAACGGGGCCCGAGGCAGTGGTAACTATGCAGTTAATATGCAGTTTTATTTTTTAAGCGTTACAGATTTGTTTGAAAAAAGATGTAAAACTACATTTAAGCAGTTTGTGCAAGTGCGTGATACGGTCAGTTGGACATAGTATATGGGGCTAATCGTAACGATCAGTCGGCTAATTAAATAAAAATGTTAAATAACTTTTTAATTAGTGAAAATAGTCCCATGGTTCCAATTAGAAACTTGCTGAGCGTCGTCCGAAACCCCTAAATCAGTAATTTTATCGCAACAGTGCGATAAAGGTACCACTCGTGGAGCAGGTACAGTGCTGAGGCTCTCATAAAAAAAAGGGAAACTCGCGCGGGCGCCTTATTGCATCCGCTAGCCATGTACCTGCTCCACGAATGGAATCTTTAGTGCACTACTACGCTTCTCACGCGCTCAAAGTGTTTCTGAAAATTACTGAGTTAGTTGTTTTTCTACGACGCTCAGCAAGTTTCTAATTGGAACCCTAAAACTATTTTCATTAATTAAAAAAGGTATTTAACAAACGTTACTTAATTAGCCAACTGATTATAACGATTAGCCTCCTTATCTATGTCCCCCTGGCCATATAACTCACCTGCACAAACCGCATAATTGTAGCTTGCACAGCTTTTTTTTTTAAACAAACTTCTAAAGCTTAAAAAGAAACCTGTATCAAACCGATTGATTTCGAGCCTTCATCTCTACAAAAAATGTTTTGAAACAAATATCGACACATTACGGCGCTTTATTAAATAATTACAATCAATAATTGTGTAACAGGTATAATTAATAATATTCCTACTAATTTCTTGCAAGAAACAAACGTATGCGGAGGAGCTGTCTAGGAAGCATCTAAACACTAAGATACCGAGAAGTAAGATAACGAACAAGACGACGAGTACGTATTTCCCGGCTGCGTAGTTTGGTACTGTTCTCCTCAAAATTCACGCAAAAGGGAACGGCGGTGATCTCGCAAAGCGGTGCTTGAGCGGCGAGCATTCCTGCTTGTGATTTTTATGAAATTCTTGCCCGTTTCCGCGCACTCTGTTAGTGTGCCACATTTCTTTGCTATCATGGACATAGCCGACTTATGTGAATGTAAGATTTTTGTTAGTTTAATTCCAAAGACAGTCTAGGGGAAGAAAAATCGCAAAGTATAAAGAAAATGATCTGCCATAATGCTGTAATAAAAGAGCAGGTGACCGTTGTTTCTAGGAGCTATAAACGTAGCACAAATATGCCATACATCCCACGTCTATAGTACATACATACAAAAACTGGATATAGATGCGGGAGTGAGCAATGCAAGCGGGTGCTTGGGGGTACGAGCTCACTATGCCGAGTTATGCGTGCCATATCGTCCTCATTTGACAAAGGGATATGTTTCTTTGCCAGTAACGCACTCTACCACACTGCATGAGCCCTTAAGGCTGGTGGCAGTAAACAAAAAAAGATAAGTTATTTTGGCGTGCCCCCAAAATCCATTTAGAGAAAAGATGCTCTACGCGGTATAACAGGATCATATAGAAAAAAAGAAGCTAGATACGCCAACCCTATTGCGCATTTTGGGGGGTAAAATGCTCGCGGCGTCTGTATCGCCGCGCGCAAGGCCGAACAAGCAACGCTCGGTCGCGGAATTCTAGAAGACTCGAGTTTATTCTTACTCGAGGGATAACTTTACTATCATTTCGTCCTAATTTTTTTCTTTTGAAAGTGCCCGTTCATTCTCAGCCCGAGCGCGCGACGCTCAAAACTTCAAAGCCGAATTTTCGAGATAGTGACGCACACTAGATAAGGAACTACGCGGGACCTTTGTCGAGTCAATCTCGCTCTTTCTTGCTGTTACGCCGCCGAATCGCCGCCCGCTTTCCCGCTGCCTCGACGTTTGTTGTTTATTTTGTTTGGCACAAGTCCGTCTATTAAACCTTTATATTCAGTTCACTGTTCGTCTTCTCGCCACCTTCATTCGTGACAATATATCCCAGAAACCGCCATGCACGGCAGTTGGGAGTGGATAACCCTTGCGTGGACACTTATCTGCTCGCGAACCATAAAAAGTTTAATACTAATTGCATAACGAAGTATTGTCGCCCTGTTGCCAAGGTCGTTTGTATTCATTGTTATGTATTTTTGTTTGCCGGGAGCCGTAAACCTAGTGATACTAGAGCAATCTCTGCGGGAGGATAGAAAATGTTTAAGATACGCGCTTGTTGGTTTCGGCTGTCTGTTCTACGCACACCCAAAAGAAATTGTACGGACCCTTCATTTTGAAAGTTCTTTTCGGGGGAATAAAGCATGTCGGGAAAGATTTCGGCAAAGCATCACGTGAAAAACGACTCCAGAAACCCGTTGGCAAAAAAAAAAAAGGAGAGTACTTTTTATGGTTTCGCACAAGTATACGACATTTTATAAACTTTTGAAAAGGAAGTGAACACGGTCAGACAGAGGCTATTCGTGACCCGAAAGGGACATTGCAAATTTACAATTTTCTGTTCGCCGCCAATTCTTCAAGTCCTAGTGAATGTGGCTTTACTCAGAAGTTGGGGAAGCAGCTCATGAGAAAGGACGATAGGAAGAAATGGTCGTGTATTGAAATATCTTACGTTTTGTGGCTCCAGGCTATGTAACTTTTTTAAAGATTTTTATAAAAAAAAAGAAAAAAGTTGTCTTGATCGGTTTGATTAGGGACACAGGGGGGGGGGGGGGGGGGGGGAGGAGGGGTAGGGGATTTACAAACAAGCACACCATTGACACCTCCCGCATCGATAATTATTATGGAATTGCCCCGAACACATCAGGGGGCGGGGGGGGGGGGGGGGTGGGGAGGCGTAATAACCTAGGAAAAGGTGTATCGCGAGGAAACTGTTTTATACTCAGGGACATATTGCTTGGCATTTTCGAGAAAAGGAGGACTGCGCGTAGGGTGACCACCTTCCTGTTAGCGAAATGCGGGATACGCCGGCGGGGCGGGGCGGGGGGGGGGGGGGGGGGGAGGGAGGGAGGGAGGGAGGGAGGGAGGGGCGTAGGGGTAGGGGGGTTATGAACAAGCATATCATGAACCGAGGCTCTGTTAACAGATTTAATATCCTGTGCTATTTATACACCTGCAAATTGTATTGCAGCAATTAAACCAAACTACTTTTCACTCCCAGTGATATATTTTAAGTTGAAAGCACAAACATCAACTGTAGCAGAACTGAATGTATCACATGGAAATAAAAAGCAGTAAATGTTTTTTTAGCTTATTATCTCCTGTCAAAGCTTCATTTTATCAACATGGTCCTACACACATTTTTAACTTTAAGTTCTTTTTCGACCGTTTCGAGTTGCAGGCTTTTTACCTTGTTTGGCTGTCTTCCCTAAAACAAAACTTTACAGCAACCCTTTCGTTACAGCGATTTAAAAATAAATACAATATTGTATATTTAAACTTTTTGCGAGCGATTTTTCTTAGAATATTTTGCCACCAAGGGAAGAGGCAAAACGGAGCATGCGCGTCGGTTCTTCAGCAAGATTGGCGGTCGCTTTCCGCAATGCTTGGATAGAAAATGATGTACCACTGCGATTCACACGATTACCAGGGACCTCCGCGCTTCCCCGTGTCCCGCTGCTCGGCAGCGCCATGAATTGCAGAGGGTAGTTTATGGCAGTCTGAAATGCGGAACATTTTGAACATTTGGGAATTTCTTGCGGTACGAGAGACACGAGCCCTCAATGCGGGACTGTCCCACGAGTCGCGGGACGGGTGGTCACCCTAGGTTCGATAATCGTGAAGCGCACAGAATATTTCTTTCATGTCATACGCGTTCGTTATGATCTGTTATTCTTGGGCCATTGTATTAGTATGTCTGCCATCGTCCCAGCAGATCAATGCTAGACGCTTCAAAATGTCAAAACCTCCGATTCTGTTTTAGAATTATTCATTTACGTACGTGCTGCTGAGGCAAAAGACCTTTCCGGGAAAACCCACAAGGTCTTGCTTCGACTGAGTTGCACCGCGCGGCGCGAGGGATTGTGGGGCCTTTTCGATGTACGCTCAGGCCAGCTCGTACGTTCAGCGGATAGAGAAAGCGGAACATTTCCTTTTATCTTAAAACTGCGAGTTCAGAAGACAAGGAAACTAGAGCGAGCATATCTCAAAGCCGATGCGTACCCTTTTTACAGTGGAGCTGTTAGAGGCTAGTTTCCCCAGTATCGTGTCCGTCAGTAAACAAATGATGACACGAAATTCTGGACAGCTACCGCCATCAATGAGCGACGGCGGCAACCACCGGTTGTCTCACTGGCGCCGTCGCTCATAGATGGCGGTAGATGTCCACCTTGCCGCTTCGGCTTGCTGACTTGCGGCCGGCCATTACTTCTTTCCCACCTTACTACAGCTTCGCTGGTCTACCTTCTTCACCAGAGTGGAAAGGCTGAAAGCTTTTTGTTATCATCCTGCTTTCTTTGTGTTCCGAAATCGCGTTAATGCTGAACAAACATAAACCGCTTCCTCTATCCACGGCTACTCTTTCACGATCCGCACATCGGATTGCTCTAGTGCGTCGACAAGGCGATGGGAGGCGCTGCGTGTTTTCGGAATGGTCTAATGAGTCAGCTCTATCTTAAATGGTGTTTTTGTGAAATCAAGCGAATGGGAGATTCTGCAGTATTACTCCAGGTATGTCCTATTTTTTTTAAAATAGACAGACACCCTCTCAGCGGTAGGATATCTTTATTGTGATCGTGGACAATTCTCTATTAACAATGTTCCGACCAATGTCCATAACATTCGACGATACGAATTAATTCGCTGTACTACGACAGTTCCTCTTGCACACATAATTTTTTAAATATTCTCATTTTGGGAAACCTATGTTTTTTTTTTAATTTATTTGACCTTATTTATATAGATGCAAGAATTTATCTTATTACTGCACCAAGAATTCTGACGCTGTCTGTGGTTAAATAAAAGGAGTCTTTACACTAAAGAATTCGGTACAGAACTATTACTTGGTTTAAACTATCTTGATTGTCTTTCAATCACAATCAGTGACAAAGTGAGGCTTGCTGTTCGATATTCAATGTGTCACTTACGCGTCAAACGTTTTTGTGTTCACATACTTATTTTCCAGCAACTTCACTACAACAGAACTGGCAATAAAATACGTAATGTATTTAATACTGTAAACAGGTGAAGCCTTTTCCGCGAGATCAGCAATGACATTGCAACTCATTCCCTGTTGCTCTTATTTAAAAAGTTAGATTCCGCTACGTGACTGTGGGCCTTTTCTCTACGCTAGAATGTTAAAAAATATATGTTCGTTTCATACGTGCACGTTTGATTTCACATGTAGTTACAATCACGAAACCTAAGATAACCATGAAAAGTTTGAGTCAGGCTTCAGTATATACAGGGTGTTTCACGAAAGGTGGACTAATTCCACATTGCAAAAACTACGCGTCGCAAAAAAAAAAAAAACGAAAAAAAAACGTGTCGTTTTGGTTTTGGGTCAGGGGCCTATTTAGGAAAATTCTTAAAGTCCGGGATAAATAGATTGTTAAGTATTTTTGCGTAATTAACTTTTTAATATTGTGTTTAGGGCATGGTATCAATTAGAAACTTGCTCAGCATCATCGAAAACACTAAATCAACAAATTGCAGAGAGATAGAAGGCACTCGCAGCATTTTACGGCTTTCTGAAGAACCGCACAAATTCGATGGGTTTTTAAGTTTCGGTTTGCAACCGGAGCGCATCTCGGCCCCGACGGCACCGCGCCAAGTGGAGAAATAGTGCAACCAACCTCTGCTGCGCTGTCCTTGCCCACCGCAGCAGAGGCTGGTTGCACTATTTCTCCACGGGGCGCGGTGCCGTCGGGGCCGAAATGCGCTCCGATAGCATACCCGACCGGATATTTGGAGACCCGGAATTCAAATCCCGGCTCCGCCGAAGATTTTGTCTTTCGGCGGCTTTGAAGAATTTGTTTCATTCAATTAAGAACTCATCATTCATTTGCATATATTTTGCTTTTTTTCCTTTTTGAAGACCGCGTACGGTGATGAAAAGTGCCTTGATTAAATTAAAACTTGCTTTTCATTCTTGAAGACAATGAGACCGTGTCTCTGAACCTCATAAAGAAGAAATAATGCAGGTACACGCGACACAGACAAACGGTCAGAGGAATTCTACAGCACAACTAGCACGAACCACCTGCCAGCAAGCGTCGTAGCACGTTCCACGCAGTAGTGTGTGCCTCGAAAACACTTCTGATTGGATACATTTAGTCTTGGTGCGTTAATAAGATAGAAGACGCCAGAAGGACATGGCGGTGTGGTGTAGTGGTTTGCATACCAGAACCGAATATTCACAGACCCGTTGTTCAAACCCCGGCACCGCCAAAAATTTTCTTTTTCGCTCCTTAGTAGTATTTGTTTCATTCGATAAAGTACGGTTCATTCATCTGTATATTTTATATTCTTTCCTCTTTGGAGGTCACGTACGATGAGAAGCCGTGCCCGTGAAGTTTTGTTTAGTTATATAGAAGTTTAGTTATGTACAGTAAGAGACTAGAATATACTCTCTATGTACTCGTCTGTAAAAAAAAAGTAGACGCTTCTTAGTTTATAACACTAAGAGGAATATATGTTTCTATCGTTTCAAAGAATAGCATGACTTAAATCTTCACAAAGTACTTCAGAAGCATTCGACTCGTGAAGTGTAACTGTAAGTCTGTATACAATCTGTCGTCTTTGCTCGCAAGAAATGTTAATCACAGTTTGAAGACACTGAAATAAATTTGGTGCCCCAAGCGGGATGTTTTTGGAGCAAGGTGCTCCTTTGAATGCACATTTAGGTTTAATAATGACAGAACCTTAGATGCGTGGCATACTACAAAACAATGAATGATATGGTACAGACATACTTCAAAGTATGATGTGTCATGCTACTAAGCGCCCTTCAAAGAGAACATTAGAAAGCATTACATGCACTTCGGCTTCAACTATCAGTCATGACCACAAATTATACGACAACCGGATGATTTCAAAATATACACCCTGGAACCATTTTGTCCGTTTTCATTCACTAAAGAAACTGGGAGTGCCAATCACTGTTTTCTACAGTGACGGTGAACAAATGACAAAACCGGAGAAAAGTTTTCGCAGAAAAGTGATTTCCACAATATGAAATTAAGCCTGACGCTTTGCGCGTACATGTCGTGTATAATATGGAGTTTTAGTAGACCGTGTTTCCCCCTCCGCTAACCCTCCGCTCCGAAGAAACCGCCACTGCGCCTGCGTGCCGATGGCCTTGGCTATAGAGTTCCGGGTAGCGGAGGTGCTTAGCGGAGGAGGAAAAACGGCCAATAAAACTCGCGAGTATCACATTATGTACGGCTCTTTTAGTTCGAAAACAGGTGTTTAATCTCGTCATTGGTAAAGACACTTTCGTAAATCGCAGCAAGCGCATCTCCGAGTTTTTTTGCGAAAAAAGTGAGCGCAAGGGAAAATGTTGAAGTATTCATGCTCCATTCTACATAGATTTTAGTAAACTGATATCACTTTCCGTGAAGGTTTTTACTCTTTCATTTTTAGATAGAAGCATACTATAGTCCCATTGACACCCAAAGAAATACAGGGCGTACTCTGGTATGTTCACTGCGATTCGTTCTTTTTTGGCGTCCTTATTGGTTGGTGCAGCAATTCAATTGGGTGATTGCGTAAGAGACGCGGATTGTGGCTTATGCTCACGCTTATGCGGACCGCAAGTTCGTCTGCTTACTTTGCTGGGGTTGTGGTGACGTCAGAACGGCGAGCTCTGATTGGTTCTGAATAAAAGATTGTGGGTAGACCTCAAGTAAGCTTGCTTTGAGGTCTACCCGCTATCATTCAATCACAGCCAATCAGAGTTGGGCGTCTTTTTGACGTCATCGCAACTCTAGCGCGAAAAGCAGACGACTTGCTCGCCGTATTGCTTCACGATTCGTTTTTCGGCTTTCGTATCGGCTAATCGCGCAAATTGTTGGCTGAGGATGATTAATATGATGATCGGGCCTCGTCAAACTACGCGTTTGTTATATTGTAAGTAACTATAATACTGCATAATATGTTTACATCATTTCAAATGTCAATTGAGGTTTACCTTTTAGCGTTTTTTTTTATATCAAGCTATTTAGAAAGACAAACTGGAAAACAAAACCTAACGTAAAAGGGTCCCTATGATTTCAAGGTGTGGGTAAATCCCAGGATTATCAAACATTATGTAGGGCTGGTAGTTTTCCGCACGTTCATGGTTATTTGTTCTTAACTGTGAAATATAAATTCCCCAAGCTAAACACTCACACACATGTTAGCAAGTCACGATGCGCAAAGCCTGCACTAATACCGAGGCTTCATTGCAGTTTCTGAATCACGTCCGGCAATAACAACCCTGCTGTGAAGACGACGCACTCTCCGGGGCAACTAGTTTGATGACGTTCTTGTTCTGACACGACACGCCGGGGCTCTTGATGAGAAGTTGTTGCCTTTGATTAAGCGGCTTAGCTTTGAACCGCAAAATCACCGGAGGCCGCTGCGCACAGCCCCGTTGCTTGGAGCCCGTCAACTTCCCAAACAGCCCCCAGATGCCGCTGCTTGTTGAAGGCTTCGCGTTAAAAGCAAGGTACACGTACGGATTCACAGCACTGTTGCTTGCGGATATCACACCAAAGATGGCCACCAGATTGCGGTCCATGGAGACGTGTTTGGCGAAGGCTAGCACCATTTCTTGAATGATGTACGGCACGTTCGTCACGAGGAACGCTACGAAGATAACGATGGTCATCCTGAGGGTTCGCACCCTAGCCCTAGGAAGCGTGTTGCCGGCGCTGTTCCTTCTGAGCGAGTCCTGGTCCCATCCGCCGAGCCTCCACATCTCCAGGAGTATCGTCGAGTACAGTGCGACCAGCAGAAATAGCGGAATTATAAACACGGACGAGAACACAAATGCCATGTAGACTTGGCGCGATATCGGCGGGTGGCTGTGGATGTAGAACAAGGAGGCGCAGTAGTACTTGTTGTTTTCCACTGTGACCAATCGAAAGACGAATATGTTGGGGAGCGACGGTATTAGAGACAAGACCCAGGCCGCCATAGCAAGTGATCTGGGTTTGGGAGACGGTGATAGGGGATTGACGATGGCGAAGTGACGGTCGATGGCTACGCTGACCAGCATGTAAGTGGACGACACTAAACTAAATGTCTGGAGGACCTTAAACAGACGACAAAAGAGGTCGCCCGCTATCCAGAGTCTGCCCATGACCTCCCAGACAAGCTGGGAGCTCATCGTGACCAATGTGACCAGAAGGTCGGCCAGGGCGAGGTTGAGGAAGAGGACTTGCGCCTTGAAGTAGCGATGACGCCTCGACGTCAAGAGTTTGAAACAAACCGCCAGGTTCCCAATCAGCGACACCACCAGCATTACGCTGATGAGGACGATGCGCACCGTGCTCGCGTAGCGGGGGCCCAGAAGAGCGTCGGCGGAGCTTTCGTTCCATGACTCTGTCCCTTGGGATTTCAGCGATGACTGAAGAGCGCCTTGATGGTATGGACAGGGATGCTGGTTGTCGCTGCCTCCCAGTGTTGCTTGGAAACAGCTGGCGTTGTGTGACTTCAAAGCGTCGAAGGATTCCGTCTTGAACAGCGTACTTTACCGTACGGTAGGTTCACTTTTGTTGATTAGACTGCGTGTCCCTTCTTCCTCGCACCCGCTGACCATAAGGAATACCTACAAAAAAGAGAAAATTACCGGATTATTTTTTGTTGCATATATTGCATTTGAAATTATTAAGACTTGTGAGGATAAAGATTTATCTTCACAAACAAACATAGTACAAACATATGTTGTACTGCATGTAGCACCGAAAGAACCCCAAGTAACATTCTTTCCCATTGCACCGTTTTTTTGCTCTTGCGTCTTTCAGCTCTTTTACGGTTAACATATGTTGTAAAGCGCTAACACTTTTTTCGTTACTTCAATCAATTCAATCGTTGTTTAGAGGTTTGGTGCTGCACATTCCGTTAACAAAATCAATCCCAACGATGACCATAGAGCGTCACCATACGCGGGTGAAGGAATTATCTTCTTGAAATGGTTTGGTTAGACCGTAAATCTCCGAAAAAAAAAAAAACAGAGCAGGTGGTAGGTAAATATTAGTGATAACGACGATCAGTGAGCTAAAAGTGTAACAGGATTACGTTATATTGTTCCAACGAGGTGCTAAAAAAAAGAATCTCAGAAATCGAGGCGAAAATCCAGAGGACTCTTGTTTATCCCTTAATCCGCCAAGAAATGAATTCGTTTAATCCGCCTTTAAGTATATGCGCTGAACTTGGTCGTCTGCAAGTATGTCCATATTGTATCTGGACGAGAATGCTCTCACTCTGTCGCTCCCGGTTGATAAGAAGGTTTCCGCGTTTTGGGACTTGGTTTTTTCGCACTATTCGCAGAGTGTATTTCGGAGTTTATTTGTCGCTGGAATTTTGGTGCTTATCGGAATTTATCTTTTTTTTTCCTTTTAGGTTGCCTGTTCTCCGCAATTCAAAGTTTATTCCTACTGTCCCCAGTTTTTTTTTCTTTTGTTATGTTGTAAATAAACATAAATAATGCTTGAACATAAACGAACCCTAAATTTGTAAAATTTCACCGGTATTTCTTCAGCTGCATTTGACGTTGGCGTCCTTAGCATTGGCAGCACTAACGTAATAACTGCGCAGGACAAGTCTTGGAAGCACGAGCTGCTTCAGTGAACGTCTGTACTTTTAAATAACCAAACTCGTTGACATATTCGTTAGGAAGCATAAAAGCTTAGCTGCACTCCCCCTCCTATGAAATCTACTAAATCATATATTTCACCTACACACACAAACAAATATTATTTAGGAACTACAAATAGTACGGTTGAAACTAGAAATCGGAATGGTGGTTTTTGTCGTGACCCAGAAGCAGATTGAGTGGTTGTCCTGAAGGAACAACTGGGATCACTCTTGTGAAAATACTGAGATTAGAAGACGATCAAAACAAAAATTAGGACCAATGACCATGTAATCAGCCAATATTTATTCACAAAAATTTTTTTTTTTGCTTTTAGTTCTTATGTTTGACCTTGAGATTCTGAATTTTTGAAGTAATTCCTAATTGACGAAAAGTTTGCCTTCGAGTGGTTTGCGGAGTTTTTCTGGTTTATCCATTAACATGGAAAACTAGCAATAAGATAGACGCGTCTCTGGCACCAACTGTATAAGTCGTTCAAAATACAAGTCTTATTTACACTCGTTCCTATCTTTATTACATAGGACGCCAGTGCATATTATGTCAAGAAAAATTTCGGAGAATGTTATTACTTTGCGGACAGCTTAAGCAGAGTTCGTATTTCAACTTTGGGACGAAGTAGACCCTAAGAAATAATTTTGCCTATAATAAGGTAGCATGTTTCGGTCGTTCACACTGACCATCAATTAGCGCATTTATGTGGAACTCATCTAACAATAACTTAATTAACGCGAATTCTCCTAAAACTGCCACTGCCGCAGGGACACCAATGCAGGTTTGAGACATGCACGGTGTCTGACTGGCGCAAATAGGTCAATCACACAGTTTTGTCGACTTAGTCATAATTCGTGAACACCTTCGCTTATATGTAACAGGTCTAGCGTTTTTCAGAGATGTAGATGCAGAGTCAAGCGTACTGAATGATAGGGTAGACAATGATTACCTTGAATGCACGAAATAAGATATCGGGGAAGCCAAAAAGTTGACAAATAGTTGAGAGGTATTACAGATGAGCGCTGGAGTCTTGCAGTGGGGGAACAAGGTCATTAAAAGAACTTTTTGCGACAGGGAACTCATGCATGTCGTGCGGTTCTATTAATGCGCCAAAATGTGCTATTGCATGTACTGAGCCGAAATGGCAATACTTATTAACCCGCTACGGTCAGTTCTTTAAAAAAGCACACATACACATAATTGTCTAATTGGAATAATTATTCAGCCGTGTTATGCGAACTCATGTTAATTAATTACGTCAGCGAGCATTGCGGAATGCTGTGCACTTGGGATAGAGGATAATAACGCTAAAAGAAAATCGAGCAAGTGAAAAAAAAAATGACGAACATCACTTTCAGCTAAACTTCAACCTAATTTAGGTTGAAAGTTGCGTTCGTTATTTTGTTTTGTTTTTACTTGTCCTTCGTTTCCTAGCGTTTCTTTGCCTACAGAACATAACGAACGGATGTTTTTACTTAAACAAAATGTCTTATTGAAGAACACTACATAGTTCAAGAAGCACACTTCCAATCCAGACGAGTGGCAATGTTATTAATTTACCTGAAGTGGGTGGTCGCACTAACTGCCCCATTTACGTTACAGAATCAAGTGATCCCATGAGAAACAATAATGAAAAAGCAACATAAAAGTTTTAAATTAAAATATTTTTTACTGATTACGTACGTGTTCTTACGCATATATTTGTTCTTCGGTAGTATTGTTGAGTTTTTTTATTGGTAACAGTATCTAGGAATAACTGACTGCCCGCTAATGGTTAACGTATCGTGTTCTTGTCCATTTCAGCATCGCCGCACGATTGGCGAAATAATACAACTGCTCACTTTGACCTGTCTCATTCCTGACCTTCGATAAGGGCGTTGCCCATGTTTTTAATCTCTTCTTGGCCTTTTTTTAAAAAAATCTAACAATGGTGCAAAAAGGCGAAGGACCAGAGAAGACGTACACGGACAGGCTGCTATTGTTCAGAAATCACATACATGAAAAAAAAAAAAAAAAGAATAGTCTTCTTTGTTTTTTCTCTTCTTCGCGCTATTTTTAGTTCGTAATGATGTATATCCAACTTGCTCAAGTTTCTACCATTGTTACACTATTGCTTAATCTATGGGGTTCGCTCGTTGAACTACGCCATTGATGTAGCCAGAAATACGCGAGGGACCGGCTAAAAGGATGAAATAGGATACAAAGAGAACAAGAAGAAACATGAACCGGGCGAACCTTGAGTGCATCTTCACAGTTTCAATACAAAGTGGCGTTTCCTCAGCCGGTTTCGAATATCCAAGTGTTCGCAGCGGGACCACTTTCTGCACTTCGCCAAAGTGATTGCTTCTTGTTTGTTTGATGTTTGGTGTGCTGCTTTGATGGAATTTTCCTTTCTTTCTTTTTTTTTTTTCCTTCTTTTTGTGAGGGGGAGGGGTTGGTGGGAAGAAGACGAAGTTTGGGTTCTTTTGTATGCTGGGAAACAAGTTTCTTTTTTTTTCTTTTTGTGAAGGTGCGTTTCAGTGCCTGCACCTTGTTTACTGTAATTCATATGTGTTCCAGTGTATCTATTCTCAAATACTTTTTGCCAACTTTTTTGCCAATCCTATAAAATAGAACGGTGTATTCTATATTGAACAAGATACACATCAAGGTAGAACTCTCGCGGTATATTAGAATATGTCACTATTGTCATTATCGGGAAGCTACTGTCGGGTCTTTGAATTCATCCATAAGATTTCCTGTTCAGAGGAGGTGGCGTTACCGCTGTGTAGCGCCGTCTTATCTGGAGTTGCGAATACAACAAAAGGGACTCTGGATGTCTTAAAAGGGCCGTGCAACAATATTCCCTTGGAATGGTTTTCACTGTACACCTGTTTACTGACACCAGCAGAACCCAAGTGTACTTGCACGCAACGCCACTCACCAAGAAGCCACTTTGTTACGGTGTCATTTAGAGGACAAAAGCGAGCGTTTCCATTTAATCTCTTCTTCGCAAAACTTGATGACGTTGCTGGGGGGTCGCGGTACCTCCCAGTGACGACATTTTAATGCGGCTCATAGATCGGACCCGAGCATTGCTGTAGCACTCGATTTGGGCTCGTGATAATCAATAGCTCGACAAGCATTAGGGTAGCGGCCTGTGTCCAATCACTTCAATAGCGAGTTTTAGTAGACCGTGTTTCCCCCTCCGCTAAGCCCCTTCGCTACCCGGAACTCTACAGCCAAGGCCATCGGCGCGCAGGCGCAGTGGTGGTTTCTTCGTATCGGAGGGGGAAACACGGTCTACTAAAACTGCCTAATAGCGAGTTTTAGTAGACCGTGTTTCCCCCTCCGCTAAACCCCTTCGCTACCCGGAACTCTACAGCCAAGGCCATCGGCGCGCAGGCGCAGTGGCGGTTTCTTCATAGCGGAGGGTTAGCGGGGGGGGGAAACACGGTCTACTAAAACTTCCTAATGTCTGCAACTCAGCGCGTGTCCTTCGCACTTGTCAACCCCAGCTTGTGGCTATGAATTTAGTGTTGGAGGTAACGCGTTACTAGTAACGACGTTACTGGTAACGCGTTACATTTTTTGCTAACGCAGTAACGTACTCGTTAGTATTCTGAATGACTAACGAGTAAAGTATTTCCGTTACTTTCTCACGGTATCGGCTATCAAATTACGTTGCTCGTTACTCGTTACTTTTGACCAAAACTGGTGAAATACATTAGGCATTTGGGAAAAGGTCACGACGCCTGATCTAACGTTTAGAATAGCAATCTTGTGCATAAAACTGGAGACGTTAGGGGAACTAAATTTAGGTCACTAAGCTCAATGGAGGATATAGCTTCTCTGCTCGAGGGGCAACTACTTTCGCTCGAGTACGCGATGCCCAAGCGATGCCGTATCTTGCTGTTGAGACTTCTGAACTTTTGATTTCCTAAAACGATGGGTTTTCCACTGATCACTCCATCTATTCACCCATCCATCTCAAAATCCTGCACATGCTTATCGCTGCGCGGAACCAGCATCCGTCACAATAAACTTTAAAAAAAAAATCTCGCTTTTCGAAGACGGAAAAAACCTTCGGCTACCAGCTAGTTCCGTTCGTCCTCCTTTTTTTTTTCATACTGTCACCACCCACAAGACTACAACGAACGACTGCGTTACAGCCCCCTTCCCGTCCCCTCCCTCCTCTTCCCCCTCTGCTTTGTGCAGCAGAGGTGGATAGCGGGGGGGGGGGGGGAGGGGGGAGAGACATCTGTTTACAACAGTGGACAACTAGTGGCGAAGCAATTAGCTTGTTTCTCTAGTTAAAAAAAAACAAACACCCTTTGTGGAATTTAGTACCCTCGCTCTCTCCCTCGTTGCCTGAAAGTTCCTGACCCACTTTTGTACACAGAAGAATTGTCCGCTTGATTAGTCTTTCATTCTCTAAGGTCATAATAAAAAAATAAATAAAAAGATTTAAACCTGGAAAGCGAACTTACAAACACGAAACTTTTTTTTTTCTGCAGGAAAACTAAGAGCTACTGCTGATAAGAGGCAGCAAGTGATTATAACCAGTGTGCTGGTAACCGGTGTCCTGTTCCACATAGTGAAGTAAACCGGACTGCTACTAAGACCGGCGTAAAGATGGGTGTTCGTTGGCTGGTTGTGTTCCAGCAGTCCCCGTTCGCATGCTGTAGTTTATAAAATCCGATTGACTACCATGTCCGTCTCATTCTGCGTGTGAGATGGACATGAATAACGATACTCCGTCGCCATGGCCAGGACTGAATAAAATCTATCAACTAAAGGAGGCGGAATCAGATAATTTACAGTTCCAATGCCTACTCTGCATGCCGAAAATTAAGCTGCTTCGCGCATCAAAACACTGTGAAACCACTCTGTAAATGTCTATCTTTATCGAAGCTTGTGAAGGAGGCTTATCATACATCTCTGCCAAACGAACACAAAAGTAACGTAAAAGTAACGTTCGTTAGTTTTGAAAAGTAACGGTAACGGTATATCGTTACGTTTGTAAAAAAGGAACGTAGCTCAATAACGCGTTAATTTTTACCAAACTACCGAGTAACGCTATTTCGTTACTTTTTTCGGTAACGGGCACAACACTGGCCTATGATCAACATTGGCGGCATATAATCGACTCCAGATCACGTGACCGCTTCTTCTGACTGCGAGTTAGGGAGTGAACGCTGCTCGTTTTTTTTATATTTTTATGCGACTTCTATTGCGTGGGGTGAAAAACGAACCCTTGTTTCATAGGTCATCAACGTCAGGGATTCGTTCTAAACGGGATTTGCGAGAAGTACAAGAATCGTTGCAACGCCATTTCAAGGGTATAACCATAATATGATTAGTCTCTTTTTAATGCTGATTTGTTTTATAATTGTGTTGAGGCATTGATTGTTCTAATACACTTTTAACAGCGCCCTGTATATTGAACCTTGGGTTAATACGCTCAGATTAAGGTGATTCGACCCAGCAAAATCCCGAAACTAAAACAAGAACCGGATTTTTCGTTCCTGAAACTACATGTGATATACGACCAATATCGACTTGCCGAACAAAAGCTACGTCAGGAATTGAGAAATCAAAGTTGTGGTGCGGAAATACATTATAAACTCTCGTTTCCCCCCAAGAAAAATACGGATCAATGAGAACATATGATGTGAGAACGACATGGGCTGAGGCTTAATAGGAACGCCCACAAAAAAGGTCCCCATCGTGAAAGCTCCACCGCAGATGTCCATGGGGATCCCGATTTCGTCTCATCCGTAATAGCCATCTATCGCGCTACAGTCGTAAAATATATTTTTCTTTTTGACTTCCTTTAACATGAAATGTCCCGTCGAGTTGGACGAAATAATGGCGATAATAAAAGGTTCCTACGAGGTCGTGAATCAGTGAGAACATCAAAAGTCGGAAAAGGTGATAGGGATGGAGAACCTGAAATAACTAAAATGGAGAGAGTGATGAAATCTTGCAGTTGGAGGTTTGAATAGAAGTAGTGATAATCGGAAAGTACCTCTGCGTAATATGAACAGGTATAAAAGAAGTCTTCAAGGCAATAGGGAAACAATCGTAGATGTCTTTTTCTCTAATTTTTTTGTCTTCCGTGGTGGTTGTACTTTGACGTCGTATCTCGTTTTACTGTTGTCCTTGATAATATTACGGATCTTCGTGTGTTTTGACTTCAAAGAAGTCGCCTCACCGAAATATCTGAAGTTAATTAAAGACGACAGCGATGACCCATGTTGATGAGAAGATTTTGAATCTGTCTTTGTGTTATTTCTTAACTTGTCTATTCTTTTCAAACGTCGTATCTATAATTCTGTTGAATTAGAAAATGACCCTTTTCGGTAGCCGACGCCATTCAGCTTTATATAATCGTCGCCTTGATCGGCCGCCATTTTTACACTGAGAATTTCCGGAAGTCGCGTTAGAACTGTTGCCTCAAAAAACGGCAAGCCCTAAAACTTTCCAATGTGATCGGGTCCGGAAACACTACATTTGGCCGCGAACTGAGCGGTCGACGATACGTAGTTTATTTTTGCGGTAGAACCAAACACTGCCCACATTTTCTCCAAACTCCAGGTGTATTATTTATAATTTTTATAGCGTTACGGAATTCAGTACTTATATGTCTATTAAACATGAGCCAAACATTTTTTTACTATAGTAATTCATCTTTTTTATATACTTAGTTATCCCTACACTAGGGGATGATAGATACTGGTGGTGATCCGTATAACCGAATTATTAAACTATCTTAATTTAGCGGGAAAACTGAATGGCTGTATATTGGGCGTGCCGTCGATTTTCCCCGCTAAACTTAGCGGGGAAACTGGATTGGTGTTTAGCTCATTTAACTTAACTAGAAGTAAATTTTCCACCTAAATTTAGCGGGTAACTGAATCGGTGTATAGTTAACGTAACGTCAATGCCCGCTAAATTTAGCGGGGACACTGAATTGATGTTTTGGGCAGAAGACGTGAATCATCCCGCTAAATTTAGCGAGGAAACTTAATTGACGTGTAGGTCCCGTATCGTCAGTTTACTTAAAGTACATAGGTCACGTAACGTCAAGTGATGCCACTATCCCCGCTAAATTTAGATAAAAATGTACAGACGGATGGACAGACAAAATATAGGGATTGAGGGTAACGTCAAAAAGAATTTCATGCTTTAAACAATTACTTACATATACCTATATCCGAATGTGCAGCGAAGCCTAAAGCTAGGAAATTGTGGAGTTTAGATAGTTCGTTTAGCATAACTTACATGAAAAAAAAAGAAAGAAAACCGGCCAAACATGCGGAGGACTAGAGAAAGTGAGATATGAAAACACAACGCTGGCTGACAACTGAAAATTTTATTCGGTGCCAGGGCCCAATCTGTGACCCTGTCCGGTGACGACGTGGAATTTATCAAGAGGTGCGGCAACTTTGTGTAGGCATGCAGGGGTGTTTTATCGCGTTGACTGTTCTGTTTCTATGTTTTCCATCTCTTGTTTACTATCTTTTCCATCTCGTGTTAGAATAAAGTTTTCGGTTTCAATCAGCGCTCTGTTTGGGTTCCTTTTCCTCTAATCGTCCTTTTTATTTTTTTCGCGTTTTTTTTTGCCATGTATCTTACATTTTTATACAAAAAATAGAAAAGCTTTGAAATAGGAGAAACGAAATTGGAACATGGAGCAATCTGGAACTGTTTGAATTGCGAATCCTCCTTTCTATGAAAGCGAACTGTCTCGAGTTCATTGTTTTCGCTAATACACACGTGCTCCAAACTTTTCGTATTCCATCACAGATAGAAAATATTCTTTTTTTGCAGCGATAGCTTTGTGGGAACCCTCCAAGGACCTTGCTTGCTCGGATTGGTTGCACTGTAGCAAGGTCATGGGAGAGAGTTCAAGCGTCTAGCAGCTCTTGGTTGGAAACCACAGCTCACGCAACCAAATGTAACGTGCCGCGCGGAGTAGGGGGAAGGGAGGGTAAGCGATGCGTTAAAACTGTGCTCAAGAGCACAGCACGGGCCTACATTTTGTGTCCCCGCCCGACCCGGGCCCACTGAGTATTTGTGTTACCCAACCCGGACCCGCATTAATGGAATGCCTACCTGATCAGGCCCGGCCCGGGCCCTTCCTGTTGAAAGGTCGGCGCCGAGCCGGCCTCTCATGAGAAATATGAGTGCGTCCGTAACGGGACCCGAAGTTTTTCAGCTCGTTCGCGAGTTTCGCAACGCCTTGGACCACATCAAAGGGCCGCGTAACATTTGCACATAACCTGACGCAAGACAATGGCAAGCTCTCTTTAACGCTGGTAGGAATGCTGACCTTGCTTGAAGCAAAAATGAAGTGATGCTAGCAGATTCAGAAATGTAAGACTTACAATTATGTCGGCTCAGACGGGAGGTACCCGTCTTCATGTCGTCGTACTTTAAGAAAACTTTAGCAGTGACTGCATTGCGCATGTCCCATCGGTGCTGACGAGGCTGCGGCAAAACTTGGAATTGTTTCCAAACGTCACTCTACATGGTGTCATTTGCGACAAACTTGAACTGCCCTGATGTAAGTCCTTCCTTCAGCTTTCCGAAATAAATTTTAATGGAACAAAATGTGAACTGAAACCGGCATCTAAACATTCCCAATCCCAAGTCGGCCAAGCTGACCAGCTGACTGAGTCGGCCAAGTCATGTGCTGAACCTCCGAAAACTTATACAAATATAGAAGACAGCTTATCTTTGGTAGCCAGTGGGCTTTTTCTTTTTTTCTTCAAGACCTCCAGAAGGAAAGCGAGAGACAACTGTACTGTCCTCTGGAATTGAATTGCCCCCGTTTTCTTGCTTGCTGGCAGGTGTCTCACTCTGCTGATGGAATCCCTAGGATTCTTCTCCCTATCTTTCTTCATTTCTAAGATTTTTTTTAGCGGCGTGGTAGTAAGTTTGTTTCTTCGGATTTTTAGTTTTTTTTTTTTAAATCTAAAGGATCAATGCGTTAGAACTTTCTTCACAACGTCTGAGAGGGTGTGCTACACTATTGCAGGAGCCCGGCCCGGGCCCGGAAACAATCTAAGCTGCCCAATCCGCAGGCTCTCCTCTCTCCCTTCCCCCCTCCCCCTTTTCCACTACCCAGTAGGGTAGCAGCTGCGTATTAGTGGTCGGATACAAAAGGCGCGGAGGCATTTCGAGGTGAGATTTAAAGCACGGGGGCATTTAAGAGAAAATAATGGAATTCCTCCAAAGCAGAGGAGCATGGATGAAAATGATTTTTTTTATTCAATCACAATTCTCTCGCCATTTTCTTTGCTATTTAACGACCAGCATATATAACTTATCAAATCCTACTGAGCTTTCATTGAATTCGCCAGAATATCAAAAACAGGCGAATTTTATTAGATGCTTTGACGAATTGTTTTACTAAGCGAGAAATCTTCCTTTGATGTCGAGAATAATATGAAAACGTAGAAGGAGGGCTTTCCGTGTAACTCATCTTTCGGCAAACATTAGGGTGTGCTTGTCACGACTCTTTCAGATCCTTCCTCCTCCGATATTTGATCCTACGGAAAAAAAATGTACTAGAAAAACAGGTACCACCTTGTGTTACGAATTTTGCGGGCGTCTTACATTGTAGCTGCCTGAAGCCGCTTGATTGATTTCACGGTTGGCTCTTCTGCCGTCCTCTATGCAAGTTGATTGAGTCAACAACGAAATAAACCGGCGTGATGGGATTACTTTTTTTTCTTATATTCTTCGATGAACCAAGCGTGCAAAAGGAAAATGTCGTTAAAAGCTTTTGAATATGGCGTTTTGTCTTTGTAAGAACTTTGAATGCCCCGTAAGTTCACCCTTGGAGTGCCCTAATCTTCAAAATAACCAATTTAAAAAAATGTTCATAAATATTGAAGAGCAAGTTCTTTATCCAAGTTAGCCTCACGAAGAATGAGCTAGTCCAAAGACGTTTTTATAATTACACTTTTTGTGTTGTCACTGGCAATTAAAGATACGCAGGGTCTGGATAGTCCCTAACATTCTATTATTGTTCCGCAGCGAATCAGATCATTGCATTAACCAATTAAAACGCTAAAGAACGAATAACGAAGTGGGAAGGATGAGGGTCAGTGACTCTTGTATGCTGCAGTCTCTTTAAAAGGTGTTTCACACCGTTTGGAGACAAGTCATTACCTCGTATTACTGATGTTTCTTTTCTTTCAATCACAATTTTCCTCAAAATTAATTAATGAGCTTTAATTTGTGCATTAGTAGTTTTTTTTTTTTGCTCCGAAACTCTGTAGCCTTTGTTACGAAAGTGGCGTGTTTTATTATTATTATTTTTTTTTTAGAATTACGGGCTTAGTTATGTTCGCAAGAAAATTACTATAGCCAGCTTCTTAAGGCTACAGTAACTATAGAATAAATTAAGCGTATAGTTCTGATATTAGAAGAACACAAAAAATAGAGGTTAAGCGTACTATTTCGTTTCGTAAAATTACAAATTTGGTACGCATTTAGTGTATAGCTTTTTACCTGGGAAACAAAGAAAATATAGATACCTTATTGCGTCCCAATATAGTTTATAATAGCCGCGTGAGTGGCGGCGAAGACGGAGACGCCATCCAATCGCAGGTTTGTGCGTGATCAAGTATGTTCTATCGCCTCCACATCGCCTCTAACGTGATCGTAACACGCGGACATAGTTTCCATCGCCGTCTTCGAATACTCCGTTTCACCTTTCGATGGACCGCGGAGGAAGTTACGAGCCATCTACACCAATCCGATGCTGCGTCAGAATCACGTGACCTTCCCGATGGGCTCAGCGACTCTCGGGCGGGACGCGTATGTACCTGATCGGGTTGCAGCCCCGCATTGGCCGTCGTAGCTCGTAGCGTACCCTGCCGTCCATGTTTAGGCCAACGGCAGCACACGGGCTGAATAGATCGTATTTTAGCGCGTACGCTCCAAAGCAGGCGCAATCAGTTTTTTTTGTTTGTTGTTGTTTGTTTTTTTGCGGTTAGAATCTTACGCGAGCGCAAGTTCGTCTGCCTCTTTTGCAGAGGTTGTGGCGACGTCAGAACGCCGAGCTCCGATTGGTTCGGAATGAAGGACCAATCAGAGCTCAGCTTCTTTCTGACGTCACCGCAACTTTTGCGCAAGCAGCAGACGACTTGCTTTCCGCATTACACGCACCGGACTGCGCACGTTCTATGGATTTCCTTTCGTTAATGTTTATTTTGTTGACTTTACTGAGCGGCATATTGCAATACCAGGATCGCATATTTATTCGCCTCTAGCCAGGGCAATGTATTACATTAATATACACGAATTTTACACTCTTGTGAAACCTTTCGCAAAGTGTAATCATACTGTTTGTTTTCGAATAGTCTATTAAACATTAATTTAGTAAGCATGTCTCAGTTACTAGACGGCGTCGAAGTGTTCGAGAAATGTACTTGAAGTGTGATTTTTTTCGTTAAAAAGTACGAAATTATTATACTATTTTCGTATTGCATCTTACCGAGTGTACTTCGCCATCCAATGCAGAAGCCTTATTCGAGGCATGAAAGTGTCTACCGGAAGTCGTAGGGAAAGTGCGTCATGTTCATTAACCTTGCCCACCTCGCTAGATTCAGTTAACGTGTTTGAAAAAATGTTTGACAAAATTAAACTTTAGATTTAGTCATTATTAAGGTTAGAACGTTGCACACAGACAGTCACCTTCTAAGCTGAACTGGTTTTCTGGCTAATCAATCTCAATATCCATGGCAATAACGCTTATGTATCACTCGAATATTGCCAGGCACCCCAATTGATCTGTTTTCCAAACTGATGAATTACATCACGTCAATACCTTAGTAACGGCGCAATGTGGTGTGATACGTTGCTCATAAATTTAAACACTAACAAGCATAAGGTTATGTCTACATCCTGACTTGTGGGGTTCGTAAGTTCGTTAGATCGCACAAATAGTTTAGTGTCAATATAACAGCTACTCGTGGTTCAAAGTGCTACGTCGAATGCGTCATTTATAACCGCCACGACGTACACTCGAATATCTATAACGAAATGTTTCCAAAAGCACCCGTTTTACATAAACGAACTCCGTACTAAACATCGGTACGTTCCAAGTTAGAGTACTCCGCACATGTTTTAGATAAAGATGAAGAGGAATAGAGTAGTAAAGGGCAAAGGCAAGATGTATAGGTGACGTCACGGGGTGGAAGCCAATGAACGCGCGGATGCTGGGGCGAGTTTGAACTTGCAGGTGTGCGGATCGCGTATGGCTTCATTTGTTCTACAAAACGAAGTGTGAACCAAGTACTAGCGCTGGTCCAAGTAGGCGCCAAGAGAAGACGGATTTTGAACGAAGGTGACGGGCGAACGAGACAGAAGAGAGGAAGCTGCGCCTTGGGATTCGGCTGGCCGAAATAAGGCCAGCCGAGCTGCTCACCGAGCGTCTCGAAGCCCCAAAGGAGATCGCGATATTACGGGGCGTAACCAACGTGATCAACCTCAAGAGAGAGTATGCACTCCTCTTCTGCCCTTTCAGACGCAAGGTACACATCCTAGACGGCAACAACAAAAAATTAAAGGAAGATTCATTGGTGGATCCTTTGCGAATGCTTTAGCAAAACCCTTGGAAAACGCTTCACACATCACCCTTTGGGAAACGCTAACACTGACTCCGTAACGAAGCCGAAAATATGCAGAAAAAAAATAGACGAAGCTAAAAAAAAAAGCTGAAATAGAAAATTAAAGGGTTTAGCGTTAGCGTTTTCCAAAGTGTGACATGTGTGGCATTTTTCCTTCTAAGTACAACATCACATCGGTGAAATTAGCCCTATTTTTAACTCCACTTAAAGCACTCGTTGTTACTCCCATATTAACTACGCTAACTTGTCGTTCATTAGTCACTTACATGTTGTTTTTATTTTGGCATATACGAAACATTGCTAAGTACAAATGAAGTTTACAGAAGAGAATGAAGTGAGGTGACAAATTTAACACGGGTAAAAGAAAAACGAAAGAAGACGAAAATACAATTTGAGTTGAAAGTCAGCGCGACGTGAGTGACCGTTTTTCTGGTGTGAGTGTGAGTGTGAATGTGAGGGTGAGTGAGTCTACTTTAGCGCTTCTCCTGTAACATGTATATCCTACTCGCCCAAGCATCCATTCTAAGAAGTTTCCAGATTCCGGGATAGGCTGGTCACTACCGTTTACAGTGCAGAGGGAAAACTTTTGGGTCCGAGTCTGTTTTAACAGAATATTCCACATGTGATTTGGAATATATTTCTTTTTAATCGAGTTACGGAAAACCAATTAGCCTCTCTGTACTTTTTGAGATAATTTTTTTTTAGTAGGACATACAGGTTTTCGTAGTTGAGCGATAGCTTCAGATGTCTTCATTCTGCATCGTTTTATTCGCCACAAAAATCGATTTGAAGGACGTTGAACGTCCCACCTTGATGCTTGAGCAGGAGTCGGGCGACTTCTAGTGTCGCAGGTTGTTCTTTTCTCTGTTGAAAGCAATATTGTGACGCAATTCATAAGAACACACTAAAAGATTACCGTGATTGTACCTACTTTCCTGCCCCGAACTATCGCTGAGCTTTACACTTCGTTTTACGTAGAGGTCTCGGCGAAGGGCGAAGCCAAAATAACGGTTCGACCCTAAAGAAAGTTCTCGATGTGAGGTTGAACACACCGTCTTTGTTAGAAATATTGTGCACAGTGCCGCACCAGTTTCGATTAAAACTTTTTTCCCCTGTCATTTGAAGACTTCGCTCTTCAAGTGCTCATGGGAAAGGATTTTTCTAGAGCTCTGAAAAAAAAAATATTTACGCCTCTTAGCGGGAAAACGCTTTTCATTCAATTTATCGGTGACCTTTTCCCGCTGAATATGGCAGGAGACCCAGAATTTGTCTATATTTTTATGCAGCACTTTAATTTACCTCCTAGCTCCTAGGCCTGAATCGGTGCCTAATCAAAATTCAGTTTAGTAAGAATTGGCGGGAAACTAGCACCTCGGTGAGACAAACAGACGGCGTGGAACTCGTCGGACATCTGAAGAGATGCAAATTACCCTAAATGACACCTCGTGACATTTAATTTGGCAGCACCCAATGGGGCAGCTTAATATATATATTAAGCTTTACTAATAATATGTTATAAACTCCCAACACCCGTCGCAACGACGTTTTCCTGCCGTATATATATATATATATATATATATCGCAAGCTGGACGCCTTACTCCCTGACGGTTTAAATGGAAAACGCAAATAAGATGGTTGAGACCCGCTAGCATCTCATTACCGATCCGCAGCCAATGAAATTGCGGCTTTAGCCGATATGAGAGAACCAATCAGAGAGCAGTAAGCGTGAACATGCTCTTGAGCTGCTAGTGACTGTCCTGTGCCAAAGACTTCGTTGTAATAAAGCTCTCTAAAGTGAAATATTAATTTTAGGCCGAAACAAAAAAAGAAAAAAAGGAAGAAGAAATCTAGGTTATCCGTTTCCTCTTCGTAACCCTGCACAAAACGTGTTGTGAAACTTTCAAGTGCACGACGTGTCATGAGGTTTGTTTGCGCATGCGCTGAACGTCGTAATTTCCGGGAAAGCCTCATTAAATTTCTCTGTTTTAATGCGCCCACCTAATCTCGGCCCAAGGGACCGTAATCTGACGGAGGTTCATTGCGGAAAAGGCGCCGCGTAACCGAGATTTCGGCGCCACGCCGAAAGGTTCTGACAGGCTGTCGGGATTAATTCTCATTCCTTCGCTGAGGCGTCCCAAACAGATGCCCTTCACTGGGATAGCACGTAAACCCCCGATTAATCTGGAGCACGCGGGTAAACAGCTTGGTGCTCTCAGTTGGCTGCACTCCTGTGCGGAAGATATCGAGATCGTGCTATGGGGGCTCAATGCAGCCCGAACTCTACGAAGCGGTGGCGTGCCAGGGCGTACTCGCGGGGAAAATTAATTTATTTATAAATACTGCTCATTCCTAACGGGGTCTATGACAGATGCGGGGTACACATTCACAAACACATACGAGGGAACTTCACATGGAATATGTAATAGAAAGCAAGAAATAACGAAAAAACTACCACGAACATGGCCTACAATAAACGTACAATAAAATGAAAAACAAAACAAAAAATAATTGCAGCACTTTGCGCTCTAACAGTAAAAACAATTCGAACGGTCAGCACTTGTATCACTTTCTCTGACTAGGAGGACTAAAATGTTTAGCAGAGTACCATCATTACAGAAATTCGAAATACCAGTTGAAAATTCGTCTGGACGGTTGATTAATTCAATATTCCGGGGAAGTTTATTCGAATCACGGATTTTTCTAATGAAGAAAGAAATGGCCAGATGCGTCTAAGATATATATTGAAAATCTGAGTTTGTCAGTACCAAAGTTAACTTTTGGATTAGTTGGATAAATATCGTTAAAACAATTAACGCTAAAGAAAAAAACACGTCCAACATACGAAAAGGATACACACTAGTCACGTTTGTATCTTCCGTTTGTCCTTTACGCTAATTATTTTCAGGATTTTCGGATCAGTGTTCGATTATGTCTTAGTGTTTTGAGTCGCGAGGTTTAGCCTATAGCGGGGATTAAAGTTATACAAGTACTGAGAAATCATAAAGATGAATGCTTTAGTACGAGCTTGTTTTCTTCTTGTTGTGAGCAGTGGGAGACGAAGTGTGGTCACCATATCTTACACGGAATCGTGTCGCTTATACCTTGATAAAAAAATAAAAAAATCTCCCGGGCTCCTAACAAGTCCTTGGCGTGACTTTAGTCACTCGTTCCGAGTAGAGCGAATTACTTGCCTGGAATGGCACCTGCTTCCCTCCTCTCATACTCCACACCCCTACATGTTTCAATATGGATGAGTATTTTACGGGAGTGCGGTCGTGTGGCACTCGTACGTGATGCACGTTAAAGGCTATTGGCTGCAGTTGTACCGCATTACCTTAATTTCTCATTTGCAGCGAAGACTCCAGACGTCCGTTGGGGCTGACTTCCCACTGCATAGACGCGTATACTACACAATTGCTTTTTACTCTCTTAACGAGCACATGGCACGATCGTTGCCTGAACGACCGTCAAAGGATCAAGCACTCTATCTTGCAGGCGGTTGGCCCCTCAAGGTTGCGGACAAACCAGATTACCCACGAAACCTCTCACCTGTAGTATGAAAAGACATAAAGCGAACATATTTGTTTCTCCTGGGATTAATGAGCAATCATATAGACGGAGAAGTCATGTGGTATGAGAGGTGAACTTTTGTGCCGCAAGCTATGACTACCCATTTTTACAGTGCAGAGGTGTGTCAGAACTAAGGAAAGAGGCGTAGTTGAAGTGTTATTAAGAGAGAAAACAAGTTTCAACTTTGTGTAATACATACGACGGAAAGAAACTGCAAACCTGTGATTGGAAAGTCGATTTGGATTACATTTTAGGTAACGCGGAGACAGAAATTTTGCATAGATCGTTGAGGACGCCACATAGAAAGGTGCAGAGAAAATAAATGCGTAAGATATACTTCGTGTAAAGGCGCAGAGGAAATAATTGCGAAGCAATCGCGGCGGTTACTTCATAAAAAATATCATGTACTATAGATACTTTACATTGGACAGGAGATTCCAAAGAACTTGTTGAACTGGCATTGCTTGTAGTTTAGTGAGATGGATACACTCAAGTCAAAGTCAAATTCGTTATTGATCCTTGAATCAGAGAAAGGAGGCAGAGAAGAAAAGCAAATCACACGCTGCTTGACTAGCCTCTGCCGCTCAGAGGAAAACAGACATAAACGTAAAGGCAGTATCATTTGACATATTCATTAGAGCACGGGAAAGACATCATTTATATTGCTAAAAAAGAAGAATGTAAACAAAAGGGAGTGAAAAAAAGAAACTAAAAAGTAATGAAGAATAACAACACGCGAAAAACGCATACAGTCGTGTTATACTAAGCTTCTTTTGATTTTAGAGTTTACATGGGAGTAATTATTAGACAAAAATTGAACATATTTGTTTGGAGGACATACTGAAGATATCTATATCGAGTTCATTAAAATGATTCAGAAGTTGGGGAAGGGTACATTTTAACATCTGATTTCCCAAGTTGGTTCTTGAATTTGGCACTATCCGTTCCTCAGCATTACGAGTCGGATAACGTGCTTGTCTAACTTCAAGTTGGGAAATTGATAGACGCATATTTTCGTTCTGTCTAAAATACCTTTTGCAGGAAAGTGTTAGTTTATAACTATAGGGATTTAGAATTTGTACTATATTGAAATTATAAAATAATGGCTTGGTATAACTATCGTATGCTGCATGACATAAAACTCGAATTGCTTTTTTTGAAGATTATGTATTAGCTTAAGATTTGTGGCAGCCGTGTTACCCCATACTAAAAAGCAAGAGTGATAGCATGTGTAAGAATGGGACTTGTATATAAGTAGCATAACGGAGATGGGAATCATCTCCGTTATGCGGAATCATTTTGCATTACGTGACCTGTATAGAACGGCTTTAGTTTTATTTACACTTATTTTTAAGGACTTTGATATCGTCCAAACATTTAGCTTATCGAAATATTTGTTTGCCCTGCGTATAATTTGGCCAGCGTCGTTCCCTGAAAAAAAAAAGAGATAGGTGTCATCTGCATATGTGATGTAACTAAGGGTATCATCAATATTTACTATATAATTGATATATAAATCAAAAAGTGGCCCCAGGTATACTGCCTTGAGACACGCCTGCTGTTAATTTTCTGATATCCGACCTATTTTTATTGATTTCTAGTTTTGTACACACTGAAAGCAGTTTTCAAAGTAACTTTTAATCATCTCTAGAGCGACACCGTGAACGCCTAACATGAATAACTTCTGAATTAACATATCGTGATTGAGGAGATCGAAAGCTTTAGAAAAACCTATAAACAATCCGAGCGTTGCCAGGTCGTTTTCAATATTATTTAAAATTAATTATTTTTTTCTTTAACAGCCCGAGTTCAGTATAGCGACCTTTTTTTAACCCATACTGACAGGGTGTGACAATGAAATGTTTTTCGCAAGAACAGTATAATCGATTATGTAAAATATTTTAGTCCATTTGAAAATATTGGTAATACGAAAATAGGGCTATAATCTTCTAAGTTATTTTTATCCCCAGCTTTGCGTAAAACTGAAACTTTTGCCACCTGGATTTTCGTGGAGAAAACCTCTGTTTTGAACACTAGATTAAAAATATTAGTCAAATACGGAACAATCGACTGTTGTACATGCTTAATAGGTTAAATTCGAAGTTGATAAAAATCGCTGTTTCTGCTATTTTTTTATGTCTTGAAGAACTGAGAATACTTCATTTTCATCAGTTGGATAAATAAACAAACTGTCACGTACGCTGATCATGTATTTGGAAACATGCTCACTTTGTGTATGGTGAAGAAGTTCAGAACATTATTCATTAATGTTTTCTGCTAAAGCCACACCACTTTTGTCAAAGCCCACAATTTTAAGTTCTGTTATCCATATGCAATCCATTTTTTTGTTAAACTATTCAACTTCTTCCAGACCACATCTGACGGGATATTTTAGCTTGTCTTAGGACTTTAGTTACCGCGTTCCGTTAATTTCTGAAGGCAGACGAATTGGCAACAAGTTTGCTGAGTACAAATTTATGACAAAAAATTTTGCTTATTAATCATTTTAATACCTCAGACGTAACCCGTGGTTTACGGTATTTATCGTGAACCTTATGCAATAGATATGGAAAGCAACGATCATAAATTATAATAAATGTTTCTAAAAAAAAGCTAAAGGCTTCATCAGCCGACAAACTAGACAGAACCACTCTCCAGTCCTCAGAGTTCACTTCCTGCTCGAACGTTTCAAGGTTCGTTGCGCTGATGTTTCTAAAATAGACATCTTGTGAACTCATTTTCTTCCTCTTAAAGCCTATATCAGCAAGCATATAGACTGGCAGATGGTCACTAATGGTTTCTCCCACTACGCCCTAGATTACATCGAACTTGCACACGTTCAGCTTAAAACAGGGAAGTGGGTTGTGTCGTTTTAATAGCATTTTGATACGAAGCTGGGTTCTAAATAGATTTGTCACACCGACACTATAATAGTTTCGTACATTTTGATTTCTTTATAAAATTGTCTCAGTAATAAAATGAATAAACTAAAAGAAAATACATATTAATTCACAAAAAAGTCGCGAAATGACATCATCAAAAATTTAAATTAATCAAGGTGGGGAACCCGTAAATACTCGAGGCATCTGTCTAGCCGCACTTCATTCCTTCATTCTCATACAAAAAGTTTCTCGGGAATTTTTGTATTTTGGTGATAAACTGAGGAAAACTAATCATTGTTATAACATCCAGGCGGTGCATGTAGTGTATAAAAATTAGAACGGCACTGTTAAATTTTGATACAAAAAACGAGAAAAGTGTCCTAACGACAGGATCACGAAGTACCAGAAATCTACTCGAAGAATTCGGTCTGTAATATGTGTCTCTCTGTCTGCGTTGCCGTCTTTCATTCCAATATCTCGGAGGATCACTCAAGAAAAAACTTCAGCAGATACCATCCCTTCCTCACATCTCTCTAGTGTGCTGAAACCATTCCCTGGGTATTGAAAATGGGGTCGCTCATCAACGCCCCTCTTTTTTCTTTCACCAAACAGGTCAGAACCTTCACTTTATTGACCATGCTGCCAAAGGCACACAATGAAGCTCATCTTTTAGCTGTCGGTCTTCCAACCGCATATTAAAATAAAAGCCAGTGAGTGCTTTTCCTCCTTTTTTTGCGGAGACTCGTTTTTAGAGTAGAGGTAGTGGAGGTTAAATATTTTGATGCTGTTTGGAATTTCCTTCTCAGTTGGTTGATTGGGCTTCAGATTCACATTCGTTGGTTTTTGCTTCTTTTAAGAAGTTCATGAATCAATTAGATTCATTATTCAGTGTTTTTTCTGGCTCATTCGGTCGGACACTATAGTTACTGACTGCCTATAATACTGAGTGCGTTGTTCATTATGTTTGCACTACTTACTTTCAGATTAATTATTCGTTATTTTTATTGTCCATTGCTGCAATCTCATTGTCTGAACATAGTCTTATTGGTTTATCTGTCTAGTTATCTTCGATTTAAACGAGATTTCGATTAACACGAGGGGTCGTTTTATAGACACCGACAAGTTAAAAACAGCAGGGCATGGCGAATCTCAATCACCCTTTTATCATTTCTCAGTCAATTTTGTTAGAGCATTAACAAATTAATATGCCGAAAAACAAATTGAGAAGATGGAATCTAACGAGGAACATTCTGCGTTCCTTGTACTCTCAGCATGTATAATAAATACATGTTGTCCCACTTTATGGACACGTAGTCCGTCCTCGTATTGACCCAACATTATTAACGTTTTCTTTTTATTCGTGTTAACGTTGGCTGGAAGGTTGTTGTCTTTGAACCACTGGCTACGGGTCGCAAATCGCTGCTCAATTAAAATGGCTCTGCCGTATGCATCAATTATTCGTTCACCCAGTGCCCGTTTTACATGTTAGAGGGCGAAACCGTTGGCGATGAACCCTAAGTTCAAGCTGTTGTTACTGGTTACGTGGTTCCACCGCTACAAGAATTAGCAATGAGTTTTATTTGAGTTTCTAATGCAGTCTATAAGAATAAACAGAAGCTTAATTGAAGCTCACTGATATTTTTTGTAAGGGCATAAAACTATGTATGTGACTGTGAATGTCGAATGCGAAGAAAAATAAGATACTTCAGTTATACCTGACAAAAGGGTCATAACCAGGAAACGTTGCCAAGTCGCTATATCTCAGTGTAATTGCTAGAGTGTCTGGCCTCATACCGCGACTTCAATCCAATCAATATATATTCATATTCAGTAAGCATCAAAATAACTGCATGTTGCATCTAAATACTTAGCTTTTCTGGCTAGTTCTGGATCCATACCTGGATCGGTTAATAAGGGATACGGGTATTACGTGGCGCGTATGGTAGGGCCGCAGAAATAATAAAATGGCAATAACAAAATTCACGGTTCATGACATCTCTAAAAAATGCTCTTTCAGAGTTAGTAGAAATGATTGCTTTTCCTTTATGTTTGAGTTTCATGAGTTCCGAAGTATTGTACCGGTGTAGCCCTGACAATATGAATCAATGTAGGGCTCAAATTATTTATAAGAGCATTTCTCGTGACTCTAACTGATTGTAAAGTTATGTTCGATGCATGTGAGGTGTTATATAGTGCACTAATATGCACCGTAATAGTTGTTTTAGCGTTTTTAGCACAGTTAATGACAGTATTCGTTGATGTTTGGATAAAGGAGTTGAATGAGCGTTATAACTTGTAAATCAAAGTATTCACAATAGTCGCTTACTTCCAACCAGGACACCATTGGTTGTTGATATGGTCACATGATCTCTTGCGACAACCAATGGAAGCGAGGCACCTCACTCTAAAGCCCTTCTGCGGCGGTGTCATTGTTTCAATGACCACCAAAGTTTGAGACGTAGCAAAGCAGAGAAATCCGCTATTTTTGACGGCCTATTGTCCACTAAATTGATTTTATTTGCACTGCGCTTTTTTCGTAACACTAAAAATTGCTGCGACATCTCTTGTAAGGCATTAAAGTCGCTTTTGTTTCAGGGTGCAGCGTGCTTTTACGAAGGCTAAACAGTTTGCTGCTTCTAATGGGAGACAGCTTAATACAACGAATGGTCTCACCAGTCACAAACATATTATTATTATTAGTTCACAGCGAATAGATTTCAATATTATCTGATAACAACTCTGAAGAATAAAACGCGAAGTTTACATTGTAGGCCACGCCTCAAGTTTCTTACGCTGTCTGTGACTAGATATGAAAGAAGCGTCCTACAGTTCCACACGCATTCTTAACGTTTCTCATATTCTTAAGCTTAGCTGAGAAGACCATTACAATCTTGCATTCGTATCTTATTTCCGAAGTTAACATGCTAATTTTCGGGGGGGGGGGGGGGGGGGGAAGAAGACGACAAATTAGACGCAATAAAACGCCTATGGTGGCTGTCCCTTAGTGTAGTTTCGTAAAGATCTGAGAGATGGTAGTCGCCTTTATGAAATACGTAAATCCACGGAGGCGTTGGACATTAACAATAGAACGAACGAACGAATAGTCTACGTTCCGGAAACTAGACCACGAAGAATATGACCCCTCGTTGAGATTTGAACGAAGTTCGCAGTTTGGTCGTCGGTGTCGTCGGGAAAATTAAAAGCATCCAGCGTGTAAGCTGCATAAAATAAGCATCGAATTGTCTGGATTTGAGACAAAGATCCAATTTCCTGGGAAGCCTGATAGGAGCAATACTGCGAGCGAGTCAACTGCGACGCGTCTCTTTATGTGTAAGAGAAAAGGCACACAAAAAAGATAGAAGAAGAATGATTTCGTGTGCGAGCAATTTCCGCCGTATCAGACGGCATTCATTTTAGGGGGTAAATAAGCCTTCGGTAGTGAAAGTTTTTCTCATTGTAGCACTTGTGTTGGCCGCAAGTTGACGAAAAGCAAAGTACCCTTCGGCGAATTTCCTGTACCCTTTATCGAAGCTGTCTTCTTTGATCTTAAAGCCCGGCAAAGAACATGACAGCCTTAGAAAAATAAGGCAGCCATTGCTATAACAACACCCTATTCAATTTAAAAAAACAAAAAAAAAACAGTGCACACTTCTTTCACAAAGCCCTGAACTCTTTCGATTTTAGCAGATCGAACGCTAATCAGGAAGCAAGAGGATGCAAGGAAAGACCTGCTCCCTCTCCAGCGTTAGCTCTGGTAAAGTGGAATGAAAGGAGTGCTTCGTGAGAGGAGTTTTCTCTGGCTTTTTTGAGCAGCCACAGGTTATAGCGAAAAACGCCACCACTAAGCGGAGGCGACGCGGCCGACAGAATCCGCCTGAACGAAACCCCGAATCGGAATTCGGCACCCGTGACGTCACTGTAAGCCTTCGCTCAAAGAGAAGGTGAACAACTTCGGCGTAAGCTTAAATGTCCATAGGTTCGTCCAATGCAATACATTTCATGCATTACAGAACCTTCACTACACCGTACAGTGTAGTTCTCCATACGCTCACGCTGTTGAAGTGAAAGGGTCCGATATAGACTCTGTAGATGTTGAAATGGCAGCTGAGGATTTTGCTTGATGCTACCCGCCTCGGAGAACGACACAATGCACTGGTTCAACAACACGCAGTCATTTACTGACTGTTGCCGGCGCGCGCCGCGGTCCAAAAAGGCTCGTGCATACTTCTGCGCCCACCTTTTACAGTGTTGCCCATGTTCCTCAAAAAAGGAACGAAAGCTTGTTTCTCGTTCCTTTTGATTTTCGGAACGCCTTCCCGTTACGAGTTCCATCTGCAAAAAAGGAACTCGTTCCCGTTACAGTAAAAAAAAATGGGACGTATCGTTACATATACGTTACATCTGTATTTTGCTGATTACCATATTTAGTTAGGTTCAACAAACTACTATGCTTTTTTTTAATCTTCCCGTGAAATCGCAACATATGAATCTCAATGCCGTGATGGAAGGGCACCAGGAGCAAATAACAAGCGGAAGCAAAGTTTCATTTGGTCATATATTCACCTTTAAAAATCTCAGCTTTTCACTATATTCATGTCTTTGGTGGGCGATTAAGAGGAGCCAAATGTACTGTTACCCCACATTGCACGAGTGCTTTACAAGAGCCTCACATGTTCCGATCTAACAAGGTCTGTCGTTCGAACTTGACATCAGTTGCTTACCGATGTTGCTGTCCGCAAAACGAGCAAGTGGAGAAGAGGGTAGGTCTTTTAGAAGGTGAGTCTTGGAAACTATTAATCCTTCTTTGTGAAGGTTGAATCCGTTGTTCTGTTTGAAAGTGGGGGACGGGGGGATAATGAATAAAAATTAATTTTTGTGTATCTTTTAAGTGACTAATGTTTAAAATACAAGGGTGCCTTCGATAACTGCTAACCTGTTATTTTGTTGAACTGTATGTCTCTTTGTGAAAGTTCAGTGATGGCTGTAGCCGGCCTTACATTTCTGGGCGTATGAGGATTCGTGGAAGCAAAGCAAGTGGCTGAGTTCGAAACGTCCCTCTTTCTCTGTTTTTTCCTTTGACTAAATGTTTTGCTTTTTGTTCCGGCACTAAAAAAGGAATCCATGTTTTCTAGCCCTCCCGCACCCGACCGTTACCAAGCCAGGCCCACAACACATAAACCCTAAGATGTGCAACGAAAACGTTACCAAGATCCTGCTCTTCGTAAAAATATTTTTTGATACTTTTAGAATTTCCCTATTAAAAATAAAATAAAAAATAACCCCACTGGACGAAAAAAGGAACGCCGTTACTTTTTCTGTTCCAGTGAAAATGCAACGAGTTCCCGTTCCAGTTTCACCGATGCAAAATAGAACAAAGGCGTTCCTTCGTTCCTCCTAAAAGGAATGCGTTCCAGGAACGCCGTTTCTTGAAACGCCGTGCCGTACACCACTGGTCTTTTATCAGCGGCGCAGCGCTCCTCGCGTCGTCCATTACGAGTAGGCACCTCGCGGTAAAAGTCACGAGAGACGATATAAAATGCGGGTAAACTAATCGATCGCTGTGGATCACAATGTTCTCCACACCTTTCCCGCCTTCCGTAAAACGGATAAAAGACGGCTGAGGATGTCTTGGGGGTTGTCTTCCTTCTGGATCACCAAGGATCGAGCCTTTGCAGATGAGCGAGTACGGGTACGACTGGGCTTTGCTCCATCTTGGGACGATGGCAGCAATTCCTGATGGGATCGTTGCGGCCGGGATGGGTACAGTCTTGTTTTTGATATTCATATATTTCTGAACCATACAACATGCGTATGTGGTTCTGAAATATGCGAACATAAAAAAACGTGATTTAAACATTTGCATATGCAAACCGCAGGAGGAAAATGTCATAGGGGTCAGACGCGAAAGGGGCGAAAGGGAACAAACGAGACTGCAAGACACGAATGAATAATGCAATGTTTACGGATCGCTCGAAGCCCTCACGTGGGATCACACAGTGGGAGCCGGAGCTTCAAGTGACGAGCAATCTCACGCCGCAGATCACGGGATTTCGGAAGGGGAGGAATTCCATTTAGAGGCAGCGTTTGAGAGGAATATCCCCAAAGGAATCGATGCATTATATTAGAATATCAAGTGACTTGAGGCGGCCGCGTCTTTCGGACCTTCGATGAATACGCATATATATTGGACAGAAAGGAGTCATTTGAGTGGTGCCAGGTGTTTATACGTGATTAGACGGTCCGGCGGCGATCTGGTACTACAAAGCGCACTAGCGCTCCATTCGGTCAGCAGTTCCGTAGTGGCTCATCAGGTCACTGACTCGAAAATGTACGCTTATCTCCTTGTCATTCAAACCGTGGACAATCAGCGAGCGCTCAACATTTGGGAAAACTTTCACCTTAAGAAGGAGTCTATAGACCAACGCGCCCTTTACAAAGCAAGTCCGCGTTCTCCCACACCAGATGTGGGCAGTGAGCATGCGCAAAAATTAAATCCGCGTGAAGCATCTGGGCATGCGCCATACAGATAGCAGCGCTACCGCAACGGTGCGACGTCAAAGCCGCCAAAAAGGCAAATATGACGGCTGACTATACAAAGTGTGTGGAGGTAAACAGAGACAAATAATGGCCGTACTTCCGGGGGGAGTATTGTACTTCCGGTTGGCTATTGTTTTTGCTTCTTTCGGAGGATCCTCAATGAGTAACGCATATTTTAAAAGTCTCACCACCGAGGGCTAACTGCAGTACCTGCTGAAATTTACTTATACGCGATCGATAGCCCTTCCTCTTTTCTTGGGTAAAAAGAAAGAGCACGTGTTTTACAAGAAAATGACAGATTTCCCGCAGGTATCGTGGGCGCATCGTCAGGATTGCCTATTCGACTAGCCTGGTCAATATATACCTAAGTACGACTTAAAACCTACAATTCCCCAAACGCGTTCAACTACTTCGTGAAGGGCAAGGCTTCGGCGGTGGGCAGCTACCTCCCTAGGCGCCGAAGATACGGGCCGAAGCTTCCTTGCAGAGGTCGCAGACAATCTTCCGAAAGTTCTTAGTACGCTTTCATCAGCCAGAACGCGAGTCTGTAATGCACAGTTGTCTAGCGTTTTGAATTCCATGCATTCGTGTTCAGGGATTCTTTCCCAGATCATCGTGTTCAGTTAGTTCGAACTCCAACAAGACTGGGTCCTAACAGCGCTAATCTGTTAGATTTGTTTTTTTGCAATGACCCCAATCTTGTTTCCTCCGTCAATGTGATACCCGGAATAAGCGATCACGATGTTGTCGTTACAAGAATGTCCTGTAATGCTATTCAACGGCGCAGTGCACAACCACGCAAGGTGTTTTTTTATGAAAGAGGCGACTACGTAACGCTATCCCGTGAACTGGATTCGTTTTTTCCTGAATTCCAATCGCATAGCTCAAACTTGGATATGAATTCTGCCTGGAATTTATTTAAAACGAAGATTTTGTCTTTAACACAGACATACATTCCATCACGCATCATATCAGGAAAAAGAAGGAACGATAGGCCGTGGATGAATAGGGAAATTCGAACTTTGATAAACCAAAAGAATCGTTTGTTTAGTAGGTATTGTCGTTCATATGAACCTAGATTATATTCTAAAATGAAGGAGTTAGGCAAGATCATAACAAAAGAAATGCGCAAGGCGCAAAATAAATATCTAGACACTCTACCCGCCAAACTGAGAAGAAATCCTAAAGAGGTCTGGAAATACGTTAAAAACAAGAAAACTCCTAACACCACTATCCCCGATGTCATAGATGGTGTCAATTACGGAACGAACCTAAAGAGCAAAGCTGAAACCTTTAATCTTTATTTTCAATCAGTTTTCACTCAGCCGGTCCACCCGGTAGATGGAATACCGACATCAAACGTCGTTACACAAATGGATAACATCGACATCTCGGAAAGTGGCATTGTGTCGTTATTGCAAAGGATCAAAGTAAGTAGTGCTCCAGGCCCAGATTGTATTTCCAACTTCATTCTGAAAAACTGTGCTGTTTCTGTTTCCCCTTATCTAACCGTGTTGTTCAAAAAGTCTTTTGAACAAAGCGAACTTCCTCTCGACTGGAAAAGCGCCAACGTGGTTCCGGTACATAAAAGTGGAGATAGAACCAGCACATGCAACTATAGGCCTATTTCTTTAACAAGTGTTTCTTGTAAAATGCTAGAGCACATCATTTACTCAAATTTAATCAATCATCTACAAAATAATGCATTCTTTTCTCCTATGCAGCATGGTTTTAGAGCGGGATTTTCTTGTGATACGCAATTAGTAGAATTCACACATGACCTCTCTTTTTCAATTAACAATGGTTTCCAAGTCGATTGTGTCTTTTTGGACTTCCGGAAGGCCTTTGACTCGGTATCTGATACTTTGTTATTACAAAAGATGGCAGCTGTAAACATTTCGGATTTACTTTTAACCTGGCTTGAGGCTTATCTTGTTGAAAGGAAGCAATGTGTAGTTCTAGACGGTGTGAGCTCGTCAAATGTTAGTGTTTTATCAGGTGTTCCGCAAGGATCGGTGTTGGGCCCCCTTCTTTTTTTAGTGTTCATAAATGATCTTGCTGGTCATCTTTCTAGCCACGTCCGACTGTATGCTGATGATTGTTGTATATACCGTGATATCACGTGTGAGGATGACTCCCAGATACTGCAGGACGATCTCGATTCTGTGATGTCATGGTGTCAAACATGGAATATGGCCTTGAATCTAAACAAATGTAACGTAGTCAGATTTTCTAACAAAAGACAAATTTTGGCCACAGAATATTTCCTAGGTGTCACACGTTTAACGGTTGTACCTGAATATAAATATCTGGGAGTTTTATTTTCTAGTAACTTGTCATGAAATGCTCATGTTGATTATTTGTCATCTAAGGCCAGCCGCACATTAAACTTTCTGAGACGCAATTTTAGTCAGGCACCTACTAACCTTAAAGAAACATTGTACAAATCGAATGTACGTCCCATTTTGGAATATGCATGTGCGGCATGGGATTTGCATACCCGTCACACCATTGAACAACTCGAACGTATTCAGAAACGGGCAGCTCGGTTTGTCTCCGGCAATTATGATTTCTCTATAAGATCATCTGAAATACGCCGCAACCTGGGATGGCCTCTGTTGGAAGACAGACGAAGGTTCCTTAGGCTCACTTTATTTTTTAACATAGTAAATGGTAGGACCGGCATCGAGAAAGAACGTTATATTAAGGAGCCCAGTTATGTGTCGCCGCGTACAGATCATCACTTTAAAGTACGAGAATATAGATGCAGAATTAACGTTTTTAAGCACTCGTTTTTTCCACGAACAATACACGAATGGAACAATTTACCAACTGAGGTTATCTCTGCGGCTCCTTCATCCTTTCCTACTGCCCTAAAAAACTTGCTGTTGGAATAATTTTTCACTTTGCCCTTCTAATAGTGCCATTCACTATACTTTGTTTTCATATATTGTACGAAGTGTTGTATGTTGTATTTTTCTCCTGTCATATCCACTATTTTTGCATCACAATAGTTCTTGTGTATCTCTATATGTATCGTTTGCTATTGTTTTGTATTGCCCTACCCCCCTACGATAATGCCCAGATCTGGGCGATGTAGGTATTCGAATAAATAAATAAATAAAATCGTGCACGTTGCATTATTCGTACGTGCCGTAATGGCCTATCGTTGTACTCAGATGGTCGGTCCAGGCTCATCGGCGCCGCCGCCGCATTCTCGCGTTCGTCGTGTTGCGCCATCTGTCGCGATCTGATCGAGGTAGGCTAACACCGTCTGCCAATATCGACGTCCTGCGATGACCCAGGTTCGGTGGCGTCGGTGGCGTCCCTGGTCTCGAGATAAATGAAGTAACTTCACTTGTGACATTTTGTTCGGGTCTGTACGCATCGGCAACTTGAAAGCACGACACTAGGGCATTTGTATATTTTGTTTCACAATATCTTGGCAAGCTGTGGAGGCTGCGGCCCGTGGGATCCACTAACAGCGTCGGAGAAAGGCACGTGACGACACTCCATGGTCTAGACCACGGAGGCCTCCTTTCGCCACAGCAGCAGCGCCGTCCGCGACAAAAAGTAGTTCTAGGCTTCTTTTTTGTTCAGTAGTGTTTCGGCCAGACTCTTCGGACCGCAACACAACACGACACGGAGGAAAGACGAAAACATGTTAGTTTTCAACGATGCTTAATACGTATTAACACTTTTCCGAGATCAAGACGGCTTTCGAACGATGTTTGAATGATCGCAGCCGTGTAATCGACCGTTTCGACCGTTGACTGATTGCAACGACTGGGTCCCCAAATTGTTTTGCGGGAAACGAGGCGCTCCACATGTCTTAGAGTTTATTAAAAAATCTCTGTTTTCCCGAAACTGCGCCATGCGTCAAGGAAAAATGATATGTAACCGCTCTTATATGTTCCCCTTTTAATTTACCGCAGGACGTTTTTTTAGAAAAGACGGTGATATATAAGTTCGAAACGAGGCTCTACTCCCTCTCTAACCTTGCTGCTAAATATCCGTTTTGTTTTGTTATACGAGTCGCCCTCATTTTTATGATGAATCTATCCGCAGAAAGTTGTTCTGAGATAAATCATTGTCTTTGGCGGCGTTCGATAGATGCAATAAATCTCGTTCAAAGATTCTTTTGGCTAAGTATGAAAACAAACCTTTTTACCTGACTCAAGTCCTGATTAAATATTTGGGATTGCGAGATTTCAAGGGATAGTTGAATCCATGCCTCGCAATTAGTAAAACTTTCAATAATTCCGAGTCGAGGAAAGCAAACACAACTGGCGTGAGGGCAAGATATGTGACCTGCATTGATTTTATTAATGTTTCATAAGGAAGACTCCCTGGATATTCTGGAAGGTGTTCTCCAAAATTGAATTGCTGCGAAGAGCTAAATTATATGCATTGCAGTCAACAAAATATATTAACAAAAATTCAAAAACGAAAAGTCGCAAATGATAGGGATAAGTAGTTACTTTAATGTAGTGCTGTTTATCTGTAGAATGCACGGCTTCTTTCGAACATATATCAGACTTACATACGTTACACAATGAAGAAACCTTAAATAATCTTGAACTTTTGAAAAACGAAAGGCTGTTGCGCACTCAAGATATTAACCGCTTGAATATTTTACTGTCTGGTCAGTAGGATGATTTTTATAAAGTAGCAAAAAACTTGTTTTTCTATTGACAACAAATTTCAAACTGCGCGATTCTTTTTTTTTTTCTTTTTTTTGGGGGGGGGGGGGGGGGGGGGGGGCTAGGCGAACATTAATAGAAACAGCAAGAGGCAACCGCTGGACTATCGACAATATTAAAACCTTCCATTTTTTTTCACTACTCTTCGTGTTTGAAGCCTGGATCGAAGCCCTCTTTTTGATGCAATAAAATATAGAACTCTACCCAATAAAGAAAAAAAAAGGACTGTGCTGCCACTATAAGTTTCTAATGAGAAAAAAAATATATTTCACTTATGTATAATGCAATCTGCCTGAAATAATTAAAATTTATTGACATTGTTTAAATAAAAGCCTTTGTCACTGCTAGAAAAAAACAAAACAGATTAAACGGACAATTTACGGTAGTATCATAGCTGTCGTCAAAAAAACAATATCCGTTTCAAGAAAAAAAAATATTTTAGAGTGCCACTCCCCTTGTCGCGAGGGAAAAAAAAACACGTTCCCAGAAAATTGTAATTCTAAAATAATGCGGAAAGTGCATGAAACTGAACTGCAATAAAAATCTCATTTAATCTCTACTTGGTGCATAACTTCCTGCGTGAGCAATATACGAGTATATATATATATATTTTGAACTCTGAACTAAATATTTCACAGCAGGTAATATAGAAACGAGTGGCGTAGTTTTTTGTCAATGCTGGACAGTGTAGCTTTCAAGTAATATTGCCAGCATGCGTTCTATTGACTGGCACTGAACCGTCATATAAAACGTGTCATCTTGCATGACTAATTTTCAAAGTATACTAGTGATTCTTAGCTGATGCAGTAGAGGAAGAATCATTCAAACACTGTATTACTCGAACAATATCTGATAGGGATACCACTTAACCATAAATGTATACACTGAGCGCATAAATATGCTTTGGTAGAAATTTGCTCGAAACAACTACCTGTTTTGGTACGCGCAATGATTGCTCGTAATAGATGAAAAAATGAATAGCAAATCGTCTGGCAATTGGCTTGCACGTGAAGCGTGTGGCGTCTACGCTCTCGGCGTTCTTCATCGATTAGTTTAGCGACCGGCTTAACGCTTGGCCTACATTCAATAGAAATTTCTAGAATGAAAACACCGGCGCTTACGAGGGCTTAAAAAAAAAACAAAAAAAAACTTTAAGCTTTTTTATTCTAATGAAGAAGGAAGACCAGGGAAGCTGTACATGGTGGGAATGAATGAAGTAATGGCAGGCCGCAATTCGGCCAGCCAGAGTGAAAAGGCTCGAAAGGTTGCCGCCATCCACGAGCAACGGCGGCAACCAGACAACTGGCAAACACAACACCTTGGACAGCTACCGCCATCTATGAGCGACGGCAGCAACCGGTGGGGGTCTGGTTGCCGCCGTAGCTTATAGATGGCGGTAGCTGTCCACAGTGTTGTGTCGCCATTTCTTTGCTGGCTGACACGAGCCTGGGGAAACTAGCCCTTAACAGCTCCGCCGCAAAACAAAAAAAAAAAACAAAAATACATGCGACAGGGTGTGAAGTTGCTATGTGACGGACGTACAGCAGATGCCCCGCAGGGCTGTCCCCTACTATTACCTCATCTCACGGTGATGTGTCGTGACATTTTGGAAAGATACTCTCTTAGAAGTCTAAATGGTCCGGGTTTACTTTCCGCCTGGTGCAAACGCTTATTTATTGCGACGGCCTATACCTCCCCCACCCCCCCCCCCCCCCCCCCCTCTTCAAATCCAACAAGTTTCGAGCCTCGAGTCCACACTTTTATCCAGGCTTTACTTTTAGGCTCCACGAAATGCCAAACACGTAACCAAAGAACGCGCTTCACCTTAAAACACCACGTAGTGGGTTCGTATCCCGGCCGAGATTCCCGTAATCTAAACGGAGGCTTTTGCAGAGAGGGCGCCCTATTCGCGTCTTCAGCTAGTTTACTATAAGTGGCGCCACTCGTTTTCCGAAATTGCGGGTATAGTGAGGGTCGGAGCTGCGTGCCGCTGCTGAGCCTGTCAAGTGTGCTGGCTTCACTGAGCCACATAAATTAATTCTGGTTATGCGAGGAAGCTAGTGTATTATGAGCGCAAGTCACCTTATTTCTATCCTGAATGTAAAAATGGTGATTAGCGTAATATTTACACCAAGAGGCACGTTTTTAATTCTGGAGCGAAAACGAAACTAACCTCTATTTTTTATTTATTTCTGGGTGTAGGTCTTAATTTCTGATTCTTTCATAACTCAAGATGTGTCTCACATCGTAATTATTTAGTTAATGAAGTTATTCGTGGTAACTTTGTTTTGTGACCTACGTGTTCGACCCCGCCACTTCAAAATATTTTTGAGACTTCGGCGTCCCTTTGAGGACAGGGTTTTTCATACACCTTAGAGACAACGTAGTATATTGTATTTGCTAAAAAAAAAAAAAAAAATCAGTGCTAGAATTTGTGCGGTCTCGCTGCCTTTTTTTCGCTTAGATCGTTGCCATGTGAAATAATAAATTGCGGGCCTTTTAATGGGTTTGGGGCTATTTAGATGATTCATTGCCTTACCATTATGTCCCAGCACAGGAATAACAGAATAAATCAATTTTTTTTACAATATCTCTACAAAACGTATAAATTAAGAAACGCTGTTCTTACTACGAAAATCCGAAACTGTGTTTTTTTTTTTTTTTTTGAAGCAACGCGTGACGCATGGGAGTTTATATTGCATCCACTGTTTGACTGTTTGTCTATCTTGAAAACGATGTCTGAGTTTTTCATATGCTAAAAATAAAACAAAATGACACATTTCTGGAAAGACTGTTATGGTTAAATGGCGCATTTTCGTGATCGTGGCGTTAATTGGGGGCATACATTGCCGTGATTTGTATTAGTATTAATAATACTAAAATTCAGATATTTTAATACGCAATTTTGAAGTCTCTAATATAATTTGTTGCGTATGACCCAATTTCAAACGCTTGAACAAGCATGACAATCAAAAGTGTGCTAATTATCATGACTGGCACCAATTGCAGCATTTTTACTTACCAAGTTACACAATAAAAGTAGTGTAAAATCAATGAAAACATTCTTGCTAATGTGAGAAATCCATGTAAAATTACATCAATTATGGAGAAAGCATAGGATGCTATGGAAGTTGCTAATTGTAATGATTGGCAAAACTTCCAAAGTCGCCGCTAATATCCTTCCAGACCAACCCCCCCCCCCCCCCACCTCTTTCCAAGAAAAAACAAAACTCATTCTTGTTTTAATTACTAATGTTTTAATAGCATTCATTTACTTTCGTTTTCACGCGCCGTCGTTTTGCCAATTTCAGCCTTTCCAGTTGGAAGGACGCCTACCCGCTTGCACGTCTGCTCACTGCAGCACGTTTCGTTGGCGTTGGAAACCGGTGAAACGGTCGCGAGTTTTAGTATTGCGTATACGAGTGAAAGCAAACGCTGTGTGCTTGCTTTAGCATTGCATGTTCCACACTGCGCGTGCGCGGAACCCAAAATTGGTCTTGGGTTGGCGCATGGCGATTACGCGCATGCGCAACGTGGAGCAGGCAACTCTTACGCAAACCCACAGCGCTTACGTTTGATTCTATGCGCAATACTAAATCTCTCTCATAAGATTCAATCCCCTACCGGCTGCAGCGCTACATTGGGGCAGTGAAGAGTGTTGCTTGCATTCGGAAATGACATTTCGCGAGCCATGATCGCGAGCGGTACCGCCGTGCCCGCTGAGCAGGAGAGCCGGGGGACCCCCACTATAGCGCTTCCCGTTTCCGCCGCGGGAGGGCGAGGAAGGAACTGGAGGCGCGAATAATAGAAATTTCGGATCCACGTAAACAAATCCCTGAAATTAGTCCTTAGTCCACTGCTGAAATGTACCAGATGCCCTTCGTTGGTTTAGTACATAAAAGGCACATATGCGACTTTGAAGGATGGAAATAGAATCATTTTTTTCTTTCGTAAATTAAAGTTTCAACAGGCCGCGTATTGGTCACGCGGCTCGTATTTTTCTTGTAGCTGCAGGCCTTTATAAGTCAAGCCTTTAACATGCAATTCAAACATAGCTTACAGTAGCACATAAGCCTAAAAGAAATATACTGCATCATGTATTGTAAATTTTCTTTCTACTAAAAGCGCACTTGCTTTAGCAAGAGGTTTTACGAAAGTAAAATGAAGCGATTTTGTAGGTTCAACATTCTCAGAAAGTTAGAAAAAACATGGCGTTTTCATTTAGATATGGCTGGATTAGTCTCTTTGAAAATGTCGACATTATAATCCTCTACTACAAAGAATAACTCAGTTTAAGTGGCAGTTACATTTGTTTGCTTTGAAAGATTTACCATGTCAGACCAAACACGCGAAGCGGCCTTAATATACTTGCCTCGGTATCATCGCAAGCACACGCTTGTTGCGTACGAAAAACAAGCAGGCCATGCGGAAGAATAATCCATTCTCTACGCGCTGGATAATCTAGGCTAAAATGATTTTGCACTTAGGAATAGACACCAAAGCGCCTAATCTGAAAATCTAATACAATGATGCATTTACAAAAAAAAAAAAAAAAAAAAAAAACTGAAGCGAGCGACAGCGGTTGTGTTCCATTACACGGACCAGCTGCTCAGATAATGTACACAGAATAATTTATTCTTTTTGGAATTTCGGAATGTAACCAACATTGCAACTAAGGGCGATATAACAAAAACATATCATGTCGGTAAACATATTATGTCTAAGTTAGCAAGTCGCGTGATTAATTCAACCGTCAAGAATCTTGACAGTGTTACGCAAAGCGCTATGATATACTCTCCAAAGTATGCAGTGCGTTTCCTTTCACGCCAAGCTCCGGAGATTTCGAAAATAGGCTCTCGTAAGTGCCTCGCGTCAAAGATGACGCATCGGATTTCTTAAAGTGCACTCCCCATAACGCAACTTTACTCTTTTCTTTATAGTTCAACTTGAAACCTGTTTGGTTTTCTTACACGTTTCACAATATGTTGCAATCCGGCTTGATCCGATGGAGTTTGGTTGGTGGCCACAGCTTTTAAACTGATTGCCGGTAGGTTGGTATTAACAAAACATATATTTTGGAGCACTCGTGCACTGGGAGCAACTGCGAACGTTTGATTGTAGTAGCATCTACTTATCCCAATCAATCCAAATGAAATTTTCTTGCATAAAAAAAGGAGACGTAAATCCTGGGGATGTAAGAAACATGAACAACTTTGAATTAAAGCTATCACTTCCTAATTAATATGACCGCCGTGTATATGAAATGAAGCACCCTGAACTGAACCTAGAAGAACTAAAAGTTGTTATATTTATAAGCTTGATTTGGATTAGAAAATAACTAGCAAATGTAAGAAAGTGTCAAGAACATATGTTATATAAGTTTCACGAAAGGTGGAGAAATTCGATATTGCGAAAACAACTCATTGCACGAAAAAAAGTATTGTGTCGTTTTTGCCCTAGGCCAGGGGCCAATTTAGGAAAACAATTTAAGTTCGGCGTAATTAAATTGTTAATTATTTTAGCGTAATTAACTTTATAAATAATCAAATTAAGGGCATGATTTCATTTGAAAACTTGCTGAACGTCAAAACACTAAATAAAACAATGGGTGTGCGATAGAAGGCACGCGCTGCCTTTTACAGTTTTCTGTAATACAGCACGACTTTGACGGGTTTTTAGGTTTCGGTTTGCAATCGGAGCGCTTCTCGGCTCGGCGGTACCGCGCCCCGTGGAGAAATAGTGCAAGCAAAATCTGCTTCGCTGTCCTCGGGCAATGCGGCAAACGCAGGTTGCCCTATTTCTCCACGGGGCGCGGTGCCGTCGGTGCCGAGAAGCGCTCCGATTGCAAACCGAAACCTAAAACCCCGTCGAAGCTGTGCTGTTTTTCAAAACGCTGTAAAACACAGCGCGTGCCTTCTCTCGCACTCCAATTTTTTATTCGGTTTTTCTGACGATGCTCAGCGAATTTCCAGATAAAGCCATGGCCTGAAACTAAATATCGCAATGCCGAAATTGTCCACCTTTCGTGAAACACCCTGTTTATCTGTCAGTGACGCGCAATTGGGAAACTGTGAGGCTGATATATGCTTGGCAGTCCATTAAATTGAGTAAGGTGTTCAATAAAAACGCCAAAAAAACTCAAATAAATTAATGTCTGTTCAGAAGGACAATTTGGATGTACTGCAATAAGTTGTGGCGATTGCGAAGTATGTATGTCGAAAGAAAAAGCTATGCCTTGCAATCAACCAAACTTGCTCATTTGTCCTAGTGAAATAAAAGATAACTATGACAAATGAACGAACTCTCAGTTGCACATATTTTGTCACTGTCAAATCAGAGGAATGTTCAGTTATATTTCAATCACACAAACGGATACATCGCGAATAAACAAGGACAGAGATAGGCCATAGATAGAATGAGCGCTGTCTACTGCACTTCTTTGTCCCTGCTTAGTGTGCGCTGTGCAACCGATTTGTAAGAATGAACAAACTCGCCTGCATTATTGCTTTGATTTTTCAGGCAATTCGACTGAACGTACTAGAATTCGTTAACGGCGGATACGATGTTTTAAGCGTAGCGGCAAAAACGTAGAACCTAATATACAATACATGCGCACTATAAGGTGTGCAATATGATCAAGCTTTACGATATCATCTTTTGAATAATAATAGCTTTACTACTATCAAGTTAAATGGGGGTCTAAAAAATATGGAATATTGTAAATTCTGGGGACAAGAGTAGGGATGACAGGTTTGTAATTTGCTGCCTGTGAAATGAACAATTAAGCATCCTCTGAGGTGTTTCAGCGTGAATTAGGAAAGTAATCAACGTTATTTGTTTTAGCGTAGGAAGGAAAAAAACAGGCCTTTGGTAGTTGACTTGGCCCTTGACCTTTGTTCAGTCACAAAAGTAAACCGTGAGCAGCGATTGAAAGTATATCACTTTAGTGGTTCACCTCAAAGAGAATGAATATCTGAAGTGCCGCATCACCAACGAAATCGCTTTACTTCTTTTGGACTTTCTTCTTACGCAAAAGTTCAAGCTTGAGTAAGAATTATTAGGTCTGCCAACCCAAAATAAGCGTTCAATGAAATGTTAAAGTGACAAGATTGGGAAGCGCGGTAATCTCGAAAACTTTCGTGGAAACGGCCTTTATTTACTTCATCGTTTTTTTTTTAAACATTATATTACGGCTCTTATTATTTTAGTGCTAATCTGACTTAAAGTTGGTATAATTGGGATTTTCAACCAACCAAAAGCAAGAGAGAATCCTCCCACGTATCCAAAGTTCTATTCAATGTCCAACGCGCCAAGTCCGATTTGAAATTAAGAGTGCCAGTATTTGAATACTTTTGAATACTGGGTGCCAACATTCCAAAAAAAAGGAATACGAGGAATGTCTATATTATTCCTGGATCTAAAATACTGCGTATTTGATGACGGCGCAGTGATTCCACTTATCTCTATGAATGGACCTCTTTCTAAAAAGATTACCGTGTATCAGCAGGCCTTCCTCACACACCGGCGAGAGCTTGAAGCATGCGAATGGCGTCCGGCTGGGGCGTTGCACCGCCCTTCCTCCCTCCGCCGCAACTCTGCTGATTTCTGCAGAGAGCGAGGGAGGTACTGCAACACCCCTTCCGGATGCCAATCGTAGTTGTAGCTTTTGCCGCTTGGTGTCGCCTTTACGCGTAAAAAGTGCATTCGGCGAATGAGCCTCTTCTGAAGTTTCAACATAGTATAATGTAACAAAATAAAGTCGGTAGTATTACCATATATTGCGAAAACAAGGTGTAACTTTCGTACACAAAGAAATCATGTTCGTCGAGATCTCAGGCAAGCACGGGATGGGTGAAGAACTGTGATCGACAAAGAGTGTGAATAGAATAACCAGGTTTAAAATAACTGGCCGTAGAAACCAGATCGTTCGAAACTGAAAATCAATTTTCCACGCACGGTTGGCGCTGACAAAAAAAGAAAAAAAAAAGGAAAGAGCGTGTGGCTTTGCACGTAGGTTCTTTATACGAAGATCCCTTTTTCCAATTCAACTTGTTCTTGAACATTGCCGTTGCTTAAAAAGCTTCAAACCTCTCAAGCAGTCACCCGCCCCCTCAATTTTAGAAATGTGGTTGCGCAGTCAAGGGGCCATTTTGGGGGTTTGCCAACGCGTATGCGAAGCAGCCTCAAACGCGGCCGTCCGCAATTTTTTTTTGTGAAGCTTACATGGGTTATTGCATCTATCAGTAACTGTAAAAACTGGGTGATCCAGTTTTTGTTTCTGCAACATGTCGTAATAATTTCAGGAAATCGTTCTCACCAGAAATGGAGACAAAATAGCTGTTTAAAGCATTTTTAGAAGGTCATCGATAATGCTTCCCAGGTTTGACGATAAATGGCGCTGATGAATTACGCGAAAACGTATTGTTTAAGGTACATAACTCTTGTTGCCAAGCGGCGCCACTCGAGAGATGGGATGAAGTGCAAAAACAGACGCATAAAAGACCGTGTGGTGTGTGGGTCCTTTTAAGCCTTTTTTTCTCGCCTTTCAATGTATTAACTTTATACTTCCATTCCTTTCTTGTTCGGAAATTTCTCAGAGCCTCGGAAGTATAATACTTTTTCATTAGCGATTGCGCGTCCTCGCATTTTCCTCCAACCCTACGAAATCTATATACTATCTCTCAAAAGGATTTTTTGACAAAGATGGTGGTTTCCCCCACTTTATTTAATACGAGCCTACGCTTTATTGACTTCGCCATAAAACGCTCCAGCTGTCCCTTCCTAGCTGTCGGCCTGCCCACCGTATTTTCAACAAAGACGTCCCGCCCCCCACGAAAATGTCAGATATGGCTCTGATATATTTTATATACGGCCATTTATGATAATATAACGAGTCAAATATTTCAATATAGCGCTATAGATAGGAGCAAATACTGCCAGGTATCGCCATATAAGTGGGCAAATACTGCCAGATGTGGCCGTATAAGTGCGTAAATATGGCCACATACGAACGGCTTCGCAGCCGTTCGAAGGGAAAAGGATTCGGGACGACGAAGTAGCGTCTTGCATCTTCAGTAAGCTAACGGTTCGTGTTCCCCCGACCAATTTAGCGGGGAAAGATGAATACAATTAGATTCACTGCTAGATTTAGCGGGAAAATTGACGTCACATGACCAATTCAACTTCTCGCAAAATTTAGCGGGGCGGTTACACCGATGGCGACGCCGACACCGCTTAATTCGGAAACGGGCGCCTAAGAGCTGCGATCTAAAATCCATTATTTGATTAACTCGCTTTCCGATATTATGCACTTCGTCATATTCTCACACGTCAAACATACAACCAAATTTTATTTGTCTTTCAATGTTCAAAATTTGCGATTGATTAATTGGTCCAAATATTTGGAATAACCTCACTTTAAGGATGTTAACAGTAGTTAACCTATAACATGAGACTCATGCAATATAGATCAATCAACAAGTGTCTTGGCGAGTACATACGACTTATTGCTTGCACGACCGAAACGGACCCATATATCATTATTAGGGACTATATTTGCACGCGTATATGGCGATATATGACTGTATTTACGCACTTATATGGCCACGGCAGTATTTGCCCACTTAAATGGCGGAATATGGCAGTATTTCTCCGATACATGGCGAGATATGGCCATATTTGACTCCTTATATTATCATATATAGCCGTATATAAGATATATCAGGGCCATATCTGGACATTTTCGTACGGGTTGGCACGAACCAAAGCGCTCCCTTTGTCCGTCATCTTTATAAGCGCGAAAATCAGGTAGAAAATATTGAGTTCCATCTATTTCGCATGGTACGCCTCATATTTGAACATTGACGGCTTTTGCACGTCGTATGAAGCGCAGTTCGTTAAAAAACTCGTTTTGTTCTTTTTATTTCACGTTCACTTTGACTCAGTTTTCTGCATGAAAACCAGTGTTGTACGCGTTTCTCAAAAAAAAAAATGAAAAAAAAGAGAAACGAACGAAAAATCGATCCGCGTTTTTCTGATTTTTGGAACACGTTGCCGTTACAAGTTTCATACGTGAAAAAGGAACTCATTCACTTTACAATTCAAAAATGAAACGTAACGTTACATTTACGTGAGATACGTATTTTGTCTGATTACCATATTTGACTAGATCGAGAAAAGTTTTTTTTTTTTTTTTTTAGATTTATCTCATCAAATGGCAACATTCGAATTTGAATGCTGTGATGGAAGGGCGCCAGGAGACGAAAACAAGCGGAAGCAGGGTTACATTTGTTTACATTTTCGCCTTTAAAATATCAAATTTTAACCATATTCATGTTTGTGGTGGGCGATTCAGAAGAGCTCAATGTACTGTTTGAGCTTAACAGCAGTTGCTTCTCGAAGTTGCTGTCCCCAAGACGAGCAAGTGAAGAAAGGGGTGGGGTGCGGAAGGTCAGGTAAAAACTACAAGTACATCTTCGTGAAGGAGTCGTTGTTCAGTTTGAAGGGGAGAAAGAATCAAAGTTAATTTTTGCGTGTCTTTTAAGTGACCGATGTTCGGGATACAAGGGTGCCTTCGATGACTGCTTTTGTTGTAACTGTAGGCCTTTTCTGAACGTTCAGTGATGGGTGTAGTTGGCCTTAGTCTTCTCGGTGGATGAGGATTTTTTTGGAAGGACAGAAAGTATCTCAGTGTGAAATGTCTCTTTGTCTGTGTCTTTTCCTTCGAATAAAAGTGTTGCTTTTGGTGCCGCAGTCTCGGGCGCCGAAAAAAAACGATATCCATCAGCTCTCCTGCACCCGACTGTTACCAAACGAGGATCACAAAAAATGAACCCCAAGATAGGTAACCAAAAAGTTAACTAAATTTTGCTCTTTGTAAAGATATTGTTTTTATACCTTTAGAATTTCTCTGCTTGAAATAAATTGAAAATTATCCCACTCGACAAAAAACAACCGGAACGTCGTTCCTTTTTTGTTTCCGTAAAAATGTAACGAGTTCCTTCTTCCAGTTCCACAGACGCAAAATGGAACGTAAGCGTTTCTCCGTTCCTTCTGAAAGGAACGCGTTCCAGGAACGCCGTTCCGTACAATACTGACCGGAACCCATCATGTACCAAATCCTCGCGCAGTCATATCTCATCAGGCTTAGCCCCTCAAAGCTTTTGTCTTGAAGACACGCAGTGACTTTGTCTATAACTTATCTTACCAGTACTTACGGTGCCCACTAAAGGGCGGTTCACACAGCACCGGTATCTTTCGTTTTGTTATGTTGCATATACGTCACCATAGCATTCGTGTCTATATTGTCGCATGCAAGGTTATCTCCTTGAACTGCCCCAAGCAGCACGGATTTTGTCTAAGCAATGGCCAATGGCTGGCAATGGTCTTTTGGCCGGTGGCCAAAGAGTGGCCATTCACCGGTCAATGGTTGGCCGATGGCTGATGGCCAGTAGCCATTGGCCAATGGCAAGAGAAAGGCCAGTTATTGGCCAATTTCTGGCAACTGTCTTTGCAACCGGCCAAAGAATCATTGCCAACCATTGGCCTATGATTGGCCAACTCTGTGCTGCTTGGGGCGTAGCCACGCTTAATCCGAAACACACATGTCCCGGTATCCTGCGGCGTAAGCAGACGTAAGCGTTGTTAACGTAACGCTATGTAAGAAAACGCTATGTAAGAAAAAGGTAGTCGCAAGTTTGGTTCATGGAGTGGGCGGTTTCTCCTTTCCCCTCGACCTCTCCATTCTTGGTGATCCGATCAAAATTCGCTGGTGACAAGTGGCTTTAGAAAGACGTTTCTTGTATACTGATATTTGGCTATCCACACACCGGCAAAACAAGCGTACCTCTTCGTGCGGCCACCAGGTGTGGCGTAGGTGCTTGGAGGAGTCGAAAAATAATTGTATTGTCTCGAAATATGGAAGAACAACACTACCATTGTAACAAATATGTGGAGATAAGCATGATTGCTAAGTGGTTTGCACACAGAATGCTAAAGGTGCATATAATGGTGAGAAACCCTTTCCGCGCGATGATGATAGTAATCTTGGCGCAAATGTTTCAAAATTACTCTATCGAAGCTTCGAAGATTTCAATGAACCATAATGGCGATTGCCATTGCAACTGAAGCCTATCAGTTAATAAGCTTGCGAGATTGGGTCATTTGTATGTTAGTATATGTTTGTGTCCATATAGCAGGCAGGGAATGCAATAATGATTATTTCACAGTATCGAGTGAAATTAATGCGAAGCAAGTAGGCGCGTGAACGTATACTTCTTTTTTTTTACTTAGTGTAGAGCGCAGCCAAAGCTGCTTGCGCCAAGACGTTGCTTCAGCTAGCGTTTCATATGCGCGAGAGAACGTGTAAATGAACTGCAAGCTCAATCTACACGCTCAGGAGTTCTGCTACACGAGTTCTGCGTTACAGCGTTGAGCACTGAGTGTGAATAAAGCCCATCTATCCTGAAAACAGTGGCGCCATTCATTGTGGAAATGGTCGAGACACGTGCGGCGCGCCACTTCTGGTAAAGAACATGGCGTCCGAAATCTAGCTCAGTGCTGCGCTGTGCCGCCATCATCTTCCCAAGGGCTGCACGTTGCACGTGCCTCGTGCATCGACGCACCTTGCGCTACTTTTGAAACATGAAGGGCTTTAAGTATGAAGCGATGTAGAATACAATTTTGAGCCACTCTAAAATACTCTTTAGAGTAGCGACACTTCTGCAGTATTTGTGCTTAGAACCATGGTTGTCAGTTACTTGAGCCTTTACGCGGATTTGCTAGAAACGCCTTTTCATACTCCAGAAAGCTTAAAATAGTCCGTTACAAAGCTAAACGAGAGATCCTTGACGCCGTCTCGCACTTAGCGTATACTTCTGAGTTGCAAAGCTGGTGAATTGCTCACGCTCTGCACTAAAAGAGTTTCCAAGAAAACTGGAAATTTGAGCGCCAATAGTCACAACACAGTTTAGCTTTTTTTTCTTTTTTTTAGTGGTTTAGGCAGAAATCGAATGTTGGGTTTTGAGAAAAGAAGTCGCACAAACCAAGCACGTTTCAGATACACGCGCTCGTGCCTTAGTGCGCAATGCGGATGTTTGTCAAATAGAGCATACCCCCCCCCCCCCCCCCCCCCTATTTCGCAACGAAGTCAACATACCTGTTCGGCAGAACACAAAAAGTAGACGACAAGTACGTAAGATGAAACGGCTGTCGCTATGACTTCTGGGAGATATTTGCTCAAAGTCCTCGATTCGGGAAACAAATAAAAACTCCAAACAAACCGATACTATTCGACTTTCATGGGACCAGACCACGAAGAATGTAATCCCTTGTGAGCCGTCCTTATCTAGCCGTTCCAGAGAGGGAGTCCGTCTGTCTCTCAGCAAAAGCTAAAGTGTGAATGCAGTCGAGCTGAAATGAGACAGACCATTTAATCCCTGGAGACCTAAGAGGAGGAGCAAAAATTAGAGGAATATTCAGGATATGTGTTGTTTTTATGGTCCTATCGCAATTTTCCAGAGCTGAAACACATTTGGCCTACGTCAAAAAACAAAACCGAATGTCACCCTCGCCCTTTTAGAGCGCAGCTCTTAGGCTCCCGTTTGCGGCTCGGGCGGCGTCGGCGTCGCCGTCGGCGTCGGCGTAACCGCGCGGTGCATTATGGTTAAAGTTTCCCCGCTAAATTTAGCGGGAAATAGTTTCCGCTAAACGTAGCGGGGAATTTTTTTCGCTACATTTAGCGGTGAAATTTTTCCACTAGATTTAGCGGGGAAATTTTTCCGCTGAATTTAGCGGGGAAAAGTTTCGGGTAAATTTGTCGGGGAAATTTTTCCGCTAAATTTAGCCGAAACTTTTTTTCTAAATGGGAGGCGAGCAGGAGAGGAGGAGGGGCATAGCCTCCTCTCCGTACCTTCCCCTCCTCATCCTCAAGAGCTGCGCTCTAATTCAGCGTTACAGGGAGTTCTAAACGTCTTTCATTTTTAATTCCTTGGCTACTCCGTGGATGATTAGCTAAAAGTGCTTGAAACACAGTAAAGTCATGACTATAGTGTTTCCGTGTATTATTATTTTATTATTTATGTAGATAGTAATAACGTGTAGGATATCTAGATGTGGTCTCAACTTGGGTTAGGGGTATTACTTTACGGCAGCATGAGGCCGAAATTTTCAGGAGCCGCTATAGGCTGGGCGCTGAGATAGAGAGCCTCTCTTCACTGAATAATCAAAACACGTAAAATTCATTGCGAACCACGGAGAAACAAAAAAACAATGTTGCGTACTTGAGCTATCAAAAAAAAAAAAGTCTACTTATATATATATATTTTTTTTACTAACACAAAAACACAAAAATAGGGAGGCAAAAAAAATTATTTGCTATAGAACTTTTAAAAGAAAACTGGACTCTTTTGCGCCTTCCTTCCTTCGCCTGTTCACTATGATGCATCCGCGGAAATGGAGCACGTCAGCCGAATCCAGGTCGCCTATTGGGTAAGAGCCTACCTCGCCAGCACCGCTATCGTAAACAATAAATAGCCGGCGAATGTTTCCTAAAAGTTTTGTTAAATAATATTCAGATCCACATTTTGTAGCATAATTAGAGATGTGTGGCGAAAATTGCCAAATTTGATAATGCTGAGAGCCAAGCGCCATCTATCGTGTGGTAAACGAAGCAACTACTGCGCGTGCGCAGTAGGGCAGGGCCGACAGTTACTTGGGTGACGGCGACCATTGATGGCGACCGACGAACATTTATTTTCTTTGTTTTCCTTCCTCTCAAACTCACTGTCTGAACGTTTACTTTTTCTACGTGTTCTTCCCGCGCGTGCCGACTTCAAGCAGCAAGAAAACAGTACTTAAAACAGACCACGACGAACAAGAACGCTGGATCCACCGACTCCGACGAAGCGTATAGGCCTAGCAGGCATTCCGACTCGGCGCTGCGTTGCTTCGTCGCAAGACCGTCTGCCTACGATCGGCTGGCGTGCTAAATGGAATATGCCCGCGCGACCCTTGTGGACCCTTCCCGTATTATAGTTTGATCACTGACCACAATTCTAGATTAAGAGGAGAGGTCAATCTCTTCCCCTTGTTTTCCGAGGCAGTGTTGACGAACACTCGTCGAAAAGGGACTCTCGTCGATTCTATCTTCTTGTTTTGTGTGATATAGAGCTGAAATAAACGCCGTATGGATTACCTTCGTAACACGGTATGTACACTTTGTTATTGGTATGCCATTTTTATTCTGACAGACTGCACGTCACTGTCGAGCTATAACAGTTCGTGGGAGGTATACGTACAACCCCGGTCCAACCTTTCTTTGCCGAGTGTCGCGTCAGTATCGAGTTGCAATCGTAAAAGAACGGTCCCGAAGCGCTTACAAACAGCGCGAATACAAGACTTCCATCAAGCGCGCGCGTCCGCTCCGAGTGTAAACAGGTATTTACGTGGCTCTTGCTGACACTCGTAGTTCAAACGTATCTTTTTTAACGTCGGCTCGCTCCTGCATCTCCGAGGCCGCGAAAAACGCCATCTACGTCGCTTTGCAAACGACTGACACGGGCCGGCCCTTCTGCCAACAATGACGGGGTGGTTGACTTCTGGAGTCTTCACCGGAAGACTCGCTGCACTTCCCAACAGGCATACCGGCGTATGGGACAAGTCCCATGCTGTCGCTGTAGCGCAACATATCTCATTGAATTTCGCTCAGCTGCGATGCGGCGATGAGAGGCGCCGATTCAGTAAATACGTCGGTGACATCAGCGCTGTAAAACCTACCGGCGCACCCCAACTCGTTGCCGCTAACACTCCCGTTCTCCTACTGCCGAGAGAACTTCCGGTTCCGGAAACGGTCTACGTCACGGCTTGTTTTGCGGTCAGTTGGAGAGAATGAAAAAGTCGATATTTCAATAATTTTTTGTGTAGAAGTTAATAAACCGAGACGAAAACGGATGCCTGTTCGGCATTCAGTGAACATTGACGGTTTAATGTAAAAGTTATCTGGAAAAAGTAAAAAGGTAATTTCATGGTCCCTTTAAAGACTTTTTTGTGCTTTTTGCTTTTAATGTTTGAGTACAACGTTACTTGTCTAGTAATTACTAAAGCATATTTGCTCGAAAATCGTTCTTCGTTGTTCTGAACCGCCTAGCCCTCTAGCGAGCCGAATACTTTTCTACAATGTAATTCATTTATTTATTTATTTATACATACTGCTGGCCCGTGGGCCGTTGCAGGGAGGAACAACATATAACAAAGAGATACAGTTCATACCTCCAATAAAAACTTTGAAAAATACTGTATTTAAAATATTTGATACAAGACGCGCCCATAGCGCAATGAAAAGAAATAAGCAACTAAATGAACGTATTTATTTTTTAAACATGTTTTATCCAAGCCCTTAGTTTTTTCATGAGGAGTTTAGTTGCATGCGGACAATAGAAGCAAAATATTAAGACCGGTAGGATGAAAATGATTAATTATTAATATACAAACCGGACGTCCACGGCAACACGCAAAGGTTTGACCACAAGAAATTACATTGAACCCGCAAGATGGACGTAGGAGATGAGGAACGCCTGAGGCAAAGTGAGGTTCATTATTAATCACCTGGGTGTCAGCAACGAATGTCACAGCCAACATAATTCCGAGTTTTTTTTTTTTAGTTTTTTTTGGCAGTTGTGACAGTGGAGGCTGCGGGTGTTCAGTGGACAGGGAGGCCATAAGCAGAATGCTGCTTTTGTGGGCGATCTCTTGATTTTGTATGGCTTGAACTGAAATAAAAATTGAATTGAATTGAATAGCCTTCTGTATACTGAAAAGCCTGGCTGTTCGACGACGGAGCCATAGGGTAGCCGGTCGCAGATTTGAAAGGCGAGGATATGGTAGCACAGAGCATTGCTCGGGGAGCCTGTAGTCAGCGCGCAGCTTTTGCAGTGGCGAGGACCCGAAAATGGTTTTCAAACCCGACGAGAAAAGAAGCGGTATGTCCGAGGCGACGTTAATGGAGCAAGCTCAGTTTCACAGCTCCGTCTGCGACGTGGGCTCAGTGGCGGTCACGAGAACTAGCAGCGCTGCAGTCGAGCCTTGCTTCCTGATTGTCTAGCCCGCCAAGTTTGAATAGCAATACTTGAGCTTGGGCGAGTTGTTGATTCATGCTAACACTTCACAGCGCAAGGAAACAGACGCACACAAAAATAAATGTGAAACACTCAAAGAAAGAACACTCACAATGCGCTGACTCTGATCTCTGTGATGTATTACCCTTCATCTTCATCATATCGTTTTTTGCTATCATAGACATGGAAGTAAAAAAAATAGGAAAAAAAGAAAAAGAAAAGGAAGCTTTCTACGCGGTGGTAGTAGACGACGCTCAAGTGGGGGAAGCAAGATCCGACTGCAGCGCCGCTAGTTCTCGTGACCACCACCTGGGCCACTCGCCTCTGCAGGCGAGAATAGGGAGCTGCGAAACTGAGATTGCTCCAGTAACGTTGGCCCGAGGAACACGGAACGCGAGAAGCACGAGCGGGCATTCCATTGCTCGAGACAAGTGTGTTTCGGCGTCTCGCCGCAGCGGGGCGCCCGTTACATGCCTCCTGTCTGCTGCTCTACCTTTTTTACCTTCGGCGGCCGCGTTTCCTGGCGACTATTCCGACACACAGAGATGGGCAACCCGAACAACATCTAAACAGTGACAGTAGAACAACGTTTATCGCTACAGACCTGCATTTCCTGCAAAATTCTCGAGCACATCATCTACAAGCATCTTCTCAGTTTCTTGGATTCCTTCAATTACTTCACCTACGCACAGCACGGCTTCCGCAAGCAACTTTCATGTGAGACCCAGCTGCTGTTTCTTACTAACGACCCTTTTCAAAATCTCGACTCCGGCTTTCCTACTAATGCTGTGTTCCTTGATTTCGCCAAGGCTTTTGACAAGGTCCCTCACAATCACCTTATGTTCAAACTCTCTTCCTTAAAATTAGATCCTCTCGTTCTAAAATGGATCGAATCTTTTCTTAGCTTCCGTTCTCAATTTGTTTTCGCTAACGACTTGCCTTCCTCCTTAGCTCCAGTCTCCTCCGGCGTGCCGCAAGGCTCTGTACTTGGCCCTTTACTCTTTCTAATCTATATTAATGACCTCCCACTTCAACTTTCTTCTTCAATTCGCATTTTCGCAGATGATTGCGTTATCTATAAACTAATAAAATCTCCCGACGACCACCTCCTCCTCCATGAAGCGGGGAAACATAACTGATGAAAACTTCGAGAGGCAGCAAATTCCTAAGTGCAACGACTACTGAAAAAAGTAACAACAAAATAGAGCATTAAACAAAAGCAGTTTTGTTTTTGTCGTGAAAGTAACGAAAAAAGTAACGCGTTACATTTGAGGTCAGGTAATGCGTTCCTTGTGAGAATCGGTAAAGAATAACGCATTTATTTACTTTTCTAGCGAGTAACAAGTAATAGTATTAGTTACTTTTCTGGGGTAAAGTTTACATGTCTGGTTAAGGCTATCTGCTTTGTCAGCGAATGAAGAGCACTTTGAGAAAGGAAGGGTGGAAAATCAATTCAATATGTATAATCGCAGTCACTGGTTGATGTCGTCCTGAGCTAATTTCAGGACCTTCGAACGGACAGGCAATTTCTAGAGTCACATTTCCAGCGTCGCCACGCCGCACGCAAATGAAGTTAAACGATCAAGACGGCTGAGTGTTCCCCGTGTTGGCCCCGCCATCAGCGCGGCGTGACAGGGTGGTCGGACAACAAATTGGCCAACACTGTTGCCGGGCGACAGCAACAGGTTGCCCGACTGTTGTAGTTGCCGCGATGTGACAGAGTCGCCGCCAACGAATTTTCCTCGTGTTGCCGGATAGGGTTGTCCAGTTGTTGGCTCAGTGAGCGAGGGCCTTAACAAAAAATGAACAGAACAAACGCAACACGTTAACATTTTGAAAATGCGAGCTGAGGGGACTGTCTGCATTATAATATTGACCATTTCCTTCATCGCCTTTTGCGCTTTGCGATCGTTTGGTACTGGGCTGTGGAATGCACTCTGAACACTCGCACTAACTCTCTTTTGCGAAATATGGGACTCGGTGAACGAGTCTACAGCCCAGCGACTCGGGATTGCTCACCTGGGTGATAAAAGATGCAAAAATGTATAGACTCCTGAATTCTGCGCAATAATGACAAGCACAGTAACGTCATAATTTGCACTAATATAAAAAGCAGACCAGGCAATTTAGTTATCTTCGGCTCGTTAGGGAGAGCCACAAAATTCTACGGGGCAGAGAAACGATGGAGGATTTTCTCTCCACGCTATGCTGACCTCAATTTACCGCTATTGTTGTTTTTAGAGCGCAGCTCTTAGGGGCCCGTTTCCAGCCTGAGCGGCGTCGGCGTCGGCGTAACCAGGGGGGGGGGGGGGGTCACGTGACCCCCCCCCGAGGTCACGTGACCCCCCTCCCCCGAGACCACGTGACCCCCGGGGTCACGTGACTACCCGCAGGTGACGTGACTCCCCTCAGTACCCTTCCCTACTCCTGCTCAAGAGCTGCGCTCCAATTCGGCGTTACAGGGATTTTAAACGGCTTTCATTTTTGTGTTTTTTTTTCTGTATAATCATAAGTTAGAAGAGGCGGAATGATATAGAAATAAAACAAAGGGAATAAAATACAAAATACACAGGACAAGGAAGCGCTTAACCGCAAATTAAAGTTTTAATCAACGTGGATTACAGGCAATGTTTAGTGTGTATATACTGAAATACCAACAAGTCCAACGCTATACCTTTTTGATAGCTTGATATTGTTAGGAGTTATTATTTTGACAGCTAGGTCATATTTTTTTTTATATCACGCATCGGCCAATACAGGTTTCAAGTTGAAGCAGAGGCAATGCGTAATGGGATTTATGCTTCTGCTTATTTGAATGCATCAGATTTTTACATTTTGACCAGAGCCTAATCAGCGATGCACAGGTCACGAGAAGTGGCTAACATGCACAAAATAGCCAATATGCACTGAACCAAGGAAAAGGGGGGGGGGGGGGGTACAAACAGTAGGGTGTAAATTTAAGCTTCCTTACTTTTTGGCAAGATTCCCAGGGAAAGCACCAGGCAACGGAGACAGTAAAGTAAGGAAAACATTTAATAGACAGCAGCATATGTTCGGTGCCTAAAACGTGTTTTTGACTGGGTTCTTTATATATTCTCCTATCCTACTAATGTTTAGGAAGCGGCCCCTAAGGGGAAACAAAATTGCGCCGCGGAGCAGGTACACCCGAGGGCAATATGAAGGTGAACAGCCCTCTTCTTGTTTTTGACGCTCCTGCAAGGTTTAAAACAAGCGTCGTTCCAGAAGAGAGCTAGAACGCAAAATTTAGACCCCCAAGCCACGTACCATTTGAGACGTTGAGAATTAATATAGCTTTAGGGAGCCGTAAACAGGCAAGAAACCAGGTAAGGTGTTCACCTTCATATTGCCGACGGGTGTACGTACATCATGCTACTGGAGGTCGATAACGGCGCGACGATCACTGCCGTCGCTGCGTTCCAACTACCGTCTGCTTTAATTTCCATCGACTCTCTCGCTTCAGAGCCACCTGCAGGAAAAAAGGCTTCTGCCGTGTACACCTCCGCGTCTGTGCCACCGCAAGAATCGCGACAGACAACACCATGACTTCTCTTTGACGACATCAGGCGGAAATCGCGGGTCCGTACTTGAGAACGCTGCTAGCATTCCAGTCCGAGATGTCTTTTACACACCGGACATAGTAAAAGGGCCCAAATCAAAGCTATCAAAAATGTCCCTACACAGCTAATACCACTCTTCAAAATCAATTTCCAAGAGAGTAAAGACGCACAAAAAAAGCAAACAATATTGTCGCGACTTAAATTTGCCTAATTTTAATAATATCGAAGAAATTCACACAAATCAATACGATTAAAATGCAGACTAAAGTTGTCGGATAAAAGTTCCGAGAAAGTTGCTCACACTGTTCCAACGACAGATTGTCTCTTGATTAAATCCGGTCATACTTTCTTCGTTTAATCTGCGGAATAAAAAATAAAAATTAGAGGGAGTGAGAAAAACGATGCCGCCGATAATATAACTTTTCTGCTCGGTTTTACTGCTTTTCTTTCTTAAATAAAATATGCTTCCTCGAGGCAGCTGGCTAATTAATTCCATTAATTCCGAAAGTTTGTTCAAGGTGTCGATAGAAAAAGAAGCGACAATATTCAATTACCACGATGCGAGCATAAAAAAGATCAGCAAAAACTTGATTGACGTTCCTCGAGTTAATTTGTTTTTGATGAGTTATGGCTCAGGCGAGCAGTGAAGCCGAAATGTCGAGAGGGGTGCGCACCTTGTATTTTGTGGCTGATACTGTGCGCAATATTTTTACGAGTTCGCGGGGTCTATTGTGCACCTAATGACAAACGACATGTTTCCACGATGCATCTTGTAATTCGCTATATTGCTGAACTGAGCGCAACTCAGAGCACCGCTCTCTGATGACCTTCCGCTTTCTAACTTATATCTTCATTAGAAATTGGAAAATGAGCTATACAAGCATAGATGCTGTGATATTACTTTATTAATGAAATGATTCGAGCTTATTAGGAAAGCGCAAGAATCGAATTTGTCCTTTTCGCAACTGAGGCAACAACAACAGCGAGGCTGCCAGGAAAAAAAGGTAATCCTTGGAATGAACTTTATCATTTCATGTGGGACCAGCTGGACACAGCAAGCAAGGATGGAAGGAGAGGAGAATCCTTTTTTTTCTAACGTTGTTCCTTTTCGTCTGCTTTTTTTGCATGAACATTTTTTATTTTCCCCCTCCTCTTATATATACTAAGTGGATTGGTGCCCCTCAAAATAGGTTTTATTAATGTTACAAAGAGATTGAAAAAAAACAAAAAAAACTCAAGCAATTATGTGTTTTTTCCTTCGATAGCAACACTCCAACACTTCTCGTGCAATCTGGTTTTTGTGGTGTGAACTTTCTCGAGGTTTTCTTTTGCATTTACATGATTAACAATGGGCAGCTAGGTGCCCCGGTACCGTACGTAAGGTTTTTGAGGTTGGCCGCGTGTTCTATTGCTCGGTAATTTATACACCGTTCCGTTTGACCGATATAGCAGCGCCCACTTGTCAACGGTATGTTGTAAATGACTCCATGTTTGCACAGAACGTAGTTTGTTTCGTGACATTGATATTTCTTATATGTCTGTGCCTGCTTGATGCGGCACATATAATAAGATTCATTGGGTGCGGAGCACACAACTTGTACGTTTTGCCGGTGTGCAATTGTTTTTAGTTTATAGGGGACCCATGAATATGTAAGACCACCACGAAGGCTTCCTTTAATTTCTTTTTTTTGTGTGTGGTTTCATTATGATAATCTGTTTTCTTGACGCCACGGTTAGTTTTCTCGCATATAAAAGGACAGTATTGGTCTTGGATATCCGGCTTCATCGAGCCTAAAATTTGTTTTTCAAAGCTTTGTTTGACTCAGTAAATAGTTGGTAGTTCAGTGGTTGGTCGTCTTTTCTCATTTATTTTCTTCCCTCCTATGTTCAGCTGGTTCCACCCGAAAGGAATAACTAGCTAGCTCAGCTAATTCCCCATGGAATGTGATAAACTCAGTGCTTTGAATACGTAATTAATTCTTCAGGGAAAGGGGATAGCCTTTGGTTAGTGTCAAGTGTTCCCGGTGCATGGCGGAGACACCGCCTCGATTCAGAAATCAATAGATCAGCTCGCACTGTAAGGTCTGTGGCATCATAGCAAGCCGCAGGACGGCGCCCAAGAGGGAAAAGAAGGAAAGCGACGTCTTTTTTTATCATCTCAAAAGAGACAAACAACCATTCCCTTTTGTTTTGTGGAGTAATCATCAAAATGCATTTATTAGGAAGTAACCTCAAGAGTGATCTGATTGGTTCTTGAAATATTCAAATTACTTGCCACGCTTACTATTTTTCCTCTCTTTTTTAAGGGCGAGTTTTCTTTCAACAAACCACCTACCAAGGGAACATCGGATCAAACCTCCGGGAGGTAGGTTTATCAAATTTGAGAGATTAAGAAGGTAAGTAGTTAATAATTCTGTCATTTTAATCCAAAAATGGACAGCACAAAAAACCCCTTTTCTAACCGGCAGAAAAATTTCTCGTTTCTAAACTATCAAGTAATCGGAGCACTAACGGTTGCTCGTACAAGTAATGGCCAATTACATTTATTCTAAAGCAATCAAGTTATTTGACTAAATACTTTTGTAGCCAAGGGTAATTGTAACTGTAATCGATTTTTTTTTCTTGAGTAAGGTGTACGAGATTGGACGGCGCCCCCGAACACCAAAGATCGGATTTCCTGATCGGCTGATCGGACTTCTGTCCTCTTCATCCCGTTACTAGTGAATATAAACAGTTGCAGGGTTAGAGTAGTAATACAAGCCCCTTTAAGACAGCTTTCTGCTTGCCATTATTGATGTTTCTTCCCAGTCCAGTCGTGTCCTCTATAGCGTTCGCTCTGCCAAACTGCGAAGAGTGGAAGGCTTTGTCCTTGTCTTGCCATTCTTAACCTGCAAGAGACTATAGCTTCGGGGACGGCGGGCTTTTGTCAATAAAGCAATGTTTGCACTGCTTGTCCCTGTCAATGGAGCTCCCCCTCCATTGACATGGAGGGCAAAGTAGTCGCACGAGTAGAAGAACGATATGAATGGAGGGGCACTGACTGAATCCCGTCTTGTGCTGGCGTGTCATCGATATGGGCCGCAGATTTTGCAATGCTTCTATGAAGTGTCCATGGGAGCCATTAATATTAGAAAGGCCACAAGCAGTTGTTCCTAGTAACGTAACCCGTGTCCAAAGAGCACCCTTGAGTTGGGCGCATTGTCCGCCTCAAGGGCTGGATGTCATTCGTGGCGGTGATTAGCTGGCGGTGATCAACTTGCCCTAGGTAGCTTGCAGTGGAAGCGTTGCCGAAAACCGCACTCCGCGAGTAGCACGCAGGATGTTACGTGGTGAATTGCATGATGTCTAGATGCTCGTGCCTAGTTAAATATGGCGAGGCAGAAAGTGGAACGCGGTTAGTCTTTCTTTTGTCTTCTGTGCTGCTTGGGTGCTTCGATGAGGCTCACCGATACTATTGGTGACGGAGACGGTTGTACTGATGATGGACACGCGAATCCAGGTTTATGGAACGGGGGAAACGATGGGTGACGGGCTCCGATGAGAAGGGCGTGTTGGCATGGCGGGGACGGTGGCAGCGGCAGAGACCGTTGTTTCGAAGCACTGGAGTGTCTTCGTGCATGCGTCAGGTAACCATACCACAGCCATGTCAATGACCGCAGCGAGTAGGTACCCCGTTGATGACTTTGTCCTGGAGAGCTCTTGTCTTCTAGTCAACGATCAGTTGATGGTAGAAGAATAGTAGCCCCCGAGAGACGTCCAAGGGTAGTGAGTTAAATGTTTCAGTTCGATGTTGGGATGGGAGTTGCGACGGGAAGTCCATGGCGTTGCCCAATAAGCCGCTACAAATACCTACATTAGACACGGGTACTTCATATTCTGAACTGATGGTTATTCACTGATTGACATTAAAAACAGAGAGGGTGATGTAGATTTATGTTAAGAACTTTGTTTTTTCCTTAAATGGAGATAATTTTTGGGGGGCCGGCACCATGCACTCTGAGACAACATTCGAGTTCATTTTGTTGCATTACTCGAGCCAACGAATAATTGTGAGCAATACCTGGATACTAAAAAATGACGGCGCTGATAATATAATTCGACTAAGAAATAATATCGGACATTATATTGCATTCTGTGCTTCGTCATTCGCTGGGATATTTCTATTGTCCGTTTTCATTGGCTGTCGCTGTGTTCTGTAGAAAAGTGAACTGAATTTCGAGAGGCATGTGCAAAACGTGTGGTTAAGTTTTGAATGGAGAATGTAGATGGTGCACCTCCATTTGAAGTTCAGGCTTTGTTTTTAATCCTTGAAGTAAAAAATGAAGAGGGCGCTCGGAATTCATATTAAAGCGATTACATGTCGAAGCTTGTGTCGCAGAAAGTATGTCGTCGGCGGTACCTTAAAATCCCATAATGCAATGCGCGCATCCACGAGAGACGTCACGTGTGACGCCACACGTCGCTGTGACGTCATGACCTGGTCGACACGCTAAATTTGGCGGAAAAAAATTCCGCTAACTTTAGAGGAAACTTTTTCCGCCAAAGTTAGCGGAAATGTTTCTCGCAAAATTAAGCGGCTCATTTTCCGCCAAAGTTAGCGGGTCAATACGGCCATCGCGTCGCAGCCACGGGTAACGTCACGCGTCACGTGACGCTACCGACTAGGCTACGCACACAGCTTGCACGGCCTGGAAACGAGCGCGGGTTTGTATTAGAAGGCTTTGCGAACGGCGCCCGATGACGTTATCGCTTTCCACTCGTAAAGGCGAAGCTTAAGCGTTTCGCAACCTTTCACAACTTTTCCGCTATTACTGAGCGCAGAACTGACGCAGTGATCTCCGGTGACGTATTCACAACTCGATACCCTTAGCAAAAAGAGGCCGTACTCGAAACGAAGTTGAATACATAGAATATGAATATTCATTTTATATTCATTCTGTATTATTTTGTCCACATTCGAATTACGCGTGTAAGGTATTCAAAATATATCATAAATATTAATCAGAAAATATCTTAGATATAGAAAAATATAATTCCTTCCCCCTCAAGATGCCATTTGTGTATTAAAAACGAAAAACATGATTTTTTTATATTTTCTTTTATTTCGGATTTTGTTAGTAAATGGCGTCCCTGTGGTATTTGAGGGCACTACTAAATACAATCCACAACTACACGTTAAAACGAACACAAACACAACGAACACCTGCATCACAGTCATGTTGACTGCTCTAGAGCCTTATATACACCAACTCATGTTTACAAACAAACCGGAGTGCCCCTAGCGGACGTCGCCGGCGCCGCGCATGCGCCGTGGATGGTGGGCAAGAAGCCCGCCGTCGCCCATAAACAAACCATTGAATTCCGTTGTTGTCGGCGTCGGTGGGAGTCCCCGTGCTCTTCTTCGCGTTGGAATTGTTGATTCTACGTTCTCCTAACAATGTCTGACTACTTGAGCGGCTTCAGCAAACCTATCGAGGCAAAACTTTGCGTGAATAATGTGACTTGCGGCGATTCATTTCACGTGGACGCCGCAGAATGGGCGCTAAAGCCTGACTCCCACGTCGAGATTCTGCTCGCTATTTTCAATCGCGGCGTCGCTCGGACTGCAAAAGCGTGGACCGTAGCTGAGATGGTGGACATCGATACTGAAAACCTCAAGTAGAATCGGGCATTACAAGTCGGTGATGGCCACTGTTAACAATGATCAACAACTTCTTGTATCTGTTTACACTTAGCCGACTTACCCCAACCAACCTTCAAAAGTGTTTTGAGGCCTGCACTTCGTTCTTATCGCAATTACCGGGTCAATGTTTGGTTTACGAGCCGCTGTCGTTTGAACGAACTGACGACAAAAAGCAGCCAAGTTTGAAAGAGCAGACGACAGTTGGAACGCGCGCGCAATGGAGTACGGGCAAGAAGCACCGCGTCCCGCGTCAACAAACCATTCGAATGTCACGTTGTCGGCGTCTGTGTGAGTCTGCATACTCTTTTCCGCGTTGGAGTTGTCGATTCTACGTCCTCATCGCAATGTCTTACCACTTTAATCGCCTGAGCGAAATCATCAAGGCTCGTTACGCTGCTAAACTTTGCATAAATAATTTGACGTGCGGCGATGTATTTGCATTACCGCCGCAGAATGGACGTACAAAACCATGATGAGACTCTTCTAGCTATTTTCGGTCGCGACGACCCTCGTGCTGCAAAAGTGTAGAAGGTAGCGGCGACGATCGACGTCGATACGGAAAATCGGAAGCGGAAACAGACAAAGCCTAACAAGTCGGTGATGGCCACCGGTACCAATGATCAACATCTTGTATCTACTGCTTACACCGAGCCTACTTAAGTCTTTTGAGGCCTGCAATTACTTCTTATTGCAATCACCGGGTCAAAGATTGGTCTACGGGCCGCTTTTGTTTGAACGAGCAGACGACAAAAAGCAGACAACTTTGAAAGAGCAGACGAAAGTTCTAACGATCAGGCGGCCGTGTGAATTTGAAGACGCACTGAATCCGTGGGTGGTCCGGACAACTTGGGGTTTTTCTCTCGGTCATGTTGGAACAAAGCAAATACATCTGGCGACTACAAATTGTGGCCCGCACACGCAATCGTAGTTCGACAGCGTCAGGTTTGCCCTTTTCACGGCTGCTATCGACGTTCTCGGACGAACGGAGGGTGCAAAAACACATGAAAACTGATCTTCAAACCTTCCCAGACTCTCTTTGTAAAGCCCCCATCGCAGCATTTTGACGACAAGGCAGGTTTTTGTGGCTCGTTTCTTCCAAAGGAACACAGGAATGCATGTCTGGCACGGCGACTTCTGCCCACCGCCCCAGACCGGAAGTGCGTCCGGCGCGCCACCACTGCGGCGTGACGTAGGAGAGTTGAGTTGGTGTATACCCTATCTATTGAAGGTAATCATTTGGCCGGTGACCACCTCTGCACTTATTAAGTTTCCAAGTATTCGATCGTCTCCATGGGAGTCTGTCAAAGGGGAAACAGTGTTTTGAAGTTCGTGGACTCTATCTTTTATTAAAAAGCATTGGCACAACTAATAATAATTCGGCGCAGTCGCTAAAACAACATCCACAAAAACGGCTCCCAGAAGAAATGTTATTGCTTCTCTGCATAGCACCACTCAGGACGAAGCGAGTTAAGGCGGTTTCTTTACTCTAAAATAGTTATTTTGCTCTTCTGTACTAGTTGACTATTTAATATGGTCATTAACGTCACTATATTAAAGCCACTAGTCACATCACATACAATGGTGAGTATACACATTCAGTGAACTAACATTGTGCTAACACAACCACGCCAAACATATCTGCTCACAGCACTTGCTGAAGCTTTCCAGCATGAGCAAGCGATGTGGTTGTAGTTCCCGAACCCCGTTTGTGGTTGGTGTGCAAGAAACTCCTCGGGTGTGTTCTTGATGGAAAAAAGGAAAGAATAACATAAACTGGGCTGATTAATCAGTGCGATGCTGCACAACTTAATTGACAAACTAATCAAATGTTTATTTAGGCACCTCAGTGTACTCCACATCTGCTTGAAGTGAACTTCTGATAGGCGAGCTTTTCAATACTTTGGTAGTTTAAGTCAAACTACCAAAGTATTGCAGTCAAAAGATACTTTGAGTGTAACCCCACAGTATTTACAATTTGCAGGTATTTTAAGAGTATTCTGCACATATTCTTGATCCCTGCATTTTTATTAGGGTTGGAGTAGATTTTGCATGAAATAAATAAATATTTTAAAAAATCTATGAAAGGTATTTTGTGCCTACTAAATTAGAATTTACATATTTCAGAACGCATGACGGGTACTTCAAATGTAACTTAATAAAGGTATTTTAAAAAGTGTTTCAGAAATATATTTTTTTACTAAGTAAAAAAAAAGTAAGTGTATATTTCGGTCTTTTTTGTCTACTTACAATTATGAACTGCACTTCAAATACACTCAAATTAGAATGTGGTATTTTTCGCTAAGACGCGTCTTAGTTTTTGCTTAGATGAGTGACTATAGTCACTCATCTAAGCAAAAGAATACATTGGGCGCCGCAGATTTATATAAAGAACTGAATGGTTCTTCGTGAACGGTAGGTCGTCGGCCGTTCATTATCATAGATTGTTTGTGATTTCCTAAACTAAAGGATACATTAGGTGCCAGCACTGCATATTCAGCAGCGCACGGTTATATTCCTTAAGTCAGATGATACATTAGTCGTCGGAAGCACATAGTACCCACTTGATGGCAATTCCCCCAAGCAGGAAGTACATTAGTAGCCGGCAGTTCGTACATTAGCTTATAGTCCCGGTGCACTTAGCTGCGACCCTGGATAATGAGATGAGCATCTCGACGTACCTACGCTGAATAGAATCATTGCCCCTTGACTTTTTAAAAATAAATCGCGAAAAAGCGTGTTTTCTTCTCGAATTTCACTTCGTGCGACTCGAGCTATTTCGTGATGGTTAAAACAACACTGGTATTAAAATTGAAGAGCTCTTACTGCCGCCATTTGAACAAGAGCGCCAGAACAATAATAATAAGGCGATATTCGTATTTGGTAGGCACCAGGCCTTACAGATGTTTCGCCTTTACATGAAAGATAGGTATCGACGCTTTAATAGCCACATTAAAGCTCTCAATGTTCGCAGATGGACTGCTGATTTCGGCACCGTTTGATTTCTTTTTTACTATTTTGTGACCTTTAGAACCGACGTATCTTACGAGGAAAATGGTTTGCGCCAGGAAGATTGCCTCCTAGCTCTGAGGTGTCATTTAGGCCTTCAAAGTATAAACTAAAATGTTCAAGCCCTGGACCGCCCCATCGCTAGACCTATTTGGGGTGTCACTCATAGCCTCGGTTACTTTGCACCTTTATGTGCTCAATGTTTTAACATTATTTTTGCTAGAATACCTCTTAAGCTAATGTAGGCATTGTAATAAAGAAATAAAATTGAAGAGTGAGAGAGAGTGAATAGACTGACTGAACAAATTGAAACTTTAACGAAGTTTGAACAAAATCAAAATATCTTATGTTTCGGGACCAGCTCGTAAAAATATTGCCGTAGACGTCTGCACCTGGAATCCTGCTATAATCAAACCACTAAAGAAAGCGTCAACAGAGCATGGGGCACTCTCCCAAGAATATATGTCTCAGGGCTTCGTCGCTTCACAGAAAAACACGGGCGCAACCTTCCGAACCTGGTTCCAGCCCTGGATATAGTTGACGAAGATGAAGTTGAAGATCATTAAGATGATATAGATGAAGACGGCAAAACAAGATTCGCCCAACCTTCCGAACCGGCTTCCAGTGCTGGATAATATTGATGAAGATGACGTTGACTATCATTAAGATGATATAGATCAGGCGTGGCCAAACTGCGGCTTGCGAGCCGCATGCGGCTCGCAGTCAAACTTGCTTCTACCCCTCCCAAGCTTGGGGGGCGGAGGCAAGTTTGACCGCGTTCAACAAGCTTGCCTCCACCCCTCCCCCTTTTATTTCTCACTCGATCAGAAGGAACGATATATGATAACAAATGGCTCGCTCTTTTGAGCATCCTTGTGCCACCATGCACACATGGGACCAACCGGATAAATTCCATATTAGGGTCGGTGACATAATGAGCAAGAGCTCTAAGAACGGAAATCAGCGTGGCCACCGAGAATAATGAAAGTATAAAAAATGCCTTGCCCCCTTTCTATTGGCGTTCTTTGGCTGAAATGGGTCTTTTTGATGGCTCTTTCTTTGGATATGTCCGCCTGGCCACCCCCGATATAGATGAAGACGACGAAGAAGATTCGCCCAACCCATAGTCACCCGTGACCAGAAGACCGAGCAGGTCCCGAAACGTAGGGTATTTGGTTTTTGTTTGGTACTTGGTTAGAGTTTCAATTTTTTCAGTCAGTTTATGCATTTCCTAACCAGACAGATCTCTGTCGAATATGTTTACATTTAGAGATAGAAAAAAGCGAGAGAGAGGGAGATTATCTATATTTTTTTCGGAGATATTTCAATATATCCCCATTAATTTGTCTGGTGAAATGCGCCACTGCTTTCGTTTGAATTAAAGTGGCGATGTGAGCGATGTGGCTTTTGATTCGGTATTGTTTGAATAGACCAGCAGGCTGTTTTACAAACTTTTACTCATACTAGGTATGTAAATAAATATAAAGCTTTCTTTTTGCCAAACATTAAATCATATCAATGTGTTTGTACTTCACGAGAGTTCAACGCCACGAGGAAGTTTACGAAGGCTACAGGATGATAAGCTGCTAGGTCATACTGCTCGCTTGTGCAGACGCAATGAGCGTGCCTACGTTTACAAATTTGACACACTCTAGATGTGGAGGAAATTATTCGGACTAAAGAACGCTTTCTCATTATGCCTCACTCAATGAATATCAAAAGTTTTTCAATGCATCCTCCATTAGAAATTTCACAGTTCCATTCATGCATAGATAGGACGAATTTTTTGAATGTCCGGTTTCTCGAGTAATTTACTTTTTTAGAGGTGCCGAAAAACGTATTTGTTGTCTTCCTCAATCATTTTAAATTGTGTAAATGAGTTATTTTTTTCGCACGACAGGAAGTTATGGAGACAAGAAATTAAAACTCAAATACGTGTGGCCGGATAAAAAAAATAAAAAAACACAACACTTACGAAGGAGTTTGTGGGGTAGTTCATTTTTCATAAGTTGCTGTTCTCTTATTGGTTGTCAGGTAGTTTAATCTTTTTCGAAGTAGATACATTTCTGTGGAGGACGCCGTCTGTGAAATACATCCAAACGCGGGAACCCACGGTGAACTGTGTGGTCGAGCTACATTGAGGACAATTAAAGAACTACCTTGTAAGATGCCACATCAATTCGAAGAATTTTAAAGTAAAAATTCGGATATAGCAAAAAGACGGCCAAATGGATCTCTAACCATCTGACACCAGAGCACAAAGCACCCCTTTGACCTTTTGCCGCCAGTGCATCCAAAGATTCAAGGAAACCAAGTCTTTTTCTTGGAAGCAAATTTTGACTAGTGGTGAGACCTAGTTTTGAAACAGCGGCCCTGACACCACGTCTTAATATTCGTGGTGCGACCGAAAAATATCGCGTCGCTACCGAATAAATCTCGCCGAGCTATATGAGCCGGAAGAAAAAAAGTTTGTCATTTTCTGCGGGCTCAAAGCAGTTGTGGCCTCCGTACTTCTTGAAGAAAACAAACGTAAACTCAGAATAATACACAATAAAATGCGTGCAAAAAAAAAAATCGGAGGTTGCTTTGGGAAGGAGCTGCGTCGTCACACGTCTAGCAGAACATTGAATTTTATCGCCGATTCTAGAATAGATCTGCTGACTCTGTGGGATAATGCTGCCATCTATGGACCAGCAAAAACGAGGTCTGCCCTAGAGGACGAAAAGGAAAAGAACGACATTCTATAAACATGGCTACCTCGGCGTAACGTACTAGGTTTCTTGCTCCGTTAAATCGCCTTCTCGCTACAATACACGACATGGTGTCAGAAGGGGGATCGTGCTGAATCACATCCTGACCATGGCGAACGGGACAGCCGCCAACGGCACACGCGGAACGAGCCCCCAGAACGGTTCCTTCGTTTTTCAAACGCCCGAGACATTTTTGTTCAGTAACCCCAACGAATGGCGCAAGTGGAAACGACGCTTCCTGCGGTCTCACAACACATCCATACTAAGCAACAAACCCGAAGAGCATCAGCTACTCTACTTAATGGGCGATAAATCTGAAGACGTGTTAGCTTCGTTCCAACTCTCGGCAGATGACGCAAGCCGTTTCGAAACCGTCATCGCCAGTTTCGACACATACCTCGTACCGCGAAGAAACGTGTTATTCGAGCGAGCTCGATTTAACACGTGCGTGCAGCAAGAAGGAGAGTCCGTGACAGATTTCGCGACGGCGCGTCACAGCCTGTCTACACACTGCGAGTACGGCGACATGCAACAGCAGTTCGTCCGAGACCGACTTGTGGTCGGGATTCCTGACAAAAAACTGTCTGCCAAGCTCCAGCTGGACTCTGTTCTAACGCTGCGCAAGGCACTCGTGTCTACAAGGCAAGTAGAAAGTGTCCGCCAACAACAAGCGGAGCTGACGCAGGGCGGAAAGTCGAACGGCAGTGTCAATAAGCTCGCCTCGGGGTGCAATAGATCTAAGCAGTCTACTCACACTAGGGAAAAGTTCGTTGCTGCCGCTTCGAACCCTAAATCCACAGCTGCTCATGACAAGCTATCGTGCAACTGGTGCGGACGAAAACGGCGATCGAGGAGATCCTGTCCAGCCCGCTACAAAACGTGCAAGAGCTCCAATAAAAAAGGGCACTACGCTTCAATTTGTCTCTCCAAACAGGTCAACCATGTCTCCGGGTCCGACGAAGAGATCGGGTTCATTGTAGGGGTGTCGCATCCACATGCAGAGAAATGGGAAGCTACGGAGGTGCTCCAAGATGGCCCCGTCAACTTCAATACAGACACAGGGGCTGATGATACAGTCATCCTGACAAGCATGTTCTATCATCACAACAAGTGGTGGCTCATTGTTACGGACTATTTCTCTAGGTACCCGGAACTAGCTGAGCAGTCTCACCCCTTAAACAGTGATTAGCAACTTCAAGAGCATTTTTGCCCGCCACGGGATACCTGAGGTTGTCATGTCGAACAACGGCCCTCAGTTCTCGCGCGTGAAAATGTCAGCATTCTCCACATTTCCTCATGAGTACGGGTTCCAACACATCACATCCAGTCCCCATTACCCGCAAAGCAATGGCCTGACTGAAGCAGCAGTAAAGATTATCCAAAAGTCGATGGGGAAGACTGGAGACTAATACAAAACTCTACTGGCGTACAGGACCACACCATTGAACAATGGGTACAGCCCAGCTGAACTGCTAATAAAAAGGAGACTGCGGTCCACAATCCCAACAGCCAAGAAGGTGCTGGTTCCGTCAACTTCGGACGTGACACGGCTACGAAAATATGAAGAAGAGCTTGGCACGAAACAACTGAAGGCCTATGATCGCCGACATCGAGTACAAGACTTTGCCGACATCGTTGACGGCACCGAAGTCTGTCGTTGACCTAAAAAGAAGAGGAACTATACACCATCGCACCTCTGAGTCAATATCTCACATCGTCGACACCCAAGATGGTCCAGTCAGTAGAAACAGAACACATCTAATTCCTTGTTCGCCTTCTCCTGCCTCGCCCAACCAATTTGAACCGGCAACAAGTGCGTCAGACGACGATGGATCGGAACAATGTCAAACAAGATGTGGTGAGAACTCGCACCTACACAACAGATGTGGCCTGTGTTTGGAATCCCCGAGCGATATGCTCAGTAGCATACCTTACGGCTATCCCATAAAGAAGGGGGGACGTGGGATATTGCAGGCATCTATGGACCAGCAGAAACGAGGTCTGTTCTAGAGGAAAAAAAACAAAAGAATGACATTGTATTAACATAGCTACCTCGGCGTATCGAACCAGGTTTCTGGCTCCGGTAAATCGCCTTCTCGCCACACTACACAACAGACTCCCCCTGCCTATTCTCGTGACATGGCCCCATACTTGTACGTACCAAGTTACGAGTAACCAATTAACTGCGATTAATTACATGTTGTTGTAACTTCTTAACGCTTCAATTACTTTTTTTTTCCTGCGGTAACGTTCGTTGTAATTCTATTACTATATTTCTGTATTAAATTATAAGTAATGATATGTTTGGACTGATCTAAACTTATTGAGTCTAGATTTTTACGTACAAATTCGCTCTGTCTGCCCGCGCGTCATTCGTCCGTGTTGCACAAACGTTGGGTAAGTTTTTTACCCCTAAACAGCGTTCGCCGGGCGTCCGCTGGAGCGTCCACGGACGATTTTTTTCAGCATTTCACCGCACCCACCTGAAACGCTTTCAACACGTGATTGCAACAGTGAACCGCTTTGTTTCCTAGAAGACTCGGAAGCGCCCGTCGAAGCACTGCGCAACCACGAACTGGCACGCAAATAAATTGTGCGCTACAACACCGCTCTTCCCTCAAGCGCATTAGTCGAGAGGGTTTCAGCGTCGCGCCGGTTGTCTTCTTCATGAAACGTGGACAGGTATCTGACGAGAACTTTGAACGACAACGGCTGTGGAAACCTGCATTCAAGGTGTGAATAAGAAAAAGAAACAAAACGTAACCACTTTCAAGGAATTTATAAAATTTATTTCGTAATATTAAGGTAAAAGTAGCGTAAAAGGTAAGCATTTGCTTTCTGGTAATCTTTCAATTGTTTTGTTAATCAGTGATTGATTACTCTAATCAGATAGATTTTCATTGAAGTGATAGCAATTGTACACGGTTTTCTTTTTTTTTTTTTTCAGTAACGCTTACAATACTGCCTGGCGCCCTGCGACTTTTGGCTTCTCCCCGAAGTGAAAAAACCCTCATTGCAAAAATGCTTCAAAAAAGAATATATTGCAAACCAGCAGTTGAGAAACAACATTTGCTTCAGAAATCGGGTGATTTCCAGCGTAGTTTCGACCGTTGAATTCATACAACGAAAAAGTGGCTCGAGGTTGCTGGGGATTATCTTGAAAAGAGCTGAAGGTAGCCCCTGTGAGTTGGACATGCCGAATAGAAAGTTTTCCCGACATTGTCAGAGCTGCTGCAGCATGATAAATTATCTCAGTGACAGGACTTTCTAAAAACACTTCGTATATTTTAAATACTTTGTCTTTTCCTCGAACCTTGACATGTAAGAACATGCTGTTGAGTAGCGTTCGCTCCCAATCACCGGATGAATGACGGAGCCATGATCCTGCTTCATCTTGCCTCTTTGGTATTGATCGTTTTTCATTTGGTTTGATATCTTTTGATATCTTGTTTATTTCGTTTCATCTTACCTGCGTGTTGAATATTCCCTCCTAATTTCGGCATTCGCAGCTTGAAATATGCGGGGCGTGTTGGCTCGCGAGCATCTTATTAGACTTCCGCAGCCAATCAGAGTGAGGTATAAGTAAACAAGATCGTCAACGAACCCATCACGAAGCCAGAAGCGTGGGCACAAGCAGCCAAGCCATTCACTTTTAAGCTGTCAGACAATATGCAAAAGAAAAAACAAAACTGAAATAATATGATTTATTTGCATATTGGCGCAGATGCACAAGATAGCGTCGTTAAAGTAATCCCGGTGAAATATTCACCACATGTTAATGAATAAAAAAGGGGATGCGTAGGAACACGCCCGTAATGTGCTTTTCGTGGCACTTCGTCGGAACGAAAACAGGGCCATCAAATTCTGTGAGTGCTCTTCGTTTTTGTAATTTTTACCATAACTGATGAGAGCTAATGACGAGCAACCGAAACTTACTTACAAAAAAGGGATATAAAAGTTGGGTAGCTAAGTATTTATTTTCTTTTTTTTTACTAAAGAAGATTCCAAAATAAGAAATTACTGGCAGAAATATATCGTCTCTTTAAATCACAATACCCGCGCTAGAATCGTTTAAATAAGTGATATATCTCTGCTTTTTCATAAACATGAGATTTGGTTAATGTTCGCGGGTTGATAAAATGCGAATGTTGAACAGACAAAAATATCCTGATAACAGTCACGTTGTTTGCGGAAAGCACAACTACCAAACAAATTTATTCAAAGCGGCACGAGCTTCCGGACTTAAAATCATTCGTTATTATTTTTTTTCCGTGCGTGAGCTTTAATTCAGGTGCATTTACTTAAAAGTTATCTTTGTTAGAAGCAGATGAGCCTGTTTATCTGCTTGAATTCCATCCCAATATAACAACAAAATTTTAAAACATTCTTTCGTGGCTTAATTAAGCATAAATTTAGAGGCACTTAGACATAAAGGATTAGTAAATTTGTTTTTTTCTCTATGACTTTGAATACTGGCGTAGTTTTTATCCTGTTTGCTTTCTTTGTGTATTTGCTGACCGCTCTTGTGGTTTATTGCCGGGTATTTTGATTTTTTTTTCGTTTTTTTTTTGCCTAAAGTGCTCATTACACGAAACATTTGTGTAAGATGCGTCTACATTTATGTAATATTTAGTTTTTTTTGTGTGATTGTTTTTTTGTTTTTATTTACCTTTTTGCTGTTCCGAACTGCACGTGGGCTGGGACCTTCGTCAAGCTGCTACCCAGCAGCTTTCTGGCCCAAGTCCCCTGTTGTCATTTAACGAGATGTGACAACCAATAAAACTTGATTTGCTTTGATTTGATTTGACAATACGACGGTCCGATAAGTACTTAGCCTCACCGCCCGATGGCGCCACTATCGCAAGAGTAATTTTCTATTGTGTAGTACATTCTCGTAGAGGGCTACTATCGAAATTTCAAACGAATCGTACTCGTACTTTTGTTTTGACCAGATGTGGAAGCGGGCGTGTCCGCTGCCACATTTCCGGTCAAAACAATTTTAGAAAAATGAAAAAAAGAGCGAAATCGGTCGGTGATTCCATTCTTGTTTTTGGAAGGGAAATCGCGCAGTGGAAATCAAATACCGCCTGGATGCTGTGTACGATGACTCTTCTCGTTCGATGGCGACCGTCAAAAATTGGTTTAACAAGTTTCAACGTGTTCGCACGTCGGTTTTTGATGAGTCACGCCCAGGTGCCCCGAAAACGGCTACAACGGAGGATAGTGTGGAAAAAATCCACGATCTCGTATTGGCAGACCGCCGATTGAAGGTTCGCGAGATAGCTGAGACAGTATACATCTCAAAAGGCCGCGTGGGTCATATCCTGCATGAAAACTTGGGCATGAGAAAGCTGTCGGCGCGATCGGTGCCGCGTTCGCTCACTCCGGACAACAAAAGCATCCGTGAGGCCATTTCACAGTAGTAGTTCACGCTGTTCAAGCGCAATCTGAAGGAGTTTCTGCGTCGTTTCGTGACCGTCGACGAAACATGGATCCACTGGTACACACCAGAGACCGAGGAACAGTCGAAACAGTGGACTTCACTCGGCGAGCGTGCTCCAAAGAAGGCGAAGACTGTTCTATCGGCCAGAAGGGTGATGGCCACCGTTTTCTGGGATTCACAAGGTCTGATCTACATCGACTACCTGGAGAAGGGCAAAACAATCACAGGGCTGTACTATGCCGAATAATTGGGCCGATTCGACACAAAATTGCAGAAAAAAACGACCCCGTTTGGCGAAGAAAAAGGTGTTCTTCCACCATGACCACGCAACGGCTCACACCTCCGCCCTCGCCACGGCCAAATTGTTCGAATTGGGCTACGAACTGCTGCCCCATCCACCGTATTCTCCAGATTTGGCCCCGTGCGGCTTCTTTTTGTTCCCAAACTTGAAAAAGTCACTCGCTGGGCAGAAATTTGAGTCGAATGAGGAGGTCATCGCCGCCACGGAAGCCTACTTTGTAGACCTCGAGAAAACGTAATTTTTAGATGGGTTAAAGAAGTTGGAGCAACGCTGGGTCAAGTGTATCGAACTAAAAAGAGACTATTTTGAAAAATAAAACGCTACTTTTTCAAAAAATTTGTTTTTATTTTGTAGAATAAGTACTTATCGGACCACCCTTACACTGTTAGGGCTAAATTTTAACGGCTGGATGCACGATATAAGGAATACAAAAAAAATTGTTCTTGCAAATTTGATGGAGTTGATTCTTAGGCTAAAGTAAATTACGCGGGTAAAAAGAAGCTGCCGAAAAAATGAAGTATTAGCATATCTTATTATTCTAATAAAAATTACATCATACGTCAAGCTCATTCCTTGGTGGGCATCAGGATATACGCGCATTCAATCCATCAGCTACACAACCTCCGGAAAATGCTTAGGTCTAAAGTCAACCATAATGTTATTTTTTTCATTTCCACATTAAATCTAAGCCGTAGACTTTCCACCTTTAACAAAAAAAAACACCTCAAAAGCTTTGGTAGGTGTGAGAAACATAAAGTAAAAAAAATAACACTAATACAATTGTTCGTGTCAGAAATACAAGATCGATTAGCTCTTTAAAACACCAATTTCTGGAAGTGTTTGCCCCTGTTAAAACTGCTTTCGCCATACCCTTTCCTCTTGAACCGAAAGTAAATCATTTTCATCTGACCTTTTTTCCACCGATAATCGTACCATTTTTAGCGACCGTCCATAACAAGCAACCGATATGCACCGATTTTTTAGATGAAGGATCATCGTGAAAACCATTCGCCAATATTTCTTATAAATAAACTCAAAAATAATTAATCTACAGCCTAATTATATCTAAAACATCATGCGTAAAAGTTCCATCTTCTTTGTCAAGCGAACAACTATCCAGATGAATCCATAATAATGAATCCTTAAATTTTTCGCCGGGAATTGGAGAGTCTAGTTCATATTTCTCAGTAGTAAATTTCGTGTGAAGTGTGCCCGCTCTTTGTAGGCATGTCGATTTGCACATTTAAGTTTCTTCTTTTTATAATCTTGTGTGGGCCAATGTAGTTGTTTTGGGCCACATAAAATAAACATTATTTTTATATGATCATTACATTATTATTATTATTATAGAAAAAATATTAAAGAAGAGTCCTCGCTTCCCCTCAATGTTTTTTTTATATCCGTAAATCTAGAACGGTAGCAGGTTGCACAAAAGGTGTCGTATAAACGTTTCATCCGGTCCTGAATTCTCAGAAAAGAAATGGTGATTCTGCGTCTCTTTATACAAATCCAGAAATTTTCCGACGCCACAGAATGAAAATGCAAACAAACATCGATCGAAGTTTATTTATTTATTAATTTTGTTTGTGAAGATTTGCGTCTAAGAAAGTAAAACTCGACTTTCCGTCTAGACGTCTTTGGTATTGACCGAAACAGTTTTTTATTCTTCGTTCGCCAAGTTTTTTTCTTGCGGTTCTCACGATGCAAAGAATGGAATTTTATTTCGGTATGTTTAGTGAACGGACCAAATATAGATGGACTGAATAATATATATAGATCTTTCCTGTTAGTTAGTGATTATATTCGTTTCTTTTTTTTAAATATGCCATTCGTATTATAAATAATGTGTGTTTTACCAAGATCATCAAAAATTCAGTTAAACTCGCGCGTGCATCTCTTATTAACGCCGTCTTGAGTTATCAGAGGCACGAGAGAAGCAATATCTCTCATGTCGAGTTCTTACTGTTTTTGTGCGTACTGAAATTTAAAGAGCATTTTTGTACTTTATTTTAGTAACATATATCATTTTATACTCGTTTTCACCTCAAGAACTGTAGTAAAAAAGTCCGCCTCGTCGCGGAGCATTACTAGTTTCCTTCTTAATGCGAGTAATGAAGATCTACGTAAGCGGAGTTTAGATTAGAGATATCTTATTTCATTAAGATGTACATATGTTTGAAACGCCAAAAGCATCGCTTCTTCCTCCGACTAACAAGTCTTGTAAGAACTACTTCACGCAGCATATGAACAATCCGGAAAACATTTTTTTTTAGGTGGAAACGAGTATAGGTGCCTCTTTATTTAGAGTCTCTTCGGCGAGTGGATTTTTGTGAGAAAATAACAAAACGACATCTATATGAAGAATTAACTATGCAAGATGTTCGTGGTCTTTGGGCTTAAACGAGTAGATTTTTAGTTTAAATAATTTATTACACTTATGGCACACGTCAAACGAGTATGACTTGTAAAAGCCTGATGTAAAAGCATAGCTTACATCAAGCATTCGCCCTCTTAGACAGAGTATTGAGAGTGATAAGATTGCGTTGAATATTTACAAAAATTAAACGATTGAACTTGAACTCTGGTTTTAGAGCTAGAAAGAAAACATAACCAGGCTAATAAAAGAATTTTTAGAATTCCCCCGAACAGATCGTGAGAAAAAAGCACACTTTTCAGAATCAGTCACGTTGCCAAATATGTTTGCACTATATTGTAATAAATCTAAATTGAGTGAACAGTGGTTATAGTATGCTACCTGTACCGCTCAAAGATGTCTTCCTCTCTGAAAAATTGGTCTTCTTTATTCCCGATCCCTGGACTATATTTACAATGTTAAGAATGAAGCGTATTCTACTTAATCTGGTTCAGAATATGTAAATTTCAGAATTTTAATTATTCCTTTTGTTTGTACTGGTAACACACACTTTAACAGGTGAGTCGCAAGACAAACCAGCAATCTCAAAAGTCGTATTCAAGTGAAAATTGGGCAAATGTACTACAACGTGATAAATGAGCAGATGCATTTAAAGGAACATGCTTGTAACAAATAACCTCAAATGAAATGTAGGAGTCATATCAATTGAAAACATATTAGCACTCTTTAAATGCTGCTGTCACATCTTTTGATGCGGGAAATCTAAGACCTAATTTGAAACGTATTTACAGCAACATGTTGTTTCGCACACTTGAGGGTTGGGTGAGACATATTTCTCAAGACTTGAGTTGCCTTAAACTTTTACAGAAGGTGGTTCGCCATGTTTTTTGTTTCAAAATTATCAGCTCCGTTGATATTCTTATAACAATATAAATGGCGTAAAAGGAAAAGATAAACGTACCGCCTTTACCCATATATCACGACCCGACAGGCGCGACAGGATGAACACGATTGACACCATGTCATCGCAAATGACTCTCGTCTGTAAATTATCCGCTCCATGTGTCTCGTATTGAACAGTTGACAGGGAATTGTTTACCATACAAGCACGACCTTTCCAACCATAGAGAGCGTCAACCTAGAAAAGAGGTAACCAAAAATCTCAGATATGAACAACAAACAAGTAACGTGAAAAAGGGTCGATTCACTGAACCGTGCTTGGAACGGTTTTTCAGGTCACCCATCGTAGATAAGCGCATTTGACTTGTGTCCTCAGCAAATTAACTCGGCATTGCCAAAACCCTCCAAAAAGGGCGCAATAAAAATTCACAAAAAAAAAAAGAAGTGCTCGGAAGAACAGTAAAACGTTGAGACAGTGCAGCTTACAAACAGCTCATTGTTAAGACTGAGTTGTTTTCGTCCAAGAAACAAAAGTATTTTTGCGCTTAGTTTGTACGCGGAACAAGAGGGGTTTTTTTTGTTTCTTTTTACCAACGTCGAGGACTTTTCGTTTTGAACCTCCATCTCCTCCTACATTCCTTTTTGTGAGTAGTGGTGTAGAAACTTAATCTGTATTCAAGTCACAGTGACCTACCGCTGGCCTTGGAACATGTTCGACTATGGTGACTTTTTCACTCTTAATAGCATTTTCTTGCGAGAAACGTGCGTTATTCCTTTCCAGAAATAATTAAAATTCTCATCTGCGTGATCTAATCCTCTTGCTGAAATTTGAAGCTCTCACATTTGAATAGCAGATTTTCTTGCAACATACTGAAACAAATATGGGCAAGAAAATATATTTCTATAGTGGCACGTTCCTCAATTGTATTTTAACTGTTAGCTAACACTTCTTTTCTTTCATTTTCCATTCCCCATGTCTTTGCTTTTACGTCAAATAAAATAATGGTCATCAAAAATTTCTTCTTGGTCTTTTGCGGCTAAACCTATTTTGTCCTCTCGGCGCCTAATCCATAATTGAATTTTAGGAGTTCGTCAGTACTTCGAAACAAAGCATTAAATATTAATATGAAGAACGCGTGGACGAATAATATCGAATACAGGAACGAATAAAACATGAAGGACGGACAGAACAAGTTCATGTTTTATTCTTTTTATTAAAGAAAAGGTTGATCATGTGCAGCAATCACGGTCGACGCTAAGAGTCAACGCGTTCTTATAGCGAAACCGTCAAAGTTGACAATGTGTAAATACATTCAGTTTTGTGGGTGAAAGCAGAATTAATCCCACTAATGACGTCACATTGCGTGTTTGGCGAATCGTGGAAGGTCAACCGCAGCCGCACTTTTGCTCGCTTCCATCGCCAACAGAATATCTGTCTGTGTATAAGTCTTCTATACTAGAAAGTTTAACCTACGCGAACATATTTTCTGCTCACTCGGTACATTAGAGAACAGCTAAACAGATATACAGTAATGAGGGCATGTATTTTTAGGAAACGTTACGACGCACGTACCTAACCTGTATGATTTCATGCGAAGTTAAATTGCTCATTTATTTAATGCTTAATAGTTCTAAAGCTCGTCATGAGTAACGACAAACATCCACATTCCTTTCACGACAAGTATTTATATTTTCCAGCATAAGATTAGTTTAATATCATACGTTCAGAGCGTTGATTATGAAGCATCCTTTGTAGTCTTTGCACCTTCATGAACAATTCAAAATTGTGTATATGTTGAGGAAGAAAAAAGAAAGCAATATTCATTTAAAAGCGAAGAAGCATATTAATGGCAGTTGCCTCTGGGGCTCGAGGTTAGCATAGAGCCGTAGAGGTTTAAACAAGTTTACGACCACTTCATGAGAGTTGGGAGTGGTGCTTATAACAGTACCGCGATAACTAATTTCACCAACGAGAAAGACTTTTTTTTATATCCTACTGACACAGCCAAGGAGCTCTATGTGTTTATGCACGTGTAAAGAATGGTCGGAGTCATAACTGTGAGGATTTCGTAATCGCACCAATAAAACTCTTAATGTATCCTTTGAGATGTGTGCCTTCTCCCCATTCTTTCCGTCGTTTCCGGCCTTAACTATGTGGAACCTAAACCAGCTCGCCTGTTTACTAGCTTTATATTTTACTGCCTTGCATAATGCATTTGTACGATACAGTTTTTGTCGTCCGGTGTAACACCCGAAATAATGCAGCTTTCTCAAGTCTCTTTTATATTAATGGCGGTGAGAGAAACCAAATGACTAATTACCGCCCCATTTCTATTTTTACTTGGGGGTTCTGAGCCCATAAAATTATTATATTTTCGAATTCTCACTTAGTTTTAGATATATTTTAATTGACTAAATCACAATTTGAATTTATAAGGCAAAAATCTACAGAAACAACTTCAGTGGTACAGAAGGATATAATTCCTAAAAATATCTGAGAGGACTCTCTTGACGTTGGTAGAGCCCTGCGCGGATAACCGTTTGATCATCCGCAGACTTCGTATCAGCATCCCACCCGCATTCGCAATGTTTTTAAATAATTGCATGCGCATCTGATTCGCATCTGTAGACATTGTATTCGTATCCGAACCGCATCCGCAGAATTCGGACCCGCATCCGACCCTCAATCCGCTCACTCATTTTACATCATAAAATCCATGAAGAATAAAAATTTCGAAAAAAGCATATAAATGGTATCGTTTAAGCCGTCTACTTATAGTACACGGAACACTTCGTGTAAGAATATAGTGAACATCATTTGACCGTACCTTGTTTTGTCGTATTTTTAAAATCATCGATTATTCTTCCAGAGACACTTCGCATCGTTGGAAAGATGATCGCCGTTATCAGATTTCTTGGTAGTTTATGACACTGATATTCTGTCCGGAAGATGCGCTCAAAAAAGGGAAAATTTAATATTTACTTTCTTTTTTCATTCGTAAAACCCGCTTCAAGCAGACACCTATTTTATATACATGCAAATTAACAAAAGAAAGACAAATAACATTGTGTATTTTTTTAGGACGAACAATAAAAAAGTGGAGAGGAAAGGCGCTCACTCATCGCAGCAAAATACTCGTATATCTGTGGCATAAGACTCGATTACCCCACTGGGAAATATCACAATATTCAATAACGGCAACACCTCCTATCGGTGTCATTTTTAAACACTATCCCTCAACTGCATGCTCAGAACCAAATACTTAAAAACAAAGTACCAACTGACGAAACAAATAAAACGCATACACACGTAGCGTTTCGCTTGTCGAGGTTGCTGTGTGGAAGGAACAATATCGCCAACATGGACGGATTCAGACCAGTTCGCCTTCCTTCCATGAATACTCGCTAATGAGTTGTCTCTCTCCGTTGGTGCACTTGATGCTTCGGCGTCATGCACGAAGTGCGCTACAAGGATGAGGTGCAAACACCCATGCTCGCTCAAGGTCCACCACTCCAGAAAATTGATTTCGATCTCCTCGATCTACTTATAGGTGAAGAAGCCTCTCGCAGGTTTCTTCTACTTTCTTGTGGCTTGTACGTTTTGGGGTTTCTTTGCCTAAGAACGTTTTCCGATTTTTTCTGACAAACTAGAACACGCTTTCCCGGGACGAATGATGCTCTTGCATTTTTGACTTTGTCTAGGGACACTAATTTTGACAATATAAAACGTTCGAAAGTAATCATTAATGAAAATTAAATCCTTCCTGATGTAAACAACAATTTTCTCCGCGAATGGCATCTTGTAGCTAAGAGAGTTGTTTGCTCCCTCAATACATTTGGTGATGTACCTTCACGGTATCACTAACTTATTCACTCTACACTGTGCGGTCGCATGCGTTAATGGACCGCCTCGGCAAAAATGTAGTTCAAGACCCGCGGATATCCGTATGCGGTCCGCGCCCGCAGCTCCTGGCATCGGCACCCGATCCTCAATCCGCCAAATTGCATTAATTTTTGCACGCATTCGCCAGGTGCAGCGAGCGCGACAAAAAGGAGGAAAAGAAAAAGAAGAAGTTGGTCGTAGTCGGGAGATGGACGAAGTGTCAGCAGCGATAAAAGCTATCTGTAACATTTTGGGGTCTGTGTAAAAAAATGCCCTTCACATGACAAAAAGCCCGGTCTGGCGAGCCTTCCCCTCCTCCCGAGGGCACCAGCAACACTGAAGGTCCAGTTACCTACGCCAAACTGAGGGATCTGTTCGCGGAGCAGAGACAGGGTTTCGAATAAATGATGGCGGCTATGGTCCAGGCGCAGCTGCAACCCGTTACGTCTGCGCAAGAAGACCTTAGACAAAGAATCATAGCGCTAGAGGAAAGGGCAGACTTGGAGAATTGGACCTACTCAGCAACGGTACGCACATTTTCGGTCATTTCGAATACCCTTCGTTTGAAACTGAAGCGTTTTGATGGTAGCGGGCCACCTGACCTTTACCTCGAGCAAGCTAACATTGGTGCTCAAGCAAACCAATGATCCGAAGATGAAACAACTCACGCTCTCGGCACAACTACAGGGACCAGCCATCGCTATATTGGCCCAACTTCCAAGGAAGAGCTTTATAACCAACCAAACGTTGGCAGCGGCACTTGAAGACCGCTTTGGCGACCAACATCTACAACACGTCCGCTATGGCGAGTTACGTTGCCGTCGACAACAGCCGGAGGAAACACTCTAAGTTCTGGCAACGGAAGTTGAGTGCTTAGCGCGAAAATCATTTTTGGTAGTTGTCGCCGACACTTTCCACCTTCTCATCACTACTGCCTTCCTCGACGCCATTGCGGACACTGAAGTTCAAATATTTGTTCAACTTGCAGGGCCAAAGACTGTTCGAGAGGCTTTGGCTAAGGCGTTGGAGATATCAGCCATCATAAAGGCAACAACAAACGCCCAGGCTTCTTGCCCGACACAGTTACAGTCAACTGCTCATCTGGAGACGCCTGGAGCACGCCAGCAACCTGAAGGTAACCAACGAGTTAACACTAAGAGGCGATGTTTTAATGCGGGCGATAAGAACACTTGGCTGTAGAGTGTTACAGCGCGTCGGGAAACGGATATTCCGGTCCACAGGGGCGAGATCGGGTATAGAAGACCAAGTCCTCCTCGTCTTTCTTTCAAAACGTTTTACTGGTTTTCCAACTACCAAAGTGGAGATTCAAGGAGTTTGGATCCAAGAAAGACTCCTCAATACTGGAGCAGCAGTTAGCATAATCGACGCGACGCTTGTACCGGCTGATTGTAATGTTTCCCGGATTGCTCCACAAGTTTTCACAGCCAACAGCGTCAAAGTTCACACCGGTGGACAGGTGAAGTTACTGGTCACTGCGCTCGGTGAGACGTCGTTAATGGACTTCGTTATTTTGTCAAATTCCGTCTCTCCGATCATTCTGGGTTATTAGTGGTGCCAGAAAAAAGGATTTTTAAAAGTTGAACTCTGAACAGAACAAGACCACCAAAACCCCGCATCCACCCTTGAAAACATTACACGCCAGCATTCCACGATGCGAAAGTATTTTTGTTTGGCTTGTGTACCTCGTTCGCTCATTTTCCCTCGTCGCCGTGGAAAAGTGGCACCTATTTCTACACTTTTTTTCCCAATATACCAACATCATATGTGCTCAAGCACAGCTATTGGCTGACTTAAACGTATGCGTTAAAGGCTCCGCTACAATACCTGCCGAGACTGCCTCAATGATACGCTTGTGAATGATGTTACAGCTTCCAGGGTGCAATTTAGGGCTCTCCTGAAGGAAACACTCTGTCAAAACTTATGTGAGCCAGGCAAAACACGAATGTACCATCGCCCTGTTTCTTAAAAAAAGGCTATGTACAAATGTATTCAGAACATAGCTACGTTTCAACTTTACTGTTCCGATCGATCGATTCGTTTTGTTGTTGCTAATTCCATTTCTCATTAATGTATTGCTAAAAACAGTTTTGTCGAATAGGCGAGCTGGTAATCCCGTTAAGATCGTCTTTCGATGAAGAAGCAAAAGGCGATTTCGAGACAAGTACGTTACTGCGATGTCGGTATGTTCTAGACGAAGTCGAGTGTGCGCATGCAAATCTGCCACTAATACTGAAACTTATAAAAACGGACTTACAAAAAGAAGCAGACTTCTCGCGCTTAAAAAAAAAGAAGAGGCGAGCGTCGTAGCGCAAATAAAGGTGTTTTGGTCATTTTATATACGGTGCACAAATCGCGGTTGTTAGCGGCGGGATTACTAAAGTCTTCTGCGATTTCTACGATAAAGGCCAGCACCCGTTCTACGGTCCTTGAACTCCTTGCATTTTTCAGTCTACTTCCTTTTAATGTTTGAGGCGACGCTACGGCACCGCGTAATTTCTTTCTCCTGCTTCTATGTTGTTGTTTTTGCTTTTTTCTTTCTTTTGTTTACTGCGATCAGAAATATGGAACACCTCGAAAGACGTTCTGTTGAAGAACAAGAAATAATCGCATGCGAAAATGACACCGCCTTATGACTTAGCTCGTCACCTAGCCGGTAACATTAGCGTTCTCTTCGACACACATTTCACTGATATATTTTACCAAAAAAAAGTTCAGGTGAAGGTGTAATTGATGGCACTGATCGACACTCAAAACAAAGGCACGCTATGCAAGGATTGCGTGGACACGTACGCCAACAAGCACTTGAAGATACTTTTGAACTGCTTCGTTATGCGAGCCAACAAACAATCAGCTAAAGTCATTGGGAGAAGAACTGCGAAAGCAAAAAGGTCACACACAACTAGCACGTAGCAGATTGCAGCGTGCGACTTACCGGGCAGTGTGAGGTGGATAACGTTATTCCTTTCCTCTTTTCTGTTTTAGTTCCTACCAACATTGCCAAAAACGTGCAGCTGAAAAAAAATGTGAAGCTCTTTTCTTCTTTTTTAAATAGTTTCGTCGTGTTGCTTCTACTTTCTTTGTTGTGGACTCAACACCGACGGCGACCACCACCGGCTCATTTTTAATGCTCCTACCGACTCCTCGCGCGATCGTCGTCGTTGAAGGATGTCTTCGCTGGGTGATTTGTATCTTTGTATTGTCTGCTAACCTCTAGCTTTGTTTCATTCGTATCTGTCCATGACTGTTCCCAATTTGTTTTTATTTTCGTCTTGGATCTTCCGTGCAAAGTTTGGAAGTGTTTGCATGGTCATTTTTCTTGTTACTTTTTGTTTTTGTTATGCTGCAGAGGCTGGTGCGCTTGCTCTGGTAATCTTAGCATGTTGTTCGCGCACGTTTTAATAATTAATCACTTATTCAGGTAAGAAATTGTGACAACGCAGTTTGTAACAGATCAACAGTAACCTCTTAAGACGTAGTTTGAGTCGCTAAACACATTTTTTCCGCTTCCCAGATGCGCTTCAAACGTGTGTGATCCCCCGTGTGGCGTTTGAGACCGCAAAATAAACTCCTATATCTTTGGTTCTGCGCGCGTTGTTATTTGATTGTCGTTGCAGTTGCGATCAGTAGATTCCACTTTGCAAGCGGCCTGACCGTAATGGATTGTTACAGCTGTTGTAGTGACGAAACGAGGCTCGCGAAGCTTGGGAACTTCGCGGATCCTATACTTTTCCATTGCGTTGTCTGCTTCCGTAAACTCCGAGTCCGCTAGAGGCGCCACTGTTGCGTTCGCCGCAGCTACAATGGGTTTTCGGAGGAGTTTCCCGTATTGGCGAAGCTATATGGAATTTGCAGTCAGACACCCCCGATGAGGATGTCGTTGCTACCTTAGCGAGACTTGTTTAGAACGCTATATATTTGAATTTAATAGTGAATACTTTGGAGAGGTTAGTAAAATCGCAATGGGGGCCAAGATGGCGCCCAGTTATGCCAACATATTCATGGGAAAACTAGAGTTCATATTTCTTTCTAGATGCTCCCTGAAGCCATTACATTAATGAACAAAAGATTTATAGATGATTTTTGTTTGACATACACCGAGCCGGAGCTGTTAGAGTTTATAGATAATTACAAGACTGCTCACCCGAGCATTCGCTTAACCCATCACTTACTTTCGACCCGATAATAACTTCTCAGACGTCACTCTATAAAATAGAAGACTGCAATATATCCACAAAGTTGTGCCGTATACCAACCGACCGAAGACCACCATTACCGAAGCGATTAGCCACGTCATTGTAAAATCGGCATCCCTTATAGCCAAGCCCATCGTTTTAAACGTATTTTCACAAACATGGAGGACTCTGATTCTAGTAGCCAACATCTAAAGAGCGTATTAGAAAAAAACAAAGCTATCCACCCGTTGTAATTGACGGTGCAATTCAGAAAGCCAAGCAACTGAAACGCGCGGACCTCATTGATGGACGCTCCCCTCGCAACGCAACACCAAGCGCACGAAATTATGCTTGACTGTATAACATGAATTATCCTAATGTGAATAACATCTTGAGACGGCACTACAACATTCTCGAACAAAGCGATGGTCGTAAACGTGCTCTCCCTTCCGCTCCTCCTGTATTCCATAGACGATCACTAAACCTCAGAGATACACTTGTAAACTCCCGGATACATTAATCGCTTCCATATTACGAGTGCACGCTCCGCAGGAAATCAAAATGTCTAGTCTGTAAAAAATTAAACAAACGAGCACGGCTATCAGCACACATTACACTTTTCAATGGAACTTGAACGTCGATGTCATCTATTTACTTGAGTTTAAGGTCTGTAACATGCAATATGTGGGACAGACTGAAACAGCATTTAGAATGCGCCTTAATAACAGCAGATCTCAAGCAAACATTTGTCTGAATCTACCTCTTTCAAAAAACAGTTTAAACTCCCGGAGCAGTGATTGGATAAGTTATCAGTGACACCTCTAGAATCTCGATTTAAATCAAATCGCGAACGCGAAGAGTGCGAATCATATCTAGTATACCGGTTCAATCTAATTAAACAAGGAATAAATGAAACTCCGGGAACACTTGAAACGTTTGCAGCATTATAAGATTAATAAGCGACGGGAGATAATTTCTTATACAAACACGTTATTGACAGTGGTATTGTGTTTGCAGCCGGAATAGGACCATGCGAATTTTCTCTTTAGTTTCATATGTATTGTATGCTTTTATTTAGAGGTCCTATATATATAAATATATATATATATATATATATATATAATGTACAGCATCTCAAGATGATAGCAAACATTACATCTCAAATTAAAGGAAACATACCATTGTCTCATTCCGGCTGCAAACAGAATAGCACCGGTAAATATTATGTTTGGATAAGAAATCCTCTCTCTCTCTCTCTCTCTCTCTCTATATATATATATATATATATAACTTTAGGGTAATATACAAGCCTTAACAGTTTATTCTAATTTCGAAAAAAAACACGAAAATATTGATTTCGTGTTTAAGATCAAGCCTCAAAAAGGCAGTTCTAGATATTTTATGTAATTAGGCAACTATTGAGAAAGATGCCCATACCGCGTGGCAGCCATGAAATCTACTTTCAGGCGCAGGAATACGGGGAATTTTCACCTACAAACCCGTATACTTTCCATTCACTTCCATCGCGATACAAAACTTCCTTCTCGATATCCTACGCTCGAGGGGTCACCTAATTTACTGCTTCATCCGATGTCTTCCCAAGAACGTGTGAAACTCTTCCAGTGAATTAACATTTTCCTTCCAAAAGAACGGACTCTTACCCGCGTAAAGCCATGCTCGTTGCTCAACGCCTCGTCGACTCGCCGGAGCAAATTTTAGAATGTCCTATTATCTAGAAGTGATAAGCCCTGTGTATGTTTAATTTTGAAGGTTTCACCAAACATAAAAAGAAAGTGTGACAAAAAAAAAAGACCCGCTTTTTAAATTTGATGCAAGATTCGAAAATGATTGATGAGAAAAACGTTGCTCCCGCCGCAGCCAAAAAATATACATTAAAGCGGTTAAAAAAATCATTTTTATTTTGGAATTTGTTTTTACGCCATTAACTTGCGATGCGGTAAAAAACTTACTTCTCTGTATAAAACGCTCAAAATCGTTTGTGAAAATTTCAAAGTCTCTTCACGGACGCAGAAAAAAAAATGTTCCAGCACAATCAAATTTTCCTTCCAGGAAAGAGCAATTTCTTACGCATGTTACGCGACGCTCGCTGCTAAACGGTTCGGTCAGTCGATTGTAAAATTAGAAAATTTTCGGAATATTTTTAATCAACGGGTTGAATATATTTTTTAAATTATGAGTTTGTTTGAGCCTAAAGAACCGCATTTGGAAACGAGAAAACGCAGCTGGTAAAGTATGCTTCTAGTATTGTTGGTTAATATGTATTTACAAATGAAATAGCGGAAATGAGGCATCTGGACAAGAGGGCAGTTGGGACAAGCGCCAACAAGCTGACCACAAACCAAACCGATAACTCTTTCAATTGCGAACTGCCTCCTACCCTTGACTCGTTTGCACTCTGACACACACACAAATACACACACATGCACACACGCGCAGACACGCATACACACGTGCTCTTCATGTCGAATGCAAGAACCGCTAATGTCTAATGAGAAAGGCGACGTTGATGTCGCACTCACCAAATCCGCTTTGAGACGCGAAAACACGCGACGTCGTTACCAGCGTGAAACGTGTCACTTCCACCGCCGCGCAAAAACTTCCTACTTTGTATAAGCAGCTTAAACCATGTCATTAAGAACCGTTCCAAAGTCTTTCTGCGGTCTTGAGGAAGTTCTTTCGGCGCAAAAAAAAATCCCCTTGAAAAAAAAAAAAAAAAAAGTAAAGAGAAACTCTTACTTGCGTGACGCTAGGCTCGTTGCTCGACGTGCGCTGAAATTCCCGAAACCGAAACACGTCAGGCGCAAAATCCTCGCGGACAGCGTTGCTCCCCTCCCGCATCTGAGTGAGGACTCGCAGCTACTCCCCATCCGGCCTTCGAGCGCCTCGCCGAGGTCCAAAACTGCGCATGCGCGGGCAGTCCCTGCTCCCTAAAGGGGAAGCACGCTCCCTCCGCCTTCGAAGACACGGCTGGGGAAGAGTGAGCCCCGTCTGGGACTCGGCGCTGCCAGGCTAGATAACGCGGTGTTAAACGTAGTAAAACTTTCGTTGAAGCTGGCTGGTTCATATTGATTAAAAGGTTAAAAGGCGCGAACAAACAGGACGAAAAAAGACACACGTACGACACGGACAGGCGCCAACTTCCAACTGATTTATTGGAACACGAATCATCGTCAAACTCGATCCCAATCGCGTTAAATTAATGAAAGAGCGCGCGAACACAAGCTTGCCGCACGCGATAATTCGGGTGGGCATCTTGCGGAGCACTGCAAACGATGTGGGTGCAAACCTTTGTTTGAGCGCACAAGGTTTATGAAGAAATGGAATGAAAAAAAATGGAAAGAGAACTAATCGAAGCTTTCTGTATACACAAAGCGGCTGACAGATGCGTAAGCATGCCATCTCTTTATCTGTTAACCAAAGAAATTGTGTTTCTTGAAGGATGTGTGTAATGAGCGATAAGAAGTTTTATCAGTTGCACGTGTTTAGGCGATTGGGATCGAGTTTGACGATGATTCGTGTTTCAATAAATCAGGTGGTAATTGGCGCCTCTCTGTGTCGTACGTGTGTCTTTTTTCGTCCTGTTTGTTCGCGCCTTTTAACCTTTTAATCGTTAAACGTAGCGCGATACGATTTTCACTCTTCTTACTTTCGCTAGCTTTCGCTAAGGAAAACGCGAACGATAAGAGACGGCCAAACCGTGCGAGCGCTTTTTCGCACTCGTAGCCTGACACTTGTTGCACGCCTGGTTAAATTTATGCTTACCGTCGCGCTTCCTTCGAACTCCGAGTATTTCTAAAAATCGGCTCATCTAGTTGTTTCCGATCACGCCCAACGAGTTAATAATTGGAAACATATGTTTATCTTCGCTAATTATGAATTTAATCAACGCACATTAGTTGATGAACTGAAATCTCGAGACGATTCGACCACCATATTTTGTCCCGCTGGCCGCACAACTCACCTGCACAGAGCGGATTTGTGTAGGCTTCCTTAAAAACAGTCTCTAAAGCCTAAAAAAAAAAGAAATTCTGTTTAGTCAAACACAAGATAAGAACTCGGTATTCATACTATTTTTTAGAGTGCAGCTCTTAGGCGCCCGTTTCCGGCTTGAGCAACGTCGCCGTCGCCGTCGGCGTAACGGCGCGGTGCATTATGGGAAATGTCCCATAATGCACCGCGCAGGACCTTCGTGACGTCACTCGTGACGTCATGGGTGACGCGTGACGTCACGAGGGTCCCGCGCGGTGCATTATGGGACATTTCTCATGATGCACTGCGCGGGGAGGAAGAGGAGAGAGGAGGATGGGGAGGATGACGAGGGGGAGGGAAGGAGGGAGAGGAGAGGAGGAGGAGTGTGGAGGGGAAAAGGAGAAGGGAAGAGGGGAGGAGAGGAGGGAGGGGGAGAAGGAGGGAAGGAGCTTGAAGGACGAGGGGAGGAGAAGGTGGTGAAGAAGGAGGAGGGGAGAAGGAGTAGCAGAGAGGATCAGGAGGGGGGAGCAGGGGCTTACCCTTCCCTCAGTGCCCTTCCCTCCTGCTCCTCAGGAGCTGCGCTCTAATTCGGCTTTATAGAGTGTTGTAAGCGTCTTTCATTTTTTCTTATTTTACTTTGGCTACCTGTAAATACTGACAAGGTAAGAACGTCAGGGAGGTTTTTCTTCTGTCCCCCCTCCTGCGCCAGATGCTCTTCGATCCAGCCTCGGTGTCTTGTGGGCTTCGTGCGTATACGCGTAAACAAACCAGGGTATAGAGCAATGCATGCTGGGAATGGAGCACCCGAACGAGACGCTGGACAATTCTTGCTTCGTCAGGGACTATGATAATAATAACAGAATGATATTAATAAAAATCTTTTTTTTTTCTGTACCCACAAACAGCATACAGGTCTACTCAGTGTGGCACAAAACAAGTGAAATAATATGCATTTAAGATACAACATACTGATCATTAATACAATTAAATAAGAAACACAAAAAGTGGATAACTAAGTGTACGCACGCATTCTCACGCTTATGAGCAAGACATCTGTTTGCGTACATGTGAAATGAAATCACGATAACCGATGAAAATAACGGAGTTAGGTTCACGCACACAATTTTGTAGACTCGTTGAATGTGACGAATAGGATATACAAGGGGGATAAAAAATTACAGACGCTTACAATTGTCTGTAATGAGGAATTAGAGCGCAGCTCCTGAAGAGGTGGAGGGAAGGGTACGGAGGGGAGGGTCACCTGTGACGTCCCGTGTGACGTCATGAGAATAAAATTTGCACTCTACATTTGGCGAAATATTTTCCGGTTAATTTAGCGGAACAATTTCCCCACTAATTTGGGCAGGAAACTTTCTCCGCTAAATTTAGAGGAAAACCCTTCCCGCTAAATTTAGCGGAAACATTCTCCCGCTATATTTAGCGAAAAAATTTCCGGTCAAATTTGGCGGGAAAATTTCGCCCTCGTGACGTCATTATGGGAAACGTCCCATAATGCAACGCGTGGTTTCGCCGACGGCGACACCGATGGTGACGGCTACGCCGCTCAAGCCGGAAACGGGCGCCTAAGAGCTGCGCTCTAATAATCGATACGTTCCGACTGACATGGGTCGGAACATGGCAATAAATAGATTGGACTAAACCCATCGAATCCACCTCTCCGCAAACTCCCTAGCGTAAAAATATAAAATCTGTGCTGTCGCCTCACAGACAGCATAATCAATGAGAGCCGGCGAAGCAATATGATTCACAATGATAAAAGTAATGTCTGCCCAATATACCTATAATAAACAATTCTAATCATACGCTTCTGGACATTTTCGATCAGAGCAGTCTGCTGAAGAGTCAGGGAATTCCAGATTATAGAGCTAAACTCTAACCGTGATCTAACAAAATACTTAAACAAATGCGGTAAACAAAGAGAAGAAACTGACAACATATCAATAGTAACCCTGAGACGTAGGGAAAAAAAAACGGACAGGACGACGAAGTCTCCAACACAGCTTCGTTTTTTTTTTTTTTTTTCTTACGTGTCAGGGTTATTATGGATGTCATTCACCAGCTCACCTGCGTTTTTTGCCTTTCTTTACTGACAAAATAATCGTGAAATCCTGACTATCACTCTTAACACTGTATTTAGAGTTATAATGACATGGTTAATACAGAGTTCTAGGGAAGCGTTTTTGCACGTCCGATAAGGTACGATGTGTCCTCCTGTGCGAACTGGCCAAATGCGAGGTTTCTGCGGCCTTATCGTAATGTGCTGTTGGAACCATAAGGGGCGATCGATAGCCGACATCGACAGTCTTGCTTCATTACCAAAACAGCTATCTCGCTGTCGGTGGAGGCGTGCCTAGGCTTCATACATAATCAAAAGAACTCGTGGTAATGCCTGGCAGGAGAGCCATAGTTAACAGCAAGTGTATAAAGTTGGAGCAAGCAAATAAGAAAGTTCAGAACGAAATGCGAGAGAACTTGTCAGTGGCAGCTTCACAAGAAAGTGAACTTGTCACTTTCTCGTGCAGGGCTTCTTTTTTCATCGCACCCGTCTACCGTAATGGCAGTGGTTACGACAGCACATTCCAAGCTTGAAGGCCGCAGCAATGCGCAAGGAATCGAGGATGACTTGTGCTATCAGCTGCTACAGCGACCGAAATAGGGACAGCGACGCGGCTTAATGTTTTTAAGTACATCATGTGTCATGGGTTTACGCCGAAGTGACATCTACAGCAGCAACAACATCGAGTACCGCCCCCTGGACTTATTCTTCAGTGGGCACGGAGACACCCGAGTGATGCAGCCTCATTTGAATTTTGGCACCTTGTACAGGTATGTAAAAGCCAGTAACACTTAAAAGCAATCCTGTTTGGTTGGTGGTGCTGTCTTGCCCAGGAGGTGATGCGTGATACAGTTACGGGGTGTTTTGATTCTTTCTGCATGATAATACTGCTGCTTAGTGGCGATGTTGAAACAAACCCAGCCCCACTAGTTGAGGAACAATTGGCCGCCAATCTTGAAGGTCAGGAAGAGTCCTCTGGCGACCTCAACTCAATTAAACAGATCTTAGAAAAACACATTTCTGACACGCGACGAAGGTTGGATGCAATGGAGGGAAAAATGAAGTCGTTTTGAAAAAGTGCAAAAAATATTTTGGTAATCTGTTTGTGAGGTACAAGATTGGAAGCAGCAGGTGGGTTCGCTGACAGACAAAGTCGATGATTTGAAAAACAGCAGCAGACCAAATAATGTTACTGTGTATGGAATAAATGAAAATAATTGGGAAAGGGTGGGGTCGCTTAAAAATTTTGTTTTTAAAGATGTTTTTGAAGATAAATTAGGAGTCACGGTGTCAAGTGTAGAACGGACCCATTGACTTGGAAGAAAAGTATACGCCAGATCTCGTCCGGTCATTATGCGGTTATATGATTTTACCAAAAACCTAAAAATTACGAAGAACGCCAGAAAGCTCAAGAGAACAAACATCTTGGTGTCGGATGATTATTCTAAAAAAAGTGCAGGCGATAATGAAGCCATTGTGGATGACAGTGAAGGAATCAAGAAAACGCGAGGACAAAGTGTCTTTACGGTACGGCGAGCTGGTTGTACGCTTGGGACATAAAAAAGAGGTGCCGAGTGAAGATTACTTGTCCGCAGGAGAGACAGGAAAAGTGACGTCGGGGTAAATGTGTTCGTGACCTAAAATTAATCATTGTAAATGCCAGGAGTGTTGCGAATAAAGTTGAAGGCATTGAACAAATATTACTACTACATTCTCCTGACGTGATGATAGTTACTGAAACAAGGTTCAATTCAAATATACGGGATTCGGAAATATTCCCCCGTTGCTATGACGTTTTAAGAAAAGATAGATCATGTAGAGCAAGTGGAGTTGAGATATTTTTAGTCAAGAAGGATCTGTAGGCAACTTTTCGACATTCCAATTTCGGAGTCTTTGCTGTGCAAAGTAATAGTGCAAGGTGTATCATTTGTTTGCGCATTTTATAGACCGCCGAACTCCCCTTTGACGTAATAAAAGCTTTTGCTGAAAATCTGTCTAGTTATATAGCCTATGATGTAAACTTTATATTAGCAGGTGACTTTAGTTTACTAAATATAAACTAGTCCGACTTATTACTTGGCCATGTCGATCGCCTGCAGGGTGAAGCTTCTTTGAACATTGCGTTCTCCCATAATTGAGTCCAGGTTGTTGAGAGCTTAACGCGATCCCAAGGTGGCTCTCAATCTTTTATCGACCTTGTATTGGAAGCAATAGGCTCAATAACCTTCTTTGTACTTGCAACATTTGTGAAGGTATTTCTGATCATAAAATTGTTGAGAAGATAATTCTTTTCAAGATAAGCAATGTCACGAATGTAAATTTGACTAGTGTTCCAGATTACAGAAAAGCAGACGACGTTGGCGTCTTGTACTATTTAGAAATTTTCCTTGAATCATTTACTGGTCTTTCTGGTAATGGTGGGGCAGATGTGGATCAAGTGTGGTCATATTTTCTTAAAATTGGGAACACGTGTATTGAGCTATTTATGCCGCTTAGAAGAAAAAAATAAGCGATGTTAGAAATCAACGTCTCAATGGAGACATACTTAATTTGAAACGTCAAATTGCACGAGGGAAGAGAAGGAATAAAAAACGCGAAGCTGGTGTTTCTGACCAGACAATAACCAACTTGAACAGCAAATTAAAACAACATGATAGTTGAGTCAAAACAACGTTTCTTACCGCGTGACATTGCGCTCATTTTTATCCCTTGCTCCACAGAAGTTTTGGTGGTATGTCTTGCTTACTAAAAGTAAACCCTTGCTAACAAGTATAACTTCGAATGAATTTAACAAGTTTTATGAATCGTTATTGACGTTGGATAACGAATCTGTACGAGATACTGGCAACAACGTTTCACCTGGTATTGAGCACATATATACTTTCAGAGCAGATAATTTTTCACTTGTTAAATACTATAGACCCTAAGAAGTGTCCTGGCCCTGACGCTATACGTAAGGAGTTTTCGAAGCGTTATGCAGAATGGATGTCCAAATATCTCTGCATCCTTTTTACTGCATCTATTTGCCATGGAGGATTACCTTATCATCAGAAAGTTGTACAAGCAATCCCCATTCACAAGTCTGGCGACACAAACAACCCTGCTAACTATAGACCGGTATCTTTAACAAGTACATGTTGTAAGCTTCTAGAGCATAAAATACATTCACATACGAGTCAATATCTCAAAACTCACAATATTTTTATACCTTCACAGCAGTTTAGGGAAATAATTATCTAGAAGTACCCAAGTTTTTGAATTAATACACGAGCTCGCAAAAACAATCAACAATAGCAGCCAGGCAGACAATGTTTCTTGACTTATCGAAAGATTTTGATCGTGAATCGCACCCTCAAAACTTCTTTCTAAATTTTTCTACACTCTTCAAAAATGATCAGTTGGTAAACTGTAAAGCATCATACCTGTTCCATAGATCACAATATGTATATTTCTGTGATGAGTCTTCTGGCCTTTTTCCTGTAACGTGCGGAGTACCTCAAGGCTCGGTTCTTGGGTCTTTTTTATTCTTAATTCTTTTAAATGATATTTTTAAAGATATCAAAGTACCAATTAAATTATTTGCGGGTGACTGTGTTATTTATTCTGAGGTGAAATCAACTAAAGATCGGATGGCTCTTAGTGAATCGTTTGCAAAGATTAAAGAATGGGCGGATAAATGGCAAATGCAGGTAAACTTCACTAAAACAACACAAATGACAGTAGCCTAGAACAACATTTCCTTAGAGGTATAATTATTTAATTAATAGGAGTGCCATCAGTAATGTCGAGCAATACAAATACCTGGGAGTAAAAATAACGGGAAAACTAAAGTGGAATCAGCACATAGTTGATGTTGTTAACAAGGTAAGGGTAAACTTTTTAAACTGAGACGTAGCTCGGCTATGCCAGGATATACGTAGCGTGAGTTTAAGCGCACAAAATGAGAGGCGCTATGAAGCGGCTCCGGTGCAGCGTCAGACTTGGCTACTGTGCAACGGAGGCGCACAGCTGGGAACGCGGCGGCGCCAGTGCGTCTGCCTCGGCTATGACGTCATTCCTCTGGAATGCGCAGACCGGCCAGGTGCGCGCGGCGGCGGCGGCGGCTCCGGCGCGCCAGCTGTGCGCCGCGTGACGTCACTGCTCCTCGCGCTTGCGCAGCACGGCTCTTTGGGAGTCAGGCGAAGCTGCTCAACCTCGGCCAGTGTAGCTCGCGCTACAAAACTGCATATTATTCACTCACAAGGCCCATGCTTGAATATGCCAATGTAGTCTCGTATCCTGATACTGCGGAGGGAGTCAGTAAACTTGAACGTGTCCTAAAACTTACTGGGCGATTTAAAACTAACAATATTAGATATAATATTTCTGCGTTAGGTTTACTTGCAGAGGCTAGCATACAACCATTGGTAATCAGGGCTAGACTAAACAGATTACATTTCTTATACTCCCTTGTTAACAAGCTGTTCAATGTTGACAGTGAGAGATATTTCACTTTTTCGTTAATGGGTTCATCTAGACTCAATCATTCAAGAGCTATCAAGCAATACAGATAAAAGCATAATGTATTCAAGTATACCTTTTTCCCTCAAGTAATTCAAGAATGGCATTCGTAACAAACCAAGTAGTAACCCTCCTTTCGCTTGACGGTTTTCTTTATGTAATTAATTCTGCCGCAATTTGGTTCTTGAGTGCAACATTATTCTACTGTAGAAATTGTATGTAATATGTAGACCCACACCTGCTATGGCTGGCGCATGCGTGCCGCAGTATCCTTTAAATAAATAAATAAATAAAACGCATAAACTTGCTCTTAATAAATCATGTAAGGTTGTGTAAATGCCAGACACGCCTCCGCAGTTGCTCATTAGAAGGAAGGGACTGAAAGGGTCAGAATTAAAATTGAGGGGGCGAGGGACCGAGATTTGTCCATGTTTGCACGTGCCACGGTTTGCAACCTTGTTTTTAATAGCTAACGTGTAATATGTTTTACAATTGCTGTCTATGGCGCGAATTAACATGCAGAGGCTAGAACGAGTATTCGCTGTGCTCAAATGGGTCTCGGTATGGGAAAAACCTGCCCGAACCAATTTGTTTCGTTTTGCTCGCAGTGGTGGGTTAGGTCTGTCCCTCTTCTTTATAATAGAAATTGTGTCGCGGTTTACGTTTTTGAGATTGCAACCATTATTTTTTACGTGCAGTTATGCAGGTTCGTTGGAAAAACGTTTTACCGAATTTTCGTCGTGTCTTTAAGTGATGTAATTTGTGCAGGGCTGCAAGGCTTTTTGCGGGAAGTTTTGTTTTCTTTCGGAATACTGAGTGTTCGCTTTTTTTTTAGATTATTTGAGTACTGTCCGACGTAGAAAGCTATACAAAGATTTGGTGGATGTTTTAATGCCGGTACCTCTGTGCAGAACATTATACAGAGAGGGCCCTGGTCTTGCCGTTCTGAAGAGGGTTAAGAGAATGCCACTTAAACCCTCTATTAAACCTTTTTTTTTAGCTGCATTTAGGTACTTTGCCCTGCGAAACCATGGTTGGAAGCAAGAAAGATATAAGTTCCATGATTGAGTTGTTCACTGTGTAAAAAACAGAAACAATAGAACCTGTGGGTATTGAGTGCTGGGACACTGTTTTCCACTTGGACATACTCCAGCGCACTATAAAGAAAACCCTTCCTATAACCCCACGCGGCATTGTATTTCAGTCAGTCGAAAATGAAGATGGAGTGCCATTTGACATCTTTATGGTTCTAAGCCTCCATATCATCTAGAAGACGAGAATGGGTGTCCGATATGCGGAAGCGAATGGTCGTCCTGTCCGGGAAAGTCTATTTAAAGTATCGCGTCCATTCGCGAAGAGTACCACTAATGGCCTGAGCTTCCCCACTGGATATCGCTTTTAAATTAGTTTGTTTTCTTGAAGGAATTTTAATGTACTCACGTCAGCCAAGCTGTGGCTGATGTGTTTTCAGGCTCTTTTTTCAACTATGTTGATAAACGCCCAAACAAGCGATACAAAAAAGCGCAGTAGCTCATTCGCTCAAAACGCTAGTGTCGGGCTCGTTGGAAAGCGAAGATAAAGGGTTTTCCGACTGACCGACAATTTTTTTTTCTATTGGTACAGGGATGGGCAGTATTTCAAATACAAGTATTTGAAATACATATTTCAAATACTTTGTGTATTCTGCATTTGTATTTAATTACAAATTGGGTAATGTATTTGACATGTGTATTTAAATACTAAAAGGTGGGTATTTCAAATACAATTGTAATTAAATACAATTTTGTGGGCAAAAATACATCCCTCAAATTTATTGTCACCGTCCAGAGCAGGAAAAAACTACGTTCTGCACTGATTGCAGTGTCTCTCAAACAAGCATAAGCGTTTAGTGACTGTGATTCCGGTGCTAGTCCAGGACAAGAATAGTGACGAAATCGACGTTCACAGGCAGACTGGCTAAATATGTGCCTGTGACAACTTGTGATACTTTCCAGCCTGATTTCCATCCATATTTTGCCCGGAACATTCTAAATGCGTGGGTCGTCCAGATTTTCGTAACTGGTGCGAGTTGCAACAATAAAAAATTCTCTAGCTAGTGCTGCGCGTCTTGGTCGTCTTGGTTCTTTGTTGGTTTATATCAAAATGTAATCAACAAAAAAAGCTGCTAAAGCTCTGTACTTTTTTCACCTATTGCGTCCAAGCTGATGACATTTGATTTGTGATAATATTTCTATTACGTTACCAAAGCCTCGCACACTAACTCCCGAGTGTGCGATGCAAAATTAAAAAGAGATACCCAGAAACCCGTTGCAGGTACCCTGAAGTCGCTGACGCAAATTTTGAGGAATGTATTTGGAAAAGTATTTGGAGGAGACCAAATACATTTGGTTGTATTTGTATCTTGTACTTAAATGCTTTTTCGGAAATGTAATTAGATTTGTAATTAAATATGTTTTTGACGAAGTATTTTGTATTTGTATTTCGATACATATTTGCATGTATTTTGCCCATCCCTGTATTGGTATGTGCCTTTCGGGCACTTATTACCCGTTTCTGCAGCTGTCGTTATGACTATGAGGGTCACCTGTAGTGGCAACAGAGTGAGCAACAGTCTTTTGCATCACTCTCAATATTTAAGAATGTTGCATGAATTAATTATTTGTGTACTAATGCTAATCACATATATCCTACAAAACGAGCCCTCTAAGTATTGGGCGATAATTAAAAAAAAAGTGCGCAGAAGTAAGGTCACAAGCTTTTCTTTCTTTTTGCTTCGTGGTCGCACCGTGCACGGCGCGACGATCGGTTCGCAGGCGTATGACCATGATCGCCTGCTCTCTGTACCGTACGCGACCGCGAGAGCAACACGTGCGCCGGTACGGTTGGTGTAGGCCACCTCCTCACCCCGATCGCGAGGGCCTCGTCCTCTGACACCCGGACCCAGCCGTTGGTTGCCAGCGACTCCAGGATCAGCGTCTCCAGGAACCAAATTTTACATTCCAAGCTAAGGCTAGTAACGCGTCCTTTATCTTCCCTTCTACAATGCTCTCAGTCAGCAGTGCCGATCGGAGATGGGGCAGATCCTCCTTCGTGAACCTGAACTGCCGTGCGACGTCCTCCCCGTCCGCCGACGAGAGGATCAACGTCTCATGCCCTGCCGCCAAGTGTGCAGACAGTTGCACAAAATAACATTTTCTAACTTGTTTCCGCCGAATGGAGCCAACTCTAGGTCTTCGTCGAAAAGGTCGAGCGCTAGTGTTGACGGACAGCTCGTCTGCTCCATTTGCAGACGAATATTTTAAAACTTCGTTGGGCCAGTGACGAACAACGTTGGGTGCCAGGTTTTGCATCACGGAAGCGTATTCATTTCAGTAAAAAATAACGACACAAACTATGGGTAGATATATATAGTTCGGTTCATTATATTTTCGAGATGAGCAGTTTATTTACATCAGTTTCTGTGATTCGTAAACACACAAACCTGTCTTTTCTCGATGAGCCCGATGCAGGTTTCGGTTGCCAGGAACCGCGACCTGGACTGATTGTCTGCAACAATCTGCAAATACGGTTCTTCCAAAGCCTTTTCAATGCACACGATCGGTCCAGAAGCCCGATCAAAAGTATCGGTCGTATTTATTTCTTTTTCAGGTTCGTTAAAACTCTCTTTTGAAGGAAAATGCACTGTTGGTAGAGACGCCAAGATCCCTGATGAGAGAAACAGGTGGAATGGAAACCTAACCAAAGGTCTGAGAAAGGCGAATGATGTTGCCCTTTCTAGATAGTACAATTATTTCGCCTTCTGGTTGGTTAAGTGTTAAAAGTTTTCTGAGCACCATTTAAAAATAGAATTTATATCAGCTTGAAGACCAGAACAATCAGAAACAGACTGAACACTTCTAAAAAGCTTAACATCGTCGGCAAACGAAGGAATCTGTGCATCATTAACACAAGAAACAATATCGTTAATAAACAAAAGCAGCAAAATAGGTCCCGAGATTGAGATTTGCGGCACACCTGAACTTGCAATAAACTCATCGGAGCAGCTACCAAGGACATGAACAGTGTTACGGCGATCACTCAGTAACTATTAAACCACGCACGTAGATGAGGGACGAAGCCATTAAGGACAAATTTATGCAACAATAATTTATGATTAACTCGATCAAAAGCTTCGGACATATTGAAGTAAATAGCATCTACCTGTCCCCTTTTGTAAACTACTGGTGCGGAATAATTGAAAAATGAGCGTTACTTTGATTCTACCTACCTTCCCTTAAGAAAACCGTTGTGAAATTAAGTTATCTTAGTGTTCAGGTACAAATAAACGCACCTATGTACAACTTTCTACAAACACTTTTGCAAAGACACATAGCAACGAGACAGAACGGTAATAAGTAACTGAAGTGGAGTCGCCAGCTTTAACAATAGGTTTCACCACGGAGAATTTTCCTAGCTCGGGGAAATTACATTGTGCCAAAGAAAAGCTAAATATGTGCTCCAAAACAGGGACTTAAAGATGACGAAATCCCTTAATAGTGAAACTAGGTATTCCATGAATACCAGGAGACATTTTCAGTTTAAGTTTATTTGTGGCCTCTAAAACTTCAGTATCGTCGACCATTAACGAAGATAAAAGATGAGCGCACTGGACGCCCAAGGGGCAATAGCCGTTACTTTTGTAATAGGGAAACAGCAAAAGCTTAAAAAATTCAGCAAAACAATTAGCAGTATCTTCAGACAAACACTGGACGCCGGCAGCATCTCGAAGGCAGATAGCGTGGTCATTTTCACGCAGATGTTGTTTACTAAAGCGCCAGAATTCGTAAGGGTTGTTCTTTATTTCGATTTCATTGAAATGTACATAGTTGTCTCGTTCCTGAAGCTGTTCTACTAGATTACGATATACTAAACTTTTTATACCAGAGTTGTAACCCTGTGTTATCAAGCATACGGTGACAGTGTAAACTTTGTCGTGAGCCATTCTTTAAGTCTTTCAAAAACCTACTTGTATAATGGAAGGAATGTGCCATTCGTTTCGGAACAAATACATCTAGTGCGTCCTTAACCGTAGAGGTCAATTTATCTTTAGACGAGTCAACCGTGTTATCATTTAAGATATGACACCCGTCATACTGCTCCACACAAATATATAATTCCAGATAATTCTCTCGGGAATACAAGTATGCAGCGGCGTAGACTTTCCATTTTCCCGGCGGGGCAGGCTGTTCTCTCTCCAAGGGGGGGGGGGGGGGGGGGGGGGGGAAGGAAGGGGGGGGGGGGGGGGGGGGGGGGCTGGTTGTTCTTTTTTTGCTGGGCCTGGAAATTGAAGCTAACTAAAGCACGCTGGGATTCAGTTTCCCATGTATTTTGCCAATAAAGGCAACGTGGGCTTTATTTTGATTGCATGCCGCTACAAGAAGCTCGTTACATGGCACGTAAACAGCGTCTTGGTAAGGATCATGGCCCGGGCCCGGGGGAAGGCTCTGCCCCCCTCCCCCCTCCCCCCCCCCCCCCCCCAGATTTCACCAGGGGGGGGGGGGGGCACGAGCCTCGATGCCCCCCCGTAGTCTACGCCTATGCAAGTATAGGTAACTGAATTACCGCTTGCACGTTGCCTGCATGATAAGAAAAAGTTTGTAATGAAATGAGGGTGATAGATATCAACGTTAACTAATGGGATCAAAGCAGGCGCTGCAATATCAAGTGAAGCGTTGGGTAAGCACATGTCAAACAAATTACCATGAGTATTCCAAATAGAGTTCTTTTGTCGAAAATTTAAAAAAAGCTGAAAAAGAAAAGCAGCCAGTAAGCACTTACCGAAGTCACTCTTGCTGTAGAAGAAACGGTGCCAGATGACCAGTCAATTCTTGAAAGGACGGTGAGAGTGCAGGCGAGCTGGTGGTAGCTAATCATGTCCTATTCCACCTGAGACGTTCTCTGTGTCTGTTCCTTCTACTGAAAGTTCTTCCGATTTCTTCCACCGCAGTCTCAGGTGTAATACGACATGATCAGTCAATTCTTGGCAGATTTGAAATCGCCGTAAATTTCAACCCGAAACTTGTCGAAGTCGATCTTTGCTTGAAGTATTTCAAGGTGTTCAATGAAGGCTCTGCTATTGAAAAAAGGAGGTAATGCATCGGCGCTTGGGCGAAAGCCCAAGGGCCTTTTGGGACAGGCGCGCCACTTCATCTTTCATCAGATGAGTGATCACCCCCTGCTGAGCCTCTGCGATGTACTGCATCTTGAACCGCGGCAACAGCACAGCGCTGACCACGAGTGGGGTATCCCTCATTCTATCACCGAACCTAGAAACTAAAAATAAGAAAGGCGTATTATTTCTTTTTTTTCCTTTAATGCTTGCGCTTAACTTTACGTCAGACTTGTGCCTATCTCAAACACTCTACTCCAGATACTGTATTTCAGATACTTTTCGGAGTACCTTGGTATCTTGCAAATACTGTTGATCGAGAGTATTTAATACTATATTTTAAATGCATTTCTGAGTATCTTGTACTCATTATCTCAAATACATTTTTGACATCCCGCCATTTTCCGAGCTTTTCGGTGTGAAGTGGCGTGGTCGTGGGACGGGCAAACGTGAACATTTTTTCGAGCAACCAAATCCTGTTGCTAGCTCCGATTAGCTAAAGTGACTTTGGTTGAGGAACCATTCGGTAGAGCTCGTAAGAAAAACATCGCTGTTTTGCCGATTGTGACTCATATTTCAGCCAAAAGTTCGTACAATGAAGGTATTTCCCCCCGCCTTCCCTAAGGCGCTTTTTATTTTCTAGAGTTTTTCCCCGAAAATTTTTAAACAAAAGGAATAGTTTTACAGAAGTTAGGATTGGACGCCACACTGAGGCGCGACGCAGGCCGGGAAACGACCTACGACAACAAAGCAGACTTGAGTCTCAAGAAAATAACAAAAAAAAAAAAAAGAGAAGTGGACAGAAAAAGGAAATGAAGACATCATTGTTTTGCTTGTTGTATATTTGACTCCCCTAGGGTGAAACGTCTAGACTTCCTTTTGTTTATTTTCTTTTTGTCCTCTGTCCGTCACTTATTGCTCTCGCGAACAATGTCTGTAAGCGAACATTGATAAATGGAAAACAGGGCAGGAAACAAACTAAAAGCTGGATGTTCTCTCAAACTCCCAACAAAGCGCCCCCCAATGCTGAGTGCTTTTCTGAACGCAACCTACTTGAAGAAGGTGCGACCAGTGCTGATGACTTTTACGCGGGTTCTCTTTGTTATCCGTTCACTTATATCCGTATCCCAAGTTCGTTTAAAGTGAACTCCCCATATAGACAATATGGATTGCAGTGAAACGATGCGTCTAAGGTGCGCCGCAGGACGTGATATTCAGCGATGTCACTATTCGCCTCGAGATCGAACCGTGTTGCCACCGAGCGGCCGAAATTGGAAACGCGCGAAAGCGGGGATATGCCGTGCGTCGTCTGCTACGGGCGCACGCTCAGAAGCATGGATCTCGACGACGCAAGCCCGTTTCCAGGCTGAGCTTGACATTCCTTATTAAATGTTTTATGTTTTTGTTGCCGTTTCTTCTTACTAAAGGTTGTGTTGTATCGTTTCCCGTGCGCAGAAATTCAGCAAAGCGATTAATATTAAGTCGGAAGCTTCCATAATCTTAGCGTGTTGATTTGTACACAATCGCTGGTCCCACGTATTTTTGTTATCGCGCACAAACCGTGACTTTCATAAAGCATTGAATGTTGAGTGTGTCTGTGGTTTGATTAGAAAATTAACCCGACTGATCGCTATCCTTTAATAGACTAATCAATCAATAAATCCGTATGTTGATTTTTCGCCGGTCATATTGTGTGAAAGACGTTAAAACTACACATTTTTCTACTGGTTTTACTATGTCACAAATGCCATATTGCATTCCCATTCTAAACCTCACGTTGTGAGTCTTACATAAATATGAACACGGGAAGCCTTTTAAAATGAAGTATTTTTTTAAAGTTATTATTTAAACAGTATGATCACACTCGGTGAAATGACGAGCACGCTGAAGTGGTTTACCGTGCAAGCCAGTGTCACAAAAGAAATAAAGACATCAAAAATATTAAAGCAGGCATTTTTTACTCCTTGTTGACTTTCTCCAGCACAAGACTCCAATTAACCGGCAAAACAAATTGCAATTAAAGCATTACTTGAATAATCTGAAAGTTAATCGATGAACTCCCCAGTCCCGATATACGTTATGGTGAGGGCGGAGGGTGATCGGAAAGTCTCGTGAAGGTCGCTAGCCCTCATCAGTAAAATAGTATCACTGCGGCCGATGCTGTCTGTGTCGTGGTGCGCGTCGTTTGTTGGGGTTGCAGCGTCTAGTGTGTTTGAATACAATATTATTTGACCAGAAATTTATAGCATTAGCCTCTTGACATCCGCGGCCCTCACCAAGAAAATTGAAGGGGGTGAACCCACACTACCGAGAAAAGCATTTAATAACAGGAACATTGCTGCGTTGCTCGGTTACACCCGTTTATTACAGTCACGGCAGATATATTAGAACAGTTTGTTTCGCTTCTTTCAGTTGTCATGCCAACCGTGCAGTTTGCAGATTTTAACAAGAAGAGACACTCTCTCCTCATCGCAACGCAGTAGATTTGTTCAGAGTTCAAAAAAACTTACCCACACTATGGCACAGTAAAAGGGCAGAGGAACTCAATAGCATGGTAATTTCCAATACAGCGCTAACTTATCTTCATTCTAAATATTTATATTACTGTAAAAGCTAGAAGTTAAAAAAAACATAGAAGCTGCGATTTCACAGCTCACAGTACCAGTATTATGTTATCTGGGTTGGAATTTATTGTTTTTTTTAATTGCCACGTTTATGAACCGACACATGCATTTTAAAAGAAACAAATATTTAACATAAATATTCCAGTTCAGCCGCAGACAGGCATCAGTCGTGTTGATCCATGCTTTCCAACGTCTGCCTAGAGCAGACGACGCACCCACAGAAGCGATTATATAAATTTAGGCCTCACGCTGGCAACAGGATTCGATCTTCACTGAAGCACCGGACAGTACCGCATCCTCTACCGCTACAATTGTTTTCCCACCGATAGTATGCGACAAAATAAACGCAAGAATCTACGCCGTCTCGCGCGCGAACTTGGAGAGCCTATGGGGCGGCCGTTCTCCTATCCCCGCTTTGATGATGATGATAGCGCGACTGTAGCGCCACCTCTAGGTCGATCTCGAGGCCAATAGCTAAAGCGACCTCTTTATTTCTGTCCCAGAAATGTTTTGCAACATGTATCAGTGATATTGCCACGCGCGTCGCCGATCGAGCGCTAAGCCGAATGGTTACCGCGCTGGGCTCTCGCGCGGAGCTTCCGGGTTCGATTTCAGGGAGCGGACTCCTCTTTTATTTATTCTTTCAACTTGACATTCTCGTAAGTTTGAGAACCTTGTCGTGTTATCGAGTTCCGAATATTCTACGCCAGGAACGTTCTACACTGAATGTTCGAGGAACCCACGCGGGTACAAAAGGTGCTCCGCGTGGCGGTAGGAAAAGCTTGTCCTGGGAACCTGCTTGGTTCGATCCCCATCGCCCGCGCCGCTTTCGATCTGGGTGATTTTCGTTCCGGCACGCGTTCATGTAATCACTACTGCGTGATGCACGTTAAAATCCCCAGGTTAGCGGTTGTGCTGCACTGGCGAAATTTCTCATCTACAGCTAAGCGAGCGGTCACCGGTTGAGGCGTGCCGTCATCAAGGCTGTATAAACATACAAAAGCAAGCCTTTTTTTTTCTTTTTCTGGTTCGGTGTTAGTCTCGCACCAGCGCTCGATCCTGCTGTTTCGCCGACATCGACGCCTGCGACGCTAGACTTTCTCTACTTTGTTTCGGGAACAAGTCCGTCCTATTAAACGTTTAGTTTGCTTCAGTTATTCGCCGCGCCTCATCATTTGCCGTTCGTGACAATATTCTGCTCCTTTTAGTTGGACTGTATAAAATACCCTTACGATGTTTTTTTTTTTTTTTCTGTTGTGTGTTGGTTCGCGCAAATAACCCATTCTGGAAAACCAGATTTGCGCAACCGATCTAAATTACGCAATGCGGAAGTATCTTTAAAAGTAATTGAATTACATTTCTAAGTATTTGTATCCTACTCAAGATACTTTAGTGAAAGTAACTTGAGTGGTATTTTAAATATTTAATAAAGCAGATATTTAGTAACTGAACTTAAATACATTTATCGAGTATTTTGTCCAACACTGCTTTATGTGTAAATGACAAGGCACTGGCGTTGTATTGTCTCCATTCTAGTGAATAGCGACGTACACCCGGTCTTTCCAGTGATACTGAAATAGAAATAAAAATCGTCTCATACACATAAAATTCGAAGTGTGCACAAAGTGCCCAAAATGACGCTCAGAACATTAGGGACCTTTAGCAAACCGTGGCCGCGCTCCGCGTACGGCACTGCCGGAGCCTTTGAAGAACGCTTTTAAACGCACGCCCCGCGGTCGGGGTACCACCGGAAGCACACTTAAAAGCGTGCTTCAAAGGCTCCGGTATAGTGCGGTACGCGGAGCACGGCAACGGTTTACTAAAGGTTCCTATTGACTGCCTCAGCCTCAGAAGCGTCATTGTGGGCAAAGAACGCGGCCTGCTTTATGAGCGCACTTTTCAAATTGGGCTGGAAAACGTGAACATTGATTAAATTATTAACTCAAACACTAATACTTTAGCAAATACTTTTAGTCGGTTTGGCCTGATAGCAATTGCTGTCGATTCTTCAATGGTAACATCGCCCGTAAAACCAATAGTTAAGAAATTATTAAGAGATTTTAGTTGATGAGCCAACTGGTGAAGATTATATTCCGCTAATGTTTGCCGAACTCGAAAAACACCTAGCAAAGACGGCATTTAGCTGGCATTGCTGAATGCTGGGCTAGTTGGTATTGGTCTTGGGTTGCCAAAGGCAAGGTAGCTCTATATAGACGAAGACAACATAAAGAAAGACAAGACAGACACGAGCGCTGACTGCAACTATTTTATCAACATGGAAATGAAGCGTATATAGACGCTTCGATCCTAGCAATCAGCCAACCTCAGGCCTTGCCGCCGCTTGCATGAAGGAGGTGCAGTTCATGCAAGCGGCGGCAAGGCCTGGGGTTGGCTGATTGATAGAATCGAAGCTTGTTAATATGCCTCATTTTCATGTTGACTAAATAGTTGCAGTCAGCGCTCGTGTCTGTCTTGTCTTTCTTTATTTTGTCCTCGTCCAAATAGCGCTACCATGCCTTTGGCAACCCAAGTTCAGCTAGCAGTTTGCACCCTTTCTTAACAACAATCTATATGTTTCCTATATTACACATCGCCCTGGGCCTGTGTATATTGTAGGTAGTTACTGAATAATGTTTTTTATATATAAACGAAAAAAAAATACTGTTTTGAACTTTTAACGTTTTATGCAAATAAAATATAAATAAGTGATCGTACCGTTCTCCGAGACCTGCGATTATGGCTGTTTTCAGCGGCTCGCAGTACTTCAGTCCACGGAGTGATGTCAGCTTGCGTTTCATTGCTGCAATTGTAGGCAGCAGGTATCCTAGATACGTTTTTCTCCCCTTGTAAAATATCTATAGCGTCCGCCAATGGTTTCATGACCTAGAATAGGCAATTAACAAAATGTGACTTTGTATATAGACGCATATTTGAATTTCCATTCACCTGGCAGTACTCTCCGACAAAGTCTACCTCAACATGGCGTCGTAAAACTTGCTGTTTCTGCCGCATACAAAATTCTTCCAGGCGCTCCTGACGGTCGTTTGACATATCTCTGATAAATTTCATGGTACAGTAAATCAAGCAAACACTCCCCCAACGCGCATAAACAAACCCCCTGCATTAAAAAAAAAAAGAAAAAAAGGAATGAAAAAACGCACACAGTAATTCAAGCAAACGCTCGGCCAAAGCGCATAAACAAACACCCTGCATTAAAAAACAAAAAACAAAAAAACACGCTAACTCAGCAGTGTAAACGATAGTCCCAGAATATTCAAAAAGGAGCAACAGGTGGAAAATGCCTGTTGAGGGCAGTGTTGTACACGTTCCTCAAAAAAAGGAACGAAAGCTCGTTTCCTCGTTTCTTCGGATTTTTGGAATGCGCTCCCGTTACAAGTTACATCTGTGAAAAAGGAACTCGTTCCCGTTACAGTTTAAGAAATAGAACGAATCGTTTCACATAAGTTACATTGTTATCTTGCTAATTACTATATTTAGTTTAATCAAGCAGCGTTTTTTTTTATCTATCCCATTAGTGGTCAACGTACGAGTTTGTATGTCGTTTTGGAAGGGCAACAGGAGAAGAAAACAAGCGGAAGCAGCTTTTCATCTGTTGGTATATTCAAGTTAAAAATCTCAGCATTTAACCATATTCATGTTTGTAGTGGACGATTCAGACGAGCCTAATGTATTCTTACCCAACATTGTATGAGCGTTTTACAGCGACCCCACACGTTTCAATTGAGCAAAGTCCCTTGTTCGAACTTAACAACAGTTGCTTCTCGATGTTGCTGTCCGCAAGACGAGCAAGTCGAGGAGAGGGTAGGGCTTTTGGAAGGTCAGTCTTAAAAACTACAAATACTTACTTCTTTGTAAGGTTGGCTTTGTTGTTCATTTTGAAGGTGGGGGGGACAAGAGAAGAAATAATATTTTTTTTTTTTTAGTATCTTTTAAATGACCAATCTTCGGGATACAAGGGTGCGTTCGATGTCTGGCAGCCTGTGAACTTGTTGTAACTGTAGGTCCCGTTATGGAAGTTCAAAAGTGGCTGTAGCCGGCCTTAGATTTCTGGGTGTATGAGGATTCGTGAAACCAAAGAAAGTAGCTGAGCTTGAAACAACCCTTTTCTTTGTCTTTTCCTGCGACTAACAGCTTTGCTTTTTGTACCGCAGTTTCGGGCACTCAAAAAAGAATCAATGTCCACCAGCTCTCCTGCACCCGAAACTGTTAGCAAGCGAGGACCACATAAAATAACCCACCAGATTAGAAGCCAAAAAGGTAACGACATTCTGCTCTTCGTAAAAATATAGTTTTTGTACTTTCAAAATTTCGCTGTTCGAAACCAAATAAATATTACTACACTGGACGAAAAAAAGGAACGCCGTTACTGTTTACGTTCCAGTAAAAATGTAACGCGTTCCCGTTCCAGTTCCAGCGATGCAAAATGAACGGTGGCGTTCCTTCGTTCCTCCTAAAAGGAACGCGTTCCAGGAACGCCGTTCCGTACAACACTGGTTGAGGGTGATGACCCGTTGACTTATCGACTGGTAATACTGAAAGGTGCGCGGGAAATTTCAAGAATTTTACTGATGGGATTCAATTAGCTACAGTCACTCTGTCACAAGGCGATCAAGGTAGATTGCATGCATAGACAACATTAAACCGGGATCTTCATTAATACCGGTCCGGATTGAATTAAATGTGTAAATAAGATACGATTCTCTCTGCTCGTCATCACGGTTGCTTTTGAAATTGGATTGTAAAAATGTACCGTCCAGTTTGTTAGAGGTGTGTTTGGGTAAAGCCATATGTTTTGAAAGGGGAAGTTTTGGAAATGAATTTACGTGCACCCTATGATTGTTAAACCTCAATCGAAAAGGTGCGCTGGTTTGGCTTACGTACTGCTTACTTCAGGTGCCAAATGTCAGCAGGTATATCACGTTGCTTGTGCCGCAGTTTAAATCTCCGTAGATTATGTAGGTGAAATTGGAATTCGTACTCTCTACCGTAGTTTTAGGCGTCACGTGTTGAAAAACCTCGCAATTTGTTGTTCCACAAGGGCGACTGCCAGTGCTTTCAGTGCGAGTTGTCTTACACCTAACTATGGCGCCCCTAAGATTGCGTAAATGTCTGTAGACTACTCGGAGAACGGAGGTGATAATCCTTGCGACGCGTTCACTTTACTCTGAAATGTTAAAATGTTTTCTTAATTTGGATGCGGCGTTCGGAGCCTTATTGTTGAAAGTTAGTACGAGGTTCGCCCGACGCTCCTCTCTCGGAGAGCTCCGCCCACTCAGCAAGAGGCCACGATCAAGGGACTGTGCCTTAAGCGCGAAACACATGTACGACGAAACCGTCCGATCCGACGTCCGACCGCGCAATACGACGGTCGGAGGCGAGGGTTTTCAACGCTCTCCGATGCTACGAAAACCTTCTCCCCTCAAGGTCATTCCGGCAGTCCGCACGTCGGATCGGACGGTTTCGCCGTACATGTGTTTCGCGCTTTATAGAACACATCGCCTATGATATTTTCCGGATACTTCTGTTCTTTCTGGACTTGTCGTAATTGATCGGTGTTTGTTTTAAAATCGTGGTTGTTTGAACATATTCGTTTAAACCTATGAGCCTGACTTAAGGTATGCTATTTTTGCAGGGCCGTGGGTGGCAGCTCCTGTAGTGTAAATATTTCTGACGATCCGTCGGCTTTCGGTACAGTTGAGTGACCAATTTAGAGTCATTCATTCGCACTCTTGTGTCTAGAGAGGTAATCTCAGATTTTGAGCAATGTGTAAAACAAATGGAGGCGTGCGCAAACTTAAAAGCTCTAATGAACTCGAGAAGCTCTTCTTCCGAATGCGACCAGATAATAAACATATCGTCAATATACCTTTTGTAGAAGAGTGGTTTGAGTGAACGTGATGCCAAAAAGTTGGATTCTAAATTTCCCATAAATATATTGGCGTAGTTAGATGCCAGTTTCGTTCCCATCGCAGTGCCAGTGGTTTGAAGGAAGAAACTTCCATTCAAATCAAAGCTATTCAACTCAAGCACCACACGCGAGAGGGTAGTCACGACATGCTTATCTGGTCAAAAGTCAAATTAGGGGGTTTTACGTGCCAAACCTACGACGGGCATCTGGCACGCCCCAGCGGAGGACTGAGGATTAATTTCGACCACCTGGGGATCTTTTGACGTGCAACCGAAAGCTCGGTTACACGGCGCCTTCTCCGCAATAAGCCTCCGTCATATTGCGGGCACCTCGGCCGGGATTCATGCTTATCTGGTAAATCGTCACTTTTGTGGATTTCTTACGCATTCACAGGGGCCTTTATGCCATCATTGTTGGGGCTGTTTGTATATGAAGTCGACACGTCTATCGTAACAAGAAAAGCATCTCTAGGGAATTAATTGTAGAAATTTCTCGAAGGAAGGGGTTTGGGTCCTGAATGTACGATGGGAAGTTGGGTGGAATCTTCCTAATCAAGTTATTAATGTAGGTAGATATTGGTTCGGTGGAGGTTTCTGATCCAGATACAATGGGACAGCCTGGGTTTCCTTCTTTATGAATTTTAATAGCATGTAAAATCGACCTGGCACGGCATTTTTAGCAGTTAATGCTTTTGCCGTATTTTCGGTAATTTCCCCCTGTTTTACTAGCTGGCCCAGCTACCCCCGTATGGTGTCGGCGTGTTGCCTGGTTGGATCGTCTTTGAGGTGACAATAAAATTTTGAATCGTTAAGTTATCTATTGCCTTCCTGCAAGTAATCGCTGGTGTTAAGAATGACTATGGCGCCCCCCTTGTCGGCAGGTTTTATCACGATGTCGTCTCTCTCGCTAAGGGACCTGAGTGCCCTCCGCTCTGGAGCGGAAAGGTTGTAGTGATTGGGCTGCTGTTTTCTAAATGCCGCTACGATGTAGTTTTGAACAGCATTGATAAATATGTCTAAGTGCTTGTCTCTGCCAGTTTTGGGAGTCCAACCAGTCGATGTGAATGGAAGAGCAGACGCGCCTTCGCGGGGCCTGTCGAAAAAGAACTCCTGAAGTCGAAAGTTGCGGTCAAAATTATCTTGGTCTTGAAGCAAAAAAAAAAAAAAAAATCATCATAGGGGCCTGTTTCGGGGCAGAAGGTGAGTCCCCGCGAGAGGAGCGACGACTCGTGGGTAGACAGTTTAATGTTTGATAAGTTAACTATGTTAGTGGATTGGCGAATATGATTCTGCGTTTCTCGTTCGCACACTCTCCTCGGTGGATCCCGAGTGGGTAGTTCTACATCTAATGAGTCAACTGCGTCATGAAATTGGGCCCTGCAGCTCCGCACATTTCGTTCACGCATACTTGTCGGAGGAGGTTCAACATTGTCCCTAGCCAGCTTGTTTTCCCTTTGCCTCACTGACCATCCCAGTTTTCGCTTCCGCAAGCTCTCTCCGGGATATATATATATATATATATATATATCCTGGAGTCGACTACTTTTTTACAGCTTCATCGTTAGGGGTAAAACAGCTTGTTTCAAATGCGTGGTTATATATATATATATATAACCACGCATTTGAAACAAGCTGTTTTACCCCTAAGGATAAAGCTGTCAAAAAGTAGTGTTTAAATAAGGGCGGTACTAGGCTGGACATAAAGAACTATAAGCCCATCGCAATTTTTCCTGTCTTTTGTAAATCACTTGAGGAACTAATACACCATAGACTCATAACACACCTTGATCAGCATTCTTTAATTTCCGACGCGCAATTCGGTTTTCGTAAACATCGATCTACCGATTTGGCTTTATTAAACCAGAAAGAAGGAACTGTGAAAGCTGATGACGAAAGAAAAATGACAGGCATTTTCATGATTCCATGAAATGGAATCATGATTCCATAGATCATGATATTTTACTTGCTTACTTACTTACTTATGATTCCATAGATCATGATATTTTACTTGCCAAATTACCTTTTTTTTTTTTAAGTAAGAGGCGTATCACTCGATCTCATAGAATCATACTTAGTAAAAAGAAATCAATAAGCGTCTTTTCAAAATTTTCATTTGGATAGGCTTGCTATTAAATCGGGTGTTCCGCCGGCTAGCATATTTGGCCCATTGTTATTTATGACGTTATAACGTTAAAACGTTGATGTAAAGCTAAATACATACGCTGACGGTACAAGTATTTCTTTTTCTCCCATAAAAATATTTGTACTTCTATAGCTACAAGGCATAAAGTTCTAAAACTAATCATCGCCGGAACACTAAACAACAAACTAAAATTAAACTTGATAACTGTAATAACAAAAACGGCTTGACACAACAAAAATAACAATTTAATTAGACGTCTTGCCTCCCATGCGGAAGGAGGCATCATCAGTTATGCAAAGAGAAAATGACAGTCGCACGGAAAGTTCGGCTACTTAGGCATGACGTTTGTGTATACATCCGGTAGGGGGCCACGGTTCTTGTTGACCTGCAATGAGCCACTTCCGCGTTTGTCGTTCAGTTTGAACCAAGACTCCAGCAGCTTTCTCGGTCGACACCTTCTAGCCCTCCTGGGTGAGGGATGAAAGTTGTGGACTGAGAAAGCTGCTGGAATCTTGGTTCCTCAGAACGACAAACGCGGAAGTGGCTCATTGCAGGTCAACAAGAACCGTGGCACCCTACCCTGTACCCCTCCTTGGCGAGGGATAAAACGTGTGGACCGAGAAAGCTGCGGGAATCTTGGTTCATCCAGAACGACAAACACGAAAGTGACTCATCGCTGGTCAACAAGAGCCGCGGCCCCCTACCGGATGTGTACACAAACTTCATACCTACATAGCCAAACTTTCCCTGCGACTCTCATTTTCTCTTTGCGTTAATGATGATGCCTCCTCCCGCATGGGAAGCGAGACGTCTAATTAAATTGTTATTTTTGTTGTGTCAAGCCGTTTTCGTTATCACAGTTTTCATGTCTTCGCCCGGCCTTTAGAGTATTTTTGGATAAAATGAATATGTAAAAAGACCAAAACTTTAGGCCCAAAAATAAAAAAATAGATATTCTACGTTACTTTACAATAAGCAAGGAAGAAAGTGAGTTCGTAGACTGTATTAAAATTCTGGGTGTGTTATTTTCCCGTGATATGAGCTTGAACGCACCCATAGACTATGTGCAAGCAAAGATATCTAAAAATATAGGCCTATTAACAAAATTTAAAAGTTCCCTTCCTACTCAAATTAAATTATATATTTATAATACGATAATTTGTTCCCACTTATATTACTGCAACCTGATATATGCACCATAACAAAAAGGAATCTTAATAAGTTGCATCTATTACAAAAGAAGCCAGTACGTCAAATTTCAGGAACTAAATTTTTTCATCCCACTAAATCACTGTTTAAATCACGAAATGTAAAAACCTTCCAGCAATTGTACGCTTACAAGCTTTTGTCAATGTATCAGCGGGCTCTTCAGCACAATATTGTTAATTTCATTAAACGAGCCAACCTAAAAGATCGAATCATCCTACGCAATCCACGACAGAATGAGCACTGGATAATTCGCCCAACGCGTACAAATTAACTAAATCGTACTCTTCATTTCGGACTGTAAACCATGCTAAATAGTATATGCGTATAAAGGGTCGACATTTAGAATCACTATGACATAGAGACTGAAAATAACTTTTTTATGTGATTTTTGAATACTGCTATTTTTGTTGTAAATAGTATATATTATTTCATGCACGATCGTATCATTGCTTTAATGTACCGTGTTGTTTCTTTCACTTGCTGTGTATTTTTGTATATATGTCTGCATCAGCTCTAGTATTCTATAAATCAGGCTTTTGCACTGGTTTGTACTCAGCTCTCTATACACAGTGTAGCTGTATCCTAATTTTATTGGTAAAATTGTGCTTAAAACTGTCGCAAACTGCCTGGGGGCCTGGACCTTTGTAAAGCTGCTCTTTAGCAGCTTTCTGTCCGGGTCCCTGTTGTCATAAAAAATGTAACAACAAATAAACTTGATTTGATTTGATTTGAACCTCATGCGTTGTAATCTCCCCCTTCCCCTTCAAATAAAAGGGGGGGGGGGGAAGAAAAGGGTTTATGGGAACACATCAACAACAGTACAAAATAAATACGTAAACAGGAAACTTAATAAGTGTGATCCATCTCCTTCGGGAGAAAATTTAAATATTTAAATACGTAAATACCAGGCTATGTATAACTACAAAAATAATTTCTTGTAAAAAATAGTCATAAAAAATTAGAAACAACGAAGACATAAAATTATTTCTGCTTCCACCCGCAAAAAGAGAGAAAAAAACATTAATATAAGCAGAAGGACAAGTAATAAATTGAGTGAAAACATACATGAGAATACAAAGATACGCAGATATACATAATTAGTTAAAAACATAAAAAGAAAACGATATTTTTTTCATTGTTTCCAATTCAAATTCTTATATATTCAAGTACAAGCATTTTAAACAAGAACAAGACAACTTCATCGTTGTCCAGAAAACCGAAGACTAAGCGGAACAACAATTAATTACTTAATAGCAAAGAAGAAAAAACACAAATTATCATGAAAGCTCGCAAGAGTTTTGCAAGTTCGTTCCGATGCCAAGGTTCAGCTGCCTCCCTATTTTTCTTTTTATTTGGCTTTAAGAACTAAAGAAACTTTTGGCCAATTACGACCCTCATTTTCTATTTAAGAGTGAATTGCATCTCAAATACCGCCCGGTGATTAAGGTGAAGAGAAATAAGTTTATTTCCTTCATTTTTAGCTCTCGCTTAGAAATTGAGCGGGGTTATCACACGTGCTAAGGAGCTGCAGTTCCCAGAAAGAGTAGTGGCAGCAGCGGCGTAACAAAGCTCTTGAATAGGTGAAAAAAAATCCTCTCTGGGGCTTCCGACATTTCCACTTCGAACTGTGTCGTACACGTCCGAAAGAGTGTTGTTTTTTGTGGCCTTTTCTGCCAGCTTCTAGAACGTAATTGCAGTCTGCTGTAGATCTAGAATAGCAAAAGTCACCGTCCCCTTATCTCGACATTGGCGGAGCGAACACTGGAGAGGAGCAAACCACCTATAATGGTGTGTAGAAGTGGTTTCCTGTTCTCCGCTCTCATGCTACCCTTAACCTTCAGCAGACCATAGTGCCCTTTTTCAACGCTTGCAACATGAGCAGAACTCTTGGAGGGTGGGGCTCATCTTTGCCCGTAGGCAAAGGCGGTCTGCTCAAAGTATCCGCATTCAGATTCTTTAACGTGCGGCTACAATCAACACAGGATTCTATCAGTAACCTGCTGGCGCCTGTCATGGATCGTCTTGATTAGCTCGAGGTAATGATGCGGAGTACCTAGTGCTCAGAGTTTTCATGTAGCGTGGACTCTAACGTGCACTGTTCCAAGAATGCGTCCGCAAAAAAAAAAAAAAAAATAAATAAAGTTCCAAGGCGTCTAGGAAGAAGGCTTCTGCCCAAGCTGAGTCAGCCGCAGACACTGCAGTGGCTGACCAAAGTGGTTGTCAGCTCGGTTCCTCAGCTGAGAACGGACATCATCGCCTGGTTTCACCAGATGGATTTCTGGTTCCAGACGTTGAAACTTGCACCAAGTAAGGCCGTCCCATTGATTGTATCCAAGCTACCACCTAATGACTTCACGTGGTTTAGGTACCACCTCAAGAAAGACAGCCTAAGAATGTGGGAGCAAATGAAGAAAGCTTTCTGCCGTCGTTAACGCCTAGGCTACGAAGTTGGCACGAAACAAAAGATGTTCAGTGCAAGACGGCACTCGGGAGAGTCCTGCAACGACTTCGCCTTCCGTAAACTGAAGATCATCGACGAGTGCAACTACACAGAGACGGAGGCAGAAATATGAAAGGTTATCATGGCCACACTGTTCCGCAAAGCACAAAATCACTGCTTCGACCGGCGCTTCGCTTCGTTGGTTGAGCTGCTGGACTCTTTCCTCCGCTTCGACCAGATCGTCTTCAGCCAACTAAATACACCGGATTGGGCTCTCCCTGCAGAGCCAGTGCAAGCTGCGCAGGCGCAAAGAAAGTGCCTACTTTCCCACTCTCGAAAAAGCGCCGGTCACCGCCTCGTCGGAACGCTGACAACAGCAATCGTCACCAGCACCCTTCCGCAACAGAGAAGCAAAACAAGCAGCTTGTCTCGCCTCAGAACGCGTCAAACGCTTCGCGGGACTTTCGGAGTTCTTCGACCCGACACCCCGAAATTCGTCCGCTGTGTCTCATTGCGGAGCGCAAGTCCGTCTGCTTCTTTTGCAGGGGGTGTGGCGACGTCAAAACGCGGAGCTCCGATTGGTTTTGGATGAAGGATAGGCGGTAGACCTCAAGGCAGCTTGCTTTGCTCTACCCACTATCCTTCAATCAGGAGCAATCAAAGCTCGGCGTCTCTCTGGCGTCACCGAAACTCCTGCGCAGGAAGCAGACAACTTGCTCTCCTTGTTGTAAGAATAAGGAGTATTCACTGGGCGTCATATTTGTGGGTGCTGTCTAGAGCGCATGCTCAGAACGAGCCCCCATTAATAGGCTGCTAAGACCGGCCATTTTGACGGTGTGGAATGCACGCTGCAAAAGAACCTTGGAAGCTAGCCATCAGCACGCGCTCAGCAGTCGTGCACACAGCTATGGTCACCAGTGAATAACTCTTATAGGGGCCACTTTGTCACGTGATGTCGGCAAGAGCTGACCCAGCTGACCCCAGAATGTCTGGAATGGCAACGGCACTTTGAGTCCGCTGCATCGTCAAACGGAGGAAAGTGAAAACCTGATGCCTGCAAGATGTCATCAGTAGTTCGTCACATCAGCTCTGGTGCCACGGTTGTCATCAAGACGAATGAGCTTAGTAATGCGGACTCTGAGCCCATTTTGCGTTGATCAGGCCTTCCTTTGCCAGGGGACCTCTGTCTCCGCACTTCGAAAAGTTGTCGGCCCTCAGCACCAACGTTGGTGTCACGTTCAACATCGGTACTCAGCTCGGAATTTGGCCTCCAGACAAATCAAGAAAGCGACTTTGACAGTGGCGCATGTACATTCTTTTCAAAAAAGACCAGCTCGTTTTGTAGGAGACTCCACTGATCGGATTCAAGGGAACACTAGGATTTACTGGCCCCCGCCGAATTGTGAGCCGGCGAGTTTTAATTACGAGTTTGAATTCGTGGACAGTACTGGCAAAGATGTAGTGGACGTGGAGAAACTGAAGACTTACCTGAGACCAGTCATTAAATTTGCGCAGCCTCTACCTGAGGACTGAAAATGTGTAATCTGTAGGCCTATTTTACAAGGGCTCCGCCACCTTTAATTGGCGTCACTTCTAGTATAGGCGAAAACCTTGGTTTGTCGTCGCCACTCCAATAGAATGCATTTAGGATATAAGCGTAGCCGTCACCCATCCTTGCTTTGTTTCCCCTTTATTTTTCTATTTAGAGGTTAAAACATTTATTATAATTTCGTCGCCCATACCGGATATGCCTACCAGGTGGCTGGGGACAGAGTAATCGAGAAAGGTCTATAGCATGTAAACTTATTCATAGGGTTTTTTCACGTTTTTTCACTTCGGATGTATATCTTTCTTTAATCACGTGCATATTGCACAATGCAGTATTGTTTAATGTTTGTTTAGAGTTTGTCGCGGGAGAGCGCAATGTCGGGTGGACCCTTTAAAAAAACCCAGAATGTAACGAGCTGCAAAAAATGCGTTGCTCCGAAGCGGCTCGTGCGAGTGCTCGAGAAAAGAAATAGAAGACGAAGGAAGTTCTGGCATGGCAGCTGAGCGACGTTGACGTGTCTTTTCTGAGCTCGGTGCCCATTTATCTCGACGACCGATCCAGATAGTCACAATCACGTTACCCAGGTAAATTTTCGTGAGGGGTTTTCCTGCTAGGACTGTCTCCATATGGCGCCACAAAATTCCTGGGGCAGCCGAAATTTCCAAAGACATTCGTTTCACTCTGTGTAGTCCTTTGATGGTGTTTATTGGGACCACATTTGTTGTCTTCACTCTCATGCACAGCTGGTGGAATGCCTTGGTAACTTTCAGTAATGAAAAAATAGTGTCTTCAAGCACGCTCGCCAGAAGATCTGTTACAGCCCTCATCCGATTTACCGCCATTTTTGCGGCCATGTTCACAGTGTAGTGTTGGCCTGATTATGCCTTAGCTTAGTAAGGCTTAATAAGGCTTAATGAGGAGGCTACGTCTCTTGTACGAGGCGAGAATTGCAGCAAATGAAAGCGTAACACGAGTTTTCCGGGAAGTGTAATTATTTCCGAAGCCGGCTTCTCCCCGCAGGTAATCAAAAGCAGTCACTGAGTCTTCTCATCGTCAGCACTCTGATTTTAAACGGAGACAACCGCCACCCAGTTACTTCGCGCACTTTGCGTCTTATATTTGCTATTCCTCGAGCCATAATTCCTTTGTCAACCGCACATCACGGAGGAGCGGTAAATCATTCGCGAAACCAAAAGCCGCCCTTAAAAAGAGCAAATTCGAACCAGACTACTTGGCCTATTGTTGCACGGTAACCAAAAATTATCGCAAAGGTTAAATCGCATGTCACCAGATGGCAGGTTAAAGCTCATTAATTGCAAGTAGCTAGTCTAGGTGGCGCTAGGTACCGCCCAATTCATGTGCTACAAAAATTATTTTAATTTGCTCACGCCACCATTATGTTTCGGGTCCTTCGGGCAGCTTTATTATACACACACGTAGATACGTTGCACATACCACTAGCATCAGCTGAACATAGACATTGTGCGCATACATATACACGACACATGCAAATATCAATTACAGCAACTCACTAAATCGATCATTACTTCTAAGCTCTGAGTTTCCGCATTTTAAACTGGTCGTTTTGAAGGTGCTCAATATCTATGTGACCAACTCAGCAATAAATAATATCTCTAGCATGTTGATTCTTTTTTTTTTCAGTAATATACCACTGGAAGTATTTTGGACGGCTCAGGGAATGAATATCTTAGTAAAAAGTAAACGCTCATGCCGCAAGTATTAGTTTCAGTGTCGTCGCCTCATCCATTGTGAGACGTGAAAATATCAGGTAACCTGAGCATAGCGCATAGACATCCTCTGTAGCAGCCGAGCTTAGTTTCTAATTAATGCCAGCTTAGCTGAGCATAGCGCAAAAGCATCCTTTGTAGCAGCAAAGATTAGTTTTTAATCAATGTGAGCTTACTTCAGCACAGCGATATACAAAACGCTCAAAGTAACAGTCGGCGAAACTTTGAACATTTATTTTCTTTTCTACTCGAGACATGGAAATTTAGTACAGAGATTAATTCCTCTCATGCTCCAGCGAAAACCGCAGCGCTCTAAATCCCAGGACGTCTACTCCATCCGCCGGCGAGCAAATTAAATCTGATTACAAAGGGAGCGAAAAATGCTTAGTGTAGATATGGTTACAAAGAAACTGGACGGACCTTATAACGTGTAGAGATTGATCTCATAGGACGCCAGAAATAAGGGTTCTGGCGCAGGCCAGCTGGTTTATTGTTCAAACATAAAAAAAAGAATCTGAGACAGAACAAAAGGGACAAACACAACAAACATTAAGACGCAGCTGCAAAATGTATTCATAGGAACGGACTGTTATAAAGACGGAACTCGTCCCCGCCTTGAAACCAACAACCGTCAGCGCCACAAGCAAGAAAGGTTTGACGACCCATCACCTCCTGAGGTGATGGATCGTCCAACCTTTCTTGTATGTGTGGCTGACGGTTGTCGTTTACAAGGCGGGATGAGTTCTGTCTATATAAGAGACTGTTCCTACAAATGAATCCTGCAGCTGCGTTTTGAGAACTCGTTGTGCTTGTCCCTTCCTTCTGCCCTGTGTCGTTCTTTTTTTTTTTTAAGTATGATTATAGGGCTCCTCCATTCCATAGCTTCGTGAATCGCTGGATTGTCGTGGCGATCGACCACATGCGAAGACATCGGCACTTCCATTGGCCATTGCTTTTGAAGTTGGTTCTTTATTTCTTCCTGGGTAATATATTACCAGACTTGTGCCTACCTTAAATGCTCTACTCAAGATGCTGTATTTCAAATACTTTTTGAAGTATCTTGGTATCTTACAAATACTTTTGATCGAGAGCATTTGGTACTCTATCTTAATTACATTTCTGAGTACCTTGTACTTATTATCTCCAATACGTTTTTGACATTCCGAGTTTTTCCGTATGAAGTGGCGTGGGCGTGGCACGAGCAAACGTGAACATTCTTTCGAGCAACCAAATAATGGTGCTAGCTCCGACTGGCTACGGTGAATTTGATGGAGGTCGTGAAAACATCGCTTTTTTGCCGATATTGATTCATATTTAATATTTCAGCCCAAAGCTCGTACATTAAACGTTTTCCCATCGCCTTCCCAAAGGCGCCTTTTGTTTCCTAGAGTTTCCCTCAAAATATCCTCAAACAAGAGGGGTGGGTTTACGGAAGTAAAGATTGCCTCAATAAGGCTCAACACAGACCGAGAAGCGACCTACGACAACAATGCAGACTTGAACTTCAAAAAAATAACAAATAGAAGAACATGAGAAGTGGACAAAAAAATAGACATTTTTTTTGCTTGTATATTCGACAACGCTACTGCAAAACGTCAAGGCTTTTTCTTTTCTTTTTTTTGTCAGTCCGGCACTTATTGCTTTTGCGAACACCGTCTGTAAACAATCAAACAATCACTGCTAAGCAGAGAATAGGACAGGAAATGAACTACAAGCTGGATGACCACTCAAAATGCCAACAAAGCGTCCCCCGACATTGAGTGCCTTTCTGAACGCAACATACTTGAAGGTGCGACCACTGCCGTGGCTGTTATGTAAGTTATTTTTGTTATCCATGCTCTCATATCCGTATCCCAAGTTCGTTTATAGTGAACTCCCCATGTAGGGAATATGGATTGTAGTTAAACGATGCGTATAATGTGCGCCGCAGGACGTGATATTCAGCGATGTCACTATTGGTGAGGCGCTCTGCCCCGTTTGTTGTCCCCACACCTCGGTGTTTACCCAACACCAGACCTGTGCACGTGCCCACAGGCCTTGTGGGAATGTCCATGTCATTTTCTTCAATGGAGCGTGGGGCACAGTGTAATGTAAAAATACAAACAATAAACGAAGTGACGTTAAGTGCCGGATCTCTACCGAAAGCAGTCGTCAGAGGATGCAGGATGCGAGCTTGACCCACTTCGGCTTTTGTGCTAAGCTGAGACCGTGCATGCTGCATTGTTCATGCAAACTGGAGTGGTAACAAAAAAGCTCCTCCTTCCCCTTACCGGAGAACACGAACTCCAGCCGAACGCTGACGCCGCATTGGGTCATGCCAACCGAGCGCTAAGTCACTGCATTTGTTGTCCCTATCCGAGTAGTTCTAAAGTTAACTGCTTGGGGCGCCACGGTCTGATCTCCTCCCAACAGCGACCTTTCATTTTGTCCCAGAGATGTTTTGTAACATTATCCGTGATGTTGGCATGCGCGTTGCAGAGCGAATGCGTGTCCGAATGGTTGCCGCGCTTGGCTCTGGAGCGGAGGCTCCGCGGGTTCGATTTCAGGGGAGCGGACTCCTCTTTTTATTTATTCTTTCAACTTGACATTCTCGCAAGTTGAAAACCTTGTCGTCTGATCGAGTTGCGAATGTACTACGCGCCGAACATTCTACGCCGAATGTTCCAGAAATCCACGCGGGAACAAAAAGCGCTCCGTGTGGAGGTCCAGAGTCAGTCTCGGCCCAGCGCTCGATCCTGCTGTTTCGCCGACATCGACGCCTGCGACGCTAGTCTTTTTCTATTTTCTTTTGGGCTCAAGTTCGCCCCATTAAACGTTTCGCTTCTCAAGTTATTCGCCGCCCCATCATTTTTCATTCGTGACAATATCCCGCTCCTTATAATATAACTCCATAAAATAACCGTACGATGTTTGTTTTTTTGTTTTTTTTGCCATTCTGCGTTGTTGCGTGCTAATAAACCATTCTGGTAAACCAGATTTGCGCAGCTGTATAATTGTCGTTGTCAGTGACGTCGATACAAATTAAACAATGCGGAAGGGGGATTTGCGGCCTAGCGCTTTGCACGCTAATTTTGAACTTATCTTTGCTGTAGTCACCCGCACTTCGAGGCTGATCGTCGCCACAGCTGATTGCCATCGACGAGGAAAACTGCCCCGTGCCCTGATATCGGAACCATCCGAACTACTAGCGACACCGCATCACTGATCCTTCAAAAGAAGTGCTCACATCGCCTCAAGCGGGATTTGCGGCCTAGCGCTTTGCACGCTAATTTTGAACTTATCTTTGCTGTAGGTGAGTTGAAATCCTACCACGCTGTTTTTACCCGCTTCTTTTGTGCCGCAAATCCCAAAGTGTCGTCCCTGTGACTTTTGTGTGCAATGGGCGTCGACATTCGTACCTACAGGGCCCGTATCGGTACTTTTTGTCCAAAAAACAAAGTGAGACCAAAGGGAGTGCCCACGAGGTTACAAAGTGGTGCCTTATTATTGCGCAGGGCTTTTCCAAGTGCTCGTATCCTGTTGCTCACTCTCTGCATCGCCAAATTGCTCATGTGTTCTGGTGACATCGAAGCTAACCCCGGCCCCGGCCCTGAAGAGGGCGATTGTTCTAAGCTTGACCTAATACTTGAGAAGCTGAACACTGTTATTTCTGACAATGCGAGACATCAAAAAGAGACCACTGACAAACTAAATGAACTGTCGTTGGGAATCGGTGACTTGACACGCAGAGTTTCAAGTCTCGAGAGCTCCGTTGGCAAGATTAAGGAAGTACAAAACGAAATTAAAAAAACAAATGATGTTGTCACCGAGATTGAAAGAAAAATTGAAGACGTATCCTCGAGACAGCATGACGTAAGTGGTTTACATGACATCGTCGACAACATGAACAACCAAATGAGAAGAAATAACTTGCTGATTAAAGGGATTCCTGAGGAGGGAAACGAATCGTGGGCTCAGACTGAACGAATCGCACTTTCCTTCTTTTCGGACCGGTTGCAGCTAAACGTCGGCGATATAGAAAGGGCGCATCGTGTTGGCCGCAAAAGGGAAGGTTTTAACAGACCAATTATTGTTAAATTCCTAAGTTTCAAGAGCAAGCGCGATGTGCTCCATGGCGCGTCGCGACTAAGGTCGACTGACACCCCGCGAGTTTGGATAGAGGAAGACTATTCGCCAAAAGTGAGGAAAATTCGGAAAAAAACTTTGGGATTATGCAAAATCGGTCCGAACTACGCGCGATGGGGTAAATCTTGCTTTTGATAAGCTCTTTATCAACAATCAGATGTACGTGTACTGTGACGAAACCGATAGTGTTTTGCCTGCCTCGAGGGAACGGAGAACTGCAGACGCGCCACGGGATCAACAATCGTGACACAAAAAATATAGATCCAAACCTAGAACAACTGCGAGCACCTGCAATCAGCACCGCCCTCTCTCATTTTTGCTAGCAAATTTTCGAAGCCTTCTGCCAAAACAGGATGACCTCGCAAGCAGTATTATTTCATGCTCAGCCGATGTCATTGTTGGAACCGAAACGTGGCTTACCGATACTATTTCAAATTCTAGTTTACTTTTAAGCGACAATTTTAACATATTCCGTAGGGATCGAATTTCCAAACGAGGCGGTGGCGTAATCATCGCAGTTCGAAAGGACATATCTTGCACTCTGATATCAATCGACTCTCCTCTTGAAACCCTTTGGGTTTCCATTGGTTCCGCATCCTTTCAGAATATTATAGTTGGAATTTGTTACCGACCACCTGATTCAACATGTGAATTTGTCAACAGACTAACCGATATTCTAGAATTTATTAATTTCAAGTATCCACATTTACCACTTATATTGGCAGGTGATTTTAATTATCCTGGGATCGATTGGTCTGACCTCCAAGTACGTAATACTTGCTCACGTGTAGAAGAGTGTTCAAGTTTTATAAATCTCTTAGATTCATTTTCAATGAAACAATTGGTAAATGATCCCACACGCGGAGATGCAGTACTGGACCTCGTTTGTGCCACTCACCCCGAAAACATGTCTGTACGCGTGCTGGATGAAATTAGCGACCATAGAATTGTTTATTTCCGCTATAAGATATCGGATGCTTCGAGAGTGAACCAAAAAAAGGTGATGCATGACTACTCAAAGGCAAATTATAGTGATATCGCGGTAACACTGTCAGACTTTTTGATTCAGTATGGAAGCACCTTCCATACACGCTCTGTTGAAGAAAACTGGGTTTCAATAAAAAACAAACTAATCTATATACGTGAAGCTTTTGTTCCTAAGTTGGCCATTAACCCGAGTGAGGGTTGTCCCTGGTTTTCACGAAGCGTAAAACGCTTGATCTCCGAAAAGAAGAGACTTTTCAGAAAGGCCAGTTCTTCAAATTCAGACCGTGACTGGCAGTCGTACGAAGATTGTGCGCGCTTATGCAAAAATGAGATAAGAAAGGCAAAGAATAGTTTTTTCAACGACGACTTATCTAGCATACTAAAAACAAATCCAAAGAAGTTCTGGCATGTCGTAAACCCCAAAGAAAAAAATACATTCCCTTTACTTCAAGAAGGTGACGTAAAGCTTTCGGCATCCGAGTCCGCTATAAGCTTGACACATTTTTTGGCGAAGTGTTTACCGACGAGCTCCCTTTATCTGACCGCCATGTTACACCTACAATCGTCATTCCAGAAATGGACGATGTGCAAATTAATATTGATGGTGTTATCAGTGCCATCGACCGCTTGCCGACAAAATCCAGCCCGGGTCCTGATGGTGTATGCTCTAAGCTACTTAAACTAACAAAGGATGCATCAGGTGCCGTGCTTGCCAGCTTATTCCAACAATCGCTTATTACCGGCCACATTCCGAACGAATGGAAATCGGCAAATGTCGTGCCGATTTATAAATCAGGTAATCGGAATTGTCCAACTAATTATAGACCGATTTCATTGACCTCTGTTCCTTGTAAACTTTTAGAACATATAATATATTCATCTGTCATGAAACACTTAGTCTCAAATAACCTGCTATTTCCCAATCAGCACGGCTTTCAACGTGGTCTTTCGTGTGAAACTCAACTGTTTGAACTGGTAACGGATTTGCATGCCTGTATTCACTCATCCTCACAAATCGACGCTATTTTTATAGACTTTTCGAAGGCCTTTGATCGTGTACCACACAGTCGTCTGATAAAAAAACTACAATATCTCAAAATTAATGATAAGGTAATTACATGGATTCGTGAGTTTTTGCGCGATAGAAAACAATCAGTACTTGCAAATGACATCACCTCACCACCTATACATGTCAAATCTGGTGTCCCTCAAGGATCCGTTATTGGACCACTTTTGTTTTTAATTTATATAAATGACCTCCCCAACAACATTTCTTCAAAGATTCGCCTATTTGCAGACGACTGTGTGGTATACCGTCAAATAGCTAGTCAAAGCAACTGCCTGGCTCTTCAAAGTGATTTGGATATCATACTTTCATGGTGTGACACGTGGCAAATGCAGATAAATATAGATAAAACAAAAATAATGACATTTACCAATCGTCGCTCATCTTTTCAATACGACTACAAAGTTATAAATTCAAAATTGGATATAGTATCCACATATAAATATTTAGGAGTCCACTTAACTTCCAACCTCTCCTGGAACACTCATCTAGATTATATCCTTAGGAGGGCTAACCAGTCACTTGGTTTCTTAAGAAGGCATTTATATATGGCAACAGCAGAAACCAAACTACTTGCATACTCTACCCTCATTAGGCCAAAGTTGGAATATGCAGCTATAATTTGGAACCCGCATCAAAAATATTTAATTAATAATTTAGAATCACTACAAAACAGGGCCACCAGGTTTATATTAAAAACGTATTCACCTATAAGCGTCAGTCAACTTAAGAGTTCACTTGGTTTATTGACTCTCCACCAGCGAAGATACCTCGCAAGGTTGTCCCATTTTCATAAACTCTATCAAAGTTCCTCAGATTTCCGTCAGAACAACATTCTCCCACCGGCTCGCATTTCCCCTCGTCATGATCATTGTTACAAAGTTCATATTCCATTTGCAAGAACTGATCTGTTCAAATATTCCCCCTTCATACAAGCGGCGACTGAATGGAATGAGCTGGCAAGCGAAATTGCGACGGTCACTAATCATGATACATTTATGTTGTTATTGCGTGAATCTTTAGGGTGAATGAATCATATGTTGCCCTGTATGTTTGTTACTCGCTCGCTGGCAGTCTATTGCTTTGTTTTTTTTCTAGCACGTCGACTGCCTCCGATGATGTGAGTGCGTGTGTGGCATTTTTTTTTGTGTAGTGTCTTCCCTTCATGGTTCTGTTTAGCGTGACACGATGTATATTTTTTTTATTTTTTCTTGCGAAATGTTCTATGATTATGTAAAAGTTTATACGACACCCCCCTCTATGTAATGCTCCTTTGGAGCCTTTAGAGGTATGTAAATAAATAAATAAATAAAATTATCTTTTAAAAGTAATTGAAATACATTTCTAAATATTTGTACTCTACTCAAGATACTTTACTGTGAAAGTAACTTGAGTAGTATTTTAAATACTTTATGAAACAGGTATTTAGTAACTTAACTTAAATACTTTTATCGAGTATTTTGTCCCACACTGTATATTACTACGCCACGGAGCTTCGCGAAATTTACTAAGTGATCGCGGACGCGAGTTCTTATCGACGCTTGTACAGGAACAATTGACAGCCTGTAATTTTGTTCATTGCACCACCCCTCTGTACCACCCCCAAACCACAGGCGAGACCGAGAGGCTTAATGGAACACTCATTGACATGATCGTAATGTATACCGACTTAAACCAGACAAACAGGGGCAAAGTGTCTACCCTTTATAACATTCGCTTATAAGGCGTGACCCGCAAGGAGCGTTTTCGTGCTCGATTCGCCGGCGTCGACGTCAACGCCGAGTCATTTTGAACGCGCGCGCGCTCGGTTGCGTCGACGCGCCTGTTTCTCGCAGTGCCAAAAAAAAAAGAAAAAAACGCGCCTGGCGCCGACGTCGGAAATAGGCGTCTGCTTTCACCAATGAAAGACGTGTGAACAGTCACGCCTAGAGCCACTGAATGAGCTGCGCTTAGAGTATCGGCACTCTGTTCCCCGGCATTCTTGTGGGCGCCGCCATTTTGGCTCGTATGCAGAGCAGACGCAACTGCCGATCGTCATGATTCAAAAGTGCGACTTCCTCAGCATTAGATTCGGTGTTAGGAACCTCATGCAATATTGCTTTGCTCTGTCACGAACTGTTGAAACATTTGTAGAGAGCGGAAAAGTGTTTCCCGTGATTTCAGATAAAGCTTCAGATAACTGGCAACCAAGATTTTACGACACAAGATGGCCAAGTGTCGTTACTCTGAAGCGTAGCTTATTTAGTGGCACTAGTCACGCCCTAAGGAAAAATCCGGCAAAAACCTTCAGTGACATCCGGCGAAAACGGGTGAGTTTTCACCAGTTTTCACCCGAAAGCAGTGTTGTTTACTAGTCTTTACTGAACGTTTTACCGGCAGCCACTCTCGCTATCAGACGTACCCGGCTTTCATGGAAGTTTTACGGGTGCGTATATTCGGCACCGATTTGAAGTCCAGGGGGCGCTGCCAGTGACGTCACAGACATCCAGATTCTATTTGTTGTTCTTTGATGTAAACCCGTTTTATTTTGGATGTCCCTAACTGCATTTTGAATTTTTATTTTTACATTGGCTGAGCAGGACGGCTCCAACATCGGAGCCGTTTTGCCGTTCGATTGAGTGTAGTGTATAAATTGAAAACACAGAGGGAATATAAATAATATACGTAATCTGCCACAACTACAAATAAGAGAATTGAACTATACTAAAAGACATGAAAATAATTGAGTAGCACGTATACACTTCGTTTAAACTGCAGAAAAGAATGTCTGTCTTATACAGTTCCGTCATTATTAAACGCTTATCAGCTTATGCATTTTCATTCATTCGCCTGTAAGTACAGTGAACTTCGTGGAATGTCTGTAACCATGGAAGTATAATTTTTGTCTTGCATGCCTATATACCTTTGCGTTTTCGTTGTCATTATCCTTTTATGCATGTTCATTCTTCCCATCGTAATGCTACTTAGTTGCCATTATTATGGGGACTATGGGCTCGTCAAGCTGCTAACCGCAGCTTTTTGTTTCCACAGCCCCTTTATCTGTATATTTAAAAGTGGAAAGAAAAATAATCTGATTTGATTTGATAGACGATGGCCGCCACTTCACGAGATCGCGCACTCGGCTGCCGCTCTCGTGTCAGGCGTTTCCGGAGAGGGGGCTGCGGCCGCTTTACGGGAGCACGCGCTCGGCCGCCGGCCGCAACCTCAGCAGTAGCGAAACGTGGCGTCCACGCCAGTACACTCCAGACGAATTAAAGGAGCGGAAAAACGACATTCATGCTTTCGCATTCACAACACATAAGAAGTGATTAGGTGTCCTATTAAATTTTTCTATGATATAGTTGTCGATCCGTTTTTCTCTGCGACAATATGTGGCTGTTCGTTTGATCTCAAGATATGCACTGAACAAACTGTGCTCTCAGAAATCCTCAGAACGTCTGCTGGTCTGCACTTCTGCTTTGATACTCCTCTCGTTGTCGTCGTCACACGTTATTCGGCTCCATAGGGATTTCGCCTTCTCACAACTGAGAGGCAAGTCGCCCGTTGAGCCAGGGTAAGTTCAGGCTGTATAAACATACCAACAACCTAATTTCAATTCGAAAGCATTAAATGTCTCTAGGAGCGAAGCCGCCGTTGTCTGTAGCACCGTAAAACGGCACTTAAATTCCCGTTGGCTGCGACGCGTCATGTGGCTCCATAGCAACGGCGTCATCGTTGCTAAGGAACCATTCGAACTCCTTGTGGAACAGCGGTATAGGGGAGGGGGGAACGCGAGTATGCGCTGGCCTGACGTTGGGCCTAACGTAAGGTTTATCGCTACGCTTTAAAGACAAACGTCATCTACGAGTACGCGCAGCTGTTTGGCGTGAGGGGGAATTCGGGTATGCGCTGGGCCGGACGTGAGGTCTGACGTTATGCCTAACGTTAGGCCTAACGTTACGCTTTAAGTCCAAACGTCGTGAACTGGTACCCGCAGCTGGGCGAGGAGGATGATGAGAGGATACGTGATTTTAGCACGCCCCGCGCAGATCTTCGCACCCCCCCCCCCCTCCCCCGCGCCTAGCCGAGCTGTGCGCTCCCGTCGCTGCCTCACCCAGCGGCGCGGCATCACCAGCCAGCCAGGGCGGTCTGCGCGGCGCACGGCCGCACTGCCTGCCGGCGCTGCGGTAGCTTCTGCTTCTCTCAGCGCCCAGAATGCTTCCGCATTCGAAACTCATAAAAAGTGCCTAGGTGTCGTCGAAATCTATTTTTCCTCTCTTCGGTAAAGAAGTCTCGTTGACTCGGATATATACAACATGACCATACCGGTCATATTTTACAGAACACGGGCTGTCTCAGACATTGCCTCACACGCTGAGGTATGCCATAAATTAGCACGACTACGGATGACAAAGTCGCAAGCGAACGAGAAACGCCGCTACGATTCTCAACACAAAAACATCTCTTTCGGCCCTTGGAGACTTGGTCTGACTTTCCCTTCCACATCGTCAAACCGCTGAAACTTCTTTACAAATATCACGGCCTCTATCGTGTTCTGGACCGCACCGCGCCGCTTAACTACCTCGTGGAACCAGTGTCGGGTGACGTCGTCCACGTCACCCGACTAAAAAACTCTCACCCTCTGAAACTGCTTACCTAGCGCTCCAAAAGCGCCAGGATATCTGATTCTTCCTCGGAAGGCGGGAAATGTTACGAACAAGTTCTTCCAGTCATTAGTTTCATCATCAGGGCATCATTCATGCATCGGCATCACCATGGTCATCGGGTGGTTCGAGACCCAAACCAGATGATTCGAATCTGGCCTGCGTTCAAGTGGTCAAAGGAATAAATTCGTCCGAAATCAAACAGCGGTCTCCATCTTACAATAACATTAATTACTGACACTGAACAATGTCGTCTTGTAGTGATTTCCGGATTATCCAGCACATAAACGCTTAATAAAGGCATATTCAAGCGCGGCTAAACATAAAACACATTGCAATATATCGCCGTCTTTGCCGCTTGCAACTGAGAGACACACAATCGAACCCAACTCTAAGCGAGACCTCCGGGTCGAATGACGTGGAAACACAGCGAAGCTAGACTCGGGTAGGTTTTGAAATTTCAAGGTGTCAAACCCGCTGGTCTCGAGTAGGGGCCTAGATGGCGCGTTGACCCCGTAAGTGATGACGTCACAACATGGCACTTTGCTCCAAACAAATTATTGCCAGGGCCGTTGTTTTAAACAAATGCATGGGGACTTAACGTGAGCTAGGTTACAAATTATCTGATAAAGAAGTAAATAAAATTTTGTAAGCATAATATCTTCTCGTCATTTAATTATGATCTAACCTTGGATACTTTTTCTATCGTCTCAATAAAAAGAAAGCGTCGAATAAAATACCTAATAAAGTTTCACAACCGGTTATACATTGCTAGCAGACGGCACAATGGCTTCGCGAGTTCAGTGGCTCTTTCCGAGAAAGTACGCGATTGTAGTAAGTTGGTGACGAGCAATGGTCAACCTACTGCGCGATTTCGGAAAGAAACAGTGCCCGTGCGCAGCTCTGATCGACGCTCGTGGTGCTCGAGCGCGCAAACGCCTGCCTCGCACAAAAACACAGTATAGACGAATCACGTACAACGATGACGTGAAGTGTATCAACGTCGAAGGTCAGACCAACACTCGTTTCAAGGAGTTCTGACGGCGAACAAGGTGCTTCAGTGCACATTCGCCTAGTCAAACGAACTGTACACAATAGATAAAGTCTACTGTATATAAGTTGCCCGATGTTGTTATCCGGCCCCTTCGCTTTTTGAGGTCTTACTGAAAACTCAGAAATCAGAAAAATTCTTTCTCGGTGCGATGATTACACGCAGGGACGAAACAGACACCCAAATTGCGAGCCTGAAAAACGAAGTTCGGGGTCTCGGACCGTTCATGTCAGAGTCAATATAATGGCTCCTTCATTACAATGCACGTCAACTTCTAATTCAAAAAGAGGACCTTACGCTGTTTTGATATGTTCTAGACAGATGCTTCTCTCACTAAGTTTTCAGCAGATCTCCACACGTGATTTTCGGTGGGCATTATCCCGCATTGCACACCAACGCAAGTCGTTTTTATAAACGTAATGAGTTTCTTTACATCTGTGATTTTTGACAATATACACAAGAGAAAAATCGTAGCATTATGCAAACATTTAAACTGTTGCAGACAACATATTTCAGTCATTCCATGTGCATTCGTCATGCGTTCGTAGTTTGCAGCAGGCATCTCGAAACGTCTCGAGGACCAGAAGTTGTCGCCTTCAATATTTCAGAAGCAGCCGATTGCCGGCAAACTTCTGCCGTATTAAGTCTCAAATCTAGCCTTCCTATTTTTCTTACTTCTAGGCTTTTAAATTCCACGTCCGATTTAGGACTTATCGTTTTTTTCAGACCGAAATCATGCACCCAGCATTTGTCCATAGCGACGCCCCCGGTTTGTTTGGAAATGTGACGTCGTACCTACGCGGTCAATTGAGCAAATACGCATGAAGCCACCGGAACTCAGCGGCTCTGCAGAAAGTGGGCGCCTGACAAGCTTTTCAACTCCCTTGAGTGCTGGTTGAAACAGCGTCCAGGGCGCTGAATTTTTCCTTGACATCTCAAGAGAACCTGTTTGTTGCTCAGTACCAACGCATGCAGATCGGAGAAATCTCCTGGGAAGTCATTAGATGCGAAAATGTTTAGATTCTAGTTAATAAATGGCACATTCGTTAATACTGCAAATAGGGAGGGTTGGTAAGACATAAAAGAAGAGGAAGTTTGAAATACAAATCAGTTGATAGTTCAGCGTTGTGTGAGTGTATTTTTGTGTGTGTTTGGATTTTGAGTAACTGTCTACCTCTGCGCTGGTTTGTAGTTTTGCGCATACGTCCCACGTTCTAATGCCGTATTCTCGGAACCTAATTCAAAACGGGACTATGAAATTCCACTCAAAGACACAAGAAAGCATGGAGCGAGACATGGACTGAATGCACTGGGACGTCCGGCAGACGCCCGACTTCCGGAACGAGCATCGAACTTCCGGTGGCTTCATTAGCGGCAGGCTCGGAGAACAGCTTTGCGCCTTCCAGCCCCCTGTTCGCTCTTTCTCGCATCATTTGAAGCGTGGCGGCGCCACTGAGCAAATAGAACCCGACCCCTTCCGGTTGTGAGCTAGACGGCGTGTTTCGCAGTATTTGCGAAATCAGTTATACACAACATCGTCTGGAAATACCTAATTCACTCTTATGGTAAAAACATAATGAGTAAAAAGTTGGGAAAAATCGATTGAACGGAAATGTACCGAGGCTACTCAATAGATGGTGCCACTGAGTTTGTTGAAGAACTAACAATGCCGAATAGTACGTAGATAACAGTGTTCAAGCCTTTACTTCGAAGCGAGATCGAGAAATACGGCCGGGGGAAGGCACAGACGCAGCCCGGACGCTGCTGGTGCAATAGAAAAGGTCCGAGCAGGTAGATATACGACGGAAGGCGGACGCTGTTGTTGGATGCGCTGCCAACCAGGTTTCAACAGATGCTTTCAAGGCAGAGCTTCGCGCCCCTTGAGGCCCAATTCACATTTCAAGGACGCTTTCCATGCAGCCCTTCGTCTGCTTTCATGATGACCGTTAGTCACTGCTCTTTTTGATGATGCCGAGAAAGGGGAAAATATAAAGTTGATATTGGGACGGGTAAGCCCTAAAATTTATCCTTCCATCTTCAGAATAAAGTGGCGAAGTGTGGATATCGTGGCACAGCTTATGCCGTGGGGACAAAGAAGTGGAAGTTAAATTATTATACATACGACAATCAAGATACTATTCAAAGTGCATCGTATACCTACTATGCTACATATATTATTGTCCCACAATCTTTTATCTTTTTAATTAAATCATTGTTCTTATAAAATGCATGACATCTATAAAGAAATAGTTGCGAAACTATTGTTTTGTTGCAACCGAAGTAAATAATAGCCGCATTCAGATATGGCATCCATAAATGCTTCGTATGAGTGCCCGTAATTTCATTGAGCATAGTTGTAAACCCAAGACTGGGGATACGGACAAGAAACAAACACAAAACGACATGGTGTCCGTATCTCCAGTCTCGGGTTTAGAACTATGCCCAATGTACACCAGCTAGCCTGCACCCTCACCATTGCTTCATTATTTAATTTTTTGAACACATTTCAATAAATTGAACGCTCGGTCCTCCGACTCCTTTGTGATTCTTTCTTCTCTGGCGCAAATGGCTGGGGCACTTTAGTCTCTTCTGCTGCAAGCTTATTTTGCCGTAAGCTTATTTGCTATGCATCAGGTATATTACATAAGAAAAGTCATGTAATATTCATGAAATTTGGCTCAACAAAGAGGAGACTTTAATCTTACCTTTACCTCACATCCGGTTTAATTTAACTTAGAATGTTATATCATGTCTACTTAAGTGTTTCTGTGAGAAAAGGCAAGGACTTAAGAAATCTACCACGTGAACCAAAGTGGTCAATGCTCTATAAAGAAACTTAGGAAATCTCTTTTTTTTAAGCATCAAGCAAATATGCTGTGTTGAGAATGCCAAGAATGGTGTAATTTATGTACCAAAGTTTTTAGAAAAAGCTAGCACAAGAAAAGAGTAAAAAATAAAAAAAAGCGTGAATTTGCTACTTACGGCGTCAATCTGTTAACTAAAGAGTTTTATTGGCGAAACAGGTTACACATGGCAGCAGCTGTTGGCAGATAGCTTATGTAGCATTTTAAAGACACGTTCTTATTGGGTTTGTTTCCATTTAGTGCGCTCAATTAGAGACGCCTAAAAGTCACTTCCGTCTCAGCTGTACCCACGATTTTTGAGTCCAAGAACGCATGTAGATTTAAGGATTATGCTACTTGCACAACCAAGGAAGCGTGTCGGCAACGAGAAAGTACACCAAAATGAATAGAAAGGGTTATTTTGCCTAGATTTTGTTTTGTACGCAGCCGTAACAGATATATACTTACAGTGATAATACAATTATTCCGACGGTTCAAGCGAGCAGAAACAATAATTATTATGCGATGCTTCCAATCAACATATCACTGGGTTGGAATTTTAGTATGTCCGCGATGCATTAATAAAATGAGGACTTGTTAACAATGCGGAGTACTTGGAAGGCTCTGCTGATTCTGGAAAAGGACGCATTCAGATGAACGAGAAAATAGCGCATTACTTTTTAGCTGAATTAGCGCGTTCTTTTAGAATCTCGTCAAGTTGTGACGTACTTAGTATATTTTCATGAGGGTGATGCTGTTTAATTGAACATGATGATAAACCCTGTGATTGGGGTGGAAAAATGTAAAGACATCAAGAGACACACACATGTAGGCGAACAGGCACCGTCTCAAACTCAGCTACAAACTACATTTCGCCCCACCTTATTCTTTGTCTCCGATGTCGTCATTGCCACAAACAGAAATGTGTGTTACAACTCCATGAGTTACAAAGAGGAAGCCGCTTGTCTGTCGAACAAACGGCGAGAAAATCGCGCTCGCGAGTTTTTCTGCGTTTAGCTACTTTTCTTTATTAACTGTTCATGTCTGCACAACTTTCTTGTGGCCAGTATGAGGCAATCTGAAAGGCGAGAACTTGGGTTTGCAAATAGCTCGTTAGAGACTCTTTTATTGCCACAGTACGGAAGAGGCACCCAGGTGTCGCAAGAAGCTTCCCAGGAACACTCCACTTTAGATAATCATGATAAGGAATAAGGTCTTTTTTTCTGGGAAAACTCAAAGAAGATGGACGAGTACTTTTTGCCTCTTTTGTAAACTGCTTGATCTGTCTTGGTGTTTTTGGTGCAACGAAAACTGAGTCAACGTTCGGAAAATTGTTTACATATAAATTCAAAGGCAAAGGCGATACCTATTGAGCCTTGCGGTACCCCGGCCTTAAAATTGCAATTTTACGGGGATTTAAATGTAACTACATGTATCGTCCGAAAAAATAACATTTTAGAAGCAAAAATAATGGACCGCTACGTCCTAGTTGGTACAGTTCGGTACAAAGAATATTATGACTTATGCTGTCAAACGCTTTTGACTCATCCAAGAACACGACGCAAGTGAAAATATGATCAAAACCAGTATGCAAGCAATCACTGAAACCTTCCAACAAAGACTGTGTTCCCCGCTCCGCTACAGAGCCGTACTGATTACTAGATAATAATTCAAAACGTTTTACAAAACTAGACACTGTTTTCAAAATATGTTTTGATAGTAATTCCGCAAGGCAAGACAGTATTGATATGAGGCGGTACTTTTTTTAAAGGCATTCTTTTGCTCCTCTTTTGTGAAGTGGTTTTACGTCCGCACTTTTCATTCCTGTAGGACTTTCTCCCAATTCAATGATGCAGTTAAACAATATTTAGAAGTGCCTATTTTATCTTTTCAAATTTCTGAGCACGTCACGTACATAAATTTCCTAGAAGCCCGAAGTCGTTTTATCTTCAAAGGAAGATAAAAAAATTAGCAGAGGCACTTAAAGGGCTCCTTAAAAGAAAAGAAAAAAGTTCTTTTTTTTAAACAGTTTGGTTGGGACATGCGTGTCGAAGAATAAATTTTACCCGAAAAACAAAATTAGCGCAATTTGACGGCGAGAGATTTATTTGAAATGTTGCGCGTGAAGTTCATGACGTCATCGGTCATTCCGGAATGACCATCTCACCTAAAGAAGCGCGAAAAATACAAGGATGAGGAAGTAAACAGACAAGAGCTCACTCGCAACTAGTTTTTATTTATGAAAACAATCATATATATAGCTTCGAACTAACACAAACTGTCTCCTCAGTTCTGTTTAACCCCCGTAACAAAGAGGAATACTCATTCCCCGATAAGGAAATGCCTTATGCCTTCCTTATCGGGGAATGGGTATTCCTTTTTGTTACGGGGGTTAAACAGAACTTAGGAGAGAGTTGTGTTAGTTCGAATCTATATATATGATTGTTTTCACAAATGAAAACCAGTTTGCGAGTGTGCTCTTCTCTATTTACTTCCTCGTCCTTGTATTTTTCGCGTTTTAGGTGACCATGAACAAACTGGCCCAAATTGCTATCTTAATGACCATCTCAATTGTGAAGGCGAAGCCGCTCCACCTCTCCTCCATGCGCCCGAAATACCGACAGAGAAAGCAAGTGGCAAGGAGGTGACTGCCGACTAAAGCGTGTCTCGCGCCGTCAATATTGCTCTAAACAAAAAAACAAAACAAAAAAAGAATAAGTCGCTTACAACCCCCTGTAACACCGAATTAGAGCGCAGCTCTTGAAGAGGAGGAAGGAAGGGTACTGAGGGGCGCGTGTACCCCTCCTCCCTCCTCCTCATCCTGCGTGCTACTCCTTCCTCCAAACGGCGTCGGCGTCGCCGTGGGCGTAGCCGTGAGGTCACGTGACTCCCGTGAGGCCATGTGGCAACGTCATCGGCATCGTCATTGATGACATCACACGTGTCGATGACGTCATCACGATGACGTCACGGGTGATGTCATCAATGACGTCACCAGTGATGACGATTAAAATGGTGTCGTTGTGATGACGTCTCTGATGACGTCATCAGTGTCATCTTCGTGAGGTTGACGTCGCTGATGACGTCATCAGTGTCGTCATCATGACAATGACGGTGAGGATGACGTCATCGTGATTATGTCATCACAGTGACGTCACTGATGACGTCATCAGTGACGTCTCCAGTGACGTCACGCGTCCCATAATGCACCGCGCGGTTACGCCGACACCGACGGCGACGCCGCTCAAGCCGGAAACGGGCGCCTAAGAGCTGCGCTCTAAAATTGTTTTTCGCGTAAAATTTAGTGCTCCACACGTGTGTCCGAACCAAACTGTTTAAAAAGAAAAAAAAAGCTTCTTTTTTCCTTTTGGGGCTTTTCAAGACTGTCTACGTGTGGGAATGGGAAACGTCCCTTTCGAGAAATGTTTTCCCTTGATGTTTTCGACATGCATTAAATATATTTCAGCTGATTCGTTACGTGTGTTTCCGTATACGCTGGCCACAAACCGGAAACATTCGGACCATTTTGCTGCAGAGGCACACCTTTAGTGAGACAGAACGATGGAGCCGCCGTGGCGGCGGATTCCACTTCCGGCCACCGCAGTGAACGGACGTGGGATGTCTGGCTCCCGTGTAGCAGTTTCGGCGGCCCAGGTCGGAGGATGACACACAGGATTACGCTTTTGTTTTGCCACTATGCTAACTGCGTCAGTCATTCGAAGCACAGTTTTTTTTGTTTTTTTTTTGCATGCCGACGTGAAAGGGCGGACTTATTGCGTAGAAGATTTTCGGGATGCGCTGGTTACACTGTCACCGTTCGCCGAGGTCACCGCCATAGGCGTGCATCAAATGAACCACGTTTGACAGTGACCTCAAAGTCAACGGATTGCGTAAGAAGGATGCTGGCTACGCCTGAGTTGATCGTCAAGGACCGACGGCGCATCACCGTGGACCCTAACAACCAGGACGTACGCATCAAGCTCCACTGGTTGCTGTTCAACGTCTCGCACGACGATGTGTGGGCGGCCCTGGCTCCATACGGGATGGCGCGGGAAGTCTCCAGGGACATGTGGCTCGTCGACGGCTGTCAAAGCGTCAGTACCATGACGCGAACGGCGGTGCTGTGTCTCAAAAATGGCGTGACCCCTGCTGAAATTCAGCACCAGCTGGCTGTCGCCGGCGAGCTGGCCCTCGTCGTGGTTCCGAGCAGGGCTCCTCGTGCCTACGATGTCAGCAGACCGGCCACACCCGTAAGGAGTGCCGCGTGCCCAAGTGTGACGTCTGTCGGACGTTCGGGCACGTGAGTACCGACTGTGCCCGGATCTACGCGGTGGCCGCAGCACCTGTGAAGGGCGACGAGAGATCGGAACTTCTCATAGACGAGGCGGACTCCGAAGAAGCCACCCGAGCGTTCTTGGCGAAGGAAATTGCTGCTGCGACAGTTCAGCCTGTTCTTGAGCCCGACGTGCAGCCTATCCCAAATGACTCGAAATCGGTTGAGGAGGCGACGCAACGGGCCGAGTCACGTGAGCGTCCATCAGGTAGGAATACCAAACGGAGCATCGCAGAAGCCGTCGCTTCCAACGTCGTTACGACGGAGGGTGCCGAAGCTCCAATGGACGCCGATGAAATCCCGGCCAGTGGCGCTGCCATGAAACTAATTCGTGACGTCGGCGAGGACACCAGAGCAGCAAGCCGGGAGGGGCCGCCTCTGAAGGCAGCATCTGTCAGGAGGAACAAGTTAGCCTGCTCCTCCCCAAGAGTTAGTTAGTCTCCTCCTCCTCAAGAGCTGCGCTCTAATTCAGCGTTGAAGGGAGTTGTAAACGGCTTTCTTTTTTTTTTTTGAAGAATTGAGTGCTTATCTCGACTGTAAACTAGTTATTATTCTCCTGGGTGATTTTAATGGTGTCTGTGCACCTGAGGATCGAGTAAATCGGGTTCATCTTCGTGACAAAAGTACTTTTTTTTTAAACGAGATGGTCGCAGAAAAGCTGTAGAGGATGTGGCAATCTGTGCGTCCGCAGCCAGCGTCAGGTTCCCGCATTTTCAGGGCCGTAGTCGCGCTCGACTGGACCGAGCCGACATGTCACTCGAGCTTATTCCTTCCTGCCGCGATTATATACAGCTCAACCAGTGTCATTCAGCGACCATGCATTGGTTCGAATCACCCTTGGCGGCGAAGCTAAGAAACCAAGTTGGAATTGGGCGCTGTGGAAGATGAATAGTGGTTTAATCAAAGATGAGTTATTGCGTTCGAAGGTCAGTGAATTGGTTTCCAAGCTGCTATAAAACGAGAAGAAGTTATGGGGGGTAAGGTGAAATTTTTTCAAAGAGAACGTAAAGATAGTCGCGATGGAAAGAAGCAGAATCCTCAAGCATCAGAAAAAGAAGAAAGAAGAAGCATTCTGGTGCCATTTCAGCACATTTTTGACCAAAGAAATCTCGAAACCTGGCGAGTTTACTCTGGAAATAAGGGGCATTAAAACCAGCTGGAAGCTATGGATTATGAAAGATACCGGGGGCCAATAGTGCGTGTGCGAAGCGAAATGTTTTGGCTGGGGGGTGAACAACCGACAAAACGTGGGTAGTGAAGAAAAAAAATGTGCACAACGCAACGAGATTAAGGAAATCTACTATAAGGACGATGTCAAGAGGGATAAGAAAATAGTCGAGCGGGCATTTGTTCAACACTATCGGGATCTCCTTGAGCGATTAGCACCGATAGACGAAGGTTTCGAGTTTGAATTTTTGGCATTGATGCCGCAGATTTGAAAAGAACGTCTGTAACCGATTGGAAAAGCCAATCAGCGTTTGGGAATTGGAAAAGGCCATCGACGAGTTAAGTAGTAACGAGACGCCGGGGCCAGGCGGCCTGAGTGCCGACTTTTACAAATCATTTAAAAGTCAGTCAGCACATGTGCTTTATCAAGTCCTGACTAAAACGTATCAGAACACAAGGTCGCCGCCGTCTTTCTTGAGATTGAGAACGCACCCAGTGCTCATCCCGAAATCGGATGATTCTGTAAAGGTTCTTCCTGTTTCCTCGTACAGGCCGATATGTTTAACAAAAGTCGATTCTTGCTGGACGACTGCAAAATGTGATCAAGTCCCTTGTAGTGCCAGACCAAACATGCGCGATAAAAGGCCGCACAATTTGTAACAATATACTCGTTGGCAAAAGTGTCCTTAAATGTTGTGACGCTTTCAAACGCCGAGTGACAATGTTGCAACTGGACCTTGAAAAGGCATTTGACCGGGTATCCCTTAAGGTTCGTTTTAATATCTTGGAATGCGGAAATGTCCGTTCGATTATTTTGGAAGTGCTAAGGAAGGTGCCTACGCAGATTGTACCACATGTTTAATCATAAAAAAGGTCCGTGTCTGAAAGTATCAACGTACGGTCTTCAGTGAGGCAAGGCTCTCCATTATCACCCTTGCTTTTTGCATTGTATTTAGAACCCTTTTGTTTGTGACTTATTCACAATGAAAGAATTTATGTTTTTAAGCTAGAGGCCCGCGAGGTCTAGGTACTTGCGTATGCAGATGTCGCCGTTTATTGCTCTGACCAGAATAGTGTTCGGGAGGTAGTCAATGTGGCGTCTTCATGTTGTAAGAAAACGGGCAGTGTTGCCAACTGGGACAAATCTGCTGGTTTCTGGCTTGGCAACTGGGCCACCACTCCAAACGTGTTTCGTAACGTTTGGTAAACAGCCTTGCCACCTAAGTGCCTTGGCGTGCCGCTGTTATCCAGACAGCACGGAGTATTGGAAGGAGGAGACTGAAATGGTCAGAATGAAAACTGAGGAATGGAAGGGCCGAGATTTGTTTATGTTTGCAGGTACCACGTTTGTAACCTCTTTTTAATAGCAAAAGCATGGTGTGTTTTACAAGTGCTGTTTGTGAAGCGAATTAACGTGCAGAGGCTCCACCGAGTATTCGTGGTGTTCATCCGGGGCTCAGTCGGGGAAAGATCTGCCCAAACCAATTTGTTTCGTTCTGTTCGCAGCCATGGCTTAGTTCTTTCCCACTTGTTTATAAGACAAATTGAGTCGCGGTTTATGTTTCTGAGAGATCAAAAGCACTCTTTTTGTTTACGTACAGTTATGCAGGTTCGTTTGCGTAATGTTTTACCGAATTTCGGCGTGCCTTTAAGTGATGTTATTTGTGCAGGGCTGCGAGACTATTTGCGGGCGCAACCTGTGCCGTCTGTTTCGTCCTCTTGTGTGTTTCTTTCGTTTTGCGTCAAAGCTTGCTTTCTTTCCGAATATTGAGTGGTCGTTTTTCTTTAGATTATCTAAGTGCTGCCCAACGAAAAAAGCTATGTAAATATTTGGTGGATGTCATAATGTCGGTACCTCTGTACAGAACATTACTCAGTGAGGGCTTTGGTCTTGACGTGCTGAAGAGGGTTAGGAGGATGGCAAAAGGGATACACGTACCATGGTCGGTAAATTGTTTATTGTGTAAAAAAACAGAAACGATAGAACATGTGTTTATTGAGTGCTGGGACGCGGTTTTTCACTGGGACATACTCCAGCGCACTATAAAGAAAATCCTCTCTATAAACCCGCGCGGCATTGGATTTCTGTCAGTCGAAAAAGAAGATGGAGTGCCATTTGACATGTTTATGGCTCTAAGTCTTCGTAGCATCAGGAAGACGAGAATGGGTGTCCGCCAAGCGGAAACAAGTGTTCGTCCTTTCCGGGAAATTTTATTAAAAGTTTCGCGTCCCACCCCGAAGAGTACCGCCAACGGCCTGAGCCTCCCGACTGGATGTCGCTTTTGGATGAGTATGTTTCCTTGAAGGAAATTTAATGTAGTCGCCACAGCCAAGCTGTGGCTGATGTGTTATTTTTTTTTTAGCCTCCTCTTTGTAACTGCGTTGCAAAACGCCCCACAAAATATAAAGAAAGAAAAAAACAAAACAAAAAACAAAACAAAAAAAAACACCGGGGTGTCGGGGAGGCGTGCTCGTTCGCCGAGTGAGTGCACGTCACCGTCAAGGGATCAAGTCTCGCGCCACGACGATGGGATCATCCCAACGACTGTGCGTCTCGTTGCAATGTTAATGCTACACCACTGAAAAAAAAAATCGCTTTTTGCCGCTGACGTTGGGTCCAACAAAAGGACCTCCCAAGGATGACAAGTACAACGTCTTCGACAAAGAGGAGGTCTCCCTGGCGTGGAAGGTCGGAAGGACGCGCAAGATTACGTGAACAAGCGGGAAGCGGGAACGTGCTCCCATGAACGGATTATCCGTGTCTGCGTTTGTGCGCGGGGGAGTCCGGCTTCGGAAGGGAGTGTGCGCTGACGACGAGGCGACCATGAGAACAGGCGCCCAGCTGTGAGGTAATTCCAATGGCGCCTACCGTGGAGCCTACCACTTGAGTCAGAGCTCACTAAAGGCACACAACATGAAAAAAAAAAAAAAAAAAAAAACCTCGGAGTGTCCCCGCCTTTCACGGTTGCAGCTGGAGGCGCGGCGCCTATGTGCATTACCGGATTAGGTCAATACCCGACCAAGGGTTGTTAAGCATCTCTGCCTGCGTTCGTGCGCGCCGGTGTTATGTCTTGGATGCTCGTCGCCATCTTAGCCCCAGGACGCCTGTGATGCAGTATCTACGGCTGCCGAGTATAAGTGCGTGGGAACGGAATGTGAGGGGGCCACTTGTTCGAGAATACCACTTAGTCTGCCAGGGTATTATTTATTTCTGCGCTCAAACGTTTGTTATAAAAAAAAAAATAGGATTAGATTTCGAAAGTAGTTAGTAATTTGAGTAGAAGTTACCTGAAAAGCGTAGTTAAATTAAACTACAAATTACCCAAATAAAGTTGTAATTGAAAGTTACCAAGTTACTCGGAAAAGTAGTTAAACTACAGTAGTTTGCGTAGAATATTTGAACTATAGTCCAAGCCTGCCCCCCCCCCCCCCCGAGACACTCGCGCGCGTTTTACGAAAATACGGTGTCAGCGCGACACATAAACGGGTGTCCACCATTCGACGCCTCTTCTCTCTTCCAAAGAAGCGTTTCTCTGAAGGAAAGACTCAGGGACTTGTCTACAGGTACCCCTGTGGCGACTGCGGCGCCTCCTACGTTGGGGAAACTAAAAACGTTCCTGAACGTCTACGCCAGCATCAGTATGACGTTAAAAAGAATAACGTGAAGTGTAGCGCGCTGGCAGAACACGTCCAGAAAGAGGGTCACACGATCGAATTCAATCACTGCTCTATGCTCGGCACGCAAAGGAACTGGCGAAGACGCCTTTTATTAGAGTCCTCGTACATTCAAAACACCGCAAGTAACGTCAACCGGTCTGCTCGGACACTTGCAAGTGCCTACGTGTCCGGTTTGCGGACACGAGCCATAAAATACGTGCTGAAACGTCGGCCGCTTTAAGAAAGCCAACAACACCGGGCAATTCACAAGACGACGACAAGAACAAACTGCAACAATAATTAAATAACAAGCGAGCTGGTGGGGATTCATGGTAATAAAAACCCGAGACTCAGGAATACAGAAGGGTAAATTTTGTGTTCGTCCCCTTCTGTGTTCCTGAGTCTCGGGTTTTTATTACCACGACAAGAACGAAAACACCCGCGAACAAGAGGCCGAACTGGCCTTGAAACGTCGGGCTCCGTATTATTGTTTTGGGTAGAGTTTCTCCTTTTACACTTATTGTCATTCCTAGTCAGGTGGATGTCCACCGAAAGGTTTACGTTCGACTACTGAGGAGTTTTATAGCGCCGCTATACTCGGCGACAACTTTTCTTGTCAATGCAGTTGAAGGTACAGGCACGCGTTCCCTCTCCCATTTTGAGCGCTGAATAAAACTGTGCGCGGGTTCTCCTCCTCTCCACTGCATCGTCAAGAAAAGTTGTCGCCGAGCATAGTTTAGCCGCCCGCTTCCGGGTACAACGGCGTGGCTGTCGACACCCGGGTTGGCGTCAGCGTCGCCGTCGGCGTAACCACGCGTTGCATCATGGGACGTTTCCCATAATTACGTTACACGTTACGCCACGTGTGACGCCTCGATGGTTACACTCCTGAGGGTTACCCTCACGATCGTTACTCTCGTGATGTCACACGGGACGTCACGTGGGACGTCATTATAGGTAACACGTGACCTCTGACGTCACGTGTGACGTCAAGTGATGTCACATGCATCTAACATCGCCTTTATTCCCGCTGAATTTAGCAGGGAAAGTTTTGCGCCAAGTTTGGCGCAAAAATATTCCAGCTAAATTTACCTTCGAGACGTCAAGTGCGACGACACGTGTATCGTCGCACGTGACGTCAGGCGTGACGTCACGTGGCTAAACATTTCCCCCTAAATTAAGCGGAAACGTTTTCCGCTACATTTAGCGGGGAAGGAAGAGGGGTATACCCTCCCCTCCTCCTCCTCATGAGGTGCGCTCTAATTCGGCGTTACAGAAAATTGTAAACGTCCTTAATTTTTTTCCGCTATATTTAGCGGGAAACTTTTTTACGGTAAATTTAGCGGGTAAACGTTTCAACTAAATTTATCGGGAGAATTTTTTCTAGAGCTAGATTTAGCCAAAAAAAGTTTTCCGCTAAATTTAGCGCAGACATATTCCCGCTACATTTGGCGGGCAATGTTTTTTGTGCTGAATTTAGCAGGGAAATTTTTGCCTCGATTCAGCGGGGAATTTTTTGCGCGATATTTAATGGAGAAATTGTCGCCACGTCATCTCAACACCAATTTAACTTCCCCGCCAAGTTTAGCGGGAAACGTTTCGCTGAATTTTTCGCGCTGAAACTAGCGGGGAAATTGTCCCCATAAATTTAGCGGGAAAATTTTCGCCGAATTTTTCGCTAAATTTAGTAAGAATATTTGCTCGCTGAAGTTAGTGGGAAAAGTTTCGATAAATTTAACGCGAAATTTAGCGAAAATTTTCTGCTAAACGTGAATGGAGCAGGAGAGGAGGAGGGGGGAGGGTACGGAGGGGCAAACTATCTCCTTCGTACCCTCCCCTCCTCCCTCTCAAGAGCTGCGCTCTAATTCGGAATTACAGAGAATTGTAAACGTCTTTCATTTTTTTTTAGTTAGTTCCAATACCATTGATGGCACTTTAAAAAATAATAATAAATGATTATGATGAGGTTGCTGCTGCTTTTGAAGATGATGATGATGATAATACTTTTTTTCTTAATATTCTGTGATTTAGAACTATCGAAGTTTTGATATGAAGGAAGTTCGTAATTATAAAACTTCCGCAACACAAAAATAGAAAAAGCATGAAGTTATGATGAGTAGATCAAAGTTTCAAGTTTATGTTTAAAACGCACATCCTTTGCAAAAGCACCTAATTGCGTATTGGGTAAAGTGGCATGCGGGTGATCGAGCACACTTTCTCCTAAGCAGGATAAAACAAACAGGATTGCCTGCTGAAACGTAAAGTTAACATAAGACGGTAGGCTTCTATTCGGTCATGAATTATTCTATGCTACATTCAAATAACTCTCGCAACTGTACGACTTGATAACGTCTCTAAGCTGAGTGTAAAGTATGTACGCATGCATAGTTATAAGATATTAGTCAACTTTCAAAGGGAGAGGGGGCAGGTCAGGATGGTGACGACCGATGATGATGTTCGCCCGTTGCAAGTCTTCCGGGAAGTCGAATAAGAAAAAAAAAACACTAAAAGTTGTTCGATCCCGCAGTACACAATACGACGTTGGTTGGTTTACGATGGCCAATGTGGCCACGTTTATTTCAAAACAAAACGACAAGTCAACGGTAATATACAAAACATCTAAAATTACAAAACAATACAACAATGCAATACAAACTTTATTCTCACCACAGATACATGTGGTGAATGGGAGGCCGGAGAAAAAGCTGTAGAGATGCAGCTTGACGAGCTCCGGACCCCCCCCCCCCCCCCCCCCCCCCCCACTCAGCAGCTATGACGGAGCACAAAAACAAATAAAATGCGTTCAGAAATAAACAATGCAAATATAGTGCGCACATAAGAAATACATTCTTAAGTATTAAAATACAAAGTGAGTATACTGCTGTTTGACATTTTCACTACATCTATATTTTGGTCACAATATTCATTCAACAAAAAAGGTAAAGCATAACGTATTGTTTGTTTTCCATAATTTGTCCTGCATTTCGGAATTTTCCAAGGTTGGTGATGTCTAGACGGGTAATAAGTTTCTGTTTCTTTTAATTCAGATAGTTGACGATTTGTAATGGAACGGCCGTATGTCGCATTTCTGTAAGCTATTAAAATAAAACCCATACTTATGTCCCCAGTCTCAAGAGCCGAATTCCCTCTAGAATCCTCTCGGCACCGCTTTTCTAGACTCCTAGGGGCCTCCTTTCCCTCCAGAGACGGACCAGTCACTTCAAATTTCACCATTTCCACATGGTACACTGTCGCCCTATGGTCGGCGAGCTGTCAGCCTGACGCTCCAATCGTCAAATCGAAATTCCTGGTAGAGTCGGTCCCTGCAATTTTCTCAGTCTGGCTGGCGCCAAAAGCTAAATAATTACATCGCGCAAAAAGCGACAATAACACACTAAGCGGCGAAACCCTCTATATACAGGCACACTCGGTTAATAGCCGCAAGCAGCTCCACGTACGTGTTCTCCCCGCACCGCCTCTCGAAACCTCGGCCGTGATGCTCCCGCAAAATGCTCCCTGCACAACGCTGACGCCAACATAAAAGTTTAAGAAAGAAAACAGAAAAAAAAAAAAAAAACAATGCCGCCGCGACTTTGGAAAGATAAACTTTTCTAACAAAGAAACACCTTAATTATTAAGCAGGATTTCTACATACTTAGCAAGCATCTTCGCCCCGCATATCGATCGTGAACAATTCTAATATTTGCTTTTCTTTTCCGAAATTGCATGCCTCCTCCATTGCTGTCGAAGACTTTCACGCAACGCTTACGAAATCAAGGCAGGAGTGAATCAGACTGCAATAAAAACGAATAATATACAGTGTATTCTAAAATGCCTGGGCCAAAAGGCAACTCATGCCCAGGAGTCTTTCAGTTCGAAATATCGATCGTCAAGATTCGATTGAATTTATTTCCTACTTTTTCCCATTTGCAATGCGTCAGTTGCTTCCAAAGAATTCCCCACAAAGCTTCGCAGACTCTACGAGAGAACGAATCAGACAGTAATGTAAGCGCATATTATACAATGAATTTCAAAAGCTCCTGGTCAAACGGAAAGTCAAGCTCAACAATCTTCCTATACTGACCGTTTCACTGAGTGTCATTATTCATCCCCTAAAACCTTTTCAATTGTACATCTAACCATTCCTTACTGGCAGATTAAGAATTGCGAGGTATGGCGTGTCCCGACCATCTACTTAGCACTCCGCAGCCAAAATGATAATGGCATAAAAAAAAAAAAAAACATGGCTGCAGAAATGACAATAGTTGTTTGTTTAGGAACGACGGTAGCATTCGTCATGGTTACCTTCTGGTTTTGTTACGAGGACATGGACAACGCCAAGGACGGCTTCTAGAACGACGTCCCAGACGTCGTCGTAGAAGACGATGTTAAGAACAACCTCTAGAACGACCACAAGGAAGACGCCTACGACGACCTCAAGGAGGACCTCTAGGGCCTAGAGCCCTGGATGCCGTCCTAGAGGTCGCCCTAGACGTCGTCTTTGACTTCGACCTTTAGGTCGTCGTCCTGGACATCATCCTAGACGTCGTCCTTAAGTACGTTCTAGACGTCGTTTTTAACGCCGTCCTCGTAAATTTTTTTTCGAATTTTAGCGTGGAAACGGAATTGTTTTGTAGGTCCCGTGACGTCATGTCATGTGACATGAAATGTTTGCCATTAAATTTAACGGGGAAATTGAATTTTTGCATAGGTCGTGTGACGTAATTTTTTTCGTTAAATTTGGGAGGGAACTGAATGAGTGTATAGGTCATGTGACTCCAGTGTTTCCGCTAAATTTAGCGGGGAAATTGATATCACGAGTTTCTATACGAGAATTCAGTTTTTCAGCTTAATTTAGCGGAAAAATTGGTGTTACGTGACCTGACGTAACGAGATATACAAACTAATTCAATTTCCCCGCTAAATTTAGCAGGAAATTCACGTCACGTGTATTATATATACGGTTCATTGTTTTCGGTGTGTACCTATAATCAGCGGAAATTAACACTCGAGCCGATTTTCTCTGAATCGGGAAATCCTAAAAACTTCTAATTTAGGTTGTACTTGGCAAAAAACAAAAAAAAAACATAATTACAGAAAAAAAATTTGCCTTTTTTTTTCCGTTGATCCGGAACACATTTGCACTCAACTGTCCCCGTGGTTGTTCCTTTCTACCAAAACCATATTCCTTGTCGCGTTCCCTTTTCTTTTCTTTATCAAAATTACTGGAGAAGGTATTATATTGTATGAATTTTAAATTATAATATTTTAACCAGTAATTATAGAGTCGATTTACAACACAAGCCCGATAAACACCGACTTCTCTCCGGAATGGGAACTGGACACCGAAAAACACAGACTCAAAGAAACAAAATGAACACCGATAAATAACCCCTGAACGTAAAGAAAATGAATACCGAATACACGGAACCGTACCTATACACCAATTCACTTGCCCGCTAAATTAAGCGGGGAAATTCACGTCTCGTGACTTAAACAACAATACAGTTTTCCCGCTACATTTTCCGATAAATTTCGCGAGAAAATATACGTCACGGGACAGCGATTCCCTCACCTATTAACAAAAATGAATTTCATGCATTCTAGAACATTGACGGTACTCTGCTGCCGACATATTAAGCTCCAATGACTCTTAACAATACACATTGTTTTCTTCAGGTTTTCTATAGTACCTTTCCTTTATTTTTATAGGGAAACTCTCCCGTTCCTGCGCGCATCGGTCTCTTCAACGTACTTTGCTCTCTCGGAGCTCTGCCCCTTTTCTTATTTACCTCCCTTTTATGTCCTAAAACACGATAATTTCAACATAGACTTGTTCGCGCAGGAGTTTCAGAGGGTATGGTTACCTACAGCTCAACAAACGCAGGGCGTGATGAGGCCCGATCATTTCCTTATCACTCCCAAACCAATCTGATTGCGGCATTAGACGATCAATATGCCGAACAACGAATAAAAAAGCTAGAAGCTTGGACACAATGAGGCACGCACTGGGTTTCATTAAGCGTCGGTGACTATATTTATATGTGAGTCACTTTCTTTTTTGGGGCCTTTAGGAAATACATTAGCTATTTTCTACACAGTCGTTCCATAAAGGCCACGGCGTCATTCTGTTTTTATTCCTGTTTATTGACAGCAGACGAAGAAAGGGGAACTGGAGCAACACCGCCTGGAAGACAAGGCCGTAGTGCCGGCATTTTTGCGTCACCAGCAAAGGCCGACGCTGGACATAGATTGGAAACGATAGCTGCGTCAGCACTCGGCTTTGAGTCAAGTTTGAGCCGAACGTTGACGTAATCCTTGTGTCCAATCAGTGACCAGCGTTGGCCTTCGCTGATGACGACATCTCTATCGGCACTACGGCTTTGTTAGCTAGGAAGTGTTGGCCGGAGCGTTTCTCGGAGACAAGAGAGAGCGGAAAGCTATTTATTAAAAAAGGTGATTGTGTAAAATGTTTCCCCCTCACCTATAGCGGGTGTACCCTCCCTTTACCAAGCCGGCGGCTGGGCAAGACGGATCGTGTCCAGTTGCATACGCTTCACGTACCTTGTCAAAAGCTGAGGTTGGCTACAGAGCCAACCAGAAAAAGAGACTCTGGCTCTAGTTTTCGAGTTCGCAAGTTCCATTACAACGTGTTTGGCCACTTTTTTGTTCTGGTCACTGACCACAAGCCGCTTCAGACAATTTTTGGGCCCAAGACAGGCATACGATCTATCGCTGCTGCGAGACTGCAGCGTTGGGCCGTCACCTTGATGGCGTATTCGTACACGCTTAAGTTTAAATCGTCAACCGAAAGCGCTGATGCAGATTGACTTTCGTGGCTGCCATTGCCTAACAACGAATCGCGAGAGAAGTCAGCGAACGAGCGTTTCTACGTGCTGCGTTTCGAGACAATGCCTGTCCAATGTCGTGACATTGCTCGGGAGACTGCGCGAGATTCACTCCTGAAGAACGTCATGCATCATATGCTTGCAGGATGGCCAAGACGTGTCACAGACGACGAGCTCGAACCCTTCTTTAAAAGACTATGTGAGTTTTCTGTGCACCAGGGCTGTCTTATGCGTGGCGTGCGCGTCATTGTTCCGGCCAAATTTCGAAAGTACTTGCTGGACGAACTACACCAGGGGCACCCGGGGATCGTATGCACGAAGGAGCTGGCAAGGAGCTATGTCTGGTGGCCTACTATAGACAAATACATCGAACGCCAAGTGAGCTCTTGCGTAGCATGCCGGCAGCAACGCAGTCTTCCTTCCAAGGCTACTCAGCATTCGTGGACCTCGCCTACACGCCCGTGGGACCGAGTGCACGTTGATTTCGCGGCTCCTATCGAGGTCTTGCGTTTTTAGTCTTGGTCGACGCGCACCCTAAGTGGCCGGAAGTGTTCCCCATGAAGAGCACGATCTGTGAGAGCACTATTGCATGTTTGCACAAGTTGTTTTTTGCTTTGAATTTCCGGAAACTCTTGTATGCGATAAAGGGCCACAACTTACGTCAAGAGAATTCGAGGGCTACCTCAAGGGCATGGGGACACGGCACCTTCGCGTTGTCTCATACTATCTTATTCGCAATGGTGTGGCTGAGCGCTTCGTCCAGGTCGCTCAAGACTGCCCTGCGGAAGAACAACGCGGTCGGCTTAATGGGATGCTGCAGAATTTTCTACTTACGTATAGAAACACTCCCATGCCACCACTGGAGAGTGTCCGTCAATTTTGCTTCTGCAGCGATGACTCGTGACGAGACTGGACGCGGTAAAGCTGGAGGCTGGAGGAAGCAGGAAAGCTCGAGAAGGAGGTTTTCCGGAGGGGGACAGCGTCCGTGTCCTGAGTTTTCGGCCGCAGCTGAGGTGGTTTCCCGCAACTGTGCTTGAACGAACTAGGCCGGTGTCTTCCAGGGCTAGAGTTAAAGCTCCCCGCTGTGTCTTCTCCTGTCTCAGACATCCTAACCACATCGTCCGGGCTCAAGTGGATGACCCACCACCTGAGGGGCAGGCTTGAGATGTCGTCGCGAGTCAGCCGTCATCCCCGCCTTTAGCAAGCTCCGCGGAGCTCACAGAGCCTACAACACCCGCAGGGTAACTTCCAGCGGACCTCCAGCCAGAAGCATCACTCGCAATGGACACCGGAACCCCGCGAGTGCAAGACCGGCGCTACCCATGCAGGGACCGACGGAAACCTCACCGCTTCCAGCCTTAACAAATTATGTATGTGCTATAATTGTTTGTTTACGCATTTCTGGTAAACTAAGCAAGGAGGAATGATAAGATTGTTTAAAATGTTTTTGCCCTCACTTGAAGCGAGTGTACCCCCCTTTCCCAGGTCGGCGACTGGGACTTGATAAGCGGGCGCGCGCCGGAAGCCTGCGCACTTCGTTCTGTACAGTCATGGCATAAACGTTTTCCATAACTACCGACGGACGTCCGCACCATCCTTGGGCAAGGCACCACAAAAGGAAAGCATGAAAACAACTGAAATAGAAAATAAATGCAATTTCGTCACGAACGAATCGTGCTTTCTTTTTTGTTTTTGTTCTGCTAAAAAAGCAACAACCGTAGCGCTCAAATACGATTACCCTTCGTAGCTCGCCTTTTAGGACTTGCGTCATTTTTGACTCTTGCGTCACATTGCATCGTTAATTGCAATTTACTTCATCGCAATTGATGGCGCGAGCGATGTTGCTCTCGAATGAGAACGATCGCGCAATGCTGCCGGCATTTTCTGCATCGGCGTTCTTTGTATACCTGAACTTGAGGGCTCGCGCTGACTAGTCCAATCAATGAAGACAATGCCAGTGAATTCAGTTATGGCTACTGCCGTGCCTGCAGGGAGGCGTGTTTAGCGCCCTATTCCGCCCGTCCATTGAAAGTGGTCCCGACGTGACAATTAAATGACGCCGACAAGATCAGAAGTTGGAATTGCATGACTCCAACTAGAGCCGTAGTGCCATTTAATTGCCACTTCGGCCCTTGTTCGCGTCACATAATTGCCGTTTCGGGAACCCTCTCTATGCATGGGCGTAATATTGCCGTGAATAAAGGCGGCGAGAGGATGCACAGTGAATTGAAAATAAAGGTTTGATTGACGAACTTGTGCCAAACAAAATTAAGAACGAGCGTTGAGGCAGCAGAAAAGCGAGCGGCAATTTGGCGGCGTAACAGCTAGGGAGAGCGATACTGACCCGACAAGGTCACGGGCAGCTCCTTATTTAGTGTGCGTCAACATCGTTCGATGCTCGAACCCAGAGGGTTCGAGCATCAAATGTTCCGGGTGAAAATGGACAGGCACGTTCGAGAACAAGAAACTAGGACGAAATGATATAAGTCACTCCCCGGTAAAAATAAATGCGAATATTCTAGAGTTACGTGACCGAGCGCTTCTTGTTCGTCCGTGCGCGTGGCAACAGGACGCTAAACACACCTCTAGGCACCGCTGTTGCACTCACGCTCTGTCTTCATTAATTGACTAGCTAAGCGCCAATATGGCGGCGACCACAAGATAATCAGGGCTTTGAGTGCCGATACTCTAAGGAGCTTATTTGGTGGCTCTGTAGTCGCTGACAGCTTAGGACACCCAAAGCGGTGTGAGTCCCGGGCATCTCCGCCGCCAATGAGAGCGCTGCATTAGGCGATAAAAACGCCAATTTCCGCTGATTTTCACCTGATGACGTCATAGAAGTGGCCTTCTGTCGCCGGTCGCGATCCTGGCGGTATCACATCAGCGGTGCTGGGAGTGACAGACGCTTGCTCTGCTACAGGTCACTCTCCAGCCTGAAGGTGCACGGAAAAGCCGCCACGAGTTGAGACGCCACGAGTTGAGACGCCACGACGACAACGACACTCGCGTTCGCTCGTGATTTTTTTTTTTTTTTTAAATTTTTACGTTAACATGTCAGGATCGCAACGTCCGAGAGGATGGCAGTGTCGGATGTCGCGATCCTGGCGGTTTGGCGTGGAATATCAAAAACGAAATGTGTCGCAAATTGCCCTGCGAGTGTGTTACTATGTGAAATGTTCTTGATTTAGCTCTAGTGGTGCCAAACCACAACAGCTACAACAAGTTTTTAGTGGAGTTAGTGGTGAGGTAGGGTAGGAATTAGAGTTAGTTGGAGCTAGAGTTAGTCAGAGCTACAGTCAGATAGCTTAGAGTAAGCGTTAGAGTTATAGCTAAGTTAGAGTTAGATGGAGTTTATTTATTCAAAAGACCTAAAAAGCATTTCACTATTACATGAGGGGGGCAATACCAGGGTGTCAAACCGAAACTCTTTGTGGCCTGGTTCAGCGAAAACAAGCGAAACAAATAACGGTTTGAACCGGGTTAATCCGGCTCATAGCGGTTTATATAACGGTTCAAGTAAATGTGAAAACTTTAGCTTAATATTCGCGCACCTTTACTGCAGCGAAGTAGATGAATGTGGAATACTATAAGCTCTACATTATAGATTTTGTGTACTCCATCTGTCCATCGGAATAATCTTGAAATATTCAATGTGTTACATGGGACCGGGTACCAGCCTTTTATTTACCAAACACAAAATAAATATATCTACGGCAAGAATGGACGCGTGCCTTTCCAAAATAGTTACATGCACGCGCTGTATTAATTTTACTGATATGTACGCTCTGCGTGAACTGCGTTAAGCGACCGAGGGAAAGGGACATCATCTATTATGTCCCGCCTCAATCGCGTTTGTTGGCATGATAAGGTGTATTTTAACCCCAAAAAGGATCTTTTCACGCTGACTTGCGTAGCCGGTACTGAGAAGCGAGGAGTGCAAGTGAATACCATTCGAGGAGCCCGGACGTCCCCTTTTCTCAAAATTCCAAGGCATTGCTACCCTCGCTAATTCGTGGCGCGTTTTCAAAGCCGTCCAGTAGGGTTTGAATCTTCCCAAAGATCGAGTAATGGTCACTAAATGGTTTCAGGCAGCACTCTTCTTTAAGCGTACGAAGCTTCCCCCGCCCCTGTAGCAGATACTGCTCTGCTCTTAACCTCTCCTCGCTTGTTAACGTGACATGGTATCGAGGAGGCAAAATTATAGCCGCGCAGAATATGTCGCTTCCGAGCAGCACCTTCCTTTCCGTGGCAGCGGCCGGCTGATATACGACCGGGGTGTCAATTTTTGACGCCTGAATTCGACACTGGAGCCATTCTCCTTAGAAGTCCTCAAAGTCAGTTGCTTTCTTTGACGTGGCTTCCTCGGCCTGCCCCAGGAAACCAACTACGTTAGTTATTGACTGCCAGTCTTCTAGATTAAGTAAGTCTGTTTACATTATCGTATGCGATGAATTCGTCGCAAAACTCTGTCAGCTCCAGCAATCGTCGCTTCATCGCATCGTGATTCCGGTGGACATCGACATCGCTACGCGATCCAGGACGGGCATCTTCAGATTGAGCTGCCCTAGTAGGGACAGCGCAGTTTGCCACCACATTTTCTTTCACAACTTTTCGGGCCTTCTGGACGACGTCGCTAGCAGCTATACACTTGAGAGCCTCAAGGACAGCGAGCTGCAGCGTGTTTGAAGCACACTTCTTTCCTTGAAGAAGAGGTCCCTCATCTGAAAAGCAAAAGCTCCTGCTAATTCTTCGAGGAGGGAGGCACCATCTGAGGCGCCACTGTACGCGTGCACGTCTTTCTCTTCCGACACGGACTGCTCGGGTCTTGCTGCGACTGGGCGACTGCTAAGAAAGCACCGGTTTTCAGCATACTGGCTCCGTTGTCGGTAGTTATACTGTGGACCGGCCTTGGGGAGACGCCGTAGCTTGGAAGTACCTGAAGAACTTCGCTTTTCGAACGTTCAGTGGTGTGTCGCGCGAACATTTCTTTCATTGCCAGCATTTGCAGGTGAATTGTCAAATTTTCGATGTATTGGACGTAAGCGCCGAGAACTGCACGTTCCAGACGCATGGTGGAGTTGATTTTCAGGGACACAAATTGTGCCCTAAGGAACTCAAATACCTCTCCTCTGGCAATTTCTACCTTTTAAAGAGCAGCTCTTCGGCGCCCGTTTCCGGCTTGAGCGGCGTCGCCGTCGCCGTTGGCGTCGGCATCACCGTTGGCGTAACCGCGCGTTGCATTATGGGACGTTTCTCATAATGACGTCACGACGGTCACTAGGGTCACGAGAGAGGAGGGAAGGACAGGGAGGGAGCGGGAGGAGAAGGGGTGGAGAGGAGGAGGGAGGAGAAGAGACGGCGGGAGGGGAAGGAGGGGGAGGAGAAGGCATGGAGAGGAGGAGGAGGAAGGAGGGGGAGAGGGAGAAGGGGAGCAGGACGAGAGGAGGAGGGGCATACCCTCCCCTGAGTACCCTGGAGAAGGGGAACAAGAAGGACAAAGGAGAAAGCATAAATTTCTAAACAAAGCTAAGTGACCGGCGCGCGACCGAAAAAGTCCGTCTGGTCCTGATATCGAACCAGGGTCCTCTCCATTTACAGCGGAGCGCTCTACCAACTGAGCTAATCAGGAGATAGACGTCAGTAGATCAAACGGGTTTTATCAGCGGCCACCAGTCTACCAACAACAAGGGTGAACGGCTTGTATTTTAAAGTTATGATTATAATGCAATGAATTGCAAAGGCACGAGCGAGTTGGAGAATAATGACAAAAATAGTCCCTGGAGAAAGAAAACATGGGGGACAAAGGACCAACACAAATCTCGAAACACAACATGGTGGAAATAAATAAAAAAAATAAAAAATTAATTAATGCTTGAGCTATTCCTCTCATCCCAGCCGAAGAGGACACTGTGAATACTCAGTTTATCATGGATTTGAATTTTGGCGCCATTTTCTTTCTCTTCGGCTGATGTTTTCTATAGTTGTTTTCGAATTTCGCGAATTCTGATAGAGTAGTCTCCAGTTATCGATAACTTGGTGCCCAATTGTTAGTTGATTTTAATATAGTGTTCTTCTCTTTTTAATTAACCTCTCGACCAAGCCTATGGCATCTTTTAATTTCCGTAACCGTTATTCCAAGTTTTCGTGAATAAATTTCGCTTTTTACTTTCCTTTCAAACTCCTCTGTCTTCTCGGTATTAGGCTCATCCAAACCGTAAATTATAAAAATGTTTCCGTCGCTTCTGTTCTCCAAGTCATCTATTCTGCGCTGAAGTAAAGATAATTATTTTATCAAACCTTGATACTCTTGTTACCATGTCTATTCCTTGATTGGTTAACGCATTCAATCTAGTTAGTTTTTGCTGCAGTTTTTCTATTCGTGTACGTTAATGACAGCGTTTTTTCATTTTATATTGGGCTTTCTGTACGTCTTTAATGCTGGAAGCAATCTTTCATTGGCCAACCAGGAGGTCCATCATGTTTTCACTATAAATGGGTCCCGAGTTTGCTTCAACGTCACCGCAAACAAATAGGCTCACCGCCAAAGAAATGACATCCTTCAAAGAAATCAGTAGACATTTCACAGACATGGGGCAAGGCAGCATCACTAAAAAAAAACTGTTATCACTTGAATTAGAGTCGACTGGTAAGTTCTTACTAACCTGCCATACAAAGTAGAAGGGGTTTCTCAGCATACTAGCTGAAGCGCAGCTGCCTAGCCCGCACGCAATGTCCGCTATTGTAGTGGCTTTTATAGAAGCTGATTGATCCCCGTCACGGGACATCACTCCCGATCGGAAAAATGAAGACGCTGATGCGACAGGCGGAAACTGCCCATCGGTGAAGAAGTGATGATCGCCAGGTACTGAAGACTTGTTAAGTCCGAGGTCGCAGTCAGCACCGATTTGTACTTGAAAGCTGGTGTGCAACTATGACTGGGCTCGTAGAACCGCCGCAAACTGCAGCACAAAGCATAATGAGTTTCTCAGCATATTGTTTCAAGCGCTGCTACCAAGCCCTACGGACGAATTCATTTTCCGCGTTAAATTTAGTGGAAACATTGACGTAACATGACCCAAACACCCGATCCAACTTCCCTGCTAAACTTCACGGGGAAACTGTTAAAATGATAAGTTCCTTTTTCACTGCCGCGAAGTGACTCTTTAATAAGTTTTAAACAAGTTTAAATGGTCGCTCCTTGCATACTGCATTCCATGGAATATAGATAATAGGCTTTGAAGATGAAGGGTGATTTAAATTTTAAATGCCTGGGCACAGAAGCAGCGTTACCCGAGAAAAAAATATTAGTGCAATGTTTACTTGGATAGACTCATTTTGAGTAAAAAGCAATTCGGAAACGTGCTTCAATTTCTGCGCGTCGTCCCGAAAAAAAAAAAAAAAAAACACAAAAAAACGACACGTTGCGAAACGCAAATTGAGTTCGCCTTCTTAATATTTGGCTTTTTTTATTTGCGTTGATTGTTGGTTTTGTAAGATATATAGTCTAGCCAGTCAAGTGAAAAAAAAAGAGCGTTTCGGGAATGTAGTAGGTCATTAAGGCCGCAGGTTGCGTCACGTAGATAATTTCCTATGTCGACGAAAGTCTGATGAAACTGCTTAAACAGCAACAAACTAAATAAGAACATTAGATAATAAAAAAATATTCATTTTAATAGAATTCTTGAACAAACATTGTGAGGACAGGTTATTCCTTCATCCCATTATGTCATAAGATTGGCAGCTGCATTTACGATCGATTGATTAAACCTTCATATGCAAAATTTCAATGTATAAAATTTAATGGGTTTTTGTGTCTTTTTTAACGTTTTTTCTTGCACATTCTGGTGAGTCATGTGACATCACGTATCACGTCAAGCAGGGCTGGGCAGTATCGCGATACAAATGTATCGCAATGCGGTGCAAATGTATAGTGATAGTATCTTAGAGATACTTTCGAGTATCTGCCCCTGTATCGAAATGAAATGCATTCGCAAAATGTATTTCTATCTCAGAAGTGAAATACATTTAAGATGTATTGCATGTATCACGATACTTTGTCAGACTATGGTATATCGTTAAATTCGTAGTTCTTTTTAAGATAAATCTAAGAAATAAAAACATCTGGTTGATGCAAGTTGCTTCGTAATTTATAATATGAACTCGCAGTATTACATGATCCACCCAGCCACCGATATTAAAAAAAAAGCTACGGGCAAGAATAACAAAATCAGCCTCTCACACTTTTTCAAAATTTGCAGAAAAAAAGCTCTAAACAAGTTGAGTTAAAAAAAAAAAAGAATTATGGCCCTGTTATCAAATTTTTGCACACTATGGGGGACTCAAAAACTCATAATACGACAGTTTGAGAAGCGTCCTCACGACAAAACAGGGTTCATTTCGGGCAGGCGCCTTTTGTCAAATTTGGCACGCAGTTCTTACAGTTCTGTAACTATGTGGTTCAACGGGGTGACATGTCTTCTTTAGCGGCATTAATGATAAATAAAGAATTCGAGGTAACAGGAACAGCATGAAATTGCACATAAAGGAGCACAAGCGTAAATTGCCATTCGTATCCGCTACGAACTATATCCTCCCCACCCAGCACCATTCGCGAACAAATGTATTTATATAAGTGTCTGTATCAGTATTCCGGAATACTTTTTCGACGGTTTTGCAGAAATATCTCAGGGGTGGTTTCATCTCATATCGGGCAGGCTAAAAGGGTCTAATTTTTAATTTTGGCGAAAAATATATATATGTTTTGGGGGCGTTTACTAAATGACGGAGGGCGCAAACCGCATGTTGCCCATATTTTTTTGTTCTCGAGTTACGAAGCATAGAAGCCGCAACGGTAGAAATTAGTATTTTTGCCTGCCCTGTTTTCGGGAAGTCCGTTCGTGTCTGCCCGTCCTCCCGAGGGAAAGTCAACGTGGCGACATCGTTTGACATCGCGTACCAGAGGTTACGCTGCGACGCCAAACGTTTGTTTGGTTACAACGTGCCCCAACCGCAGATCGAAGAACGCCCGAAAAGGCCTGCGTTTCGTCGTCCTGCCGAAAGGTGAACCTCGAAAAAGCACGCGGTTCCGTCGCGCCGGCCGCCAAGACGACACACAGAACTTGCCCATGACGCCCCGTTTTCGTCACGACCACTTCGACCAAAGTGAGTTCTTCTGCGCGGAGGACACGGGTCGTTCACAGCTTCGATGGAACGCGATGCCGACGCTTCTGCTTCCAGTCGAGGACGGGATCGAGACATCTCCACCGAAGCGCCAGAAAGTCGTGGTAAGTTAGTTTTCTTTTTTCGCGGCATAGCTTTTATGGGGAGTTCCGAAAATCTTAGAAGTCACGTGTTCGGAACCAGTTGCAAGACGAATGGCGCGTGCACGCGAAGCTTATGAGCAGGAGCTGTCCGCGTAAAGGGATTTATTTGGACAGTGAACAAACATGGACATACCGATACCTACGGAAAGCGCAATCGATACGTAATGTATAATAATAGATAATCCTAGTGCCAGGAGTGTTGTCAAGATCAGGTATTTCCTGTTTTATGGAAGGTTAGTCTCAATATTTCGAACCCCAGAAGGTCGCAGCGTAATTTTGTTTTCACAAGCAACAGTGTAATGTCGTTACTGCGCACACTGTGTGATCCGTCGGCACCAGATGAAATAGAACAGAGGAGCAAGTGAGCGTCTCTTCACGGCAGTCTTTGGCGAAATAAGGGTGTGTGGAATATATACGGCCGTGCAAGTGCGTCCACTATTCGCGCATCTCATGCGTTTGTTTACAGCCGACATGTGCGCACGTGCTCTTGTTTGCCAGCTGAGATCAACCAGTAGCAGCGCGTACCTGGCTGCTCTGTCGACGTGTGTTTCTTGCGTATTCTCTAAGTTGCGCGTTGGTTGGCATGTTGTTTATGCGTATTTATGTTTTCCCAGAAGCTCGTACAAACGCTCTCATACGAGAAAGTCGCATTTTGGTTCACTTGCACGCCGTAGTATGCGCTGCTTTGTTTCTATTTTTGGTTCCGATAGTACATGTCGCGGCGTAGAAGTATGTGAAGCATTGCTTTACAGAAAGAAATGAAAGAGATGACCGGGCTACAAATGTGTGGGAAATGCGAGACTATTTTCAATTCAGAAAATCCCCCCCCCCCCCCCCGTTGCATTCACGGCTTGCCAAACTTGTACTATTGGAAACTGTTAGGAGTAATGAAAATCATCTATGCAGAACATATCCCAAGAACTAGGCATATAATGCATAATACCACTGTGCCACCATGAGATTCAATCAATAAATACTTATCTTGCTTCAAACAACTATTCCGCAGAGCAACGACACTGCTGCCGCCAGTGGGGTGCTAGCACCTTCTAATAGCCCTGAGCATCAGGACAATGGTGCTGTGGAGCCTGCCACTACAGGTCGAGGTGCTCCTAAGTACTTTCAGAAATCAGCGTGTATATAGAGGTTACAAGTCTGTACTTTCTAATTTTAGCAGCGACAAACACCGTCGCTGTGGTAGCAGCTGCACCACCAGCAGCTGTACCACCCGCGACAGCCATTGCCATAGAGGAGGCAGTTCCATCGAGCCCACTAAGCCCTGGAGCCACCAGCATCTCATCGGGGTCCGATCTGACGTACTCCCCTACTCGTGACGAAGACTTTGAGAGGAAAGCTGTTTTTATTTACATTTCGTTTCTAAATATTTTCTTCACTCTACTGCAGCGATCAATACACACCTGGCTTACCAAAGGTGGAGCGACAGTTCCTGGTGTTTGAGAGCTGCCTGAGGGAGCTGTTCAGCCCCTGCCAAGAGTGTTCAAAGTCCTGCAAACCACAATCACCCCCCTGGGCACAGTGATCAAGGTGCAAAAAACATCTTCCCCCTGAAGCACGAGCGGATATGGGAAAGTCAACCTCTCTGAACAGGAGGGCAGCTGGAAACAGCCTGCTCTTCAGCCACCTGCTGTTCTCCGGATCAAGTGTCACAAGCACCTTGAGGATGCTGCGCCACATGAACGTGGAGGTCTTCAGCGATCAGACCTTTTACACGTATCAGAAGAGCCTCCTGTTCCCTGCAATTGACGAAGTGAGCAATATTTCAAAGGGTCTTAGTTGCTTCCTGTTTTTGTTTTTCTTTGTGATGCTTAAATTGGTAGATCTAAAGGCAGGGAAGAGTGAAATCTTAGTTGAAAAATGACTAATGCACTTTAGCTTAGTAAACAAATACTGCAACATAACCAGGGTTATGACTACTGAATTTGTATTTACCTGTGTATTTAGGAGGTACTGAAATTACAAATAAGTAAGTTTTTTTTTTATTATGCACACATAACCGTAACTTTGTAAGGTTCACCTGGTTTGAACAGCAACAATCATTTATGTAAACAGGTCTACCTGCAAGAACAACAGGGTGTAGTCACACAGTTGGAGGACCAGGATGTTGACATCCCGAGCGATGCGAGATTCGACTCTCCTGGGTTCTCTGCCAAGTTTCTGACCTACACTGCACATGTTCAGCAGATCAACAAGATCCTCCACTCCATCCAAGTCCAGCTAGAAGAGGTAAGACACCCGATCTGAGCGAACATATAAACACTGCTTTGCAGGTTGCATAACTCGATTGAAATATACCACACCTCTGTTTGTATTCGGAGCGAGCCATGGCAAGTGTCAACATGAAGAAGGAGGGCCTCATCAAGCTGCTGGAATTCTTCAAGGAGAAACGTACGTGCACTCAGTCAAGGCTTAGCAGCTACGCAGCAAATTCAGCAAACTGACCTCACATTTAGTTTTATTATTGCAACTTTTTGAAATTATATGGTGCATGTATCCATGTAAAATCCTTGGGCACTGACCGCCACCCTGCCATACGAAAACACATGGATGTGCACGAACCTGGGACCGCCCACTACTTCGACATTTGGCACATCTCCAAAAGTAAGCAATTTTGATAAGTATTGCATTTAACCTACATTTTCAGGGAAAGATGCTGCAGGTTGATTTGAGTTATCCTGTCAAATTTTAGGTGTGTAGAAAGAGCTGAACGGCAGCACGGAAAACGAGCTGGATGTCAAACGCTAGAAGGGTGGACGCGGGCGACCACCGACCGCATGTACTGGTTTGCCATGACTGCGGGATGCAACAAGATCTGGCTGAGCATGCAGAACCACGTCATCGACAAGCACACTGTTCACGGGGGCAGCTACACGCGTTGTGTGCACAACGAAATTCTCGAAGCCACAAAAATGTGGATGGATCCCAGTAAGGTATTGACTTCATAGCCTAGTTTGCTCTTCCTAACCACATTCTTTCTTCAGATTCCCCGGCCTACAGTCACTACAAGCAGATCACTGGGAACAAACGCCTCCTGAAGGACCTGGTCCAGATGTCCCCCCACGGACATTCGCCCTGCAATCCTTCCACAGCGTCCTCATTGACTTCGCTCCCAGGTCCCGCGCATTCACTCCAGAGGGCATCCATGCAAGGTGATATTATGATTAAGCTGCAATTAAGTTTAATCAGTTTACATATAATCGTTTATCACCTGAACCTACTACGACCTGACTTAGTCCTTTTCCCCGAGGACTAGATATTGGCCTCAGAAACTACAAGAAAAACGATCGCATGACAATTATTATTGCCATCTTCATCCCTAATCAAACGTCATTCCACTGCAGGACTCGAGTGGCAATCCAGCATTTCAATGGGAACGCTGATCGCTGCCAAGCTGAAACGCGAGAGGGCAAGCCACGCTGGGCGGTGAAAACGTCCAAACCATGGAAGGGCCACCACACAGCCTGTCTCGGCAAGACAGCTCCCACCTACAGTAAGTGTGACATTCATTTGATGGTCATTGATTTGCTCGGTCATTTGATAAAGTTCTAAAAAAAAAAAACTTCAATTCCAGGCTACGTTTACAAGCTAGTAGAGAAGGTGATCGCCATCAATAGTCGATGGCGGTGTCTTGCTACTCCGGCAAAGGCCAGCACAGACATCTTTCCGGCGCCCATGACTGCGGCCTTTGCCAGGAGTTAAAAGGAGGAGTTAGTGGAAGCACGAAGGTCCCGCTTCGGCCGCAGTCTGCAGTAAGGGCACTCTCTAAACCCATGTTTCATTTCCGCAGCCAGAACTAAGTATACCTGCCAGTTAAAATGAGCGTCCAAGAACAGTCGCCCAATTTTTTAATAATATCACGTGAGCGTCGACCGCCGGGACGGGCAGTGCCTTGCCGCGGAAAAATGCAGCGTCACGGGAGACATTAAGCGCGTGCGCACAAAGCCCTTTCCAGGGAGCGTGGTCTGCTAGGCTATTCCGCTGATCGCGCAGAGCCCCTGCTTTATAGCAAAGGAGCGCGTTGCGCCGATTTTCCGCAGCCGACGCTACAAGCCATCTTGTCAGTCCATCGCTAAGAGCGTGTCACATGGCCTTCCTGTTAGGCACAACTGCACGTGGAACCACGATGTCACGTGACAGGGTGACAGCGTTGGATTGGTTTTGATGGCTCCTAGCATTGGCTGCGGTATATATAGTTTAATGCATCGTTGCATTCAGCTTGTCGCGTCATCGGATTGTTCTATTTTTGGTGCTGACAAAGTAAACGCAAACAGAAAATAAAAGAATAAAAAAATCTAAGTTAAACGAGATGACGCGCGGTTTCTTGCACGCCTGAGAAGTATCACGGTATAACGCAAGCAAGCTCGTTTCAGATCTTTGCTTAAAGGGACACTGACACCCCCCAAATATTTTTATTTTTATTTTTTGCCAGGTGCTTTATTATGGTGTCGGAGGACTACCCAATTAATATTTTGCAACAGATTAGCGTATTTTTTTAATAAAGCCAAAAGACGCAACTGCTCGAAACCGAAACCGAAACCCGACGGAGGTCGGAGAAGTGGAGAGAAGAGAGTGAGTGGCGGAAGTCACGTGGCTACACCCGACTGTGCGTTTTTTTTTTTTTCTCCTCTCCGCAGGAGACGACACGACATGCGGCATGCGATGCGGCGTGCGGGAACTGCTCGCCGTGCGATTCTTTTGCAGTTATGTTTGTTCCGCTCGTTGTTCTGTACTCCAAGATGAGTTGTTTTGTACATTCAGGAGTTGGAGATGAGTAATAAGTGCCCGTGGTGAATTTCCATGATCGGCTCCGAAAAGAATACACCCAAGATGTTGCGTGAAGAGCTGGCTCACATGTCCTGCATCCGAAAAAAGTGGCATTGTGCGACAGAGTTTCCGAAAGATCAACGGGATCGGGACCAATGGCTGGCTGCAACTCCTGTAGAACATATACGGGCACCTCGGAAAGCGGACGCTACCTGATTTATATGCTCCTTGCATTTTGTGGCAAGTGATTACATTGAGTTCGCAGGTGTCAAAACGGAAATGACATACCATTTAATTCAGTGAAGTATCGTCCACAACATTTGTTTGTTATATTTTTGTTTGTTTCTTCAATGATGATTGTAAAAAAAAAAAAAAAAGTTATGTAACCATCAGGAAATGTCAGAAAAAAAAAAGTTTCATCAGGGATCGAACCCGGTCCTACCACGTGTGAACCGGACACCTTTCCCACCGAGCTACTGTGGCATCTCTTTTTTTGGTGGATCCCTTTCCTTAGTAATAATTCAACCGGTAAAGTGTAAGTTGGAAAGTTTGCTGTCGATTTTTCTCTAGCAAAAGCACTCCCGGGTCGAAGTCGGGAAGCACCACGCTTTGGGGACATTCGCACCTAGTAAAGAAATCGTACGCGTGCATATTCAACTCGAAGTAGACACGTCGTGCTTGACGTTTGCGCGAGCGATGTCTTCAGCCACGAGAAGGGAGCGACGGCTCGGCGACGTCTTCGTGCAAATCGGCTTGGTGGCCGGGCGTGTCGTACGGGATGAATACCAATTCTTTTGATCAGTCCCAAATTTCTCTTTTAACGGTAGACAAAATTCGCCGCTACCGCGAACGACAGTTCTGAAATAGAGGTCCCACGCCCGACGTCCGCTGGCATCGCCGTCCCCGCGAGTCCCACGATACGCGAAATGACGAACGCACAGAATGCTTCCGGTTGTCTGTGGAACCTTTTTTTTCAATCAACGTATTTACACCTTTTTAGAAGCCACAAAAAATGGGTTTCATTTTTTTTTTCTATTTTTAATATCGAGTGTGTGCTTTCAGTGACCCAGGACTTTGATTAAATTTGGTGGTCGCATCGATACCTTAGAAAACGGCCCGTGACCGCGAAAAAGAGAGTGAGCGAGACTCGAACCGGCCAGTTCTTGATCGGCGGTTTTCGGGCGGAAAGAAACCAACCGAATTTCGAGCCGCAAATTCTGTTTTGGGTAGTTGAGCTCTCGTATGTCACGTACAACTAAAAACCTCGGCGAGCATAAATACCCTGTCAGTGTCCCTTTAAAGGCGGTCAGCTATGCGAGCAGATAAGGAACAGGAGCTGCGGGTGCGGTCAACAGAATAGCCTAGCGGACGACGCTCGCACCGGAGAGAGCTTTGTGCGCACGCACCTAATCTCTCCCATGACGCCGTATTTCCCCGCGGCACAGCGCTGTCCGCCCCGGCGGTCGACGCTCGCGCGATATTATTAAAAAATTGGGCGACTGTACATCAATGACTTTCACAGGCCTCCCTGAACATTATACTATGCCCTCCATGCAGCCTGCCATCTCATCCTCAAAGCCAGTGGTAAGTGTGGCTGCAACAAAGGGATTACCAGCTTATAATTAAGCAACCTTTTTTCTACAGAAAGGCCCCGGGCAGTACGAAGTTCACCCATTCGTCCGGCAGTCTCGTCGTGAAAGCCAGCATTAAGTGTGGCTGCTGCACGATGCTAGCAGTTCTGTAACGACGCAACCTTTTTTCTACAGAAAGACGCCGGGCAGTATGAAGTCCACCTATTCGTCCGGCAGTCTCGTCATGAAAGCCAGCAGTAAGTGATACCGGTACCTAACGCCACCTAGCCTAGCTACTTGCGATTACTCTGCTTGACCCTGCCATCTGGTGGCAAGCGATTTAACTTCCTTTTACGCTACGCGGCTACGTCGTAATTTTGTGTTACCGTTCTGAAATGAGCAAAGAGGCTGCTGCGGATTTGCTTTTTTTGAGAGCGGCTTTTGGTTTTGCGGGCGATTGGTTTACCACTACTCCGTGATGTGCGGTTGACGCAACGGTTGACGAAGGAATTGTGGCTCGAGGAATAGCAAAGGTAAGACATAAAGTGCGCGAACTGGGTGCCGGTTGTCTGCGTTTAACATCGCAGTACTGACGATGAGAAAACCGAGTGACTGCATGACTTCGAAACATAAGTTTTTTTACCTGCAGAGAGAAGTCGGCTTCAGAAATACAGTTCGCGGAAAGCTCGTATTACGTTTTTATTTCCTGCCCCTCTCGCTCCGTACAATAGACTTAGTGTTCTCGTTAAGCCTTATTGAGCTTGATTTGCTCGATTCGTGGCCGCCATAATGAGATGCAGGTGACGGACGAACGTTTGCTCCCCTGCTTTAGGGACGAAAGTTTCTCTCTTTCTGAAGGAACATATGTGTCAAGAACGTTCCTCCCTCTAGGGAGGACTATACTGACCCTTTTTTTCTGAGAGCGCATCGTTGGCCTCCGCAATAGCTCCTTAGCGCCGTTCATCTGCCGAAAGTCGTTGTTCCGCGCGAAAGCCGCAGTTCCCACGCTGAAAGTCAGAATGGCAAGACGTGCGCGTATTTTTGCTCGAACACGTTCACGCAAAAGAGACGGGGCATTGCTTTTATTGTAATCGCTCGCACGCTATTAATTACGTTCGGATAATTCAGAGAGGGACTTCAATGAAGCCAAGGTAAATTAGCTTGTTTGTTTTTATCTAGCGTTCAAAGTCTCGACGCACTATTTTATCTGAGTCTGCACCTGCCGGAGTGGAGTCACAGGGCAATGAGAGCATCCCATCGTGATCAGCTGTTTTAACAATACCATTGCAAGCCCGTCGCTGCTACCGTGGAGAAAATGGTTATACCAAAACTTCGACGGCATCCCACGGGGGGTTGGAGAGGCGCAGCAGTTAGAGGCGAAACTTGAGCGCACTACTCCGATGGGTGTGAACGCTGCGTTCAGCAGTCTACCCTGAACGCAGCGTTTATGAACGTTGTGGTGACGTTCGTTGCGAAAATTACGCCCGTTAGGTCTGTAGTGTGAACGTAATATTAGTGATAAGCTAAACTGGAGCTAACCAGGTCTCATGAACTTGTTCTGGAGCAAGAGATACTGATGCAGCAATCGAGGGTTTGAACATTTTACCTTATGATGACCCACAACTTCACAAAGAAACACGGCACGAAACGCTAGTCAAACATACGGTGCAACCACTAATGCGACTTCACAATGAAAAGTAACGTGCGTAACGCTCACTGAAGCAGATAGTAAAGTAGCTGTCTAACGTTTTACTGCTGGCGCCCGTTTGCAAGTTGGCCGAACACCAAATTACGGTGTTGAACTCACTCGTGCGCTTTTATGCCCATTCCCTCCTGACGGTAGTGGCGCATCATGAGGTAAACGACCTTGAGCGCAGGGAATCAAACCGAAAAATATAACGCTTTCGGTTACGGTTACGGTTACCGCTTCCTGTTGATAACGGTTTCGTTTCGGTGTTTTACGGTTTTACTTTTTACGGTTTCGGTTTCCGGTTACACGTTCCTAAAAAACCGGTTTATTTCGGTTTTTCCAATAATTTGTTTAATTGAAATGCTAGACAGCAGTTTTATAATAAATGGTTTAAAGTAGTCTGATATCCGAAAACGTGAAATTCAAGGGATTTAGAAACGTCTTACGGTATTCACTCGAGTAAAAACCGCATTATTTATTAATGCCTCCCTTGCGTCTACTTTCCCGCAGAACACATATATATATGGCCAACCATTGCGTTGCGCATAAATAACATAGCGAATAACCAGATCGAGAACACGATTGGCCAAACAAATGCAACCTTCACAAATGGTATCTTCGCACGAAGACTTTATCGCTGTCCTGTAAACAGCTGGAATCAAGCTGTCGATCGCGATGATTGGCAATCCGCGTTCTTTCCGGAAAAGCGAACCCTCAGGTTTTATCCATAAACAGTGCGGCTATTCCTCGAGTAAATACGGTAATACTTCTAATTGGTTAAAAGTTGCACACGTTTCTAGCTCCAACGCTTGTTCAATACATCTACTTACGTTATATAGTTTGATACCCGAGCATACATCTAACTTCCGCTACTCGAGCACCATCTATAGAATAAAATGACAAAAAACACCTTTACTTTGTTGCTCGGCAGCGTTTGTAAACAGTCCTAAGAAAGTTCCCACTGGGTGCTGGAAGAGCCATTCGCACCTTCTCGTCGCTATAGTTAATTTCAACCTTATACATGGAGACGAATCTTCGCCCACACTGAATGAAGGAGCAGGACTAAAGCCATATTGAAGTAAAACACTGCTAATTAGAATAAAGTAATATAATTGAGAGCTGGGCTTGTTGGTGAAAGTCAAACATAATATAAATGCAATAGCCCAAAACAAGGAAGACTAAGGAGAGGTACAAAAAACACAGTAACAAAACAGAAAGCTGTAAAAATATGGTGCATTTATATAAAAGAAAAAATGTGCGGACGCAAAAACTGCAAATAAAGTGCGGACGTACCGTTATAAATAAATAAATAAATATATATATATATATATATATATATATATATATATATATATATATATATATATATATATATATATATATATATATATATATATATATATATATATATATAGGCAAAAGTGATGTGCGCAGACACAGCAGCCGTAGGATGAAAAGAGTAAAATTCTAATTTAATGGCGAAAAAAAGTCACGCAAGCAAAAAGGGTGAAGTGCCGAAAAAAAGTTGTATTAGTTTACGGGAATAATGAAGACTAGGCACAAGAACGCTAATTACGTGGGAAAGAAACTTCTAAACAGGACGGAGTAAAAGTCAAAGTTAACACACAAGAACTTACAAAAATAAATTGTTAAATAAAAAATAAAATAAAGAATTGAAAATAAAAAAATGAATAAAAATAAGAAAAGGGCCTGACGTCCGTCGACGTTTCGGCAGTGGCACTGCCTTCTTCAGGACGGGAGCCCATATGGCGTGGTAGGTTAGTTTTATAAAATATCTAGGGAGAGGGTTAGTTAACGCGAAAGTTCGAAGGGGTTTGTAGGGTAAGGGAAGCACGGGGGGGACGAGTCCAATTTTGTCGCGATGAGGGAGGCGGTTCTGGGTTTTTTTCACAGGTGCACTGGTGGTATGGAGGAGCTCGTAGGGAAGGGGAACACAGAGGGCAAAGTCCAATCTTGACGCGATGAGGCATGACAATTGTAGGTTCTGTTCGCCGGTGCATTGGTAGCAGAAGGAGCTTGCCGGGAGAGGAAGCGCCAGGGGGTATGAGTCCACTTATGTCGCGCTGAGGGATTAAGGTTGTGGATTTTGTTCGGAAGCTGCCTTCCCGGGTAATTACGGTGCAGTGAGCGAGTCGTAGCGTCCTTGAGTGACCGGGTCGTCTGGGGCCCTCTTTCTCCTTGTCCCCGAGGGCTGGTACGTCCAGACCCAAGAAGGAAGAAAGAGGAGAGAAAAAAAAAGAATTAAGTAGGGCGGGGATGTCGCGGCAGGTGGTCGTTTAAGCTGTGTATTGTTGACAGAGTGCCCAAATCTTTGTTAATTTTGCACTGGAATTTATGAATTAGGAATGACTCGCGAATTTCTCTATTTGTTTGACTCTTGAAGCCACTCTGTTTGACTCTTGAAGCCACTCCTACTGCCGCCAAGCGTTCGAATCGTCATTCGGCACGTCGCCACTAATGACCTAGCTTCTCAGGATCCTCAGCCCGTCCGTCAACACTACCTCGACCTGCTGCACCACATCCAAACAAGACCAGGCATTCAACGGTCGTCTGCAGCCACGTCCTGCCCCGGATCATTAACCGCCATCTCCATTTTCCTAACAGGCATTTCACGGATGCCTTCAACCACCGAGCCGGAATCTTCAACCGGCAGCTGACGGACATCTGCATGTCCACACCCGGCCTGTTTTTTTACACGCACAACCTGCAGGCGTGCGGACTCCCCCGGGTCCTGGCTGCGGATGGCCTCCATCCCAGCTTCGCCGGAGTGCACATCATGAGCCGGAACCTCAGGGCGCTGATCCCGTGCCTCCTGCGGCGGACCCCGAGGCCTCAAGGAGCCTCGGCGCCGGATGTGCACTGGCCGACGCTCGGGGAGGCTACGCTGATGCAGCACACGGAGGCCCGGCGCGGCCAGCCACGTCGCACCCAGCCACGTCGCACCCAGCCACGCCGAATACGGCCCCACGGCAACCAGCGGCCGAACTGACTGCCATCCGGTGAACCCTTTTCATACTCTCCGCCCGCTAAACCTAACCTAAACGCTCCTAATCAGCATTTCTTTCGCCTCCGCAGAATAATTGGAAAACGCATTAGTTATGAAAACCATCTCATGTCATTATCACGATACTCCCAGAACGAGAGTTACCCTAGGGGCCTTAGAATATCCGCTCTTCCAAACTTTCCACTTGATCCCGCACATGCATCGCAATGGAGCGCGTCGCTCTCGAGGACTTCCAATGATTTAGTCAAAATCCTAATTGCCCAATGTAAATCTAATATAACCTCCTTACGCCAAGAGGAGGAGGAACTGTCCAAAACCATGCCACTTTCGGAAAAGCACAAGCATGAATTAGCTAGCTTCATCACCAAAAAGTCCCATTCATTACATGTAAGAGTATCCAAAAAGTTTTCCCGCGACCATATCGATCTAGAATCACCCGATCCAGACACCCTGCAAGAGACTTGTCAAGCCCGCGGTAAGGAAGGGATAACCGATATCCGACGACGGTCACCCGACACAGAGCCCCCTACCCTAAGCCAGAGCGAACCTGCCGGTATGCCTAATGCATCCGGCATCATTGATAACACCGTGGTAAATTTATCATCAGTTGAGCTCTCTCACTCGGATATAAATCTATTAAAAAAGGGACTTTCCTTCTGTCCAGACGATAACCATGTAAATGAATATCAAATGCACCTCGACCTACATAATTTCGCTCGAAATCTCCGCCTTCGGGAGCACTTTCATGGAAATGTCTCCTCTCCCCCTATCCATCCCTTCAGGCAATCCAGCGACTTTACACCATTCGCCAGCAAAGATCCGAATCTAGACCTATACGTAAGGGAATTCAAAAAGATGTTTTAATGCATTGTAGACGCAAAGACTCGAATGGTAAAAAAAGTAACCTAAAACCCGACGAGAAAAAAAGTCTGGAGAACCTTCAACAAAGGAACGACATTGTGATCAAGCCGGCGGACAAGGGAGGGGCCACAGTCGTAATGGATACCGCCATGTATAAAACAGAAGCCCTGCGTCAACTCAGTGACCAAAACTTTTATACCGCCCTAACTTCTGATCCGACTGCTAACTATGCAGCTACCATCGCCCGGGTCCTAAGGCGCATGCACAAAGAGAACAAAATAGACGACCACCTCTTAAGCTTCCTCACTCCCACCGACTGCAAACCAGGACGCTTTTATCTTTTACCCAAAATTCACAAACCAGGAAACCCAGGCCGACCTATTGTCTCGTCGAATAGCACTGTGACTGAAAACTTATCAAATTTTGTAGATTACCTCATTAAAGATCTCCCCGAAACTTTTAACTCATACATCAAAGACACGACACACTTTCTAAATCTCATTTCTAATGTCGACTTTCCCCCAAACGCGCTATTGGTAACCTTGGATGTATCCTCACTCTACACCAACATACCACATGCCGACGGCATTCAGGCCACCGCTTCCACATACAACCGCAAAAAAGACAAGCTTGTCAGCTCCGAGACTCTCTCAAAACTTTTGGATTTAATACTAAACTTTAATCATTTCGAATTTGACGACAACCATTATCTCCAAACTAATGGCACAGCAATGGGCACAAAAATGGCGCCAAACTACGCGAACGTATTCATGGGAGTTTTGGAGGACAGTTTCTTGAGACAATGCGCGCTAACTCCTCTCTTGTACAAACGATACATTGACGACATATTTATAATTTGGCCGCACGGCCTTAGCGATCTACTTTGTTTCATTAAAAATTTTAACCAGTTTCATCCTACTATAAAATTCACAAGCTCTTATTCCCTCACAAGTATCAATTTCTTGGATGTCTCTGTGAAACTCGTAGATGGTGTATTAAGCACCACACTCTTCCGAAAACCAACCGATTCACAGCAATATCTCTCGTTCAAAAGCTCGCACCCCCGACATTCCAAAACAGCCATCCCGTATAGCCAGGCCCTCCGATGCCGCCGAATCTGCTCAAACGATGACGATCTAGACAGAAATTTAGAACAACTCAGGGAGGCGTTCCGGGGACGTGAATACCCAACGGCCTTAGTTGATAACGCGATAGACAAGGCACGTGCAAAAGATCGTAATTTAATACTTTCTCCGGACACCACGCGAAATGCCCCCAAAAATCCTGTGAACCTCACACTCACCTACAGTAATAACCTCCCAGCCATCCGCTCGATCTTAAAGAAACATCAGTACTTGATAGAGCAATCGACTAAACTCAAAGAAATATTCCCCGACGCGCCCAGAGCGGTTTTTAGACGACCCCGAAACATTCGTGACAATCTCGTGCATGCAAAACTAAATAAACAAAGTCATTCAAAACCAACGGGATGTAAACCATGCGGAAAATCTCTTTGCAAGATATGCCGTCAAATGCTTTCCACTAACATTGTATCTAGCACAAATTCGCACTTCCGTCAAACGATTAGCAGCGATGTCGACTGTGACTCAGACAATGTAATATACCTCATTGAATGTCACAAATGTAAAGAGCAGTACATTGGACAAACTAAATCCACGTTTCGTCAAAGATACAACGGCCATAAGTCCGACGTTAGGTGCAAACCCGACCTTCCAGTATCCAAACACTTTAGCCAGAATGGACATGTAATAACGGAGGCAAAATTAGTCATCATACAGAGTGGCTTCAAGAGTCAAACAAATAGAGAAATTCGCGAGTCATTCCTAATTCATAAATTCCAGTGCAAAATTAACAAAGATTTGGGCACTCTGTCAACAATACACAGCTTAAACGACCACCTGCCGCGACATCCCCGCCCTACTTAATTCTTTTTTTTCTCTCCTCTTTCTTCCTTCTTGGGTCTGGACGTACCAGCCCTCGGGGACAAGGAGAAAGAGGGCCCCAGACGACCCGGTCACTCAAGGACGCTACGACTCGCTCACTGCACCGTAATTACCCGGGAAGGCAGCTTCCGAACAAAATCCACAACCTTAATCCCTCACCGCGACATAAGTGGACTCATACCCCCTGGCGCTTCCTCTCCCGGCAAGCTCCTTCTGCTACCAATGCACCGGCGAACAGAACCTACAATTGTCATGCCTCATCGCGTCAAGATTGGACTTTGCCCTCTGTGTTCCCCTTCCCTACGAGCTCCTCCATACCACCAGTGCACCTGTGAAAAAAACCCAGAACCGCCTCCCTCATCGCGACAAAATTGGACTCGTCCCCCCGTGCTTCCCTTACCCTACAAACCCCTTCGAACTTTCGCGTTAACTAACCCTCTCCCTAGATATTTTATAAAACTAACCTACCACGCCATATGGGCTCCCGTCCTGAAGAAGGCAGTGCCACTGCCGAAACGTCGACGGACGTCAGGCCCTTTTCTTATTTTTATTCATTTTTTTATTTTCAATTCTTTATTTTATTTTTCATTTAACAATTTATTTTTGTAAGTTCTTGTGTGTTAACTTTGACTTTTACTCCGTCCTGTTTAGAAGTTTCTTTCCCACGTAATTAGCGTTCTTGTGCCTAGTCTTCATTATTCCCGTAAACTAATACAACTTTTTTTCGGCACTTCACCCTTTTTGCTTGCGTGACTTTTTTTCGCCATTAAATTAGAATTTTACTCTTTTCATCCTACGGCTGCTGTGTCTGCGCACATCACTTTTGCCCATATATCAACGGAAGCATTTGTCAACATTCGTCACTCTTTATATATATATATATATATATATATATATGAAAATATGCAGATGAATGGACAGTACTTCATCGAATGAATCAATATTTTACGAAATCGCCGAGAGCCAAAATAAACGACGGAGTTAGGATTTGAACTCTCGGCCTCCCAATGTCCGGTCGGGTGTGCTTATAATATATAATATATTATATAATATTTATTATACGAGCCACGGGCTACTTGGCATTTTACACTTCTCTTTATGGCTCTGGATTTTTTCTTCTTTGCCCACCCGTTTGACAGAGTTTCCGACCGAATTCCTCTTTCACCCAATTGACTTCCCCTTCTTCTGCGTGCTTGGTCAACTTTGCCGCACTGCCCACCGCTCTACCTTCCCCCGCTATCTGACAGCGCATGGGCAGATGCCTCTGGAGTCGGTTTTGGAGTACTTGTAGGGGACTGTGCGCAAACAATCATAGCCCCTCTGCCGAGGCCAATATATATACCCCTGGGAAGAACTCGCCGTGTTCTGGTGCGCGCGCATTGGCGAGTAAGGAACTCTTCTACACACAAATAACGCAGCTTTGGTTCTAGCGCTGCACCGCGGCCATGGACGAGCTTTGCCTTGAGCTATTGCCAGTGCAGTCTGTCTTCTTTTTCTTAATGAAGATATGGCAATAAAATAGGTACCGTCGGTTATGAGCCCCGCCGACCTGCCGTTGCGCGCTTGACACGCGATGGCAAGCCGGCGGGCCATTGAGCCCACGCACTCTCGGCGCGAGACATCTTTTCCTTCTCGTGCTGAGCTCGGCGAAAGACACGTCCAAAGGGTTTCCCGAGGTTTTTCAATAAGTCTGAATAAATTAATAAATGAAGAAAAATGACAATGGCAATAGCCCAAGGCAAAGCTCGTCCGTGGCCGCGGTGCAGCGCGAGAGAAAGCTTCGTTGTTTGTTTGTAGATGAGTCCCTCTCTCAACAATACACGCACACCACAACACGACGAGTCCTTCCCGGACGTATATTAGCCTCGGCAAAGGGGCGATGACTGCCTGCGCACAGTTCCCAACATCAGAGATGGCAGTAATGGCATTACTGTAATGGAATTACAGTACTTAAATTACTGTTTGGAGTAATGAGTAATGTAATGAATTACTTTCAGGCAGTAATTTCGAGAAAATTGCTCATTACTTTTTAAATTACTTATGTCCTAAATTATAAAATTCGTTTGCGAGCTTTACGGAAGACGAGAAACATTATTTTACATGGCAAAACGTTGTGAAAGAGCAACAAAGGAAATAATCGACGGCCACCTGAGCGCAAAGCCTTGTACGAAGAGCTGAACAGACACAGAAAGGAGGGCTGGAAAGGCGACGGAGAGCACGGCGTCGCGTCATCACGACGACACTATACTTCGTTTCTCCCTAAGCTGACAGTGCTGCGGGAGCTGCAAGCTAACCAGAACCAATTAAACACCTTCTTTTAATCACGTGTCCCGCCCCTTTCTTTCCGCGTGGGTATGAACGAGAGCGGGGTTCCCTGGCGAACGATAGACGTGTGACTGCTCCAACAAACACATGTTTCCACCGTTCATCCCTATGCTGACGGTGCGTCAGCATAGGGATGAGCGGCTCCTAGGCTACAAGACGACGGGCACGTCACCAGTGAGTTAAACGTAAAATAAAACCTGAGAGGACAAGACAAACAGATCCCCAGTCTTGTACTTTCGTCAAGCAAGGTCAAACCTTAATCTTGGACCATTGTGATTAACGAATTACCGGAATAAATAGTTAATTCCAAATGCCTTGTCAAAGCCCCAGGCTGTTTTGTGCGTCCTCGAGCAAAGCAGGTGCCACTCGCGGTATGCCTCGCTGCCTTCCCTTGGGAAGTTTATTCGGAAATAAGCCTACAAGCAGATATCGGCCCCCGTTTGTTGGGAAAGTACAATTTAAGAAGCTCGCGCCATTCCTCAACTGGCGACGCTTTTGCTTAGCAATTATCCGGGCCCTTTGTGTGGCAGTGCGCAAAAAGTTGGACTCTTCGAGCGCTTCGGAAAAATACTTTTTCAAACAAATTATCGAGAACAGGCCAACTATGCACGGTGACAACTATTCTTGGTAATGCAATGGAGGGTACAGGCACGCGTTTCCTCTCCCATTTGGAGCACTGAATAAAGCGGTGCGCGTGCTCCCCTCCTCTCCACTGCATTGTTGAGAAAAGTTATCGCCGAGTATATAGTGCTCTCGGGAGAATAGAATTCGACTACGTCCGGGAGGCAGAAACGGGACGTTTCGCGTGACGACTCCTTGTAAGAACGAGCTGCCATTGCCCGACTTAACAAACTGACATGGACTACAACTTCTAAATCAGGAAGACGGAAACATATCACCCATTTAGTGAAAACCTTCACCGTTGAATGAACAGCGAAACCGGTGAGTCGTCTGTCTTTCTGAGTCACATCTAAAGAAGCTATTCATCATGTTAAACACTTATGTCGTGTGCGCCAGCAAAACAGCTGTTCAGTATGGTTCACTTTGAGGCACATAAGGTTATTGCGGTGTAAACAGGGAGATGTGAGTTTTAGTAAATATAGACCAACTCAGCTCTTTGACGTGACATCACTGCAGTGGCGCGCCTGTCTGTAGGATCTGGTTCCTGAACACTCGCTGTGTGGGCAAACGAGGGCTTGTTTTGTAAACACTGTGTTGGTGTATACAGTAAATAAAATTAGCACGATTTACTGCTTCAAGGTATTCAAAAGTAATGTCAAAGTATTTTCATTACTTTGGGGAAGTAATTGTAACGTAATGTCATTATTTTTAGTCTGCGGTAATTTGTAATGTAAATTAATTTCATTTTTGCAGTTTTCAGAAAAGTAATTAGTAATGTATTTTAATTACTTTTTGAAAGTTATTTTGCCATCTCTACCCAACATCTATGGCGTAACCGACTCCGCAGCCATGTGCTCATGCGCTGTTGGGTAGCGGGGGGAAGGGAGAGCGGTTGGCAGTGGGGCGAAGTCGGCCAAACACGCAGAAGAAAGGGAAGCCAGTTGAGTGAAAGAGGAATTAAGTCTGAAACTTTGTCAAACAGTGGACGAGGAAGGCAAAAAAAACAGAGCCATATAAACAAAAGTAAAATGCCAAGTAGCCCGCCGCCCCCTGGAGCGCCTTGAGGGGAAGCGGGCGCTCCAGCGAGCGAAGGTCACGAGGAATGGTTCGGAGCCGTTCTGGTGTGTGCGAAATGGTGTCATCGGTTGTGTCGAGCCTGAACCCAATAAAACCCCATGCGCCGCGTGGTCTCTGTTCGTGTCGCTTAGGTTGAAGCGAAATCCCGACCGCAGCAAGTCCTCCACGAGGAGGCGCACCGTAGACGCCAACTTGTCTGGGTCGGAATGGGCGCATAAGAAGTTGTCTATGTAAGACCAAGCCCAGAGTCCACGCGCGCGCATTTCCCTGGCAATGGCTGTTGCCAAGAGGTGTATGTAAAACGGAGCAGGGAGTATCAGGAAGGGCATACGGCAAAAAAAGTAAGGCGGCCTACTCTAAATGTGGTCAGGTTACGGGAGGAGGGATGAAGCGGTGATATGGTAAAAGGCCGCGGCAAGGTCGACCTTCACCATATACGCTTGGGGCGGGAGTGGGTTTACTTTGATGACCTGGGGTAGCGCAGTAAGGCAGTACTGGGTGCCTGGAGGTAAGGAGTAAGTGCTGCGCAGTCTAAAACAAAGTGGTACTCGGTGGTTGTCTTGGATACGTGGAAGACGGGGTTGAGGCACGGACCACGTGAGGAGCGTTCGATAATGCCACCAACATGTTGGTTACGGCGGCATCGATCGTGGGCCCCTGGTCAGGAAGAGGGGGGCAGACCGTGAAGCAAGACGCCTTCGTGCTTCACGGGCGGCGCGTGAAAACGACATGCCTCACTAAACAGTGCCCAGTCGACTTGTGGTGCTGCTGGGTCGGGAGGACTGGTGGCGGAGGTCTCGTCGCTTTCGACTTGTAGGCAGTGCTACCCAGGTCCGACTCAGTCTTCACGTCGCTTTGTTTGTCTGAAGTGTTCCTTTGTGTTGGTGAGGTTTTACTCCTCGCCATTGTGAAGTCGAAGCAGTCGTCATCGGCGTGGGGCTCGATGACACTGTCGGTCCTGCTGAGCCAATCCAGGATTCGGTCGGCTCCGGTGGCCGCCGAGTCCGGATCCAATGGGTCGTTTTCTTCGGTTCAAGATCAAGCACGGGCGAGGTTGGCGGAGACGCTAGCCTAGCAAAATGCATGGGCGAGAACGTTCTAGACCGAAAAAACGTCCAAAAGCGTTGAGGAGACGACCGTGCCGACAAATGACGGCACTGGTGGTTCTCGAAGACCAAGGGTAGCTGCCTGACTTACTCAGCATTAGAGGCCCTCTTAAACTTGGTGCCTGGACGGTAGCTGGTGTCCGCGGGAGCGCGAGACGTGCGGCGTCCGCGTCGAGGTTGGTTGGGTAACTCGTCGGGGAGCTTTCCTAAAACCTCGGACTCGAGCCTGGACATCTGAGATAGGGTAGCCGCCCTTCAGTTCCCTCTCGCGACAACGTGGAAGAGTTCCAGTTTATCGAAAATGAGGTGCTGGTGTTCGGGGAGCATGGCATACCAAAGTGGAATCGATAAGGGTGGAGATGCCGGATCTCGTGGACATATCTCGTGGACAAACTTCTGGTGTTCTGGGCGAGGTCGCGCAGAAGGTCGTAAACCGGACGGACCCTCGCTCTGGGAATGGGCGGTGGGGGCTCCACCAGAGGTAGTCATATCGCGTTGCTGGCTCTGGTAGAAATGATTCCCGTAGACGCCATACCTCCGGCGGAAGCAGGGCGAGGGCTCAGGCGATGCTAGATGCGATCTCTTGCCGCGTCTGTGGATGTTCGAGACAGTGCTGACGTTCGAAAAGATCGCGTTTAGAGCTCTGTGACAGGAACTGCTGAGACTGCTGGCCGTGTGGGGCGAGACCGGCCTTGGCATCGACGATTGGAACTAGGGCAGCTCCCAAGGTTGAGGCGGAGAAGGCAGAAATGGCGTCCCCTGTCTGTTGCACAAGCGCGGCTCCGTCATCGGGGGCCAAGTGCGTTGGTCGTTCGAAGTCGGTGCATCCTTCCCTATGGCTTCTTCTCTTGTCATGCTGAGATGCGTGGCAATGCCGGCGGCTGCCATTCGGTTCGAAAAAGGGCCTCGGCACGATAAAAAAAAAAAGAAAAGAAAACTCAGAAACCCTTCGGACGTTTTCTCGTTCCTTCCGCCGCTCTCAGCCGAGCCCCAGCCCGAGCCCGAGCCCCCCTCCCCCCACCCCCGCACGCGCACGCACGCGCACGTACACGTTCGCACACACCTCTTTTTTTTATTCCTGTGTTGCTTCAAAATCGACACTCGCGACACGTTTCAGACTAAATGAATACCAGTTTTTCTTTTCCGCGAGCTCTGCATGATGGTAAATTTACCTCGTTACTTCATACTGGCTACAGCATGTCAGGAACATCGGTGGTTTCGAAAGAACCGAGTTGGATAGACATCTGAGAATTCTGATTCACTAGTTAATACCCTGAAGACAACACGTACTGAATACACGTAGCGATGTAGGAGGGCGGCCAATTTAGAAATAGACTTGTTTTTATTATAGGCTTGACCACTGATTCCAATTAAGTATTCTTAATCCTAAAGTTAGATTAAACGGAAATGTATAACCAGATGCACCACTCGCTGACAGTAACTCTCTCAAATGCCCACGACATTTCAAGATCAAACTCCGGGTCAAATTTGAGAAAAGCAATTTTTTTTATTTTTCGGTTAATATCGGTTAAAACCGGTTACCGGTAAATAATTTACGGTTACGGTTATGGTTACGGTTTTTATAAGTTTGAACTAACGGTTTTGTCCCGGTTACTGAAAAAATTTCGTCCCTAAACGGTTTTCGGTTTCGGTTATGGCTACGGTTTGAGTCCCTGCTCGAGCACCCCCGGATTCAAGCATACCGTCTCGAAATCGGGGTTGCTCCTTAGGCAGCCAGGTTGCCTCGACGCAGTGGCGGGGTACTCGCGGCAGCAGACGCACTCGTCAGCTGTCGGCATCTGCGCGCAGCATCCGCACTGCCACATTTAAGAAAAAAAAAAAAAGAGAACAGGCGTAAATGACACATACAACGGTAAGATAAACAGTGTATCGCCCACAAGTCGGTGTTGCCGATCCGCCCCGTCTCGTCGAGGGCGCAGTCTTCGTCCTCGGACATGGCCGCCTGCTCGTCCTCGGAACCCGAACACGACTCCGAAGCGCTGCTATCGTCCACAGCACACGTCGGAGTGGCGTGCGATGTGGACGATGGTGGCGGCGGGGTACTCGCGGCAGCAGACGCACTCGTCAGCTGTCGGCATCTGCGCGGAGCATCCGCGCTGGCACCTTTGAGAACGAAAAAAAGCAAAGAAAGCCAACAGGCGTAAATGACACGTACAGCGGTAAAATAAACAGCGTATCACCCACCAGTCGGTGTTGCCGATCCGCCCCGTCTCGTCGAGGGCGCAGTCTTCGTCCTCGGACATATCCGCCTGCACGTCCTCGGAACCCGAACACGACTGCGAAGCGCTGCTATCATCCACGTCGCACGTCAGGGTGGCGTCATAGGAAATCATCCCCAGGTCGGCTGTCCGCCGAAGAATTTCAAGCTCTAACGGCGTCAGGTCCTCGAGCGTAGAGCACTCCGCTATGATCGAAGCTCGAATGACAAAGAAGTTTGGCCGGTACAGCTACCTCGGAATCACTGCGCGACGGAACGTCGTCCAACTCCTTTGGCCCGAGTTCGTTTTGATCTGCGAGCGGTGACCAATCAGGGTGGTTTCGTTTTCGGATAGATCCGAGGTTTGGCGGCCTTCAATTACATTTTTATTAAAGAAATAATCACCGTATGACTATTTTTTTTTTTGGTTTTTGGTGATACTTAGGGCGTCTAGATTTATTTGTCATCATCAAAACACGAACACAGAAACCACTCAAAAACCGCCACCTTTACGTAAACGTTGTGAGAAATAACAAATGTTGAAGATCTGGAATCAATTTTCACAAAAAAAAACCCACTCTTGTAAATTTTTGGTTTTTAAATTTTTTTTAGATATAACAGTCCACCACAACAAAAAAGATAATCTAGAAGTTGTAATATTTTGGTTCCATGTCCTCTATTTGAACCGCAATCGTGTGACATATGTGCTCATTAGACTAAAATACAGAAACTCTACCCGCATTGTGCGCCTCTACGATTTCAAAAATATGTTTTAATTTTTGTTTACGTTTCTTAAAAAGCAACGTAAAGTAGGTGAACTTGTGATGTTCATTGAAATTTAAAACTTGAAATAAGAGAGAAGCCACATAAGCACATTGCAAAACGATGAGTAGCAAGTATATACGAATCAAAAGGCCACACAGCATGTAAAAAATTGTTTGTATATAGAACGGTTCAAAGTAAACGAGAGTGCTACTCATTATCCAGCCTATTATGATGAAATGATAAATTCTCACACCCTTCAAATTCTGTACATAAATATTTTGGGAATATGGACCGGGTTTTGTTCTCTTCACAACCTGCAGGTCACCGACGATGTACTGCACAGTTGTTGCACCTCAGTAATGTAAAAACGCGCGCACAGAACCAGCAAAAAACACTAAAACGTCGATGGCACATTTTTTTTGAAGATCAGTGCACTTTTTTTACTAGTTCGACCTAACTGTGAATATAAGTTTTCTCACTGTGTAAAATCCACCCAGTCCACGGTGATGGTTTTGAACATGCCGGCACGCACTCACTGATGATCTAAACTTCGGGACACAAAGCGTTACGTACATTCTTTGACACGTGTATGCAGCTACTCTTGGCTGTCGCAAATCTTTTCTAGGGAAATGTTCAAGGCGCTTTCCTCCAATGCCTTCCTCCACACGTGTGAGGATCGGATGCCCCTTGGTGGGTTTACCTTTTCCACACTTTTTTTTTGGGCCCCCGAAAAGGCGTGAGCTTCTCTTTGAAAATTGAGAACAGGACGACCCCTTTGACTTTCGGTCTGAGTACCTCAACAAAGCTTTGTACCTCAACAAAGCAACAAAGAATACAGTTATGTAGTTGTCAAGTTATACATTGATGATGCCGGGTGCTTGAGCACGCCGCCCACACCATTACATGAGCTTTTCCCGTGCCGTGATGCGGATAATATCCACTTGGAGACGACATTCTTTTTCTTGAATCCGTACACCTGGTGCCTTTTCTTTTAAGGGGCTTGTAGCACCCTCTGAAATATTAACGAGTTCCGTGAAAAAAGGCAGTTTTTGTTCCAGCCGGCCATCGACAATGTTGAGCTTAAAGAGCGCGTGGGATGAGTCGTGTACGATGTCGGCGCTCACTACGCCGAAGATTAACGTTTCCCCTTCGGTCGTAGCCGCTCGGGTAAAGATGGAAACCGTCTTGCTGTTCCAGTGATGTCCTTGCACCGCGCGCTGGACCACGACACTCCAGCTTTCAGCAAAAACGAAGTGCAAGATGACAGCACGTGACTTCACGTGCGCTCTCTCGAGCCATATGGCTCTTCGCTGGGCGCGTCTGATGAAGAAGTGGAGAATGTATTTTTTCTACACTTCTGAACCTTAGTAAAATATATATTTTTTATCAACTTGCCACCGCACTCCCACTGGGAAACCTCCTGTACGTCCTGGTGATCGTGTCCTAGCTTAGCCAGCGATTAGTCATTACTTTTCAAACAGACTTCACATTTTAGCAAGAAGCAATATGGCGAAGGGGTCTTTTTCGAAAACGTAAACAAAAATAACAACATATGTCTGAAATTGTAGATGCGCGCAATGCCGGTAAAGTCACTGTATTTTACTCAAATGAGCACACCTTTCACACGATTGCGGCTCAAATAGAGGCTCAAATATCTAAAAAAAATTTCAGAAAATTACAAAACGGGGGTTTTGGAGAAAATCGACTGCATACATTCAATATTTCTCATTTCTCAGAACGTTTACTTGAAAGGGGAGAAGCGACTGGTCGACAAAGTATAATTATATTATATATAAAATCGGCTTGCTTTGGGCATTCTATACAGCTAAAGAAAAATAATATACCTTAAATGCAGACAAAGTAAAGACCTGTAAAATTTGACCAAAAATGAACCTGAACAATGAGTTTGATATTTTTTTCTTAATAACGAAAAAAACATTCTAAAAATATTTGAATACATCAAGGTATTTGTAGTACTTATTAAATGGGGAGAAAAAGTTAAGATGACGGAGGAAAAAAAAGTAGCGGCAGCAGAGGGTGTCAAACGCGCGACCTGCGACGGCAGGCAAAAATACTAATTTCTGGCACTGCGGCTTCTATGCTTCGTAAATCCAGAATAAAACATATGGGAAACATGCGGTTTGCGCCCTCCTTCATTTAAGAAATGCCCCCAAAACATATATCTTTTTTGCGAAAAATAAAACTTAGACCCGTTTAGCCTGCCCGATATGAGATGAAACCACCCTCAGGCATTTCCCGTTGCATATAAGTCAAAAGTATTTCAATATCTGTGTTTTGGACTTTAAAACATATGTATCTCAGTGTTTGTATTCCCGAATACGTTTTGGGGTATCTCTGCCGAGCCCTGGTCAAGTGACCTCACGTCAAGTGGCACAGCGTCACGGACGCCGTAGCCATACGTGACATGACGTCAAGGGACGTGGTCACGTGATGTGACGTAACGAAACACCACGACTTGATTCCTGACGTTACCACATCAAGGAATGCCGTTTGACACATGCGACGTCGAGCGAAACCAAGATCTTGCGCCGTTGGTCACGTGATCTAACTTCCATTGGCGTCAGATGCCGCCACGGGCTACGGGCGCCATGATTAACGAAGGCAAAATCTGAGCTTGCGTCCGTTAGAATGAAAATCTGCCTTAAAATGACGGATTCGTACCGATTGAAATAGTAACGCCTCATTTCCATCTGAGAATCTGCGGGGCGGGGCACCCTTATTATTGATGCACCCTTACTATTTCGATATATTAATATATATATATAAACAAACTTTGGTGTAAAGCCACCGCGGTAACGCTGGTGTGGACATTGGGCACGCGCAGACCCTTTAATTACTTCTCCCGGTTTTCGTTTGTGCGCACGCGCAGTGCTCGGTATGGGCAAACGAGGGCCTGTTTCTAAAAATCTAGCCGCAGCGCAAATACAAACGCGAAGTGTACGAACGCGATATCATTAAATATTCCTCGCTCTCGACTGGATCAGTTGGTGCTAACGCACGCGCGAAAAATCCTGCGATGTGGCGCTTTCCGAAAGGCTTGATTAGCCTCTTTGTCTCATGCCGTTGATGGCGCTCGTACTTAAGGGGAAACCAAGCATAATGAATTGCCACGGGAGCTCAGCAGAAAAAAACAAAAAAAAACGTAAGTCGGCAGATTCGTAGGTATAGGATTATGTTTAGCGCTGTGACGGTTTACAGCATCTTTCCTGTCGTTACGAGAGGACTTTTTAACTATTAGAAAGGCTTTGCGCGGCTAGGATCTTGCGCATGTTTCTCGAGCGTAAGCGGAAAACGAAAACAGTAGCTCACATAAAAGCAATAATTTTCCTGCCCGTCGCCGTAAAATTAAGCCTTTTTCGAGCTAAAGCATCAAACGTAAGCCCTTATGGGGGGTTTCTGGAAAATAGAATGAACGAAGCGGGCATAGAAAAAAACGACGAAAATAATCCCTCACTCTAAAAAAAGGGTGTCATGGGGGTATACCACATATACGGTACCTTTTGGTGGAATACTTGTACACCCCAAATATGGGAGTATGTGTACACCCATTGGTGTGTTGCACATGTACACCTTTTTCTACAGGAATGTCACTCGAATGGAACCCAGGAGCACCCCATTTAATGATGTACAGCTACACCTCTTTCTACACCAAATGAAATGAGAGGAAACAGAGATGCACATCATTCGATAGTGTACCATTGCACCGCTTCATACACCCGCCTCATTCAAAGGGAACACAGGAGCACCCCGTTCAATCGTGTAGTGCTACTCCTCTGAATTCGAAGAGAACACAGATGCACTCGATTCAAAGGTGCATGGTCACACCACTTTATGCACCCGCTTTAATAACTATCTTCATGAACCTAATGACGACATGAAGGAAACCCTTAAAAAATGTATGCGCCCGGTGATTGCAAAAAGGCAGGCAAACGGACACACGGCATTGTTGTCAAATCTCATGGAAGTTTATTAGGCAGCCAATTCCGTAAACAAGTACAACTTGCAAGCAATCCATGATATGCGAAGGGGAGGAGGTACGAAATAGTCCGCTGTGTTTTCAAATTTTCGCACTGAAAGTCAGGCTTTTGACTTTCTACCTTTTTCCTTTTGGCCCACTGAACGATGTGTTATTAGCAAAATCCTTATCTAAAATGATTTATCCCAACCGAAAATTCGTTTCATGGGCCCTTTAAGGGAGAGGAGGATGCTCATTATCGGTGTACAAGTACACTGGCTGAGTAATGGAGGGTGCATCTTTCAGGAAAATGGTGCATGAACGTCTGATGCACCCGACTACACCTTTTTTTTTTTTTTCTTAGAGTGCTGGAGAAGGGGAAGAAGAGGGACAAAGGACAAACACAAATCTGCGAACACAACTAAGTGACTGGTGCGTCGCCGAAAAAATCCTTCTGGTCCGGGTATCAAACCCGGTACCTCTCCATTTCCAGTGGAGCGCTCTACCAAACCATGGGTAAGACGTCAGTAGAGCAAACGGGTTTTATCAGCTGCCACCAGCACTGAGCTATATTTCAGACGCCATGTTCTTCCCAGAAAAGGCGCGCGGCACGTGCCTCGAGCATTTCTACAACAATGAATGCGCCACTTTTCTCAGGATAGAGGGGATTTAGGAGAGCCTAGGGTGCCTACATGTCTGTCTGTCTGAGGGTGGATTTAGGAGAGCCTAGGGTGCCTACATGTCTGTCTGTCTGTGGGTGAAGACATCCATTGTTGCCCTGAAGTGCCAGCGCGTGACGCTCTCGCGCACTCGGTGCGTGACTTGGGCGGTAAAATGGTGTCTATGCATTAGCCAAAGCTACGCGCTCGACCTGAGTTACACCGGATTGGGTGCACTTCAAAATGCATAGAAAAACAATTGGGCGGAAAAATGGCTGAGATGCCACCACTCAAGCAAAAGCGCGCGTGTGTATGAAGGCACTCTAGGAGAGCCAGGTGACGGCGCCCCGCTGCGGCGACACGCCGAAACATACTTCGCCCGAGCGATGGAATGTCCGCTCGTGCTCCTCGCGTTCCTCGCGTTACCGCTTCTTTTTTTTTCGTGAAATTTGAAAACCATGTTTCGGGTCCTCGCCGCTGCAAAAGCTGTGCGCTGACGTCCAGGTGCCCTGAGAAATCCTCTAAGCTACCAGATCCTCGTGCTCCAAATCTGCGACCGGGCACTCTATGGCTCCGTCGGCGAACTGCCAGGCTTTGAGAGTATAAAAGAGTCTATGCTGCTGTGAACTAATATTATAGCTGCGCCGCGCACGAGCCGAAGGCTTGGTTAAATCGGTCTATTACTAGCCAGGCTTGCTAGAAACAACATCTAACTAAGACAACATGGTTGGCTAACACTGAAAAAAAACCTGCCATGCCTGGAGCACGCGATTGTACAAAAATTGAACCATTTCGTCGTTCACCCTGAGACTGGTTTTTTTTTTTTTTTTTTGAAGAACAGAAGTAACAGAAAAAACAGACAGGTCTGTTTTTTCTGTTACTTCTGCTCTTAAAAAAAAAAAACAGTCTCAGGGCAAATGACGAAATGGTTGACTTCCACCAGCTAGCCTGTACTTTGACTCTTTTCTCGTACAAAAATTGAGTTGTTTGTTTGGGTACATGGCTAAAGGCATAAATGCCTGACGCGGTCATGCCACCCTTTTGGCAGCAGCGGTAGCAAAAACATGAAACAAATGAGGAGTGATACAATTTCACTCAAAACTAAAAATCTATACAAAACAAATACATCACAAAACAACATAACGTGAAAGGATATTTACTTTAGTTATCATCCTAAGTATTTTGCTTAAAGGGATGGTGAACCGAAATTTGGATTTCAAAAAAAGAATGCAGGAGATGTAGGCGGGACGCTACAATCCCTACAAAAACTACTCGTAAGGTGATATCTCAAATGGATGGCCGTATTTTTGGAAAAAGAGGTCTAGATTGAACCAGGCCGACGAGGCACGTGACCGTGAAGATACCTAGTTTCCTCCTCCCTTCGCTTCGCTCCCTCAAGGCGGCGAGGCGGAGAAGACCAACACCTCCTAGAAGACAAGGCCGTAGCGCTCTTCTCGTGACGTCGCAAAGGAAGGCCATCGGGGCGCACGTCGAAGCGAATGCAATGCGCGTAGATCGACCGTCGTAACGCGTTTTTAGTCACATACGCGTGTCATATTAGCTCAAATGAAAGCTGCACAAAGCAACGGGTCTAGAAAACATTTTATTACACGAGCAAAATATTACACCGTTAAATAATCGGTACGAAATGGCACGAGGTATGCGTACAAGACGTCTATAGAAAAATGTGATTGTTTTAAGTCGAAAACATTGAGTCATGCAATTATTGTTGTAGGAATGCATATTTTATACAGAAATACTTCGACAAAATTTCGAGACACGCAGTGATTTGGAAACAGCAAAACAGAACAGTTAAAAATCAGGTAGACGTAGTCAACGCGGACAAGACAAGACAAGTGTTTCTCACGATCATGTAAGCGACGTTATCGCGAGCAGTCACTGAATTCTTGCATCATACCCCAGCCACATGGCAAAATTAATGCAATTTCGATCGAATGACCTTGTGGGGTCGACAAATCCGCTTGCGGCGCTCGTATAACCCCTCAAGACCGCGAGCTGATTAAATCCTATATCACTGAATGAAAATATGTTAACTTTTCCGTGTGGCAGGGGTACTAAACTTACTACTTAGTCTACTAATTTACTTCTCCCTATGGGGCTCGAGCTGCCTTAGTACAACACATAACTTATTTTGTATAAAATAATACTATTACCTTAATACAGTTAAGATTCTAGTATAAACGCGGAAAAGGCAATAAAATAACTTTAGTATAAACACAGAACCACGAACAACGCACTTTCAATAATGACACAAACTTGTTTTTCGCCTTCCAGTGAAAACTAGATTAGCGCGCATATTTACAAATGTCGACGCAACTGCACACGAATCATGACAAAGAAAAAAATTGCAATCTTCATGCAATTAAAAAAAAAATTGCAGCATCTTACTTGCGTCCTACATGACCAAGAAAGCCCGTAAATAAGTTGTTTCTCACCTGTCGATCGTATCCATACGTCCCACAATATCCGTGACGTACACATTTGAACACGAACTCCAAGAAGCCTCTCTCTGTCGAGAGAGGTCTATCGATTAATCGACCAGACTTCGTTGGCTAGTTGTCACACATGTCACTCAAAACGAAGCAGGACTTGTTTCACGAATCCACGTAAATTCCGTAGTATCAAGCGAACACAAAAAAACTATCCGAGACTACGGTGATGACAGAAATACGACGGGAAACAAGTCTCAAAAGTACCACACACGAGAGCAGCGGCGACGAAAGGCTTGACGTTGTCGACCCATCTCTTGCTCGTGTGCGCTCCCTGCGACAATGACTGGATTTCTTTTGGGTATCCTTCCCTTCTGAGATGTCTCAGCGTTCCTTTTCAGACAGTCAGCAGCTCACACACAACGTAAATTTACCAGAATCGGAGCCATGTGGCATCGGCAGCATCACAGCCGGTCCTTTCGAAAAGTGTGGGGTGCTGCGGAACTGCACGTAGTCCCGCGGTTACGGGGATACTCATAAATATAAATTTGGTACTCTCAACCTTGGTAACGCGTTGTATATTACGTTTATATTACATATATAATAAATTGTACAAGACTGCGCCTTTAAAACGTATATTAATGCCGGATAAACGCGCATGACCACCACCGCGCCGAGGTACATTTTTTTTCACGTCGATAGCGTATTCTCACGTAGTTGCGCCATGGACTTCCTTCCTCCGCCATTGTGACGTAACCTCTCAGAGCGCTCTGGCCTTCTTATCTAGGAGGTGTTGAGAAGACGCGAGGCCGTTCCCTCTCCTTCTCGGAGGATCATGACGTCAACATTTCTGCCAAATGCGCCTCCTTTTTTTAAAAAATACGGTCATCCGTTCGAGATATCGCTGTATGAGTGATGTTTTGGTGTTTGTAGCATCCCGTTGCAAGCTTTTGCCGCGTGTTTTGGGGGATACAGATTTCGGTTCAGCATCCCTTTAAACACATCTGGTTTTATTCCCCTGCGAGTAAATGTTCTTTTACAATATTTTTATACTGATAGAGTGATTTTACGCAATCCAATGAAGCTAAAATATTCGGGCATTGGTTTAACTGGTCTCGTATCAGAAAACTCAACAGCTGGTCTCCATAATTCGTTCCCATAATTCCATAAACACCAATTTATCGAGCTGAAATTGCCGCCAAATTTTAAGTGATAGTTTGTATTTATGTAGATATCTTACGTTGAGTATTTTGCATGTCCTAAACATATGGTGTGGCACTTCTAAGAAGTTGTAAGTTACCAATTGTTCGCAATGTTCGCTTTTGTATGGATACAATATTGTCTAGATTTGTTTGGGATGTACTCGACCACACTAAAAAAACATTAGCTTATGCGGGATTGCACAAGGGCAAAAAAAATTTGCCGTTTCACTTTTGTTGGAAGACAACATCTTCATCTATTTGAGACACCAACAGCTGGACAAAGACTTGTTCTTAAAGAGTCAGTATATGGCGTCCATGATAGGTTTTCATGGAATAAAACCCCCGAGAATCGAATGGTTGAAGATGGTTGAATATAAGAGTACTGGAATTCTAATTTCAAATTGGAAGGTGGTATCGTTCGTTTTGGTCTAAACAGTAAGTACTTTTTTTCTATGTTTAAATAAAGTTTATTAGATCTAAGCCATAAGTCTAATCCCCACAACCACTGTTTTGCCCTTCCAAAGATGTCGTAGATGTCCGAGCTAGAAAAAAATATTTGTGTCATCTGCATATAGGACAATATTTGAACTGCCTTGTTTTGTTGACTTGTTGTTTATAAGACTTGTTTACAATGTCGTTAATATGTATCAAAAGCAATATAAGACCAAGAATTCACCCCTCAAGAACCACATACTTTATGTACTGAACGTCTGACTTTACTCTATTTACTACTGTATATTGCGTTCTTGTAGTGAGCTAACTTTTAAACTGTGATAAGGAAGTTCCGCGTATTCCGCAAAACGGAAGTTTGTGTAAAAGTATGTCATCCCGAACGCAATCAAAAGCCTTCTTGAGACCTAGAAATATACCAAGCGTGTAATGTTCTCGAAAATTTGTTCGTTGATTTCAAGAATTGCAACTTCTGGTGATTTATTTTTCTGAAAACCAAAATATTCTTTTACTAAAATGTTATTGAAAGTAAAAAACTTAACAAGTCTTTTATTTATAATATGTTTGGCTATCTTTGCAAAGACTGAAATACTTAAAGGGACCATGAAATGATTTTCCAACTCTTTCAAAATGAAGACCCCAGTTAATCTTCAAAGTACATAGAACCCGGAGCAGGAATTGGTTTTTAAGCTCCAGTTTCGCAACAACAAATAAATAATTTTACGTTTACTTTTTCTTTTTGACTCGACTAGACTCGGCCGCCAACGCGCGAAATGACGTGAGCACGACGTGAAGTACGTCTTTCAAACGGAAACGGAAGTTCTCCCGCGTGAGTCTAGCGTCGGGCTGCGTCGAAATGACGCTTTTGAGTCGACGTTTCGACGCTAGGTCGTCGAAACGACGTCAAGTACCCAGGTTTTCATGAACGCCGATTGCTTCGTAGGACTAGTTGGTCCACGATGTCTGTGCGATCAACGCCATGGCTACGGATACGTCGACTGAAGTGCAATAAGGTTGAGAGCTGGGCCAGTATATATTTGTTAAGCATGACGAGGTAAAGCAGAGCGAAGTATTAAGAGAGGAAGAGACAAATCGGGAAGTACTGGCCTTGTTTCGTACGCTGTGTCGCGGTAAAACGAGAACTCTCCCGACGAATGCTGTAGCAGTTCGGCGCCGGAACCGGCCACGGAGGACTGGCGAACACTCAGTACAGAACGGTAGGTTCATATTCCGGCGAATCGCAGGATCTCCTCAAGAAGAGGTTTTGCTACCAACCATCTACATCGGCATACTGCACAATCATCAAGCGGCAACCTTGGCACAAGGTCACGAGCACACAAGCAGAGCGCACCCATCAGCTTCTAGCAGTGGACACGGCTACCCTTTGAACAATAAGACGCCCAACATGCCCTCCTCTTTGCTATCCAACAGGTTAGTAAAACCGATGATAGTTATTTCCAATATGACAACCGATTTTTCATTGTCCTGACGTGTCCACGAGTGTTTGTTGTGTGTACCTTGCAGCGTCGGGATAGTTTACTGCTGCTACTTTCTGGTGACGTTGAGTTAAACACAGGACCTTTCGCAAAGCTTGAAGCAATTATTAACCAAGTACACGAAAACAAGCAGCAACAAAAAACTGTGCAGTGAAATTTAAGAAGTGAAGGGAAACAAGATTACGGCCGAAAAATACAAAAAGAGATGTCAGATTAGATCACTAAACTTGAAACAGCCCTAGATGCCCCCAAACTGACCAATTAACAAATAGTTAAGCTGCAGGGATCGGTTCAGAAGCTGGAAGAACTGGTACACTTGCAACACGAGAAGATTATTGATCTAGAAGACACAGGACGCGTCGAAATAATCTGATAGTTTTTGGTATTCCTGAAGCCCTTAGCGAAACAGATAAAGAGGTAAAAATTGTCAAACGAATCGATATACATGAAAAAAAAAAACAAGTGAAGGAGAAACCGGGTTAATCAATATGAAATTGATTGACTACAACGAAAAAAACTCCAGGTGTGTAATAATTGTAGGAAACTTAATGGATCAAAGATATCTGTGTCAAATGATTATTAGCTTGACGCACTGGAGAGACGAAGACTCTTTGTGGAACGCGCTAGTGCCGAAAGGGCTGGTAGACCACGTGTAAGACTTGTTCATGATTAGATGCAGACTGATAACGATACGTTTATTTGGAATGAGACCGATGGCCGTAGCGAAAACCTGAGTCGTCTAAAAGGTTCTGGAAAAGAAGTAAAATGGCGACCGGAAGACAATAACAAAAAAAAATGCCTAGGGTTATTTAATGACAATGCGAGAAATATTGTGAACAAGGTATAATAACTGCAGAACATGCTATGATCTTGTAACCCACGTATTGCTGTAGTTACTGAAATCTGGCTACATGACTAAATAAACGTCTCCAGACTTCTGCCGCCATCCTACGATATGATTCGAAAAGACCGAGCATCTCGAGGAGGGGGCGTGACAGTTATCTACAAAAGCAGTATGTTCTGTATTCTGATGGCCGACTGTCCTGCTACCGAGAGTGTGTGGTGCACAATAAAGTTTAGCGGACATTCTTTTGTGACTGGTAGAGTGTATAGACTACGTGCTGTACCTGCAGTGTTTTTGGAGGCTATTCATGATTATTTACAACAAAATGTTAGGGACGGTAACTAAATATTATTTTCCGGGAATTTCAATCTACCCGGAGTTAAATGTGAGAAACTGAAATCAGGATCAGCAGATGTTCATAATGGTGAATTGTTACTGTATATTTCGTTTTCTAAAGACCTATACAAGTAGTTTAAGAATTTACTAAAGTAAGCGGATCATCTAGTTCAATACTTAACTTAATTTTTATCTCGGATCCTGCGATAAATTATAAAATAACTATTGAAAATTGGCTATTATACCATAAGATAGCTTTGCTCTCTTACAAAGTTGCTGCAAACTCCCGGAGCATGAAGCACTTGACTACGCGGGTATATGATTTTAACAGAGCTGATGTCGTTAGTATCCTTGACCATCTAGAATTAAATTTATCAATTATTGTGGACGTAGAAGATGTGGAAAAATTGTGGCATCGATTCAAGTGATTAGTTTGTTTCTGTTTAGAAAGGTTTGTGCAGAAAAGAGTGAAGCGTGTGGGAGGACAAAACTTGTGGGTGACCCGCAAAATAATTCACCTGAATCGTAGAATAGCCCGCCACCGCGAAAAAAGAAGGGTCAGGAACAAAAATTGCATTTAGGAACTATCGCGAACCCTTAAAAACAATCTAAAGGATAAAAAGAGTTTTTAATGTTCCTGAATTTATGAGGTCATCACCACAAAAATGTGGACGTAATCTCTCCCCATCACGAGAAAACGTAGATTACGTCAATTATAATAACCATGCGGTTAGTGATCCCAGTGAAACGGCGAATATGTTCAACACGATTGTTTCAATCTGTTTTTGTAGAGAGTGGCGGTGGGGGATCCAAAGAGATTGCTGATAGCGGGCACGGGCCGCCCTCGACTATGAGATACCTGCTTATCGCTGAGCGAGCCATTTTTGTTTTGCTACTTGGCATTGACATAAAAAAATATCTCTGGGCCAAACGAAAATCCGAACGCAGTTTTAAAATGTTATGCAAAATAGGTTTCCAAGTATATTTCCGTTATTTACAGCCTAAGTTTAGAAAAGCACGAATTACTTTCAGACTGGCTGGTAGCGAGGGTCGTACCGGTGCACAAATATGCAGAAAAGCACCTCATTGCAAATTATAGGCCAATATCGCTTACGTTTGCATGCTGTAATTTGCTCAAGCATAATGTATCGAAAGAACTGTATAGGTTTTTTCAACATTCAAATGCATTTTTTTGTCAACCAACATTTTTTTCGATGATCACTGTCGACCGTAACGCAGCTTGCTGAGATGGTTTATGATATCGCCAAATTCCTAAAGGGCTGAGGGCAGATTGATGCGGTATGCTTAGATATTTCAAAGGCCTTTCACCATGTGCCTCATGCCGAACGTGTCCGAAAATTACTATCGCTAGGTGTACACAAAAACATTGCCTCGTGGATTAAAGCCTATCTCAGAAATAAAACTTCATTTGTGGACATCAATGGTTTCACTTCAGCGTACCTTCAGGTGTCTCCCAGGGTCTACCTTGGGGCCCATTTTGTTTTCATGTTACATCAAAGTCATAAAAAAATTGAGCAAAACTTTGCAGACGATTGCTTGCTGTAGTCGAATGTTTCTTGTCACGACGACCAGGTGCAGTTGAATTCTTTCTTATAGTTGGTGCCAGAATAGTCTAGGCAAAGGTCAATGAAAATAAACTGCGTTACGATAGTGCTCTCTGTAATACCTAACAGAAAGGTAAATATTCTTCCTTTTGTATACCAATTTGATTAAAAAAACTCTTGTTTAAATTCCTCAATTTAAATACCTGGGCGTCACAATATCCTGACCTAAACTGGAACATAAATATCGATAATCTTTGCATGGCTGCCAAGAGGAAGCGCAACCTTAAACCCGCTCCGCCCGAAAAAAACTTACAGCTTACAAAAAGCTGATACGACAAGCCTATACTTAGTCTCATACTACGATGGACTAAAGGCCAAAGCCACGGGCCGCCAGGTCCAATCACGTTCCACGCTATACTATGACACGCTTTACATTGATTAGGGGTGGACGAATAAGGCTCGAATCCAAAAGCGCGGCATCATTTCTATAGCTTCGACGCTGCAAAGAGCCTAATGTAGTGGCTTTCTTTGCGACGTAAAATTGTTGAGTCACTCAGTGCTCCTCGATTCGAACCACTGTCCACTCGTCTCCTTATCAGTGATCCGAGACGCGGGCACCGATACGTGCATCGAAGTGAAATACCGCACAATTTCTAAGTTGCTCGTGATTGGATATAGCGGTCCGTAGCTTTTGGCTTTAGTTCATCGTAGGGTGAGACGAAGTATATATATGGGATGCCTTCAGAGCGTATCAGATAAACAAACTTGAAAAGGTGCAACGAATGGCAGCAAAGTTTTTATTATCACAGTATCGCAAAACAGAATCAGTACAGGATATTCTTACACAGCTAAATTTCCACTTCTTTCTCAGCAAAAAAAAAATGGCATGTTTAAAATTCATATTTATGCTCAAGAATTACAGGTTTAATATCAACTCGAACCGCTGCATGACAGTCCGGTTATCTAGGTTCATAGGAAACAACCATTCAAGGTAAATTGTATTAAAAATGCAAACAAATATACTTTTAAGTATGCATTCTTCCCAAGAACAATATTATATTGGACGTCTGCCTCGAGAACTTGTAAAAAGTGTAAACACAGCCGTGTTTGAAAAGTGCTTCAGCGAACTGTACGTTAAACGTTAACTATCCCTGGCACTGTGATTTAATAATAATTTCTATTGGAAACCACATTGTAGTGGAGATTTTACACTTGCAGTTCAAGTTTGCTACGTCATCCTTGTATAGCACGTGTCTTTGTTTCAAGTGTATTTACTGCACCTGTTGTTTCGTTTTTAACTCATGAGTGCTTTCACTGCGGTTTGCCTTTTTTATTATGCGGCTCGTCAGGAAGTCTCGTTTTTTTTATTTTCATGTGTACATTTACACTCCCGTAACAGCTCAAAAGGGTTATCAGTATGAATAAATAAATAAAAATGAATAAACAATAAATAGGGGTTGTGTATCAGATCCCGTTCACATGTGGCACAGTGTACATTGGATAAACGGGGAAGTGCGTAAACGTGAGGGCGAGGGAGCATTCCCTTTTCTCTCCGTTCCTCCCCCGCTGGCCACTTAGCGGTACATTGCACTAGGTGCGGCTGCGTACCTATATTTAATGACTTTACGATCTTGGCGCGTAATAAAAGTAAGACCGCCAGAGTGATTGAAGAGGCATTTTTCATTTTATCAAAAGGGGAAGGGGAATGTGTGAGCCCACCGTCGGTGCACTTGGGGGATGATGAAGTTCTTTTTATCAGGGAGAATGGCAGGCACGTGTGAGGGCGATGACGTGGTAGAAATTTTGCCGGTTGGTTTGTATTTTTCTGTGTTATTGATTGGTTCTTTCCTACGCTCCCTGTGTTAATTTTTCTTGCTTGCTTGAAAATTAAACTTTAGTTGAAAGTCAGCGCTTTGTCCGTGCACTTCTTTTACTTGTCCTTTGTCATATTTTTGCGCTGTTTTCACGTTTAAACAACCATGCTTTGTTATACTTAACAGAAGTGAGAAATGCTAAGATACTTTTTTGAGTATCAGCGTGGCAGCAGCAGCGAATTCTTGTTATTTCAAAATTCCGTATACAGTAGCGCATTTCTAAATAATCCAAAAAGTTTGAATGTGCTCTTTCAAAACTCGTCTTGACTGCGTACAGTCAAAGCGCTTTGCAAGCAAAACTTTTGCGATGTGCATCCTCAAAGTCGAAGCTCAAAACAATATTGCCGCGCGCGCAGCTGGCCAAGTAGGCAGCGCGGCCGTGGCCTAACGGTTATTGTGCTTGCCTCCGACGCGAAGAGCCAAGGTTGGATTCCTGGGAGCGACGTGTCTTTTATTTATTCTTTCTACTTGCCATTCTTGCAAGTTCAACAACTTTCTCGTCTCACCGAGTTACGAATGTTCTACGCGCCGAATGTTCCAGAAACCCACGCCGGTACAAAAGGTGCTCCGCGTGGCAAACCGGAGTCAGTCTCGCCCGAGCGATCGATCCTGCTTTTACGCGGCTATCGGTGCCCGCGCGCTCAATTATTTTCTTCTGTTTCCCTTTCGTTTTGGGCACAAGTTCACCCCATTAAACGTTTAGTTTATTTGAGTTATTTTCCGGCTCATCATTTGTCATTTGTGACAATGGGTATATATATGGAGGGCTATGGTTATTTAATAATAGTCAGTGAGTGTATTGAGACAGACAACCAAATTCACTATGTGTGTGCAATAGTACCAACGGATCATCTTGACTGCATACAACAGAGACGCTTTGTAAGCAAAACATTTTTGATGTGCTTCCTTAAAGCTGAAGCTAAAAAAAAACATAGGCTGCTATGGGTTACTTAATATCAGTCAGTAAGTGTACTAAGACAGACAGCCAAATTCACAACGTGTGTGTAATAGTGCCAACGCAAAGCACGAACACTCTCAGAAAAGCATTCCGGGCGCTTTTTTTTTTGGACACTAATGGACTGTTTTCACCGAGAGATTCGATCGTACTTTGAGATATTGTTCCGTGTCGTTTCCCCACAGTATTTGTAAGATTTTGATTTTTTTTTCAAAACAAAATACAAACATTTTGGCGGTCCACGCATATTTTCGTTTTACTTTTTTAATGTTGTCGTAATACGGTCAAATATCATCGAACAGTCGTATGCGTCTTAGCCCTCACACAAAACAAAAAGCGAGACGAAGCCAATCCATGGAGAATCAAATATTCCGAGCAGTTCCAATATCGACTTGCAGAATCGTTATTTGCATCGTCCCGTTGTGCTGGTTTCTTAACACGGACATGTTGAGCTTTTAAACATTTATTTTCGCGCTTCGTCGTGCAGAACATTTAGGAATTTTTTTGACAATTTTATGTAAATTAAGTATTATTCCATCATGAATACCGGCCAATTTCCAAGGAAAGAGCAACCTTTCTACCACTTACGGTCGCAAAATCTGAGACGCGCTAAGCATGGGTTAGCACAATTTAGTGCAATTGGTTTTCACTACTGTAAAACAAACTTGTCCGGTTCGCGCGAGAGTAAAAAAAAAAATAGCAAACCTTGAGTCATTAGAATCGAGAAACGAGAGACGTACAATTTCCGAGAATCCATTATAACTCTGGAGCTAATTAGATTTACCGATACCAACGCCTAAGAGTGAATCAAACACCAAGAAGCGCGAAAACCTACGCCTTGCTTTTCTGCGGCTGTGGGTGAATCTAGGAAAGCGTGTTTTGTTTTCGTACATGAAGGCCATAATCAAATTCCTAGACAAAGAAAAAAGTAGAAAGAACTAGGTGCCGAGAACGTGTAACCTAATACAAATATGACATCAAACGTGTTATTTGACGAGTAGGATAGAAGCGTACGCAAACCATCTGTGAAAAACAAAAATCACTACTGGAGAGGTCCATACTTGAAAGTGGACGGTAATATTATTATCAGATTACTGAGTTATGCATATTTATGATGTCTGGCATGAAGAGCGTCCTTAGAATTAAATGCATATAAAACTGAAACTTTCAATGAGATTACTGCGTTTGAAGTGTTCATCACTTCCCTAAACCTCTTAATTATATCTGCATTACTAGAACTATACAGTTCTGCAGTAAAAAAAACTGCGGGAAACGCTTTGATACCAAATGAATTATTAAAACGTGAAGTTACCCAGCGCAGTACGAAACGCTATATTATAGGTGTTCCCACAAAAAAATATTAATGAAATACTTTTGAAGTCACTTGCAAATTAAAGAAAGGCGTTATCGCCCTTTACAAGAAATTGAATGTAGCGCGTTGCGGTTATGAACAAACGTATCACGTTACATTGTCTTTACTTGACTTATTAATAAAAAAATGATCCTATTTTAACTTTACGGTAATGCATAAGTGGAATAGTTCAAAGAACAATACACACAAATATTTAAAGAATTTTTTTTATTCGGTTTGCATACATACAAGTAAAACTTCGAACATAGGCATGAAGTGATCTACGACATAATAACTCGGAATTAAAATTAACTGTTCGGATAGTTGGGTAAGCATCTTAATTACAAAAGCACAATAGACAAGAACAGAACAAAGATGCGAACAGCACATGCGCTTACTATCAACTAATTGTGTAATGCATGAAAATAGAAAGACGAAAATGTGAGGAGTAATACTGAATTAAAATGCTAAATGCATCCGCACAAAAAATATCAAAAATGATTTTAAAATTTAAAAAAATATATCAACAAAATATAATTGGAAAAGGAGAACGATAGAACAAGAAAACCAGCCGGATTAAGGAGAAAGGGTGATATACCCTACCTCTTTCTCAGACAGTGATATTGATGGTGTGCTAATGCACGCGTCTCCTTTTTCTATTGTAGTGTTTGCCTCAAACATTTCTCTGGCTCTCTTGCTCCGAAAGCGACTGAGAACTTTGCTTTGAGTAAATAAAGGGGTGCATTTACTCTCTCTGACATGTAGGACTAGGTGCCCTGATGATGACCAATGAAGGGAAAGGTCATGGTCTCGTTGTCACACATTAAAGCAGCGCCCAGATTGACCAACGTACACTCTTCCACATGTGCGTGGGATTTCGTATACGATGTTGACGTTTCATCCCCATGTCTACTTGCAAAGTGAGGTTCTACTCTTTCGCCATCAGACATAATGTGTGGCCACCAAGAAGTAAATGCCCTTTTAGGATATGCAAGACCATCAATGTCGCATAACAAGAGGATGTGCAAGATGTTATAACCAGAGATGTGGTGGCAAGTGCGGTTTTACAGGTTTTGCTTCAGCGTTCTTGCTGGGTGTGGAACCTTCAATGACAAAGGTGGCGGATCCAGATACAGGGCCTTCTTGAATACGGCCAGACGGATGACTGAATTTCTGTGGGGGTCTTACGTCCTCATTTGAAAAGCCTACGCTCTCTTAAGACGCAGCGGAATGGTGGGTCTGTCACCCTGTTGGGCGAAGAACGTCTTCCAGACGATATACGCAAGGGGGTCGAAAAGGTCATAAACTTTGCACAGAACCTAAACAGTAAGGAGTTTATATGTTGTCTAACATTCACGACATTGCTTCAAAAGCCCAAGAAAATGGTAAACCGAGATGCATAGCAGACTGTGTGGACATAATATTGAAAGCCGGCCCCAATGCTAAAGAAAAATTAACTTATCTCGTATTGTTGAATATTTCGAGAAAACAATTTACACGTGCTGATCTCAGACAAGAAAGGAGGTTTTGGTGTGGCAACTAGGGAAGTACACCTTATTAAAGCTCAGTTGTCCATTGACAAGAATTTTAAGTGCTTGGAAGGGTGATAAAAGCAAAGGCTCCACAGCTTTGCAATAGAATGGACTTAACTCAAATGACGAAACAGATTGCAACTGCAAAAGAAAGGAATATGCGTAGGCTCATGCTTTAGCACCAGTTCTGTGTAAAGTCTTCGTAGCCCAATGTGATAAGAACATAGCCAAGAAGCTTCTAGCAAACTTGGTATCAAGTGCGTTCAGATATGTTTATGACTATCCTGTCCTGCTGCATAAGAGAACTGAACAAAACGTCCAGTCCTAACACTAAACAAAGTAGGCACCACGTTGCTTACTCAATCTCAAGGACTAAAGTTTACCCACGAACTTCCACATGACAACAAGCTTCAGTTCCTAGATTTTCATCTGTCCTTTGAAGGCGACCGTGCATGTTGCACCTACAAACCACGGTCCAAAAAACAATTCTTCCATTTGATCCGGCACATTTTAAGTAACAAAAAGAGGAATTGTCAAAAGCTGCTTCATAGCCGCCTTGCAAAAAACAGGCGAGCATCTAGCCAAGAAGAGTTTTGAGGCACAAGTTCCAAAACTACATGAATCTGGATAGAACGGTTCCTTATTTTTTGATGTAGCAGAGAGCTTGAGCACTAATATTTAAAAGATAAATAAGACACGCAGACTGGCAGTAATACCCTACCAACCCAAAGTCTCACACAACTTGAAACGAATAGCGTCTAAATATGGCATACAGGTTGTAACATATCAGCACCTGATAGGCTTAAAAAAAAACTTACTCCCAAAACGAACGACAAGGATAATGCTCTGTCCAGCGCGCACATAGATATGTCAACTGCAACGTCATTATCGTATACGAAATTCCGTGCACATGTGGGAGAGTGTACGTTGGTAAATCTGGACGCTGTGTTAATGTATTACTACGAGAGCATGACCTTTCCCTATATTCGTCACCATCAGGACACCTGGCCATTCATGTCAGAGACAGTAAATGTACTCCTCAATTTAATCAAACAAAAGTCCTGAATCGTTTCGCAGCTACAGAGCCAGAGAAATGGTTGAGGCAAACACCATAATAGAAAAAGGAGGCACATCATCAATATCTCTGTCCCAGAAAGAGATAGGTTCTTTCAACCTTTTTTTCTTATTCTGGCTGGTTTTTTTTTAACGCTCTCCTTTTTCAATTTATTTTGCAGTTTTTTTCTATTTTTGTTTTGATACTCAGGTATTCTTTTAGCATTTTTGTGCGAATGCATTTAGAATTCTAGTTCTGTGTTACTCCTCTCATCTTCGTCTTTCTCTTATTATGCATTCAACAATCAGTTGATAGTGAGTGCTTGTCCTGCACGTATCTTCGTTCTGTCCTTGTCCTTTGCGCTTTCGTAATTAAGATAATAGCTGGGACCTGGACAGAACATCGTCCTTGAAATGAAGGTCAAAAATTGCCCTGGAGTTTAATATGCTTTATGCAGTCCGGAATTGTGTAATTTACCCCGTGACTGCCACATATGTTTGGCTCAAGTTCTGACGGTTGCACTTATAGGATATGATACATATGATAAAATGATAAAAAGAAACTATATTACGCCATAACGCTACTTATATTGAGGTGAGCATCTCCCTATATAGCAGTTATATTGATTCTTTCTTTAACGTCCGAACTGTTGCGGGTAAAGCAGTTTACAATTTTCTACCGATGAAGGTGCCGATCGGCCTAGATCATCAGCATGTCTTGGTGGTTGGTGTGCCTTCTACTCACTGACAGCGAAATAAACGGAGGGCGTGGCGAGTTTCGAGCAACTTACTATCACTCTCTAGCCAATGAGATTGAAGCACTAGACGACAAGAACAAATTTCGAAACACGAAGCACACTAGAGCGTAAACATAAAAAGCCATCCCTGGCGTTTCTCAAACTGTCGGTGACAAGAGTTCTCTTTTCGTCACGTTATTAAAAAATAAGATTGTAATGCTTATTACGTGACGTCGACTGCTTTATTACATGGCGTATACAATCAGAATCCAGTGCTTTGCGAAGACGCGCGTAATGAAAAAAAGGAATTTAACTCAGCAGTTTGAGCGAGATGTGACCAGGTCAGTTTTGTTAACTAAGATGAACGAGGAAGCTGGAAGGAGCGCAAGCGTGGAAGCACGAGCTCTAATGACCTTCTGGCATCAAATTTATAATAACGCATATCCCGCGCAATGGAGACCATTACCATAACGTCATATTATATGCGTTAATTTCGAAAGCAGGTCACGGGTTTCCGCGCAATGAAATTTCGTCCCCTTGGGCTCGCTATGTTAGCGGGAGCCACGACGTTATACGGGACAGAAAGAGGGACGTAGTACTGACCCTATCTGTTCCTTATACCTTTTTTGCCGCATAACGTTCAACCACACAAGAGCTTCAGTTTCGAGGACGGTAATTATTTTGATTGCGACAACGTAGTATTCCCTCAAGACCTGTTTCAGAAACGATATCCCTAATGGTCGGTCTTTCCGCACTGGAAGAGGATGATCAACAGACATTCACATGAAACGGACATTTCATGGAGGTTGAAATAGTTGCCAACTTGTCCAAAAACTACTGCGCATACACTTTCATTCGAGGAACTGAGAAAATCAAATTTTGATGTTCTTATAGCCACAGTTTCTTTACAGTGTAAAGCCCGACTATTTCGTTGTTTTTTTACTTTTAACCAGATTGACCCCCCTTTCTTTCAAAGAAAGGGCGGTTGGTATTATATTAGTCACAAAAATGCGAAAGGGGGGGAACTTGTCCTTGTAGGGAGGGAGAGTGCATTGTGTGTTTTCCTTTTTCATGCTAGTGTGGCACGAGCTACCACAGATTATAAAGGATGCAGCCGTAAAGATACACCTGTCCATCCGACGCCCTTTTCTACCTGTCGCCAATCGCCCTTCTTTGTAATGAGCTTAAACAGACAACATAACTTTAGTTCATCGTCGAAAGTACCATGTCAACTCTATTCAAAAGTTCAAAGCTGTCACGGATCTTAAAAAAGAACCTACTGGAAGGCTCCAAATGGCAGCTAACGGTTCCCTCACGAACCTATTTTTTCAGCTCTGACCTAAACGCTATAGATTTAAAACGCGTACACCATTTCAATTTAATTTAATGATGTTAAAAAGTTCTAGATCTTGATCGCTATGACACTACAAGGTTTAATGGGCAGGTGCGAGTGTCATCGAAGGTAATATTCATATATAATGCAGCTGTAAAAATATGTCAAGTGATGGCATTTACGGAAATACGCCGACACAAAATTGTGGATAATAGTTGGCACCCATAAAATAATTATACTGCCACCCTCCACTTATTTGCAGCAGCATTGTTGTATTTGGCACTTAAGCCGGTATACTCGTTTGGTTTATGAGTATCCAATGCTTTAGTTATTATATCATTAACTCCCCTATTGAAAAATCTCACTTGTATGAGAAATTTCAGTGTCCAATAAACACATACGAATCATAAACGATATATAGGAATATATCCGAACCATATGAAAACCATATATCAACTATATAAGAACTACGCAAAATATATAAATACATATAAGAACCGTATAAAGACTTGTGAGAAGTTTCTTATATGTTCTTATATATATTATATAGTTCTTATAAGGTTCCTATATTTTCTTATACATATTGTATGATTCATATGTGTTTACTGGACACAATAAATTTCTGATACAAATAACTTTTTTTACTAAGGTCATAAATGATTTAATGAATTCATCGTTTCATACTGCTTGCTCGAGACCAGATTTAATGACCCCCCTTAAAAGGTGATTACTTAACATGAACACAAAAGTGAGCAAGCTCGAACAAGTTGGGGGAAGGGGGCGGGGGCGAATCTGGCTGTTAGCAACTGAAGGTTGAGGTTCGCGTTCTTGATTCCAGGTAACTGTTTCACCAAAAGCACAAGCGGGCAGAAGGTGTACGTCAAGAAAAAAAAGTTCGAGTACGTTGCTGCTAAAAAAAAAAAAAGATCTAACAACCAAATACGCAGGACATAACAGGATGACACCTTTCGGACTAAACTTTGAAAGCAAAAATCTAAGCAAAATAAACAAACATAAACAAATCATTGTGTATGCTCGCCTTGATGTAAGTGTATTGAGCGAACTGAATCGCTCGGCCGGTTGAAGAGAGGGAAGCACATTGCCTGAAAGAAGTCCATGATTTTATTTGGAACGCTCATGCGAGGATAAATCCCTCTTGTGGCGTCTGGCTACATTGGAAATTCCGAAAAGAGTGAAATGTAATTACGCAGAAAGGGCAGGAATCGACGGGGTGGCAACCGACGCAGAGATTCATTCATTCATTCAAAGAACCCGATGGGCATTACATTGCGGGAAAGGGGGGCAATCTAGGAAATGTATTCTATTCTTCCACTTATTAATGAGCGCGCTACTAATGATGTAGGGTTAGAAAAAGTTATATACGTAAAGATAGGGGACGGGACAACACATCTTTCATTAAGATGTGCTGTCCCGTCCTCTGTCTTTACGTATATAACTCTTACTAAACCTATATTCTATTCTTGTCGCTCCTCTTTTTGTTTTTTGTTCGCTAGCATTAATCACAAACGCGACCCTGTCAAGATGATACGCACCTAGTACTTAGACACTGCTGGGGCGCATGGGCGTTCGAAAATCCCCGAGCTTTAATTTGTCCCTAATTGCATACGGCAAGCCCGCAGGACGGGACGTCGAGCGCATAAGGGCCATTCAGACAATGGCACTCCACTGCGTTCGAGTACGGAACTGCGCAGTTCTGGTCGCTCGCGAAGCATATTCGCCGCCTTTCATCTCTGACTAAATTAGGATGGCAGACAGGACTTTCTGTTATCCCGCTTCCAGCCCAAGTATCCAACTTTGGATAATGTTTCGGCGTCGTCCAGTGAGCCCCCCTGCATGGATACCCAGCCAGAGCGGTGCGGAAGGTAATCAATCGATATCGGGCATCCCTAGAAAAAAAAAAAAAAAAAAAGAAGCTCTACCACTTTCATCCTATGGGAGTGGTAGAGCGAGCTCGAGTTTCGAGCGCGGCCGGAGGCGTGCCGGGAGACTTGTGGTGAACCAATCACAAGGCAAGAAGAAAAAAAATCAAAACAAATGTAGCAGTCCTGTGGTAATCCATACAGACGCAGCAGCAATCGCGGGGATAAGTCGGGGCGAATTCGTGGGGAACCGGATTCGCGTTCACACACTGTAGGCTGCGTGAGCAAAAGCGTTCCGAACCAAGTAGATATATCTGACCATTTTCTTCCGAAGGCTTTAGTTTCTTTTTTGTTCCGGAGCGCCTGAAAGCTCTTCTTCCGGACCGTGCTCTTGGCATTGACAGGGATACATTGGTATTTTGTTGAGACCGCGTGCAATGGGCATCGGATTCTACAAAAACACCAAGTTTAGAGCGGGTTGTGAAAGATGTAGAACAGAGCGGGGCTAGCGCCTCGGGAAAATAAAATAGTTTGGATACATGGTTTTGCGCAAAAAAAGACGGACACAAGAGAGAAAAAACACGAGCGCAACTTACAACTGTATTGAGGAAACTTTTAGAAAACATATTCACGGCTTCGCACGCAGCCGACCCGGTTTCGATTCCCAAGAGAGGCAGCCCATCTTTTCAACGATTTGGATTCTTTTCTTATAGAATATGACGTGCCGATTGTTATAAATAGAGGTCAGGTAGATACAATATATTTTGATAGGTCGAGAGCGTTCGACAGAGTTAGTCATGAACTGATGTTACGTAAGCTGTCTTCACATGGAGTTTGTCGGGATGTATGAGCTCGGTTTGAAAACTGTTTGTCATCTCGTTCGAACATTCTTCGAGATGCTGACTCTATCTCCGAATTTGTTTTTCCACATCGGATATTCATTAAAGATCAATCCTCGACCCCTTTTTTATATTAATAATGATGTTCAATGGCTGTTTAAGGAGTTTTAAACTGTTACTCCTTGCTGATGATACTAAGTTATTTATGAGCATTCATACTATTTTTGACTCCAATATACTGAAACATGATGTGTCTTTAATTCTCCAGTGGTGTAAGCTAAATCAACTGCCTCTCAAACCCTCAAAAACAAAGCTGTTATCTTTATGCCGACGGCATATTGTCATTGGTGTTACATATAATCTCGACGGAATACCAATAGAGCGTGTATTACTCATGAAAGATCTTGGCGTGAGTGTTGATGGAGATTTATTTATTTAACATTTATAAACCATATATATATATATATATATATATATAGAGAGAGAGAGAGAGAGAGAAACGGTAGCTCAGGATGACGAAAAGTATACAAGAAAGAAAACGCACCTGAGACGGTTGTTGGATTTTTTAAAACATAGTATTGGTAAAGTTGGTCGACGTTTCGGCCTGAGGCAGGCCTTCTTCAAGACTTGAAGAAGGTCTGGCTCAGGCCGAAACGTTCACCGTGCCAAGGAAAGTGTATTTCTTTTTGGCCAAAGGTGCATTGGCCCGCATTGAGCGTCAGTCCCTCAGCTTGGGCTGTTGCCAACGCCGGGCGAAGCCTTTGTCGTGTTCTTCTCGTGTGGCGCCCCACACCAGTTTATCATCTATGTACACACGCACATCAGGAAGATCGTCGAATATCTAGCTCATTGTGCTCTGAAATACTTCCGGAGCTGAAGCGATTCCGAAAGGTAGTCTTAATTATCGGTAACGACCAAAAGGGCTGCTAAACGTGCAAATCTCCGAGGTCTGTTCATCTAGCGGAATGTGATGAAATCCGCTGTTAGCGTCAAGTCGACTGAAATACTTGGCACGCGCTAGCTCGCTCACGATTTCCTCGCGCCGCGGGAGCTGAAAATGTTATCTTTTCAGTGCTCGATTCACGTTTCGAGGGTCCATTCAGATCCTTAATTTGCCTTTTTTTTTTTTTGCAAAATGACTAAGGAACTCACCCAGTCTGAGGGTTTCTTAACCTTTCCAATAATGCCTGCGGCCTGCATGCGTTCCAGTTCTTTCGAGAGGGGTTCCCTAAGTGCGTGCGGCACTCCTCTGTCGGGCTGGACCACTGGTACGGCGTCATCTCGGAATACCGTCTTGTACTCCCGTCGTGTCTTGCCAATGCCGGAGACCAGCCCCGGGAATTCCGACTCCATGTTCAGGTTGGACGCCTTGTCCTCCACTGAACTTACTCGATTCACGAGTCCCAGTTGCTCGCATGCACGGAGACCCAGAATAGCTTGGTTCCTTTTCAAGACGAAGAAATCGAGCTGCACTGGTCGCTTGTCGAGCTGCACAGACAGACGAACGTTTCCGCTGTGTTGAATTTTGCAGCCCCCGTAGTGGCGAAGAATGCTTCTAGTTGGACGCAGTTTCTGTTTCGTCCTGAGCAGGGTTGGGCAGCATCTATGCAAATGTATCGCGATAGTATTTCAAAAATACATTTCGTATCTGTATTTCTGTATCGTGATACATTTTTTTCACCAGTATCTGTATTCCTGTATCTAAAAAACATTTTTTGATGTTTCTTTGTATCCCGATACAATCAGGGTGAAATGTATTTCGTTACATTTCTTGAAAAATACTCCCCCCTCCCCCCCCCTCCAAAAAAAAAAAAGATACAAGTCCGAACGCATATTTTTTTTTTTTTACTTCCGAGGGTACCAGAGTCAAGGAGATGCTGGGGCATTGTTACTATGCTGACCAAGGTTCCTTTTGATTCTGCAAACTATTTTTCTATGCATCGTCTTCTCTCTTCTGAGAAGTGTTGCCTAGTCGGGGACTCGAACCAGTTGGCGCGCCAAGAGTGGAGTCAGAGCATCTTTTGCCGCAGGCCCTTAGGTAGGGATTTCTTGAGTCACTGTTTGCTGGCATCCAATGTCCGCTGCTAACCGTCTCTCTCGCCTTAGCGTACAGAGTACACCCAGCCGGCAAAGCTCAGTCACATTCCCTTGCAGCACGAGCCTGGCGGTGTTTGACTTGGAATAGTAGGAAAACTCACGCTGTGAAGTTCAACACGTATTCAAATGCACCTGCGGCTGCGCCCGTAACATTGCACGGCTCAAAGGTACGTCATCAGCCGACGTGAACGTGACCCGCTGCTCTGGTGATCCGAAACCCAGAAGGAGGCCAGAAGTGGCCAAACTGTGCCATCCCAGACTACGTACTCCCGCGACTCGTCTCGAGACCGCTGTTCCTCGGACAGCTCGCACATGTGTCAGCAATATCAGCTCGCAATGCACGAGGTCTCTGTTTGGATAATGCTAGGCAAAACTTGAGGACTGCAATCTGTGCGTCGGTGGCGGAGGGTCGACAGTAAGGACCTTCAAAACAGGGATGCCACCATATCGTTTTTTCAACCGTAACAGAATATATGACATGTATTCCAAGATGCTTAGGTGGTCCACTATTCTCAAAAATTCCAAATGACACTGCATGCACGATCTTCAACTAGGTAACCTACAACGAAAGTACGTTTTGCCCTTTCATACAGCAGCGTGGTAAAGTTTCATGTTGAAGGCCACACCTACAGATAAAGAATACTAGTTCATTCCACCGTGACATCATGTGATCAATGTTGACAGGATTCCCTCGTCAGACAGAGAGGATGCCATTAAAGGGACCGCGGTCAGCCCTTGATGGAACTTTTTTTTGGGCCCATTAAAGACTCCTTGTCGTCCCAAACCACTACCGTCAAGGCAAAGTGCCAAGCCTAGAGGAAAGTAATTTCGGGATCGAAAACATCAACTTCAAACTTCAAGCTTCGTCTCATTTGGCGTCTCAAACAAATTTTAAAAATGTATTGCAGTATCAGTATTTCTGTATGTGTATTTCTGCCCTCCCTAAAATGTATTCCTGTATTTGTATTTCCAAATACTTTTTGCCCCTTTTTAAAATGTATTTTCGATACGTATCGCGATACATGTTTACAGATATATCTTAGTATCGTTATTTTAGGTGCTGTTTTAATGTATCCCAGTATTTCTATTTACAAATACATTTTTGAGTATTTCTGCCCAACCCTGGTCCTGGGCTTCTCAAACAACGCTCTGGGCAATAAGTTTGCCTGCGCTCCCGTGTCGACCTTGATTTTCACCACGGTTCCCTCGATGCGCCTGGTGACAATCCCGTCGCGTTTGGAGGAAGAACGCTCCTTCCCGGTGGCCCAAATTTCAAGAACGTCGAAGTTACTTTAGCTTTCGTCCCCTTCGGCCACGTCGTGTACCGCTGCCGTCTTATACTCCTACAGCAGACTGCGAAGTGATTCCGTTTGGTGCACTTGGCGCATGTCTTTCCATACGCGGGGCACTTCCTCGGCGGATGAGATAAATTACAATGAGTGCATCTTCTCTGCTCACGCTGTTTGGCTTCTCCTTGTTGAACGGGGTGCATTTTCACACTTTCGCCATCCCACGCTTTGTTCTGTGCTTCGACAGGCTCCTCAACCTTGCAGCACTCTACTGCTACTTCTAGGGTCAGGTTGTTTTTTTTTTCGAAGCAGCTTTTCTTGCAACATCGTGCTCGAAATCCCGTAAACAATCTGATCTCGGCGGAGAAATTCTTTCAAATTTGCAAAGTTGCACGTCCTTGCTTTCAGTTGCAGGTTCCTAAACAATTGCTCATATGGTTCTCCTTGAGCTTGGCGACGCGTGCGAAGCACGTAGCGCTCGTACGTTTCGTTACATTCAGGCAGGCAGTAGTCTTCAAAAGTCTTGACTAGTACGTCGTAGTCGGCTTGCTCCTCTGATGCCGAATTCAGTGTGTTAAACACGTCTATAGCTTTATGGTCCGCGATATGTAAAAATTTGGCGGCCTTCTGTTGCTTACTTTGAGGCTTAGTGGGTTCTGTTGCTAGGAGGTAAAGCTCGATGCGCTGCTTGAATCTTTGCCAGGACTCCGCAGCGTTGTCGCCAAGTTGCAGCGGTTCCGGAGGTCGAAGATCTGTCGTGATGCCGTGAGCTTTTACCTTTGGACCTCAGACACCATGTAAAGGTAGTGTGTTCACGATCAGTGCCAGCAACAAGGACGACCTCTTTATTTTCGAGCACGCGCTCCTTTTGTCTCTTCGCGTGCACGCAGTGTTGCTCCCGCTAGCGTATGGTACGTTGACCACATCCTCATCACCTGGAAGAATCCAGCCTATACAGGCGCTTAGATTCAAGTGCAGGAACTCCCAAGAGATTCAAGCAGGGAAAAGTTATGGTCACCACCTCCTATTTGTGTATATACTATATATTTGTTTATTTATTTATTTACTTTTTTAATTTATTTGGAAGATACTGCTGGCCAACTTTTGAAGGCCAAAGCATGATTTAAGAAGGATAATATAATAAAAGTCAGCGAAGGAAAGAAACAAATAAACATTAAGTAAACCAGTAAGCAGCTTAGTTCTTGGTGTCCTCTCTAATGAAGAAAAGTTCATCAATTGCACTAGAAAATGTAGCAACAGGAACAAGAGGCAACTCCCCAGAGGTCGGACACAGGGCCGCACCAGTTCATGAACATAGTATAATGGTTATTAAGGCCTTATATGTCCAATCGTTCAGTGGATAATCGAAGTCCTTGAGCGAAAACACGTCAACGGCACGAAAGCTATACAAAAACTCGTTGGCGACACGAAAGGTAAAGTGCTATTCACACTTGTCTATAACGCGCGAGTGGGCGGCTTTCTCCGGAGAGCGCTAGACTGGTGGCATTCGCGGAAACCAAGCTAGTCACGTGGCGCAACATGGAACGGCCCGCTCAAGGGGTGTCCTGTCCACAGTATCAGCTTGGTAAGCGACAAAAGTAAAGTGCTTTATGATATATTTTTGTTTGTTGACGACGACATCGCTGATACGCCTTCATGCTTTGGTTCTGTTATTATTCGAGCAATGATGTTTGTAAAAAGCGTGCGAGCATCCTTCCCCGTTCGCCGCCAGCTGATAGAGTGGGCAGGACACCCTTCGAGCGGGTCGTTCCATGTTGCGCCACGTGACTAGCTTAGTTTCCGCGAATGTCACCAGTTTAGCGATCCCAGGAGAAAGCCGCACGCTCGCGCGTTATGGGCAATTGTGATTATCAGTGTACCAATGAAATTGCGCCAAAAGTGCGTCGTCAGAGAGCGCGCTGTCTTCGGAGGTTCGCTATTACGTTTACATAGGCGCTTTGGACTTTCGCGCTTTCGCCTTTAAGTCGTCTTAGTGATAACATAAGAGACCCTGTAACTTTTTCCTTAACGCTGAGAATACAGAAGTGCTGTAAGTTGGCCACGTTCGTATGATTACATAGTGAACAGAACAGCGCACAAAAAGACAAGGACAGGAACATGTACATGCAGCGCTTGTGTGTTGTGCATGTTCCTTCTCTCTGTCGTTGTCTTTTTGTGCGTTGTTCTGTTCACTATGTCAGAGAATACAAGAGGCGACGGCGATTTATATTAAGAAAATGTCTGTTTTCCTCCAACGAAAAAATACATGAAGTTCATTATCATAACCGGGTGGTTATTCCCCATGCATAAAAAAAAACAATGGATGCCGGCACTTCATTTTCACAGCGTGATCATTATCCCCCAACGCAAGGGCTATTTTTGTATTCACCAGCTCACATCTCTGCAACTCGATGTTTATTACATAACGCAGATAATACACTGGGCAAGCGATTGGTTTATCTAAAAATCCTTTTAGGAACTGCCGGAGCATTTAACAACGTCCCTGATTATGAATCGCTGTGTCTCTACGTTCTCTATAGATATCGCAACAACAAAAAAAAAGCGTAATTTATTTCTAATGTATCGTGCCTCGTGTCACTCGCCTGAGATGAAAGAAAAACGGTACTCACATTAAGGAACTGAACCTCGCAGTTAATATAAATGACCGGCATAACAAGTATAGACAAGGCAAATCTCACAGACCGGAAGTACTATATACCTATCTAGCGGTACCGATGTCTCTATAGAGTTTCGTATAAGTAGGGTAGATGAGTCCTACTTACTGACTCTCTTTTGGCACCGTTAACGTTCTCGTTGGGAAAGGTTCTTTGCGTGTTTTTCGGAGCTTCTTTTATTATTTTCATTTCTAGCCGAGAGAAGCGACGTATTTCTGAAAGGCAACAGTCCGGGCCAGGTGTGTGTCGACATGCCTTGGAGAGTTATAGATCCCAGTTACACGTGGATTCTGCCGGAATATGTACATATATTAGTGCTGTGTTGGGAAAATAATCCTTAGCTAAAAATGAAGTGTCCAAGAAAATACAGTCCAGTGAAGGTCTACGAGTAAAAGAAAGCACATATTTTGTTTCTTTCACTTGCATTTATCTACAAAAACGTTATTCTAGGAAAAACTAATTTCAAGAATGGCTTTCGAAGATGGAGGATTGAGCGAGTCGGCTCTTCATACTTGCAATTTATAGCGCACAAGGATCATTCACACATCTAACTGGTGTGCGTGTTTGAGTGTTAATGGTTCTTGTGCGCTGTTGTTTACAAGTATCGAATAATTTCAATGCGCCACAATCAACATATTGGGATCATTAGAGGTTGTTCAATTATAAAGCACGTACACAAAATGGAAAAGGTTGTGTCGAAATTCGCGTCTGCATATGACTAAACATAGCTTTCCGATATTCTAATTTGCAAAGTATAAATTATTCACTATGCGAAGAGTACATAGTGATAGTCATACCAGATTAAAAAGGGAACGCAAAAATGGTAATTGCTTCGCTAAACACGCACTAAAACGAGACTGTCTGGCCAAAGTATCTCCTGTAAGAATGCAGTACTATTCGAAATTTTCACTTTGTAGAAGGCATTACTCTTAAAAGATGTTACTTGTAAGGGTATTTTTTCTTTCAGAAAAAATATTACATCTTGGAAACGTAAGGAACTCGTATTGCATTCTTTTTTCAGGAGCGCGTTGGTATAGCATACAATTTTTCGCTAAAGGGTTACGCATAAAAGACAGATCATGAACAGCACATCTTCCGCATTTTTTTACGAAAGAGTTGCACATAAAAAATAGAACACGGACGGCACACTTGAAAATGGACTGTCCGTGTTCTGTTCTTTATGTATAACTCTTTCGTAAAAAAAATTGTTTTGTACGTTTTTTTTTTATAGATCTCCTTTTTTTTTTACTTTGCTTAACATTATCACCTCGGTAGAATAAAAAGCACATATAGAAGTAGATTTGTAAACCCGTTTCTGTATCTAATACACACTTCGAAGTTTGCAGAATATTTTATAAATCGCACTGGAAACCTTAGTCTGGATTTTCACAATGTATTTCACATACCACGGTTTTATTCCTCTGTGATGCTTTATTTAGCTTTGCAGGTGGGAGCCGCTACTCTCTTCTTCAACTGTTTCCCTGCCCATCTGATAGGCCCCACTAAATACGCCTGCAGGGAGTTTTGGGGCACCTCAATCTTACATTTTACGTAAATACACACTAAGTTATATTTGCCTAATGCACTGAATCGCGTTACAAGACGTTCGTGCACTAGGAGCATACATAAGTGAGCGAAACGTTGGCACAGGCAAGCTGCTATACATTTTGATTCAGAGTAGTTATGGAGCAAATAATGAAGTAAACGATAGCTCAACACGAGGGCGAGAGGTAAAAAAAAAAAGAATTCAGCAAAACTCACCTTATCCTTGTGGCTGTTCCTTTGTTGCTTCCCTCGGCATTAACATTTTAGTTTTTTTTAATGCTATCATCTGAATATGAACGCCTTTTTTAATACCAAGGGCAACGACAAAGTCCTTTCATTGTTTTACAGAGATGAAAAGCAAATCTCTCGTTTATTTTGATTTTACCGCTCAAGAATAATGACCTGCCTTGTTCTTCACCTCATAAAGACGTCGTTGCACTTTGAACAGTTTTCATGAGGTACCTAATTACCTCGTGAGGCAATTAATTTCTAAAGCGAGCAGGCAGGTAGTTCCTAGAGTTTGCACTCATTAAATTGTTACAACTTGAAGGACTAAGTATGAAAATAAATGAATCCATTGCTTTTTATACTTTTCGCGGAGGCTAAAAAATACAACGTTGAAGTAATCAAGAAAAAGAATTAATAAAATTAATTGGTCGGGAACGCGGCAAGTTATAATTTGTTTTAGCGGTACTCCGTCTTAGTGGAAGAGGAAAAATGGACTTGTATAAAATCTTCGTGACATTTCTATTGACAACATTAATATCAATTAATGGCGAGCAAAAAAAATTAAATGGAAGTGGTTGCACGCGAAACTTTTTGTTTTCAAGTAATTATTTCTAAAGGACGTCCTGAGATGGTGTTAGGGGTACTCGTAAAATGTTTTTTTTTTTCTTTCTTAAGTATTCTCGATTATTAAACAATACAATATATCACACTATGTGCCGAACTGAGCCTGACCAGATATTAAAGATAAAAAAATGATGACGCTTACAATTCTCCGCAATGCCGAATTAGAGCGCAGCTCTTTAGGAGGGGGAGGGAAGGGTACGCAGTGATGGGATTGCTGCGCCAATTGCGCCAAACTGCGCCAAGGGGCTAACCGTGCTACATCCTGCTACATTTTTCCAAAATATGGGTAATCTGCGCCAAGTTTCAGGACCAGTTTTGGTCGCCATTCAAACCGAAACTAAACTGAGTACCGTCATTGAGCATGTGTGAGCTAGGTGGCGCAAGCGGCCGCCCGACACAAAGTACCCTACATCAATCGTGGCATTGTAACTCTGGAGCCGGTGAAAAGAAGGGACGTAGGAGAGGCACAAAACTCCAATGTCAGTATTGATCCAGCTCGCCTGCACCCTTGCTTTAGTTACATCAATCGTCCATCCGGTTTCGCATTGTTTTTTCCGCCGTCCCTTCTTTCGCGCGCTCGTCGTCTCGTGAATCTCGTCTCGCGTTTTTTTAAATATTTTTTCAGCGATAGATGCGGGCGTGTGCGGACGCTCCGACGCTAACGTACTGGGTACCAACCATGCCGTCACGCTGTGAAACGAAATTACGTTTTTGCGCGGCGGGGGTTACTTTTTGAACTGAAGCACTCGCTTCTGAAAGCAACGGCCGTGGGAAAACTATTTGGTCACTACCGGCAAGTCCGCACGTCGCTACAGATATGGAGCTTCCTAAACTGAAACATAAAGTCCGCCGCATGTTCATCAACATTCCTGTTCTTGTTTAAAACATACGCTACTACCAAAATCTCTTTTTAACTCAAAGACTGCTGTGTGGAAGTATTGACTACGTAGGTTTCTCCTGGTTGGCTTTCTTTCGAGAGGGACCCGGGCACATGAAAAATCTGTCGCAAAAGAAAGTTGGTGAAGAGAAGTGAGCTAAAACAAAGAAGGCAATATCTGCACGCTGAACCCGCACAGCGCGCTTGTTTGTCTCGCTTTCAGTCGTTGCACAAAGCGCTCCAAGAACGTTTTGACCCTGACTCGCGATGTCCTGCATCGATGCGCTCAGGTTATTTTTTTCTGTATGTTTAGCTTGTACCTCGCCAGCCGGCCTTGCAAGCACGTGCCGCTGGACTCTTTATTGTCGCATGCTGGGCAGTTACATTTTGCATACATTTTTGGAAACCAGTTGGCGAAAGAGCGGAGGGGCATGGTTTCGGTTTCGATCGAACAACCGCCTCCGCTCGTGCGACGAAGCACGTGCTGCTGCAAGCCTGCCGAAGTTGCCCTGACGTGCATGCAAGCATGATTGCACGACAGAGGCACCAGCCCGGACGCTTGCTATCCACTGTTTTACATTTACTTTTGATGAAAATCTGGCATGTCGGGAATCAGTAAAACGGTGGCAAGCGGTTTTTCGGAATTGCGCGGTAACACGTACAGCACTGTACACTTGTGGAATGTCTCAATGTCTCTTTGGTGACATTGAAAGTGGACATTCATTACTAGCTTAAGCCAAAGCGAAGCTTGAAAAGCAAGAAATACCTGCTAGTTGTGATGCACCTCTTTCTTGTGTGCAATTTTGTATTGCACTGCAGTAGCTATGTGTTTCATCAGTCGGAGACTGCTTCCGTTCATTATATTATATCACTAGTCAACCTAATGCTGTGATATCTACTACTAAGCTGGTCATTTTCAAATAAAATTTAATATGTGAAGTTTGGTTTTCAAATAAATTTTAATATGCAAGTTTGGTTCTTATCTACCTATAGTGGGTGCATATATATGTATAATTTAACTGAAGCATTGCAAAATGTGTCATGTCATTGACAATTCAGTTACACCTTGAAAGACTCCTAGGTGGTCGAACTTGACCATAATTCGTTTATTTCGGCGAGCGAAGTGCCCTTCGTTTGTCCAGCGCCTAAAACGAATATTTTTATTTTTCTAAGAATATCTGCTCCGAAAGCCACTTTTGGTGCTCCGAAACACTGTTTTGGCTGCTCCAAAGGCCACTTTTGCTGCTCCACAACACTCTTCTGGCTGCTCCAAAAGGTGCTCCAAAACGGCTTTGGCCAATCACATCACTGGATACGGTTGAGTGGCGTCACGTGTGATGTGCCGTGTGACGTCACGAGCTTAAAATGTTTCCGCTAAATATATCGGGAAAACTTTTTCGCTAAATTTAGCAAGAAAATTGTCCCACTAAATTTAACAGTAAAATTTCCCCGCTTAATTTAGCGGGGAAATTTACCCACTAAGTTTAGCGGCAAAATGTTTCTGCTATATTTATTTAAAAAATTCCCCGACAAATTAAGCGGGAAAATTTTGCCCTCGTGACGTCAGAGGTGACGTCATATGTGACGAAGTTATTATGGAAATGTCCCAAAATGCAACGCGCGGTTACTCTGAGGGCGATGCCGCTCATGCAGGGAACGGGCGCCTAAGAGCTGCGCCCTAAAAGTACAACCGCAAATCAATGACGCCTTCTAATCACAACGAGTGTAATATAAGCGCTTGAATATTCCGGTCAAGGCAGTACATATTTTGTAAGATGTCACGATTAAAGAGGGAGAATTTCGATCCCATGGTAAATAAAGTATGTTAACGTTACGAATTATTTTTAAAATTAATTATTAGACGTGGTTAATAGAAAAACCATGATTTTCCAGGCATGAACGTAAGAACTTTTCAATTTTGTATTGAATATTAAGTTTTAACTTGTAGAGAATTTTCAAAATAATCCTACTATTGCAGTTTGAAAAACTGGTTTCGAAATGTGACTACGGGTGTGTAAAACAAAAATCGCAAAACGTCTCCTTGTGATTTAAGTACGCCAACATAACCAGTTCTAACAGAAGCTGTGAGCCAATTTGCTCCATAATGAAAATTTAAAAAAAAATAAAGGAAACATTTCCTTCATATAGCTGCAGGATACATAAATATATGAATGCTGAAACAAAATGCACTGGGCAAAATAAGGCGCCAATAAAATTATTCGTCCTCTATTTAGTGTAAAACCAATAATCCAATACTGAACTGAGCGTCAGTATGAAAGCCTAAAAAAATCACCGCCATAAAAAACGCCCCAAAGCCCTGGAGAGATTCAAGTAGAAGGCGTGTTTGATTGTATTATTTAATAATGGATAATATCTGCAAAATAAAAAAACAACCTTGAATGTCTTTGTCAACCGAACAAGTACAATAATTAAAAAAAGGAAGACCTCCATCTAAGCCCTAATGGAAAGTCAACGTTTTGAGGTCTGCTCGGCCTGTTGTTCAGGAGTGACCGTGGCGATAGCCGCTGAGGGAAAGTATTTTTAATTTCGTGTTTCTTTACGGTGGTTCTTTTTTTTTTTTTCATTTCTGGCGTCTCAATGTTTATGGACGTAGGCGGTTGGTAAAGTGCCCAGGGACGTTATTATATTTCTGGCGTAGTTTTTACGTGCCACGATACCAAGAGAAGTCTCTGTCGATGGTGAGTTTCAACGATGAGTATGCAGGGATTCTTAAAGGCACGTCGTTTTGGCGAACTCTTCGATGACAGTTCTTGGTGCCGCCGATGTATAAGGCTGGGCAATCCGCGCAGGAAATCCTATAGACGACACCTCACGCTTTCTTTATAACGGTGTGATATTTTGGTCGTGACACATAAGCCTTTCAAAGTTTAATATTGGCTTATCAGCTGTCTAGATCCCCTCTCTATTCAGCACACGTTCCAACGCTTCAGTTGCCCCTGGCATATCTGGAACGCTGATGTGCGTGGTTTGCCGAGACCGCGTAGCATACTTGAGTGTGGCTGCTAGCTGGTGCTGATAACGTTTTTCCATGCGGCGATCAGTGCGGTGAATAAAACAGCATTCCCTCTGAGGTCAGCGAAAACGTTTGCTCCTCATATGTTTTCTGTCAGCCTCAGTAGAGAGAAATGGCCTTGACCTGGACAAGAGTGTCCTGTCCACCGACGCCCAATGACCGGGAGGATGCTTTGAGTCAAAATGAAGACAGCGTCCAGTATGCATCAATTTTTTGTATGTAGAAATCGTGAACTCTTTCTCTCTGTATTCTTATCAGCTCATCACGAAACAGCAAGTTGATGTCCTTTTTGCGTTCTACAGTAAACTGTATGACCGGTGCGATGAATTTGAGGTGCATCAACAACTTCTCCCTAGGATACCAAGGGCTTCGCTCAGCCGATTGATGAACTGCGTCGCGAGATCTGAGCAGAAATACAGGGTGTCATATTAAGCGTTAAAAATAGTAGTGACACTTATGGCAATTTTATGGAACTTACAAAAAAGGTGAAAGAACTGCGAGTAGGGATACAGCAGTTAACGACCCGGAACCAGGAGTTTGACATCAAAAACACCATGCTACGAAAAAAACAAAATTAGAAAATGAAAATACACAAGCTTTTCAACAATCTGGAAATCAAAGGGGTGCCCTCGCAGGGAGAGAGCCAAGATAGAGTAGAAAGAATTGGCAGCATCCTGGATGAACCCGTCACAGACTCCGACATTGACATCTGTCACCGTGTCCCAACGTTCCAAGAAGTACAGCAATACATTATTGTACGGTTCGTCCAGCGTACAAACAGAAATGAAATCCTTCCAAAGGCAAAAAAAGCATAAACTAACGACAGCGGCTCTCGATTGCGATGGCCCAAGCACCCCAGTTTACGTGATTGAACAGATGACAGAACCAGAACAAATTACGGTACGCAATTACTATCTTGGCAGATTCCCAATCTTCTCAACCTCCATCCTGGCTTGATCGATATAATCGATCATAATTCAAACCTCTTGACTTTCAGAAAACAATCAAAAACATATTTTTTACTTTCCGCATAATGCCGTTGTCTTCTAAATGATGTGTACAGATATAATTGTAGTAATCTAGTTCATATATTTTTGTTGTATATGGCGACTTATTTATTTTTCATTGCAAGAGCATATGTAGTGTAGTGTTCTAGTTACTGTGTACTTTTTGTTTATGGTTAACTGTAACACTCTACCACTAGTCTGCCTGCTGCATCTGCTGCATCTGCTGCAAGTGTAGTCTGGTGCTAGGGGCCTGGTCAGGTGACTTACTGTTACCTTTTGCCTCAGCACCATGACAATCCTGTATTGTCAAAAGTTCCAATAAACAAACAAACAAACAGGAGGAGACAAAAGGCTGCTCGGCGCCGCCATCGCACGATAAAATATGGGGGTATAGTGAAATTATGTCTGGGCTAAAGGCAAAAAAACGTCTGCACGTAAGGTGACACCTCTGACCTACTCAGAATTAACAGTCAAAGCGATGTCAAAAAAATTGTCAGCTAGGATCTCGTAAACTTCTCGTTTTAGAAATAGTTTTTCTCGTGACGGGTGGCCAGCAGGAATGCAAATATTATGACTGCTTATCTTTAAATAAAATGTTGAAATGTACGAGTATTACCATTCACATTTTTCTATCATGCATTTGTAAGGTCGCAGTATTCAAAATAAACGTGACAAGCTAGATTTATTGCTTCCACCATTATCTGTTAATCTCGACGCGATGTTATTTATTGAGACATGGCTCACTGTAAACGAGTCTCCGCCTTATTTAAAAAAAAAAAAAAACCTACAGATGGAAAAGCTCCTGCAAAACAAAAAGGGGTG